>NC_091092.1:3040312-3644375 GCF_032405125.1 Capricornis sumatraensis | reverse complement strand
TATGCAGATGACACCACCCTTATGGCAGAAAGTGAAGAGGAACTAAAAACCCTCTTGATGAAAGTGAAAGTGGAGAGTGAAAATTTGGCCTAAAGCTCAACATTCAGAAAATGAAGATCATGGCATCCGGTCCCATCACTTCATGGGAAATAGATGGAGAAACAGTGGAAACTGTGTCAGACTTTATTTTTTGGGGCTCCAAAATGACTGCAGATGGTGACTGCAGCCATGAAATTAAAAGACACTTACTCTGGGAAGAAAAGTTATGACCAACCTAGATAGCATATTCAGAAGCAGAGACGTTACTTTGCTGACTAGAGTCGGTCTAGTCACGGCTATGGTTTTTCCTGTGTTCATGTATGGATGTGAGAGTTGGACTGTGAAGAAGGCTGAGTGCTGAAGAATTGATGCATTTGAACTGTGGTATTGGAGAAGACTCTTGAGAGTCCCTTGGACTGCAAGGAGATCCAACCAGTCCATTCTGAAGGAAATCAGCCCTGGGATTTCTTTGGAAGGAATGATGTTGAAGCTGAAACTCCAGTACCTTGGCCACCTCATGCGAAGAGTTGACTCATTGGAAAAGACTCTGATGCTGGGAGGGATTAGGGGCAGGAGGAGAAGGGGACGACAGAGGATGAAATTGCTGGATACTATCACCGAGTCGATGGACGTGAGTCTGAGTGAACTCAGGGAGGCCTGGTGTGCTGCGATTCATGGGGTAGCAAAGGGCTGGACACGACTGAGCGACTGAACTGAACTAACTGATGGTTCTCAGATTTTAAAAAATCGGGGAGATACGATTTATGGGACTGGTTTTTAAAATATGTTCCCTGGGCCAGTGACATCAGTATCAACTGAAAATTTGTTAGAAATCTATATTCTTTTTTGAATATACATATTTCCCAAATTCTGAATGATTGCCAATCTAATGGTTGAGAATAACCTCATTGTTAGTTTTATTTTTTGGCTGTGCCACGCAGCAGGTGGGATCCTAGTTCCCAGACCAGGGAATCAAAACTATGCCCTCTGCATTAGAAGCACAGAGTCTTAACTACTGGACCACTGGGGAAGTCCCATAAATGTATATTCTCAACCTCAGTGCAAACCTACTGAATTAGAAATTGTGGGGTTGGGGGCCTAGTGTCTGTGTTGTAATAAGCTGTCCAGGTGATTCTGATGCCAGAAAGAGTTAGAGAATCACTGTGCTAGGAAATAACTTGGAGTGTAGACGTGGAGTAAAAGAGTGTCACTCTCACCCAGGAAGAAGTATCTTCTTTCACTTAAAAGCGTTACTCCTCCACATGTGCCCTTTAACTCATCTTCTACTGGAACGAACCTAACTTAATTAATTTGGTAATTCTTCCTGACTGTATTAGAACTGAAACAGGCAGTGTTCTCAGAATTGTGCCTGAGTGATTTCAGTGAATCTTCATAATAACCCTGCGGGCTAGTTACTATTATCATTCCTACTTTATAAGTCAGGAACTGGGCGCAAACAGAAGAAATTTGCCTCAGATCACACATGTAATAAGAAGAAACATATGGATCTGGACAGTCTGGTTCTACAGCCACAAGAATAAACACTTTTCTCTTCAGTCTCTCAGTATACCTGGAAACAGCTGGGGTGACTGGATCTAAGATAACATTGTTCAAACAATTGCCTTCACTTTTGACTTTCAGTCACTGAACAATGTCCATAGGGGTCACCTGGTGACTATTCTTGTCCAATGCTTGTGAGAGGTGAAACAGCTTGCCTAGGATTAGATAGCCAATTAATGTCAGAGAGAAGACTTAAAACCAGATCCCTGGCTTTAAACCTACTGTTAAGACACATGCAATGAAAACAAAACCGGTGATCTGACATCCTTAAAACAACAAAGGCAGGCCATACCCAGCAGCTCCTGGATGCACCAACCTTCCTTTGTCTTGCAATTGAGAGCACAATGAGTTCTTTTCCTGATTCTGGTTGTCCTTGAAATGCCATAGTATCCCAGGGAGGATACTGCCCTATCTAGCAATACTGCCCTCTGCTCACAGGGCACAAGAAGGGACATTCAGTTCTCTTTCTAATAGCTTTCATTGTTAAATATATGAAAATAACAGGACATCAGAAATAAAATAACCCTCCTCCCGCCCTCACCCCTGTTCTTGTCTGTTTCCTAGCTTTCCTGGTTGTTTGTTTGGTTTTGTTTTGAACTGCTGTTCCCATTATATCTGTAGTGAAATTTTGCCAAGGAAGTGTATAGAAGCTGATTTTCTATGTATCCTTAAGAAAATTATTTATCACCTCAGCCTGCTAAGCTTAAGGCCTTCTCACAAAAACCCCAACAATATTACACATCAACTTTCCATTTTGACATATAAAGCTGAAAGTAACCAGTTTTTCTGTCTTTAACTTCTGCTCTGCATTTACAAAAGTGTGATACATAATTTAAGTTTTTAATCTCAAATGTGTTTGTTTTATAGGAAAGTTCTCTAATGATAAAATGTACTACCTCTGCTTGGTTTTCTTTATAAATATACTTACTTTTCTTGTCATCTTCCCTGTATTATAGTGAGCAAATAAAATAAATTATTAATTCCAATGTAAAATCCAGTTCTGATTGGCATGATTTAAATTTTCACTAGATTTATTCAAGTTGGAGGGGGGGCTTCTTAGAGAATTAATAATTAATTACCTTTCCCTTTTTTGTAAATGAAATGCAGTTTTAAAATACATTTGCTGTTTATCATCAGGCCCTCCAAACAACTTTTCTTTGAAGAAAAGAGAAGTGTCTTCAAAATATCTTTGCATGTTTTTAACATAAAATTCATTTCATCCCTGGCTGTCCCACAAACATAGTGTCTATGAGAAGGAAAGATGGTCCCTTGAAGTTTTCTCAAGGGGAACTCTGACTTGCAGATCCTTTCGCAAATATTTTTGAGATTAGAGTGTGTGCTGAGAAATCATGCCCACACTCTTAGTAAGGATCTGAGGGGAAGGTATTTTACTCAAATATCAGCTCCCCCTTTTTTTTTGCCTCACTTTCAGTAAAATTATGACTTTCTCAGAGAGTACCTTAATAATAAATGTGAGTCATTTTGCTTGAACACTAATACTGGGTTTTCAACTGCAATAAAAGAAAATATATCTAAACTGTTACCGTTTCTGAAAGCTGGGTCAGGGCCAGTGCACTACAATACAGAAATTCTGTGTTGGACGAACACAACAATTAGTTAACAATTAACAAACAAATTGTTAATTTGTTAACAATTAACAAATTAATTGGTTTTAATTAAGAGCTAATTCAATTCTCAGGTGAATTGGTATCTAACTTCCCCAGCATGGCACGATAGCTAGTGTTACTGCAACTTGAGAAGTTACTAGGAAGTGTTTTTACCCTTTTTGTAGCTGATTATCAACAGATCATATCAGGTTTAAGGAAAAGGCTCACTTCTCTTCCAAGTGGCAGGAGTTCTCATGCTTGGATTACGTGTCTCTCCAGAAGGCTGAGGAAGCATTTCACTTTTTAGTCTATTTTTTTTCTCACCTGCACATGTTCAGTTTGTTTCATTAAACAATGCGTAGATACACAAAAAGCTTTATTGAGATAGGCACACCTGTTTTTCTCCAACATTTTTAGATGGTGTGCCAGGCACTAGGGTGACCAGCTGTCCTGGCTTGCTTGGAACTGAGGGCTTTTTCTTGAATGCTGGACTTCCAGCGCCCAAACCAGGAAAGTCTCTGGCCAACCGAGAAGCTTGGTGACCTGGGTTCAGGAAAGTCGTTCCTATATGACAATGCAAAAGCCTCCCATTCCACAGGAGTTAATTCTGGACTTAAGGAGTTAAGACGGGGGCAGAGATTTGGGAAGATAATGTAATATTTCTCAAAGATAATAAAGGAGTGAAAATAGTCAATTCAGTCAACAGGCATGAGAATGCATCAGGTGACAAGGTCAGAGGTCACAGGAAAAGTATGAGGAAAGGAGACTGTTAATAATCATAATCTTAGATTCTATACCTTTATTCTGGGTCCCAGGATCTATTCCAAGTGGTAATTAAATGGTGGTGTTTATATCTCAAGCTGAATAATAATGAAAAAAATTATGAGAAATATTTGCCCTATTTGTTTTTATTTGTTTGACATGCAAAAAAACCAACAACAGGCTGTAAATTATCGTGTCATACTTATTGAACTGTGTCATTAGATGTGAGACAAATGGTTGGGATCCAGTTACACCTACTTCCAGTTTCAGCCTATGGAATTATAGTTCTGAGAGAAGAAGTGTACATTTGTATGTGAAGTCTGGTGTTCAGACCAAGAGTCTTTGGATTTTTAGTTCTTGGATCCAACACAAAATTATTTGCTTTCAGCCAAGTTCCTTAAACTTAGTGTCACAGTTTTCTAATTCTTTGACTTGAGAGAGCAAAATTAGCTTTCAGCTTCTAGGCCGAACAGTTTTGGAGAGTCTGTAAAAGTAGTGGCTATTTGAAGTGAGGATGGAAGAGAAGTCAACATTGTGTGTGTGCTAAGTTGCCTCAGTTGTGTCCAACTATTTGTGACCCTGTGGACTGTAGCCCGCCAGGCTCCTCTGTCCATGGGATTCTCCAGGCAAGATTACTGGAGTGGCTTGCCAGGCCCTCCTCCAGGGAATCTTTCTTATCCAGGGATCAAACCCGAGTCTCTTATGTCTCCTGCATTGGCAGGTGGCTTCTTTACCACTAGTGCCACCTGATTGTTGGTATCATTATCTGCTCCCAAACTATCTAGTCCTATTTCCCACTGGGCAGTGTGGCGTGGGAGTCAACACATGTATCCTGAAACTAGAATGGGTTCCAAACCTTGCTCTGTTACAATATAAACTCTATGACCTCGGGCACATTACTTAATCTCTCTGTGCCTCAGTTTCTTCATTTGAAAAATTGGGCTATTATTAATAATATATACACATAGGGATAAATATATGTAAAACACTTAGAATAATGCCTTGCACAGAGTCTGTTATTATTATTATTATTTCTGTTGTCATTGTTATTATTCCTTCACATCTGTTCCTTGCTCTGGGTTTCATGTTTTCTTTAATATCTAGATACCATGCTGACTCTTTTTTTAAAAAATGTGTTTGCTTGTGTTAAACTCTCTACATGCAACATAATATTTTTTCCTGGTTTCCCAAACATTATCCATTTTAAAATGACAATTTCAATTCTGATCTCTTATGCGGGACCTTCACAAAGCTCTCCTTTTGATAATTTCCTTTATAATTACTACTTGGACCCCGCAGTTCAGCTTTCAACTCTCTGCTGTTTGGTGTGTGCTAATGTTGTCTGCCCGGCTGATATGAAAATTTTTGACAAGTGGGGCAATGTCTTGTCTATTATATTGTATGTTTTATAGCCTCTAGTATGTTTCTAACTAAATAGGTGATTGATTCGTATCAGTGAACCTGTGCCTAAATTTGATCCTTTGATTCTCCCACTATTTTTGAGACATAAAAGCATTGGTTAAATCACTTCAAGAATCACTCTCACATATTCTTGCTGATTTTACACTAATTAGGCACAGTTATGTATTTGTGGTAGAATGTCACTTAAAGGTCATTTTTTTCATGCTTGGATTTAGAAATTGGTGTAAAAATGGTGTTTTACATAAAGTTCATGTACATCACTGAACCACATTTCCTAAACTCTCATGAAGATAAGGTGAATTATGATAAGAACAATTTTTAAAATTTTATTTCAGAAATTTTCACATACACACAAAAGTAGAATAATATACTCAATTCCATGTAACTGTCACCCAGTTTACACAATGACTTCTTGTTGTTGTTCAGTCGCTTAGTCGTGTCTGACTCTTTGCAGGCCCATGGACTGCAGCATGCCAAGGTTCCCTGTCCTTCACTATCTCCCTGAGTTTGCTCAAACTCATGTCCATTGACTCGGTGATGCCATCCAACCATCTCGTCCTCTCTCATCCCCTTCTCCTCCTGCCTTCAATCTTTCCCAGCATCAAGGTCTTTTCTAATGAGTTGGCTCTTGGCATCAGGTGACCAAAGTATTGGAGCTTCAGCCTCAACATCAGTCTTTCTGATGAATATTCAGGGTTGATTTCCTTTAGAATTGATCACCCAATTTACAGAATGATTAACATCTTTCCAGTCTTGTTTCATCTATCCCACCCATTTTTTTTTTTTTTTTAGCCTGAAATGTAGAGGAGAAGGAAATGGCAACCCACTCCAGTATTCTTGCCTGGAGGATCCCATGGACAGAGGAGCCTGGCAGGCTACAGTCCATGGGGTCACAAAGAGTTGGACATGACTAAGCAACTTCACTTCACTTCACTTCATATTAAAGCAAATTCATCATATTTCATTCATAAATAGTTCAGTATGCCTTATTAACAGTTGAAGACATATAAAAATATTTTTTAAAGAACCAATAAATAGTTCTCAATACTATGCTAAAATCATCAAATCTTTTCTTTCAATCTTACAACTTTAATAATATAACTTTACTTTCTTCTACCCTAAAAATATAAGTAAACCTATAAAAATAGATGTTCCTGGTGGATGATAGGAATATATGTGAAACATGAAGGATATTTTACTGTCTCACCTGTAATCTTTGAAGTACAGCAGAAACCTTGTTTTGATAGGAAACACTGCATCATGATTTCAAAGTGATAGATTGCTATAATAATCAAATGGAAAGTATTTATTTCATTTGAGTATCCTTCCAGCTCTATGATATTTTTCGATATGTTAAATTAAATGTAGAATGGGCCATTCCAAGCTCATGATACAATATAGCTCATCAGTCTATTTTAATAAGGCCATTTTTCTGGGGAAGTTAGCACCTGATGCCTTTAATGACGAGATGGCACTATTTCACAAGTGATTGTGATAGCATTCCCTCCTAAACTGATCATAAAGTACACCAGAGGAGTAAAGGTAGACCTTTAAACACCTATTTATCTTACGCAGTTTACTAAGCACTGTCCTTACAAATGGTACTCATTGGCTTATAAACGAAAAAGTTATGTTTTATTGTACTTTTTTATTTTGTGGTACTTGGTTTATTTTATATCAATTATATCTCAAATAAGCGATTTTAAAATCTACAGTGAGATACTACTATATCTGTTATCAGAGGGGGCTCCCTTCCAGGTGAGAGTAGGCTCCTGTCTAACACTCAAAAATGAATTTCCAAGGAGACACATGTACTGACAAAGCAAGATTTTATTGGGAAAGGGCACCCGGGTGGAGAGCATCAGGGTAAAGGAACCCAGGAGGTCTCTTGAGTTTTAGGGTAATGGGGTTAGTTTCTGGGTTGTCTCTGGCTAGTATGCTTGTGCCCCTATTTGGTGTGACTCAGGGTCTTTCCTGTTGGCATATGCATCTCTCAGCCAAGTTGGATTCTAGCATGAGGGTTTCTGGGAGACCCACAGGACATGTTGTTAATGGCTGATGTCTCTTTCCTCCTTTTGGCTTTTTCTGCATTCTTCTGGCTGATGGTAGCTTGTCACTTCCGTGTTCCTTATCGGGACTTACTGTTGTGAGCAAACTCAAGCAAGCAGTTATTATCGTGCCTGGTCAATGGTTCCCTAACGCATCTATCATGATGGTTAACATTAAAAAATGAAGCAGACCATATCAAGTACTAGAGAGGATACAGAGCAGTTGGAACCCTTCTATACTACTGGCTGGAGTGCACACTGGTACAGACACTTTGGAAAACTGCTGGACAGTTTCTTATGGCGTTGATCATGCACTTACCAAATGCGACAGTAATTGTATTTACCTAAAGGATGTAATGCCATCCCAGGTGGAGCAGTGATAAAGAATCCGCCTGCAATGCAGGAGACGCAGGTTAGATCTCTGGGTCAGGAAGATCCCCTGGAAGAGGGCACTCTAGTGCTCTTGCCTGGAGAATTCCATGAACAGAGGAGCCTGGTGGGCTATAGTCCATGGGGTTGCAAAGAGTCGGACACAACTGAGTTCACACACACACACACAAAGGATGTGAACTTATATTTACCTCTAAATGTGTACGCACATTTCAACAGCTTCATATAATCATCAAAAACTGGAAACAACTCAACGTCCTTGTCCTTCAACTGGTCACTGGATAAACTGGAATATTACTCAGCTAAAGTAAAGGAAAATTACTAATATAGCAAACAACACACACACATTATGTATGTGTTTCATTATGCAAAATGAAAGCAGCCAGACTGAGAAGATTTTATGTTATATGATGACATGTGTGTTATTTTGGAAAAGGCGATGTTATAGAAATAGCATACAGATCAGTGGTTGGAGGGAGAAACTAACTTCAAAGATCATCGTAATGTAATTCTGGAGAGTGCTGGAACGGTTCTGTATCTTGATTATGGTGATGGTTACATATCTGCATGCATTTTCAAAACTCATAGCAGTATACTCCAAATCATACTCTATGTTTAATTATACTATATGTATATTTTAAGTGTGAATTAAAATGTAATTAAAATATATTTAGGTAAGAATACTGGGATACATTTGTATAGCACAAGGAACTCAATTTGGTGCTCTGTGACAGCCTAGAGGGGTGGTACAGGGAGGTGGAAGGGAGGCTTAAGAGGGAGAGAATGCGTGCGTGTGTGCACACTAAATTGCTTCAGTTGTGTCAGACCGTTTGCAACCCCATAGACTATAGCCTGTCAGACTCCTCTGTCCATGGAATTCTCCAGGCAAGAGCACTAGAGTGCCCTCCTCCATGGGATCTTCCTGACCCAGAGATCAAACCCGAGCCTCCTGAGGCTTCTGCATTGCAGGTGGATTCTTTACCGCTGAGTCACCAGGGAAGCCCTGAGGGAGAGGATATAGATACATGTTATTGTACAGCAGAAACCAATACAACATTGTAAAGCAATTATGTTCCAATTTAAAACAAATACATAAAATACATATATTTAGCTAGGAATATTGTGTGGTCTTGTCAGACAATTGACCTAATGTATCATATGAAAAAGTAATTAAATCACATTTACAGACATATGCTATCAAAGGGAAAGTTGATTAGATCACATTATCTAATGTGTACAATCATCTTCTAGTAGCTATGAACAAAATATAATCGAATGAAATAGAAATGAAGCAGCAATACAGGCTAAGATACAATTGTAGCAAGCAGATATGAAATATTAAAAGCCTAAATATGATCAACATTTTTTTGATAGAAAGATACAGGAAAAAAGCAATAGCTTTTTTGCCTTTTCATACTGTTCATGGGGTTCCCATACTGTTAATGCCATGAGATGGTTGAATGGCACCACTGAATCAATGGACATGAGTTTGAGCAAACTCCAGGAGAGAGTGAAGCCTGGCATACTGCAGTTCATAGGGTCACAAAGATTGGGACATGACTTAGCGACTGAACAACAACAGCAGCTTAAAAAAATACTATATATAGTAGGGAATAAAATAATGAGTATAACTGATAAACTATTTTACTGAGTTCAAAGTTTGCACCATCGCTCACACACTAAATATAGAAGAAAGACATACGTGAAATCTGGGTTTGATCCTTGAGTTGGAAAGCTCCCCTGGAGGAGGGCATGGCAACTCATCCCAATATTACTGCCTGGAGAATCCCCATGGACAGAGGAGCCTGGAGGGCTATAGTGCATGGGGTTGCAGAGTTGGACACAACTGAGCAACTAAGCATAGCACACAGGTAAAAATTGGTGAGTTTTTCTAAACTCTAATTAATGAGTCTGAGATATAATAACATGCTGTTTTTGTATGCAATATACATTGCAGAAATGTGATAGAACTTTCTCCTATGTACCTACAAGCCATACCATATTTTCTTTCCTTACATTACAATTCTGAAGATTATTGTGGATAACTTACATATAGGTAGGATCAGTGGGACAATGGTGATTCAGAAACATCGGCAGCTGCACTCTGCGCATGTATAGGACTTTCACACAAAATGGAAAAAAATTCCTGCCCCTACAAGACCTTTCATCTTGCCAATCAGCCATGCAAGATTGGGCGTGTTTTGTTGTACTTTTAAAGTTATAGTTTAATAGGACTCTGGTTTGAGCAACATATAGTTTGTAAATCTTAAGGCAACAATGTTAAATAAGAAGGCACGTTATGAGAATTGTTAGGAACATGCATGTTTCTTACAACAACCATTGGATAGTTCTGTTGTGTAAATCTAAGCCAGACACTTATGAGAAATAAAACTGAGGAGTTAAAGTTGTTAATAACCCATGCATTATACCTGTAGTTTGGACATCTATATTGTTTATACTCATTTCCTTACAGTTGGGGTGAGCTGTACAGATAGACAGATATACGCATCCCCAGGAGTAGCATAAATCCATGAAGGTAACATCAGTTCTAACTGACTGGAGTGAAATGTACCTGACTGCCTGTCAGTTCTCTTTGTAAGTTAGGGTTCAGTGAACTCCCAGTTTGGAATCTTCTAGGATGAACCGAATTCAAATAAAAACTGCCCTGTAGGCAGTAAAGCTGAACTATAAGTCTGTCTTTCAGTGATTTTTGTTCTGATATTTTTCTTCATATTTGAAGCTACTGCCTCTGTGAATATTTTAACTTTGCAGACATTTTGCCCAATAAACTGTTCAAGTTTGTGTCTTGATTCCATGCCATTAGTTTGTATCAAAGCTTGCATGTATTCCTATGGCTTTTATTTTCTTTTCATTGTATGAATTGGACTAAAGCAATGCCATTCTTCAAAGTGAGAAGGCTTTATTTGGAAAAGTCCTTTGAAATTACTTTATTATAGATTCTAGAATTGCCTGACTAGTCATTTCTAGAATATAATTCCCAAGAAATTTCTTCCAATAAAGTGAATTATAGATTGCTAGCACATATTTTTTTCCTTGAATGGCAAACAGAGGAAAAAATAAAGAGGATTTTAACTTCAATTTTGAAGAAAAATTGTTTGGTTTGGTGGTCTGAAATTCAATCTATGATCATGGGTGCTTTGAGTAAAAAAATTCAGGACTGCTGTTTCTCCCCACCTCATTTTTCAGGCCCTGACAATTTTTTTTTTAATATTATGAGAATATACAGTCTGAGTAATGCTTACCATGAACATTTAAAACACAAATGGCACATCCAAGGTAAAAATAAAGGAAAGCAACTCAATAGCATTCTGTCAGAGAGTTGGATTTTATGGTCTCATGAGAGTAATTAGAAAGGTCAACCATGAAACTATCAAAGCTATGCACAAGACAGGGCTGAGAAAATGTTTTCCAGTAGATCTTTTATTTATTTTTTAATTTATTTTTATTTTTATTTATTTATTTTTTAATTTTTATTTTTACTTTATTTTACTTTACAATACTGTATTGGCTTTGCCATACATTGACATGAATGCACCACGGGTGTACATGCGTTCCCAAACATGAGCCCCCCTCCCACCTCCCTCCCCATAACATCTCTCTCCAGTAGATCTTTTAATCTACAAACTCTAGGTCACATTTCTTATGTGCTTATAGATGTTAGGTATATTTGACAGATGATAGGCTAGAAATGGAGTGTCATTATTAATACGGAAAGCCAAGGCCATGATAGGCAGTCGGCTTATCCTGTGACTAGGTCTACAACCTATGGTTTGGTTTGGTTGCTAAGTCATGTCTGACTCTTGTGACCCCATATACTGTATCCTGCCAGGATCCTCTGTCCATGGGATTCTCCAGGCAAGAATACTGGAATGGGTTGCCATTTCCTTATCCAGGGGATCTTCCCAACCTAGGGATCAAACTTGGGTCTTTTGCTTTACAGGCGTGTATTGCAGGCGAATTCTTTATCAACCCATCCACAAAGTAAGCCGGCTAAAACCTATAACAGACACTGATTCCATTTAGCCTCCATTTTCTAATCAAGAAAGGGCAACAATATTGATTGTTGTCACAGCAAGATAAATGTAATTGGTGTGCAACTGTCATGAGATAGTCAGCAAAATTCCAGCTACTTTCATTGTTGAGATGAAGAAGAAGAAATGGAATTATGGTACCATGATACCAGAAATTATCATGGAATACCTATCTATTGACTTACATTGTAAAAGAATCATTAAATAAAATAGTTTAGAGAAAGTCTTGAAGATGACCATTCAAAAAGAAATTAGTAGCTTTTGGTCAAAACAGCAACAACAATAACAAAAAAACTAGAGTTCACAAAATTTTGGCTTTGAGGAGATAGTAGCACCAGGTAGGAAGCAATATTATGTAGTAAGAGAAGAAATCATTAATGATTCAGAGTTTAATGAGAAAGGTATATTCTAGCAGAAAGGAGGTAAGATGCTTTGGTTTTCTTTTCTTTTTTTTTAAATTTTCTTTTTTTTTTTTTTTGACAGTAGCACTATCCACTACATTCAGTTGGTCTTCACTTGATCAAACCCACTGGTTTGCAGCTACATTCCCAGTTTTAGCACAGGGAGTCCTGCATCCTTGGCAATGTACTCTGTCCAGGTCAAAATGGTCTTCATTTTGGTCTTCATGACATTGTCTTGGTCTTCACAACACTGACTATGAGTTGGTCAAGATACGCAGTGGTGAACGGAAGTTCATAAGGCTTTTCATCTTCATAGTTAAGGCTGTAATGTTATTCTGTTGTTGTTGTTCAGTCGTTAAGTTGTGTCTGACTCTTGAAACCTTATGGATTGCAGCACACTAGGCTTCTCTGTCCTCCACTGTCTCCCAGAGTTCGCTCAAATTCATGTCCATTGAGTTGGTGATGCCATCTAACCATTTCATTCCCTGCCACTCCCTTATCCTTTTGGCTACAATCTTTCTCAGCATCTTGGTCTCTTCACATCAGCTGAACAAAGTATTGCAGCTTCAGCATCAGGATCAGTCCTTCCAATGAATATTCAGGGTTGATTTCCTTTAGGATTGACTTGTTTAATCTCCTTGCTGTCCAAGGGACTCTCAAGAGTCTTCTCCAACACCACAATTTGAAAGCCTCAGTTCTTCAGGTCTCAGCTTTCTTTATGGTCCAACTCTCACATCTGTACATGACTACTGGAAAAACTATAGTTTTGACTATATGGACCTTTGACATCAAAGTGACGTCACTGCAATATGCTGTCTTGATTTATCATAGCTTTCCTTCCAAGGAGCAAGCGTCTTTTAACTTCATGGCTGCAGTCACTGTCTGCAGTGATTCTGGAGCCCATGAAAATAAAATCTGTCAGTACTTCTATTTTTTCCCCTTCTATTTGCCATGAAATGATGGGACTGGATGCCATGATCTTGGTTTTCTGAATGCTGAGTTTTAAGCCAGCTTTTTCATTCTCTTTCACCCTCATCAAGAAGGATTTTAGTCCCTCTTCACTTTCAGCCATTAGAGTGGAATCTTCGGCATATCTGATGTTGTTGATATTTCTTGCAGCAATCTTGATTCCAGCTTAGGATTCATCCAGCCTGGCATTTTGCATGATGTACTTTGCATAGAAGTTAAATAAGCAGGGTTGTTTACAACATACAGCCTTGTTGTATTCCTTTCCCAATTTTGAACCAGTCTATTGTTTCATGTCCATTTCTAATTGTTGCTTCTTGATTTGCAGATAGGTTTCTCAAGAGACAGTTAAGGGTCTGGTATTCCTGCCTCTTTAAGAATTTTCCAGTTTGTTGTGATCCGCATGGTCAAAGGGTTTAGTGTAGTCAATGAAGCAGAAGTGGATGCTTTTCTGGAATTCTCTTGCTTTTTCCAAGATTCAGTGAATGTTTGCAATTTGATCTCTGGTTCTTCTGCCTTTTCTAAATCCAGTTTGTATATCTGCAAGTTCTTGGTTCATGTACTGCTGAAGCCTAGCATGAAGGATCTTGAGCATCACCTTGCTAGTGTGTGAAATGAGCACAATTGTAAAGTAGTTTGATCTTTGGAATTGCCCTTCTTTGGGACTGGAATGTGGAGAAGGCAATTGCACCCCGCTCCAGTATTCTTGCCTGGAAAATCCCATGGATGGAGGAGCCTGGTAGGCTGCAGTCCATGGGGTCGCTAAGAGTCAGACACGACTGAGCGACTTCACTTTCATGCATTGGAGAAGGAAATGGCAACCCACTCCAGTGTTCTTGCCTGGAGAATCCCAGGAATGGTGGAGCCTGATGGGCTGCCATCTATGGGGTCACACAGAGTCGGACACGACTGAAGCGACTTAGCAGCAGCAGCAGCAGCAGCAGCAGGGATTGGAATGAAAACTGACCTTTTCCAGTCCTATGGCCACTGCTGACATTTCCAAATTTGCTGGCATATTGAGTGCAGCACTTTAACACCATCATCTTTTAGGATTTTAAATAGCTCAGCTGGAATTCCATTGCCTCTTCTAGCTTTGTTTGCAGTGATGCTTCTTAAGGCCCATTTGACTTCACATTCTAGGATGTGTGGCTCTAGGTGAGTGATCACACCATCATAGTCATCTGGGTCATTAAGATCTTTTTTGTATAGTTCTTCTGTGTATTTTTGCCACCTCTTCTTAATATCTTCTGCTTCTGTAGGTCCTTACCATTTCTGTCCTTTATCATGCCCATCTTTGCATGAAATGTTCATTTACTATCTCCAGTTTTCTTGAAGAGATTTCTAGTCTTTCTCGTTTTATTGTTTTCCTCTATTCCTTTGCATTGTTCTTTTAAAAAGACCTTCCTGTCTCTCTTTGCTATTCTCTGGAACTTCGCATTCAGTTGGGGATATCTTTCCCTTTCTCCCTTGCCTTTTGCTTTTTTTTTTTTTTTTTAATTCCTCAGCTATTTGTAAAGCCTCCTCAGACAACCACTTTGCCTTCTTGCATTTCTTTTTCTTTGGGAAGGTTTCGGTCACTGCCTCCTGTACAGTGCTATGAAACTCTGTCCATAGTTCTTTGGGCACTTTGTCTACCAGATCTAATACCTTGAATCTATTCATCACTGCAGCTCTATAACCATGAGGATTTGATTTAGATCATACTTGAATGGACTACTGTTTTCCCCTACCTTCTTCAATTTAAACCTGAACTTTGCAATAAGGAGCTCATGATCTGAGCCACAGTCAGCTCCAGGTCTTGCTTTTCTGATTGTATACAGCTTCTCCATCTTTGACTGCAAAGAACATAATCAATCTGATTTCAGTATTAACTGTCTGGTGATGTCCATGTGTACAGCTGTCTCTTGGGTTGTTCAAAAAGGATATTTGCTATGATCAGCCTGTTCTCTTGACAAAATTCTGTTAGCCTTTCCCCTGCTTCATTTTGTACTCCAAGGCCAAACTTGCCTGTTATTCTGCGTCTCTTGACTTTCTATTTCTGCCTTCCAATCCCCTATAATGAAAAGGACATCTTTTTTTTTTTTTTTTGGTGTTAGTTCTAGAAGACACTGTGGGCTTCCCAGGTGGTTCAGTGGTTCAGATGGAAGAGATACTCATTCAATCCCTGAATCGGGAAGATCATCTGGAGGGGGAAATGGCAACCACTCAAGTATTCTTGCCTGGAGAATCAGGGACCCAGGAGCCTGGCAGGCTACAGTCCATGGGGTCACACAGAGTTGGATACAACTGAGTGACTAAGCATGCACACCAGAAGGTGTAGTAAGTCTTCATAAAACCAGTCAATTTCAGCTTCCTCAGTTTCAGTAGTTTTGGCATAGACTTGGATTACTGTGATGTTGAATGGCTTGCCTTGGAAAGAACCGAGATCATTCTGTCATTTTTGAGGCTGAACCCAAGTAATGTATTTTGGTCTCTTTTGTTGACTATGAGGGCTACTGCATTTATTCTAAGGGATTCTTGCCCACGGTAGTAGATGCAATGGTCATCTGAATTAAATTTGCCCATTCCCATACATTTTAGTTCACTGATTCCTAAAATGTTAATATTCACTCTTGCCCTCTCCTGCTTGACCACGTTAAATTTACATGGCAACCTGGAAAATCCCATGGACAGAGG
Organism: Capricornis sumatraensis; assembly: GCF_032405125.1. Lineage (NCBI taxonomy): Eukaryota > Metazoa > Chordata > Mammalia > Artiodactyla > Bovidae > Capricornis > Capricornis sumatraensis. Next base: position 3,628,452 of record NC_091092.1, on the reverse strand, counting down.
AGCCTGGTAGGCTGCAGTCCATGGGGTCACTAAGAGTCGGGCATGACTGAGTGACTTCCCTTTCACTTTTCACTTTCATGCATTGGAGAAGGAAATGGCAGCCCACTCCAGTGTTCTTGTTTGGAGAATCCCAGGGACAGGGAAGCCTGGTGGGCTGCTGTCTATGGGGTCACACAGAGTTGGACACGACTGAAGTGACTTAGCAGCATGGACATAACATTCCAGGTTCCTACGCAGTATTGTTCTTTACAGCATCAGACTTTACTTTCACCACCAGATACATCCACAACTGAGCAACGTGGCCTATCCACTTCATTCTTTCTGGAGCTATTAGTAATTGCCCTCTGCGCTTCCCCAGTAGCATATTGGACACCTTCTGACCTGGTGTGGGAGTGTGGGGGGAGGGGACTCATCTTTAGGTGTCATCGTTTTCCTTTTCATACTGCTCACCAGATTCTGCAGGCAAGAATACTGGAGTGGGTTGCCATTTCTTCCTCAGGTAGACCATGTTTTGTCAGAACTCTTCAGGACAGGTATATTTTCTGGTAATGAAATACCATTTTCACAATTTTTTATTAAAAGTGTTTGCTGGATAGGTGGACACAGCACCTCTTGCGCTCTCTAGTGGATAGTTCCAGAAGTGTTAGGATGGGATTATGTCATACAGAAGTGAGACAGTGATCTGGAGACGGTGGGGGAGAATGTGAATGATAATAAACGTCTCTGTTCGGTTCAGTTCAGTTGCTCAGTCATGTTCGACTCTGCGACTCCATGGACTGCAGCACACCAGGCTTCCCTGTCCATCACCAACTCCCAGGGCTTGCTCAGACTCATGTCCATCGAGTCGGTGATGGCATCCAACCATCTTATCCTCTGTTGTCCCCCTCTTCTCCTGCCTTCAATCTTTCCCAGCATCAGGGTCTTTCCCAAGGAGTCAGTCCTTCCCATCAGGTGGCCAAAGTATTGGAGTTTCAGCTTCAGCATCAGTCCTTCTAATGAACATTCAGGACTGATTTCCTTTAGGATTGACGTCTAGGCGAAAAAACATCTAGAATAAACATTTAGGAGAAAGAAAAATACCAAACTAGTCTGCAAAGAGATTTTGTATTTCTCCCTTGACCAGCAGTCCTGCTCCATCCCTGGGATGAGGGTGCGGGAGCTGTTAGGATGTGGGCGGTGTTAGGATGCTAGTGCGGAAGGAGCGAGGCGCAGGTGGAGCTGGAATCCTGATATCCCCTTCCCCCACCTCCTCGCCAGTCATAGAGTCCCACCTCCGACTGCCCTGCCGCCCTCCCTGAAGGCTAATTCAGGAGACTTGCAGCCTATAGCCCGGCCAGGTCCTGTGGCTGCAGGTGGAGCAGCTGCTACATCATCAGCGCTCGTGGTACCAGGAGAGCCTTGTGTTCCTCAGTAAGAGCTATGGTGATGTGCTCTGTGATGACGTTGGATGGCGTCATCTGTCATCCAGTACCTGAGAGGAATAAGTTCTCCTACCAGGTGATGAAAGGCAACTTGCCCCTGTGCGGCCATGCCAGTCCAGGCGAGGTGCTGACGCTCAGTGGTGAGGATGGGGGCGTCCAGCGGGAAGTGCTGCAGCATTCCTCCGTGGAGTCAGTGGTCCAGTGGGAGAATAGGGCCATGTCATTCGAGTCTCTTACGCAGTTCCTGCCGGGCATGGCCTTTGAATGTGCTGTACTGTGCTTAGACTCAGTCGTGTCTGGCTCTTTGTGACCCTATGTTATGTAGCCCGGCCAGGCTCCTCTGTCCGTGGGATTCTCCCAGCAAGAATACTGGAGTCGGTAGCCTGTCCCTTCTCCAGGCGATCTTCCCAACCTAGGGATCAAACTGGGGTCTCCTGCATTGCAGATGGATTCTTTACCTGCTGAGCTACCAGGGAAGCCCATGACCCTTCGCTCCTCCAGTTCAAAGCTCACCCTATCCATGGGTGATGGTTTTGAGCTCCATGAAGCATAGCCAGGATGCTTTTGATATCATTAGCACTGACTCCTCAGACCCTCTGGGCCCTGCTGAGAACGTCTTCAAGAAGTCCTGTGACCAGCTCATGAAGAAATCCTATTACCGGCTCATCCCTGAAAGAGGATGGCGTCCTTTGCTGCCGGGGTGAGTGTTAGTGGCTGAACCTGGACCTCATCAAGGAGATGCTGGGAGTTCTGCAAATCACTCTTTCTGGGCATGGGCTATGCTTCGTGCCCCATCCCCACCTACCCCAGCAGCCAAATCGGCTTTATGTGCATTCCTCCGTGTGAGCTGATTAGTTTCAGTCATGTCCGACTCTTTGCGACCCCATGAAATGTACCCTGCCAGGTTCCTCTGTCCATGGAATTCTCCAGGCAAGAATACTGGGTTGCTATGCACTTCTCCAGGGGATCCTAAATTGGCTTCATGCTGTGCAGCAAATATCCAAGCACAAACTTCTTGGAGCCCCGGAGGCAGCTGACACAGAAGCAGGTGGAACAGATGCAACTGAAATACTACAATTCTGATGTGCACCGGGCAGCCTTCATCCTGCCTGGGTTTGCCCGCAAGGCCCTGAATGGTGTGTGCTGAGCCCAGGGGCCACTGCTGCCACAGCTGCCCATGACCTCCGTGAACAGTGAGCCTCCAGGGTACCTGGACCCCGCCAGCCCTAGAGAAGACTCCTGCTGCCTCGCTCCCCAACCCAGTGTTACAGGCTGCAGAATGATGCCTGGCTTGCCCTCTTAGATGGAGTGTCTTTCTCTCTGTGTGGCGTTCAGCTTCCAAGCTTATACCAGATGCCTGCAGCACCACCTCCGCCTTCTGTCACCCCTCACTGATCAAACATGTGTATCTAGAACAGCAATGAGAACAAAGTACTCTGCAAATATTAGGAACTCAACACAAGATATTTGTATACTGGCTATTTTTGAGTATGCAAAAGCCTATTTTGGAGGGGGGATGCTTTGGGCTTCCTGATGTCTCAGAAGGTAAAGAATTTGCCTGCAATGGAGGAGATCTGGGTTCGATCCCTGAGTTGGGAAGACCCCCTGGAGAAAGAAATGGCTACCCACTCCAATATTCTTGCCTGGAGAATTCCATGGTCAGAGGAGCCTGGCCACAAAGAGTCGGACACAGCTTAATGACTCTCTCTGTCTCTTCTCTCTGTCTCTGTCTCTGTCTCTCTCTCACACACACACACACCCTTCCCTTCTAAGCCACTAGTAGCTGAGAACTTCACAGTACAGTTTATGTCTTGGAAGAGGAGAGAGTAATTTGATGAGCTACAAATTAGCTATTCATTAAGAAGCTAAAGCATAAATTAAAGGTAAAGTAGTGGGTCATAGCATAGTATATTTGAACCCAGAAGTTGAAATTGTGGCAGAAATGGTCTTCCTCACACTATTCCCTTCCTTCACTTAAACTGAATATCTTGCCTGTTATCAAAAGAAAGAGCTCAAGAAAGGGAAAGGAGAAACAGAAGAAAACCACAAAAATGAAACAGGCAAGAGTTGTTCTAAATTCTCTTCATTCACTCAAAATTAGTACAGTGAAATTCAAACCCACTGAATAATAATTATGGCCCCATTTGCCTAATTTTCAAGTATCTTAAGCCGGAGTAGGCATGTGTTATCTAGTACTCATGAGCCATGTGATGGAGGTGGAAATAATCCTGTTTGATAAAGATAAAAGATCTTGAAAAGGATTTTCTAGAGAACAGGCCCATTCTAGACTTTAAGCCTGCCTGATGCTCCAGAAAACTAAATGTAAAATGTTGTGGTAACATATTTGGTCATGTACAGTTATATAAACACCCTCAATTAATTTTTGACTCACTTTTTATTTTCTCCCAAATTTGTGTAATAGTGCCAAATGCATTAACATTGTAACATTTATGCCTCGATTCTGTCTGCTTTTCTGATGGCTCAGATGGTAAAGCGTCTGCCCACAATGCAGGAGACCCATGTTCGATTCCTGGGTCGGGAAGATCCTCTGGAGAAGGAAATGGCAATCCACTCCAGCACTCTTGCCTGGAAAATCCCATGGATGGAGGAGCCTGATAGGCTACAGTCCATGGGGTCGCAAAGAGTCGGACACGACTCAGCGACTTCACTTTCTGTCTTCTTGGCGTTTTTTTTTTTTTTTGAAGGGAAGCAGAAGGTAACAGTGGTGGGACTTGGAAATATTTGCTACCTAGGAAGAGTCTCTCTGACTCTAGCTAGTTTTGAAAGCTGATATGCCTCCCACCTGGCTTCCCAGGTGGTGCTAGTGATAAAGAACCCGCCTGCCAGTGCAGGAGATATAAGAGATGCATGTTCAATCCCTGGGTCGGGAAGATCCCCTTGAGAAGGGCATGGCATCCCACTCCAGTATTCTTGCCTGGAGAATCCCATGGACAGAGGAGCCTGGCAGGCTATGGTCTATAGGGTTGCAAAGAGTCGGACACGACTGAAGTGATTTAGCATGCACGCATGCACATGTCTCCCAACACCTACTAGGTGATCTGCCAAATCTGACATTTTTTCACTATTCAGCTATATGTTTTATGATGTACAGTTTGCCTGCTACCTCACTGGATCTTGCCTTTCTTTATGGAAACTATGAGAAGATCTAAATTCTTGCCTGAGATGTAGGTATATATAACTTTATATTGGCTTAGAAGTTGATATAACAGTAGAGATTATGAGCTATAACCATTTCCCCCACTAAGTACTGGTAATCTTTCTTGGAATGTGGAAAACTCCTTGATTCATTCATCAAATAGGTATTCAAAGCATGACCGCTACATGCTACAGGGTTTACAATTCTAGAGTGCATCTTATAGTTTTTTGGTATTTAGAGATATTAAAAAAAAACTTTTTAAAAGTTTATAATGTTAAAACTACAATAAAGCTAGAAATCAACACCTACTCAAAATTGCTAGTCAAACTTTGTCAATAAAGGCAATTATATTTTATAGTATAGTATTTAAAGGAATTTAGATAGAAATTATATATAAATGACATGGATGTTTGTGGGGATGTGTTTCAGTTCAGTTCAGTTCAGTCACTCAGTCATGTCTGACTCTTTGTGACCCCATGAATTGCAGCATGCCAGGCCTCCCTGTCCATCACCATCTCCTGGAGTTCACGCAGACTCACGTCCATCAAGTCGGTGATGCCATCCAGCCGTCTCATCCTGTGTTGTCCCCTTCTCCTCCTGCCCCCAATCCCTCCCAGCATCAGAGTCTTTTCCAATGAGTCAACTCTTCGCATGAGGTGGCCAAAGTACTGGAGTTTCAGCTTTAGCATCATTCCTTCCAAAGAACACCCAGGACTGATCTCCTTTAGAATGGACTGGTTGTGTTTAGGTTTTCTTATATTTTGGGGACAGATAAACAGTTTGATAGGATTCTATGTTGTAAAAATAGCTGAAACTAAATTGTAAGCTTCAAAATTGTCCCAGTTTTGCTTGACTGAAAGGACATGTAATAAGGGTTTGTATGTAGAAGCCATAAACCAAGTTATTAAACATACGATTAGCAAGACCAAGTCATCTAGCTCATGTTCCTATTGATTGATGATGTTTATTAATTCTCCACTGTATGCTAAACTTTAGGGCTTCCCTGGTGGCTCAGAGGTAAAGAACTCGCCTGCTAGGGCAGGAGACACAGTTTAGATTCCTGGGTTGGGAAGATCCCCTAGAGAAGGAAATAGCAACCCACTCCAGTATTCTTGCCTGAGAAATCCCGTGTAACAGCAGACCCTGGCAGAGTACAGTCCATGGGGTCACAAAAGAGTTGAGCATGACTTAGCAACTAAAGCAAAAACAACAATGGTAAACTTTAGGGAACATTCTTTTTGAAAAAACCTTCAGTCAGAAAATGGACAAAAATATTTAGATTCAGTTATGAATGCTAGATCACTGTGGGTTTGAAAAAAACCATTATACTATCTATAAATTCACTAAATAAAATTTGTGCTACCTTTGGTTAGACAATCAGTAGAGAAGAAAATAAGTGAGAACTTGGATTTGGGACACTCTAGTAATTCATGTGACCTGATTAATCTCTTACACAATACTCATTTAAATAATTTGCTCACCCTAATTTTAGATCTCTAAATTGCTCATACTTTGTGTGTAGAAACTGATTATGATTGTCATATCCATGAAGTGATACAGAACTAAGAAATTTCAACTCAGATCTCAAAATTAGTAGGCATGTATTAATTTGAAATCTGCTTATCTTAAAGTAGCTCCAGTGGTTTGAATGTATGTGAATTTTTAATATTGTATGATTAATGAAAGGAGCTACTGGTGACCACTTCAGGGATTGAAATAGCTGAAAAGGGCAAAAATAAATCCATTCTGTTTTATTATAGTAGTTTTGGGGTACCATTGGAGGCAGAGATTATTGAACTGACCATTCTAGAATATAAAGAATATTTTTGTGCCAAGACCATTGAGCCAGCAGTGTTTCAGTGGCTTCTTAAACACACGAACAAAACATCAAGCAAGAAACACATATTTAGATGCATGTGTGCCTGCTCAGTTGTACCTGACTCTTTGAGACCCTGTGGACTGTAGCCCGCCATGGTCCTCTATCCATGGGATTCTCCCAGCAAGAATGCTGAGGTGGGTTGCTGTGCCCTCCTCCAGAAGAACTTCCTGACCCAGGGACTGAACTTTCGTCTCTGCCACTGCAGATGAAGCCCTATGTTTAGGTGACCAGAATCCAAATTCATGTATTGAATTAGAACTATAAAGATAATCTATTTAATTTTCCAGTTATCTTAGTAGAATGTATTGAGTAAGCATTAAGGATTATTATCATTATTATTACCACCACCATCATCATCATCATCATTAATTGTGTTAAAAGGAAACTTTGGGAGGCATAAGTGATCTGCTGGCAAGGATTATCCACTCTGGAGCATGCAGTGGATAGGTTTTGCTCTCAGCAGTAGGCAGCATTATAATCAGTAGAAATTGCCCATATGGGGTTGAAAAGACACTGTGATAATTAAGTTCACCAGAAAGACACAGAAAGTTTTGGAGCTTATTGTAAACCACGACTCTCTGAACCTTCCATAGATTTCACTGACTGCAGTGTCTAAATCAGAAGATATAGAAGTTTTTTTTTTTTTTTTTTTCACATGCTCAGCAAAAACTGTTAACTGGCTTTTGTGGGGGGGTGGTATAAATGAACATTCACTTAGTGTTTCTCATATTCTACTGAGTCAATATTAAACTGCACTTTTCTACTTTTGATAAGAGTCATCATCAAAAAGTTTGTCTTTGTAACGATTTTCCCATATGTCCATGGTTCAGTTAAACATTCTCTGCCGTCTAGGAAATTAGAGCTTAAAATAGTATCAATACTTCACCAATTTATGTCTCAACAAACCTTTTTTTAAATCAAAGTTCCCTGAAGGCCTTGACCTTTACATAAATAAGAGTAGAAAATGGATATTGGGGTTTGCAAAATACAAAAATGTACTATTTTTAAAAATCCCACGAAGTACCTTATTTGTTGCTGTCATTTGAGAACAGGACAACACATAAATTTAGCATATTTAGTAACTTTTCACACAGAGAGGTTACAAAGACTTGTTTGAGCATCAAGGGAATAACCCGGAATAAATACCTAAATCAGTGTTTCTCAAGTGTCATTGATGATATCAGTCTTCCTACTAAATACTCCAGGTGATTTTGATACTTACAGTTCACTTACTATTTACTGTGCTTTGAATTATACCGCTGTAACCTCCATATTCTTGGTCTAACAGCAAATGCCTTTCTGTATTAGAATTCAGAAACTTTGAGAACCAAATGGATTAGATATCCAACTTTCAGATCTTTAAATACATTATTTCACTCAGTTCTAAGGAAACTTTAGTTTGATGGATTTCAATCTTAATAATATCACCTACTCTGTAAAATACAAGTGTAGTCCATTTTTTTCCACAAAATCTGTCTGAGGAAGTGTTTGTATGTGTCTCTTCTCTCTGGCTCAGTGCTAAAGAATCCGCCTGCAGTTTCGGAGGCATGGGTTTGATCCCTGGGTTGGGAAGATCCCCTGCAGAAGGGAATGGCTACCCACTCCAGTATCCTTGCCTGGAGAATCCCATGGACAGAGGACCCTGGTAGAAGGGGACTTAAGTGGCTAAACCACCTTCTCTCTCCAAATGACCTTGACATTAGTATGTTCAAGTGGCTTATACCATTTCTGAGTTATTCAGGTTTGGCTTAATATTTTCTGATTAGCCACAATTTCAATGTATTTGCTTTAAAGAGGCTTTTGTAAGTTATATACAAAAAGGAACTTTTCTACCATGCAAAGAAAGATATTATATGTAAATAAGGCAATATTTGTAGCATGACAATCAAAGATACCTCAAGGAGTGGGGCATTGGAGTATGTACTTAGTTGCCAGTAATAGATTATAGTTATAGATTATAGGAGACTATTATATAAAAATATTATTTACCTAGAGTTGACATAAAATATGTCAGAAAAATTTTTAAAAGAAATTTCAATTTGCTCACTGTATGCAAAAAAGAATAGACCACAGCCCACTTCCATGAAACAATTGCATTAGTAAGGGGAATTTTATTTTTAAAACCAAAAAGACAGACTTTTTAAAAAACTATTGCTATTTACTGTACTTTAAACAGTTCTTCTTTTTTTTTTTTAATCATTTATTTATTTATTTATTTTTTTATTAAATTTTAAAATCTTTAATTCTTACATGTGTTCCCAAACATGAAACCCCCTCCCACCTCCCTCCCCATAACATCTCTGTGGGTGATCCCCATGCACCAGCCCCAAGCATGCTGTATCCTGCGTCAGACATAGACTGGCGATTCAATTCTTACATGATAGTATACATGATAGAATGCCATTCTCCCAAATCATCCCGCCCTCTCCCTCTCTCTCTGAGTCCAAAAGTCCGTTATACACAGCTGTGTCTTTTTTCCTGTCTTAAACAGTTCTTCTATGAAGGTGTTTCTGGTATATTAAAGACCTGTTCCAGTCAAAAGTATTCTCTACTGGCTGATGAAATAATTATACTAAGTTATCAAGAGACTGTTCCTGACTTCCAGGGTAAAATTTCTTTCTTTAGCAACCACAGATTGACATGCTTTACTGTTCATTATTCATTATTCTTTTGCTTCCTCTGCTTTACAGTCTGGGTCCAGAAAAGTCTCCTTGGAGACTTTATTGCACATGCTTGGACATCTTGATGATGGCTATTATTTTTTTTTTTTTGTATTGCTTTTGTTGTTGTTGTTTGGTTTTTCTTACTTGTCATTTGACTAGAACTTAAGCAGTTTATGGTTGTTCTAGACAGTCTTCGGAGGCTGAGTCACTTCTCCAATTTCTGTTGTTTTTAGTTTTGTTTGTGTGTTTGTTGCTTTTGTCTGTGGCTGGAGAGGTCTTTCTGAAATAAACAACTCACTGAACACAAAAACAATCAATCAAACCTGCTAGTTTTCCTCAAGAGGCTCAATGTTTAGTTTATTCATTAAGAAACTTTTGCCTTGTGTTTTTCCCTCTCCTCTTCCATCTCTTCTTCCTTATGTTTATAAGAAAAACTCAAGCAGCTTTGTGTTTTAATAGGCAGGGCTGAAGGCAGAGTTCTGCCTCTGGGAAATGTTTATTCTGGAAAAACACAGGAGACTTCTGTTTGGTCTGACTTATCTAGACTAAGTCATAAGTCATCTTGGGCTAAAAAAGAGAAGATGCCTTAAATATTGATGCCTGTCCAGACTCAATTTTCCGTTTAAAAGCCAAAGAATTGTGGCCACTGCAACCTCTTAATTCATCAGTAAATATTCATCAGTGCATTAATACTTTGTTAGTCATCTTTCCTTCTGGGGATATGAATAAAGTTCATAAACACAATAGTTTTTTTTGTTATTTATCAAACAAATGGTTATTCTTGACAAGTAGCCATTTTTAAGCTTTCTATAGTTACTTGAAAAAACAATGTTAAGGACAAATCAAATTGTGTATTTATTTATACCAGAGCTGTGCATGTCTCTGGGCTGGGAGATGTGGGGAGTATGGAGGGAAGAGAATGCGAGTAGTATCCTGATTCTGCTTTGTCCTTTCTTTGCTCTTAAACCTCTGTGCAGATCTGCTAGAAATTATCACCCAAGGGATTCTAGTTATCTGTTCCTGCTTCCAGCTAGCAGCCTAGGGCAGGGCTACCCCACTCCCTCCTCCTGAGTTGGCTACTATTCCATTTGAAATAGAGAAAGGGAAAAACTAGTTGAGGGCTTTCATGCTATTTTTTTTTTAACTTCTCAGACTAAACCTAGTGGAAGCCTTTTTATTCACTTATTTGCCTAGTCTTCACTCACTGTATAAACAGAGTATACTTGCAAGTATAAAGAGTCAATAATGGTGGGGAGGGAGGCAGTGTCGATAAGGGAAAGGGCAAGGAAAAAAAAAAACCTTAAAGAAAGAAATAGAAGCCTTCCTTACCTTGAAGTCTAAAGGAAATCAATCCTGAATATTCATTGGAAAGACTGATGCTGAAGCTGAAGCTCCAATACTTTGCCCACCTGATGCGAAGAGCCGACTCATCAGAAAAGGCCCTGATGCTGGGAAAGACTGAAGGCAGGAGGAGAAGGGGATGACAGAGGATGAGATGGTTGGATGGCATCACCAACTCAATGGAAATAAGTTTGAGCAAGCTCCGGGAGATGGTGAAGGACAAGAAAGCTTGGTGTGCTGCAGTCCATGGGGTCACAAAGAGGAGGGTGCAATTGAGCGACTGAACAACAACCTTGAAGTCTAGCTGGCGGAAAATTACATACCCTAGTTGAATAAATGAAAACAGTTAAAAAGCAAGAGGCAAAAAAAAGTATGTAAATACCATCTGAGCCACTAGGGAAGTCCATATGTCAGTGCTGATAGGGATGGGAGAACTGCAAATATTTAGTTCAGTTCACCATTTGAGTAGACATTATGTGCTAGAACCTGTATCAGAAATGTGATGGAAAATAAGAGGTAAGCATCTGGAGGCAGATATAGCTACAGATAACTTTATTATGAGGTACACTGGGTTTCCCTGGTAGCTCAGTCAGTAAAGAATCCACCTGTAATGCAGGAGACCCAGCTTTGATCCCTAGGTCGGGAAGATCTCCTGGAGGAGGAATTGGCCACCCACTCCACCATTCTTGCCTGGGAAATCCCGTGGGCAGAGGAGTCTGGCAGGGTATAGTCTACGGGGTCACAGGAGTTGGACATGACTTACTGACTAAACCACCACACTGTGCTGAGTGTTTTAAGATCAACAAAATACCTTGGGGGAAATTGTGAAGGGAAACATTTTGAGTTGAGAGGGTAAGGGTTCTGCACTAAATTCCAGTGTGTGTGTGTGTGTGTGTGTGTGTGTGGTGGGGAGGTTCCCCACACCGAAAAGCAGCTCTCTGACGTGAAGCAGGTACCCTGCATTCAGCTCAGTTCTAACACTATCTATCTGCCCCGTGGTGGTGGTGGCTTAGTCACTAAGCCGTGCCCGACTCTTGTGACCCCATGGACTATAGTCCTCCAGATTCCTCTGTCCATGCGGTTCTCCAGGCAAGAATACTGGAATGCATTGCCATTTCCTTCTCCACTATCTACCCAGAGGTAGTATCAGGTTCCACAGGTTAAGGATTTAGTCCTACAAGACAGTACCCCCCTCAACCAGACCCCAATCACAAGTTCAGGTAATTGCCTGTGCTTCTGACGGTTGAGGATAGATTGCCAACAACTTCCTCTTCAGGTTCAAATATTTACTAGAGCAGCTCACTGAACTCAAATACTTTACCTACTAGATTACCAGTGTATTATATATTTTTCTAATTTTTTTAACAATAAACTTTTTTATTGTGGTCAAATTCACATAATATAAACATACCATTTTAACGTGTTTAACTGTGCAGCTCAGTGTCACTAAGTATATTCACATTGTTGTGCACTCTCACAACAGCCTCCTCCTGAACCTTTCACCTTCTTAAACTGAAACTCTGTCCCCATTAAACATTAACTTCCTATCCCCACTCCCCACCACCCCAACCCCCAGCCCCCAGCATCTACGAATGTACTTTCTGACTCTATGAACTTGACTGTTCTAGGTACCTGAAATAAGTTTCCTGGTATATCATAAAAGTGTATGACTTAGGAACAGCCAGATAGAAGACAGGCATAGGGCTAGGTGTGGGGAAAGGGCGAGAGCTTCCACATTCTGCCTCACTCTCCCAGCATCTCCACGGGTTCACCAACCTAGAAGCTCTCTGAACTCCCTTCTTCTGTGTGTTTATGGAGACTCCATTACATAGTCACACTTGATTAACTTGTAACCATTAGTGGCCACTGACCACTGGTGACTAACACAACCTCCAGCCCCTCTCCCTTCCCAGGAATTCAGAGGGTGGGACTAAAAGTTCCAAACATCTATTCCTGATTGATTCTCCTGGTTAACCAGTCCCCGTCTTCAGGTGCTTTCCAAAAGTCACTTCATTAACATAAATTCAATTGCAGTGGAAAGGGGGCTTCATATTTCACCTTTAAGGCTTTGAAGAATTGCCAGAACTGAGGGCAAGAGACCAAATATTATGAACAGAAGATGTCCCTATTGCTTTTATCACTCAGGAAATTCCATGGGGTTGGGGAGCTCTGAGCCAGAAACCTTAGGCAAAGACCAAATATACATGAGAAATATATTTTGGTCATCTGAATGATTATATATATATATTTCTTATAAATCACAATATTGCAGGGGGTTAGGAAAGTTTTGTGTAAGAGGTGTGATTTGAGCTTGGCTGTGAAGGATGTAGCTAATATCTTAAAGGTAGAAACGGTAGGAGTGTGGGGGAGTGTAGGGTGTGGGGGAAGTGTAGGGTGTATTCAGATTCCCCTGTTGTATTTCAAACATATTGCGTAAAGTAGGCTGCAGGAGGAAGTCAGACAGAAAGACATGCTAGAGGTCAAAGTCCTTGAAAGCAAAACTGAGCAGCTGGAACTTAATTTTGTAGACAACGGCAATACTGATGATTTTTGAAGAAAGAAGTAAAGTGAAGAAATCTATCCTTTAGGAAGCAGTTTAGCATATGGTTAAGAGCCGGTGCTCTAAAGTCAGGCAAAACTGGGTGCAATCAATGAATATTTATTGAGCTCCTATGTTCCAGGGACTATTCTAGTAACTGGGGCCAAAGTAGTGATGTATATTGGCAAGACCTCTGCTCTCATGGTGCTGACTTTTCAGCTATGGACGGGAGAGATGAATGATAACACACACAAAGGCATTTTCTAGATAATTTAGGTAAGAGTGATGAACAAAATAAAACAGGGCAATATGATGATGACTGGCAGACACAGGTAAACTGCTTTAAATTTGATGGTTAAAGAAGGCCTCACTAATGACATGAAGTTTGAGTTAAGACATGAATTACATGATGGGATGATCCATGTGAATATCTGAGGCAAGGTCTTCCAATCAAAGCAAAGAGCAGATTTAAAGGCCCTTGTGGGAATGAGCATGATGTGTTCCAAAAACAGACAGAAGGCCTGCTTGGCTGGACTGAAATAAATAAAGGGGACACCTGCATGAAAGTAAATTCTAGAAGGAGGCAAGCGTCCGATTACATTTGTCTTTGTAGACCACGGTGAGGATTTTGTTTTTATTCTGTTTGTAATGGGAAGCCATCAGAAGAGATTTCATGATATCATATGGTTCATATTTTTAAAAAGGTGGCTCTGGCCAATGTTGAGAGTATGTATGGAGTATACATAGAATTAGAGGACTCAGGACATGTTTTAAAGGTAGTACCGGAAAAATTTGTTCAAAAGCTATTGTTTCTAGTTATTTGACTTTGAACAAATTGCTTAACCTCACCTCAGTGTTCACATCTGTAAAAAAAATGATATAATGGTAATGACCTTAGAGAGCTGTTGTGAAGATTAAATTAAAACTCCACATCATAATACAGCTAACACTACATCACACGTACTCTTTTAAGGAGAGCAGCTGTTATTATTACTATTCTGACAGTGATAATAACTTTGGATTGGACTTGTGAGTAACTGCAGGCATGATGATCTGTTAGGAGGCTATTGTGATTATCCAGGTGAGTCAAAGTGAGAGGCTGGAATAGGGCAATGGAAAGGAAAAGTGGGAAAGTTCATGTTAATAAATTTAATTAATGCACACCAAACATTTAATTTAAGTAGGAATACTTAATGACATATTCAAATGACTAATAAAGTTTAACACTAGTATGTGCAGAGTCAAAACTCACTTCTGTGATGAGACTGGAAATAAGATTGCTAATGCTGTATTTTCTCTCCCTTAATTCCTGGTTAACTAATGACTTTTCTATATATCATTTCCTATCACAGAAAACCATCATTCACTTAAAGTATGCTGTTGAGACGTGGTCAAAATACATCAGCAGAGACTTCAGATGAATGCATTGCACTCTCCTTCAACTCTGTACTATAACTAAAATCTTCTCAGGCTATGTCTGAACTTGAGGTGATTCTCTTGTATTCATAAATAAAAATAAAAGTCGACCTTCTGTTTGTTGTTTTATGTTTGGGGTGAATCTGGTTACCTTATCAATGGAAATGAATTGTTGATAGTATTGGTAATTTTCTTCTAACATTATATGAATTACTAGATAAGCCACCATCCTTGGAATATGAAAGGACAGTTTTAGTTTATTCCGTTCTGTTTTCTGATGTTGATCGCTCATGACAGACCTAGAGAGACTGAAGTTCAAAGGACTGGTCTAATATTTATGAAGTTTAATGCACAATTATCTAGGTGACAAAACATTATCCATAAAGGTTAAGGCTTATGAATATTAAAACTTTGAAGAGTTCTTTGGCAGGTGTGAATTTTTATCAATTCTTTCCTTATAGATGAGTGAAAAGAAGCCAAATTTAAAATATATGAATCACCAGGCAAAGGCAGATAGGACTCAGAAAAATTCTGGCTAACTCACCACTGCAATTGTTATTTAATTTTATTTTTTAAGATTCAGGTTTTTGGAAAAACAATGAAAAAGTTGAATGAGAGGGAGAAAAGGAGTGGATTTGTTGTCTAGGTATTTTATAGAACATTCAAAAGACATTAATTAGTAAGGTAATACAAAGGACATATGTGTTCTGATTCAAATGCTTTTAGAAAATGAAATCTTTTAATAAAAATCATGTAAGTGCAATCAAAGGAAACCTTGCCTATGAGCAAGGTTTTAAACAAATAGTAACATATGCATTTTAAATGTGCTTTTGTCACCTAAGTGTGCATATTCACAATCGTGAGTACTTTTCGTCAAGTACTAATATGTTAATAGCCTCAGAAGTCACACTGGAACTTACAAGCCCTCTCTATCACTCACTTGTGTGCTGCATGCTCAGTCGCTCAGTCCTGTCTGACTCTCTGTGACCCTGAGGACCGTGGTCCACCAGGCTGCTCTGTCCATGGGACTTCCTAGGAAAGAATACTGGAGTGGGTTGCCATTTCCTTCTCCAGGGGATCTTCCTGATCCAGGGGTCTAACTGGTGGCTTCTGTGCCTCCTGCATTGGCAGGCGGATTCTTTTACCACTGAGTCACCTGGGAAGCCGTATCAGTCACTACTTCTTGCTTAACTGAACTTGGGTATTGTAACCTTTTAATGTTCCTGCTGTTGGTATTTAGGTTTTATTTCTCTGTGGTTTTCTACTTCTCAGTTTGGGAAGAGAGGCTGTGAAGTGCTTTGCCATATCCATGTACACCTTTCAAATGGAAAATTCATAGGAAGCAAATGAATATCTTAATGCCGTAGGCTGAGCCCTTTTTATAAAGAAAGGTAGGGATTGAACATGAAAGACAATTTGGGGCTCCTTTGGTTCTTTTATGTTTGCTTCTATCCACTCGGTTTTAATCTGTGGAACTCAAGGCTGCCTCAAGGGCATCAAATATGCGGTAAAGATAAACTGCCAATTCTTCACCTTCTGGGAAAGTTGTCAGGTAAGTGAACTGTCAACAGCAATTATTTTTTCTGATCTTAAGTAGATAATTAGCTCCGAACATTCCTTCTTTAACGATTTCCTCTCACAGTCAAGTGTACCCTCAAATCTATCCAATTAAGGTGAATCAAGAAAAGAATTCCCATATCCTATTTCTAGAATTACTTTTAGATAGAATCATATTGTAACATATATGCTGTCTGAGCTATGAAGATTTTGCAAAATATATTTTAATAACATCAATGGTCAGGCATTTATGCTAGAAATTTTATACTTTATTCATTCTTATAAGTACCCTTTTGACAGGAAAATTATTAATCTTATTTTACAGATGAGAAAACAAACTTAGAATGATTAAGTTCGTTGCCTAAATCACAGATCTTGTATGTGGTCAACCCTGGATTTGAGTCTAGCTCTGCCTAATTCTAAAGATTTTTCTCACTAATATAATAAATACACTGCAGATCTTCCAGTTGGTTACACTTATATGATAATATTATCTTGTTTATATTTCTCTCTCTTTCCTGATCCCAGTATGAAAGCTTCATAAGAACAGGGACCTGATCTTTCTTGTTTGTTACTGAGACCCCAGGACCCAGAAAAGTTTCTGGTATATTGTGGCCACTCAGTAAATATTATTGCATGAAAATAATCATGAAAGGTTTTTTGGTTAATTTCAAATTAGATAGTTGTACAAGAAGAACTAGAAATGCCAAATGAGTGCTACAGGGGTGATCAGTGGGATATATTACCATAGGTTGGAAGCTATGACAATAGTATAAACTATAGACATCCAAAAAGGAGTGCATACAACTCAGGGATGAGTTCAAAATAATATCCTCAGAGGGATAAAAAACATGTTAGAAATTTTAATAAATTTTTTTGTTTTAGCTCATCTTTTTTCAATTTTGGTTTTCACATTTTATAATATATACAATATTGCAGTAATATATGTGGCATAATATACATAATACAGTAATATATAATAACATACAATAATATGGACAGTAATGTAATATACACAGTATTACAATACTATACATACATGTGTATATGTGGAGGTGGGTAGGTGCTTAAACATTTTTATTGCCAGCTGTGCTTGGAGAGCTGTGGTCCAGAAGGAGAAATAAAAATATGGAGATATCTATATAATTCAGTGTTCTACCTGCTAATAGATGTCTAGACAAAGCACTTCAGGAAGAAAGATAAGGGAATGGCAAACACTTGCTGATTTTGTCAAGACAGTGGTGGTGGTGACACTGATGCACAGGTATGTTGGGGAAGGAGGTCAGAAAGTTGCACAGAGAAGATGACAATTTCCACATAATCCTGTGGCAAAGGCAGGTGAAATGGGAATTTTCAGGGAGAGAGAACACTTGCAAAGGTCCAGAGGTATGACTTTTAAAAAATTGAAATATAGTTCATTTGCAACATTGTGTTCATTTCAAGTGTACAGTAAAGTGGTTCAGTTATACATATATATGTGAATGTATATATATATGTATGCAATGCAATGCAATTACTCTCTCGGTCCTGTTTGACTCTTTGTGATCCCATGGACTGTCCTCTGTCCATGGAATTCTCCAGGCAAGAATGCTGGAGTGGGTAACCATTCTGTTCTCCAGGGGATCTTCCCAAGACAGGGATTGAACTTGAGTCTCCCACAATGTAGGCAGACTCTTTACCATCTGAACCACCATGGAAACACACTATAAATATACATGTATATGTATCTATTCTTTTTCAGTTTGTTTTCCATTATAGGTTATTACAAGATACTGAGAATACTTCCCTGTGCTATACAGTATAGCTTTCTTGATATGCTGCAGGCACTATAAAGCATATCTAGACTGCCTAAGCAGAGACCGTAGAATAGGCAGTAGAATGGGGATTACGTGCATGCTCAGTCGCTCAGCTGTATCTTACCCTTTGTGACTCCATGGACTGTAGCCTGCCAGGATCTGCTGTCCATGGAATTTTCCTGGCAAGAATGCTGGAGTGGGTTGCCATTCCCTTCTCCAGGGGATCTTCCTGACTTGGGGATTGAACCCAAGTCTCCTGCACTACAGGCAGATTCTTTACCATATGAGCCACTAGGGAAGCCTTGGATTACATGTACCTAACACATAAAGGAGGAGAAGGCAATGGCACCCCACTCCAGTACTCTTGCCTGGAAAATCCCAAGGACAGAGGAGCCTGTGGGTTGCAGTCTATGGGGTCACACAGAGTTGGACACAACTGAAGCAACTTAGCAGCAGCAGCAGCAACATATAAAGGCACATTGAAGCTGAGTGCTCATGTATTAATAAGCTAGGTAGGGTGTATGGTAAAAAAACCCAGAGCTCACTTAGTGAACTAGACTACAGGTAATAACATTCTGAACCTGGGTGACGACTACGGAGCGTGAAGAAGAAGATATCTTCAAGCGCTATACCAGGTGAAGGATTGAAGGGACAGTGGAGAAGACAGAGTTAAAGGTGACTTTCAGATTTCAATCTCAGATGAGGTTACTATAACATTGGCATATAAGGTCATCCTGAGGAGAGGAGGGCTTTTTTGTTTTTTAATTGGAGTATAGTTGCTTTACAATGTTGTGTTAGTTTCTGTTGTACAAAGAAGTGGAAGTAGATCAGCTATATGTATACATATAGTCACAGCCTCTTGGACCTCTCTCGCCCCCTTCACCCCCACCCCCACCCCACACTTCTAGGTCATCACGGAACACTAGGCTGAGCTCCCTGCGCTATAGAGGTTCCCACTAGCTATCCGTTTCACACAAAGTGGTGTATATGTGTCAATGCTGCTCTCTAACTATGTCCACCCTCCTCTCCTGCTGTGTCCAACATGTCCATTCTCTACTTAGGAGGGCAGTTTTTGGAGGTAAGATGATTTTGGATAAATGACAGGGTCATCCATATGTAAATGGCCAATAGGGAACTGGAGATATGAGATGGGAACTCTGGAAGAAATCAGGGTAGGAACTGAAATTTGAGAACCATTCTCATTATTGGTTCATCAAACATTTATGGGCACATACTCTATGCTAGGCACTATGCTAGATACTGGGGCTGACATAGGAAAAAGACAGATGTCACACTTAGCCCTCAATATGCTTATTTTATACTCAACGGAGAGAGACAGACAATTAACGAGGAAAGTGTTTGTACACAATTACAACTCATGATAAGTGTGTAGAGGAGCAAAATTTGTCACCCAAAATATCTCTTTGGCATGTGGATTATTTTCAGCTGAAAACAATCAAGACCCAAAAGACTCAGGAAGAACATGTGACCTTCCCCCTAATTGCCTTTAGAAGTAGAGGAAGTATTCTAGGCAGGGAGCTATCACCACAGACAACTACAGCATGAGCTAGGTTTGTAAGTGGGGAGAAACCTAGCAAAATCTCTTGGTTAAAATTCCTCTTTGTCCCACCCTCTCTGCTTGGCTCAGCAAGTATCTGTTGATTAAACATTTGCTTCTCCATTTCCATGTCAATTGCCTTCCCCCTACATATGAGGTCCTAAACCACTTCCCTCAACACCCTCTTCTGTCTTTAGCTGAAGATTGCCTTTAAGGTGAGGGTTCCAGCCGTTCTGGCTCATAACTCAGTTTCTTAGGCCTTTCTCATGTATAAATGTTATTAAACTTTTGTGTGATTTTCTCCTATTAATCGGTATCATGTCAATTTAACTCTTAGACCAGCCAGAAGAACACTGAAGGGTAGAGAAAAATTTCTTCCTCCCCTACAAGTGCTATGAAGGGTGGCCTGCTTGAGATTAGGTGATCAAAGAAAGCCTCTGAGGAAGTGGCAGTTAACCCAAGAGCTGATCAATGGGATAGGATCAGCTAGGCAGAGTAGAAAAAAGAACAATCTAGGAAGAGGGAACAAGCAGGTTTGGATGTGGGACACACCTTGGTGTGCTGTGGGACTAGAAAGAAACCCAGTGTGGGACTTCGCTGGTGGCCTAGTGGTTAAGACTCCGTGCCCCCAATGCAGGGGGCATGGGTTTTATTCCGAGTCTGTGATCAAACATGATCCAGCATGCCATGTAGCATGGCCAGAAAACAGTGTGACTTGGAACTACTGAGCAAGGGACACAGTAGCACAGTATGAAGCTGGAGAGGAAGGCAGTAGCCAGATCATGGGGACCTTGAAAGCCTCATAAAAAAACCTGACATTTTATTCTTCTTGGAGTAGGAAGTTATTGAAAGGTTTTAACTGTAGACAATAAAATGATCTATATTCCTTTGGACTATAAAATACAGATAGTGAAAGCATCAAAAACAGGCCTTCTCAGAAGAAGAGAGAATAAACACAGAAATAAGAGGCTGAGGGCTGAGTCTTAAGGGCATGCCTCTCATTAGGATATGATGGGAGAGAGAGGAGCCAGCCAAGAGGAAGAAGAGTGTTCAGAGAAGCAGGAAAGGTGTCATGGAGATCCATGAAAGAGAACGGTTCATAAACGAATCTGGTCAGCATTGTTAAATGCTGAAAAGATTGTGAGGAGGAATGAAGTCTGAAGAAAATGTCTATAGATTGAAGGAAACCATTTTGAAAGGGTAACTTCCGTAGAGAACAATGAAGCTATAGGTAATTAAGTAGAAAACACACTTCTAAGAATACATTAGTCAGTGGAAGGATAAAATAAAATGATGTGTTTTAAAATGGGCAGAAGAACAGACTAGACAGTTTTTCAAAGAATATACACAGATGGCTAACAGACACATAAAAAGATGCTCAACATTGCTAATTATTAAAGAAATGCAAATCAAAACAATGAATGGTTATCATCAAAAGGAGCACAAATGAACAAATGTTGGAGGGGATGTGGAGAGAAGGGAGCCCTTGTGCACTGTCGGTGGGAATGTAGATTGGTGCAGTCGCTATGGAGAGCAGTACAGAGGTTCCTCAGAAAACTAAAGTTAGAACTGCCATATCATCTAGTGACTCCACTCCAGGGCATATATCCAGAAAACCTGAAGCCACTAATTCAAAAAGACACATACACCCCGATGTTCAGAGCAACTCTATTTACAATAGCCAAGATATGAAAGCAACCTAAGTGTCGATCAACAGACGAATGGATAATGAAGATGTGGTGTGAAAGTGGAGTGAAGTTGCTCAGTCGTGTCCTACTCTTTGCGACTCTGTGGACTGTAGCCTGCCAGGCTCCTCTGTCCATGGGATTCTCCAAGCAAGAGTACTAGAGTGGGTTGCCATTTCCTTCTCCAGGGGATCTTCCCTACCCACAGATTGAACCCAGGTCTCCCGCATTGTGGGCAGACGCTTTAACCTCTGCGCCACCAGGGAAGCCCAAAGATGTGGTGTGTGTGTGTGTATATATACATATATATACACACATATATATATACATACATATCTATATCTCTCTATATATCTATATAATTCACACACAATGGAATATTACTCAGCCATAAAAAGGAATGAAATTTTGCCTTTTGCAAGAATGTTGATGGACCTAGACAGTATTATGCTTAGTGAAATAAGTCAAAGAAAGACAAATACTGTATGTTATCCCTCATGTGTGGAATCTAAAAAAACAAAACAAATGAATGTATACAGGAAAACAGAAACCGACTCATAGATGTAGAAAACAAACTAGTGGTTACCAGTGGGAAAAGGGAAGGGGGAGGGGCAATATAGAGGCAGGTGATTAAGAGATACAAACTACTATGTATAAAATAGATGAGTAAAAAAGGATGTATTGTACAGCACAGGGAATTATAGCCATTATTTTGTAACAACTTTAAATGGAGTACAATCTAGAAAAATACTGAATCATTGTGCTGTACCCCTGAAACTAATATGATACTGTAAATCAACTAAACTTCAATTTTTAAAAAACCCTTAAAAAATAGAATGAAGGGTAGAATTAGCAAGTTCAAGCAACGGTCTTTTCAGCCTAGTGGAGATATGTGGGAAGCTGGATTTGGGTGCAGCCTAAGAGAAGGGCAGGGATAGTGGGAGAGGTGAAAGGAGGAAAACGAAAATGTTTGAAAAGCGCTTGAAATATTAGCAGATAATTCAGAGGCCAAGAGCCTGGAGCATATTGAAAGAGATGTGGCCAAGATCACAGGTGCTAGTGTTAAGTTTTAAAGGAAGATTCTCTTTCCTCCAAGACTGGAGAAAAGGGTGAGAGAATAGATATAGTTTCAGAGGGCAGAAAGTTGAGGGAGTTCACGACAGCTGACACTGATTTTTCAATCAAAATTAACAACACACACTAATGTATTATAAATCTCAATAAAATAAAGTCTGTTTCAAGGAAGGAAACTTGGGTTATCTTGTTTGCTTTATTTTGTTTCTGATATTCCCTGCAGTATCTAATGGTATCTTGTACATGGTAGGTGCTCAATTAACAGAGGTTGGTTGTTCGATATATCTATTCTCAAGGAATTTACAACTGGGAACAACCAAATTATATATGCAATATACCAAAAGAGTGACTCTGCTAATAAATATTGCGGGATTTAAAAAGAAGGACGTGTACTTGTAGACTGAGCTGATGTGGTAATGTTTCATACAGAAGGGGAGTTGTTATCTGAATCTTAATAAGTGCCTAGGATTTAAATGTGGGCCTTCCCTCATGGCTAAGATGGTAAAGAATCTGCCTGCAATGCAGGAGACCTGAGTTCAATCCCTGGGTTGGGAAGATCCCCTGGAGAAGGAAATGGCAACCCACTCCAGTATCCTTGCCTGGAAAATCCCTTGAAAGGGGGAGCCTGGCAGAGCTCCATGGGGTCGCAAAGAGTCCGACAGGACTGAGCGACTAACATTAGGATTTAAATGCAGATTTTGTAAAAACAAAACAAATCTAGAGGAGAGCATTTTCTTTTTTTTTTTTTTTTTTGGTTCTTTTGATACATTCTTTTACTTTCTTTTTTTTTTTAATGTTAAAATCTTTAATTCTTTCATGTGTTCCCAAACATGAACCCCCCTCCCACCTCCCTTCCCATAACATCTCTGTGGGTCATCTAGAGGGGAGCATTTTCTATGTCAGGTCTTGGATAGTGAACTTACAGCGAACTGGAAAGATCTGACCACTTTAGGAAATATGGGAGAAAATCAGCCAGAGGTTATTCAAGACATAGCTGAGATTTAAAAACAGAAGGATCCAGGGGACAAAAGGATTTGAACCTGTGTCAGGAGGCTGGGAGTTTAGGAGTCTTTTGTTTTGAAGAGCATCCTGTCAAATTAAATGTGAAATTAGGCATTTCAGTCTAATTTGGAATGAAAGTCAGGAAACTTCATTCTATTGTCATTTCCAGATTCATCCTTGTCAAGTCAAGATATAATTCTGTTATTACCCTGCTTAAAAATTCTCAATGGTTCCCTAATGCCTACACAATTAATATATAGACTCAGTGGCCTAGCACTGAAAGGAATTCACAAGTTCCAAGTATTTCCAGGCTTGTTTCCAGTTATACCATATACACACCACATACCCTTGCCAATTCAACTAGGAACTGTTTCCTGATCATGCTATGTGCGTCCTGTCTCTATTCCTCTTCCCATGATACTAACTCCACCTCTACCTTGATGTGTGTCAAAACCTTATCCCCCTTTAAAGACCTATTCCCCATGCCAGCACCTCCTCTATAAAATCTGTCCTACTCCTTCCCACCAGGGAGATTTTCTCTCTTCTGTTAATTCCCATAGCATTTGGGAACTCATATAAACGTATAATGGATCTTCTATTGTAGTTATTTGTAAGGTCACTTAATTCCTCATCTTACCTTCTAACTCCTACTAAATTTCATATTACTTGGTGACAGGATCTAGATACTGTTCATTTTTTATTCCCTTTTGAAACTAGCATAAACAGTTCTTGACTCAGACTGATGAAGAATTAGAGTGAGGCATTGGAAAAGACTCTGATGCTGGGAGGGGTTGAGGGCAGGAGGAGAAGGGGATGACAGAGGATGAGATGGCTGGATGGCATCACCGACTTGATGGACGTAAGTTTGAGTGAACTCCGGGGGTTGGTGATGGACAGGGAGGCCTGGCGTGCTGCAATTCATGGGGTCGCAAAGAGTCGGACACGACTGAGCAACTGAACTGAACTGAGGGGTGGATGTAGCTGGGAAAGCATCAGTGAAAGTTGTCCCTAATAAGAGCTATCTCAACCTCTGTCTTGGTGATTTCTCTGAAATTTAGACTCATTGACTCTTGAGTGTTAATTTTTGATGTGCTAAATTCTGACACATGCTAGTCATTCTCATTATCACTATTTATAAGCAGTGTAGCGATTTTCTATTGGAGCACTAATAGATCTTATGATCATTTTTGAGTTATAAGTATACTGAGCAAATCGTGTACTAAGTAATATTTGTCATATGATATATGGAGGCAGCATAATAGAGTGGAAAGAGGGAACGCTTTGAATTTCACTGAACTTCACTTTGGGTCCTTGCTGTTCTGTTTAATAGTTATGTGTAGTTCTGTTGCTTGCTTAACATTTTTTTTTTTTTTTCTGGTCAGCTGATTTTCCTTGTAGCAAATTACTTCTTTCCTGTTATTATTCCATGGGGCTTGAGGTATGGCTAACAATCCTCCCCATCCTCCCCTGCACTTCTGAAGGAAGACATGGGACATAGGTCTCGCCAATCGCCATATCCCTTCTCTCTGGCTAATGCCACACTGATGAGACTCAACTGGGAAAAATGAAGCCCTCTGTCTGTTGAGAGAATGGGATGTATGACTGAAACTAATGGTTGTCCGTCACCTCTCTATAACCAGGATCAAGTTTGTCTAAGAACAAAGCCAATGTGGAGAATAGCAGAGCTCAGAGACTGAGATAAGTGAATGAGACATGATGACATAATTCAGCTTCTGGATCTGGCTATGCGTGTATTTGTGCTAAATTGTTTCAGTTGTGTCCGACCCTTTGTGACTGTATCCCGCCAGGCTCGGCTGTCTAACGAATCTCCAGGCAAGAATACTGGAGTGGCTTGCCATGCCCTCCTCCAGCAGATCTTTCTGACCCAGGGATCGAACCCACATCTCCTGCATCTTGTGCATTGGCAAGTAGGTTATTTACCAATAGAGCCACCTGGGAAGCCTGGATGTGGCTATAGGCAAAGGCACACACCCCCTTCCTTCTTTATCCTCTACTCCCTTAGACTTTGGGAACAGGAACAGGAACGTCGCTCAGTCGTGCCCGACTCTTTGCGACCCCATGGACTGTAGCCTACCAGGCTCCTCTGTCCATGGGATTTTCCAGGCAATAGTATTGGAGTAGATGGCCATTTCCTTCTTCAGCGGATCTTCCTGACCCAGGGATCAAACCCGGGTCTCCTGCATTGTAGACAGACGCTTTACCGTCTGAGCCACCAGGGAAGTTACATGAATTAATAAACAACTTGTTTATTCCTTAAGTCAATTTGAGTTTATTTTACTTGTAATCAACTACTAATAAATACATATATCACATGACCTTGGGCAAGTTATTCACAATCTCTCTGAGGCTCAGGTCGTCTATAAAAGGGGAAGAATCCTGTTAACTATCACACTGGGAATATTAGGAAGTTCAACTGTATGTGAAATATAAGGGAGAGCATTTTGACAACTATAAATGTTTGTAAAAAAGAGGATAGGTATTATAGTCTTTCATCCAAGGGAAAAAAAAAAACATATTGTTTACTATGATTATGTTTTCTTTAAAAAACAAAGAAACATTATTCATTTGACCAATATAGACAATGGAAATGCAAAAGCTCATGCCCAAACTGTTACAGTTAAATATCTCACCACAGGATTTCTCTTTGATGACTAAAATCACAGATTTTTTTTTTCTTTTTTAGCACAGAACATGAAAACCTATTTATTATTCCACCTAGAATATAGAATATGCAAGAGCTAGCATTTAACTTTAAGGCTGGTTCTTAAAAGCCTGCATAAAAGTTTTGAAATAAAGATTTGTTGCTGTCTCATATCCTCCACATTTTCAACTTTTCACTTTGAGTATAGGTTGTAAATACATTGTTAGAGCAAAGCATTTAATGGCAAAATTCAACCTTGGAACATCACATTAGTCATTCAAAGCAGACATATTTGAAAACTGGTTCAAATACTGTTTCTACCACTTCTTTCCTCCCACTCCTTTCCTTATATAACATATTATCTTTGAACCAGACACTTAAATAATATTCTGAAAAAGTTAATGCAATTGCCAGGGAAGCCTAATTTATAACCTGGCACCTTCAGGACCTAGAAGCAGCTGCATTATTTAAATGTTTCAATGATAGGGAAAAATTTGCTTGTGAGATTGGCTATGTAGGTGTGGGATGGATGGAGAACCTATGTATGAACCATGAACCTACTTTGGGTCTTAGAAATCTATCCTGAAGTTTTCAAACCCAAGGACTGCATGTTTAATTTTCATTTGTTTTGTAGTAAAGGACTGACATGAAGATATAAGTGGTGCTTGCAAAATTCTATTTTAAGGTCCAGAGATGAGCTAGCACAGCAGAATAATATTTAGAAAGTAAGCATGGGGAGTTTAAACAATTGCCTTCTTTATGTCAGAAAGATGGTCTTGCTCTTAATTTTTTCCATCCACTTTCACTGGATGCTAAGAAATGCAATATCTTCAGGGGGAAAACTGGTCTAAAACTGGTCTGTGTGCCACAGTATTCTATGCAAATGAACCCTGTAATGAATAAAAAAACCAAACCATCACTCATGCATCTATGAATATAGTTTCTTATATTTGATATAGAGCCTGATGTACCATTCTTTTCTTTTTCCCCTTGACATCTGTGAAGTATATACCAGCAACTTAAAAAAAAATCCATAAGGTGCTTTCCTCTTAATACAGGTGTGAGGAAAGCAAATATATTAACTCAGTATTCACCAGGAGTTTTTCTTTTACTATATATAATTTGATAGAATCCAGAAACATTTTGTTCTTTCCAAATGAATCCACCAATGGGTAAGAAAGGTTTTGACACATTCCTCAATACCAGAAGAATATAAAATAATCAAAAAATAATAGCATCTCTCTGTGGGTCCCTGTTCAGACTGAAACATATCTTTCCGCATGGAGCCATGGAAGTGTAGCTTTTTAAGGTAGTGTCAATAAACAGATAAAGCTCCTCATCCTGCATGCAGTTGTTCTGATTGCTTCATATCCAGCAACCACAGACATCCTTTTTACAAAAGAAGTGTATACTGACTGTAATGATGATGAAGCTGAGCATGAGAAAGCTCATCATCATTTAAGATGAACTTATCACCTCAGAACCAAGATGTGGTAGACACAGGATTGAAAAGTCAGTCTGAGAAGAATATAACAAGTTGGTTTGACATCTCAGTGTTCTTAACCACTGCGTTGTCTTACCTCTCAAGCAAAAAGTGACTTACTATTTTAGCAGAGTGCCTTTTCTACAACAAGATACCAACTTTTACTCTTAGAAGTAGTCACTCAAGATCCCCTCACCTCCACCTCTCTTGCCGGTTCCCGTATTTCTCTACCTTCTGCCACGAACAACAGTAATGATTTTTCAGGGCGACCATCAAAGGACAATGAATGTCAACGTTTTCAAAATATGAGAACTAATCTTGAGAGAAGGAAGAGAGGACTTGTTCAAGGTCAGATAACCAGTTGGAAATAGTACAAGTACCAGCACAAATCTGCTTGTTCTTTCCAGTGCTATCTCTAAAGAGAAAACAAAATCTCACAACACAGTGGGTAGTTTCTTATCCATGACAGGCTAGTCATCTATATCTATACAGATATATATATCTATTATGAGGTCAATTGAATAAATGAGGATTCAAACACACCTGGAGCATCAGAGCATTGTTTAAGTACAATATTAATCTCAAAGGTATCAAACTATCTTGTTCCGAACCTAACGCTGGAGTTTTCTCCTCCAAACATGTTCCTTCCCTGTTGCTCCCTATTTCGGGAAGTAGTTACTTATCACTCTCAGGGCACAGAGAGCAGAAGGAGATCTGGGTTCTCAGAACCTGGCATCTTGGAGCAGGGTCCATACAGAGCTGGCACGGAGATTATCAAGGAGGGGACGCAACAGCCTCAGGGAAGGGCCATTTTGAGGAAGGTTCGGCCTGGAAGCAAACTGGAAGGAGTCTTGCCTTCTCTCCTGGCAGCCCCTCAGCTTTCCTTGAGCGCCCCCTAGCCTCAGCGTCTAGTGGGGCATCAGCGGCAAACGAAGCAGCGCGACCGGTGTTCGCAGTGCCAGCCGCAGCAGCATCCGAAGGCATCAAAGGCGAACAAGAAGGTGAGTGTGAGAGGCTATAACTTAATACCTGCAGCTTAATAACTGGCACAAAGGATTGTAGTGAAAAGACACGTTTCTTTCCTTTCCTGCGCCTCTGCACCTTCATTAACACGTTTGTAACCATCCTCCAGATGAAAGCGAAAGGAACAATTGTTTCTATGGAAGGTGCTTAGCCGCTTTAGTCACGTCCTACTCTGCGACCCCATGGACTGACTGTAGCCGGCCAGGCTCCTTAATCTATGAAATTCTGTAGGCAAGAATACTGGAGTGGGTTGCCATTGCCTTCTCCAGGGGAATCTTCCTGAGCCAAGATGGAACCCACCATACCTCCTGCATTGGCAGGCGGATTCTTTACCACTAGCGCCACTAGTGTCTCATCTTTTTTTTTTTTTAATTGAAGTATAGTTGGTTTACAATTTTGTGTTAGTTTCAGGTGTGCAGCAAAGTGAGTCATATATATGTATATTCTTTTTTGATCTTCTCTTTTAAATCCCCTTGTCTGATCTTCAGATCTCTTGGCCTAATGGAGTTCTGGCTTCCATCATGCTATTGAAACTACTCTAATAGGGTTTTATAACTCTTTGTTTGCTAAATCCAGTGCTCATTTTAATTTTCTTTGGTATGCAGTATTGTTGACAATTTCCTCCTTAAAACTCTGTCTGAAGCACGGTATCTCTTTTTGTTTCTTTCTGTCCAGTGCCACCTTTTTCTCTGCTTTCCCCACCCCTCTATCCCCCTTCCCCCACAAGGCTTGGTGCTCTTTGGAGTTCTGGCTGAGATTCCTTTCTGTTTTCACCTTTTTTGGAGGGGGTGGGAGTGATTTTACCCAGTACTCCAATTTTAGCTGCAACCTATACATCAATGGGTCTCTATCTGTTTTGGTCACCCAGACTTATTTTGTGAAATCTGGTTGCATCTGTCTCTCTCTTGAATGGTTCTGCCTGAATGACCCATTGACATCTCAGATCTAAAATGTCCGGAACAAAACTCATTATCTTCTCTCCATGAAACCTCTTCTTCTTTCTGCATTCTCTTTCTTAAATTAACAATATCAGTGGCTATTAAATCACCCAAGCTAAAAACATGCAGTCATATATATCAGTGCTCTCACTGCTCAGTTGCTCAGTTGTGTCCTACTCTTTGCTACCCCACGAACTGTAGCCTGCCAGGCTCCTCTGTCCATGCAATTTTACAGGCAAGGATACTGTAGTGGCTTGCCATTTCCTTCTCCAAGGGATCTTCCCAACCCAGGGATCCAACCTGGGTCTACTGCATTGGCAGGCAGAGTCTTTACCACTGTGCCACCTGAGAAGACCATATCATCCACATCTTCTTTATTGGAAGAATAAGTATCTTCTTCATCCATTCATCTGGTGGTTGACATTTAGGTTATTGTCTGTGTCATCTCCCTCTTTCTCTGTCTGAGTAAACTCCTAGTAATCCTGTGAGACCTAGCTCAACTAACCTAATTGTGTGGAGTCTTCCTTGACTCATCCAGAAAAAAGTTTTCTTTCCAGTATTTCTTTTTCACTTTGCATTTACTTGTATTAGCATTCATCCCTTTGGATTGCACTTATTCTTTTACATCTCTGTCTCCCACACCACACCTATGGGCTCTCCAATGGCCAAAGGCCTTGTTTTAATCATCTTTGTATATATAGTACCTGGCATACAGCCAGGAACATTATAGAAACTTAAAAAGCATTTGTTAAGTGAATGAATAAATGAATTGATTCTTGTATACAAAGGAAAACCCTCTGGGAAGAAGTTGTAACCTCACCTCACCCAACTTTTCTACTCAAGAAAGCATATTGGAAAGAAAGTGAATGAGGATAATTATGAATTGGGTAAACAAATCACTTACAGACTTTCCTCTTAAAAATATTATTGGAACATATTACTTGTAGCACACCTCAAAACTAATTTGAGATATAATGATGATGTATCATAATTCCGCAGTTGAGGATGGCTCTAAAAAGCCAGGGAAGTGCTCTTCCTGTTTCTCTGAAAATGTAGAACAGGAACAGGAATGTTGCTCAGTCGTGTCCGACTCTTTGCAGCCCCATGGACTGTAGCCTACCAGGCTCCTCTGTCCACGGGATTTTCCAGGCAGTAGTACTGGAGTGGATTGCCATTTCCTTCTCCAGCGGATCTTCCTGACCCAGGGATCGAACCCGGGTCTCCCGCATTGTAGACAGACGCTTTACTGTCTAAGCCACCAGGGAAGTCCAAAATACAAAGGTTATATAGTCAGGACCCTGCCTATAGTGAAGTGAAGTGAGCTCGCTCAGTCGTGTCCGACTCTTTGCAACCCCATGAACTGTAGCCCACCAGGCTCTTCCATCCATGGGATTCTCCAGGCAAGAATCCTGGAGTGGGTTGCCATTTCCTTCTCCAGGGGAACTTCCCGACCCAGGGATCGAACCTGGGTCTCCCGCATTGCGGGCAGGCGCTTTACCCTCTGAGCCAACGGGGAAGATGTAGAGGCGGTGCTTTATTAAATTAGGAATTAAGCCTTACACGTTCCTTTTTAAACTGTTTTGGTCATGCTTTAATGTTTTGCACATGCACACACCCTGGAGCTTTTGATGATGGGTTCATTTTATAAATGCAGTGCATATATCAGTGCCCTTTCTAATAAATGCAGCCCTTCAGGTCAGCACTCAGGTGTACTGCAAGGGTGTTGGTATTCTATTTCTTGCTATACTTGTCCTATGTGTAAACAGCATTTTTGCCCTTCTAGGGTCATCATTGCAGGTCCCTCAGAAGATCATTTAATTTTTCAAAGAAATAATGAAAATAGCAAGGCTTTTTTTTTGTTAAGAGAATTTAAGGGAAGTGTTTATAAGGTTTTGATCTGTGTTGAGAGGTTCCACTGGCTCTTTAAACTCTAAATTCTGCAATTTTATGATGAAACTCTTGCTCTGGAATAAAGGGAAAACAGATAATTTCTTCTTCTATTTTACTTACTTATTCATCAAAATTAATTTTTTGAAGTATAGTTGATTTACAATATTATATTAATTTCTGTTTTATAGCAAAGTGATTCAGTTATCAATATATATATTTTTCATATTCCTTTTTATTATAGTTTAGTGTAAGATGTTGCATGTAGTTTCCTATGCTATGTAGTAGGACCTTGTTTTATTTCTTCTTAAAGGAGAAACTGAGCAAACTAGACATGGCGTAGAGAGTGCAGTCTTTGATTATGTTCACCTGTCCCTATAGAAAGTGAGACTCTGGCAGTACAATGCCCTCATCACGCCTCTTACAGTGTTCACAAATAATGAGAATTTAAACATTTTGCATTCTCACTGAAGTATATTCATACAGCAGATTCTGAACCTCGAATCCTTTTGGTTTCTGGGAAGTGAGACTCCTTTCTCAAAGAGAAGCCTCTTTTTCCTGTGCTAGTTTATGTGTGTGAGAGGACACAGGCAAACCGTCTCTGGGTTTTTCTGATGTTATTCAGAAGGCTCTTAGATAACTAACCTTGTTTCTTAAGGAAAAAAGTAACAAAGTCAAGGATCTGTATGGAAATAAACAACCTGGAAAGATAAAACTCAGAGTTCCTTTCAAAAGAGGGAGGGGTAGCACATGATATTAAAGCAATTGTTTTTTTCTTTTTCCTCCCTGAGAGAAGGCTGAAAGATGTCACCGAGTTTAATTAGGTCTTTGTATAATCAATCACCTCATTGTGCTCTATTTTTGGAACTCTTAGGCTAAGTGCAGTTTCTCTCCTGTTAATAGGAACCATGCACAAGCAGGTGAGATTAGGAAGCACTTTACTCTGACAAGTCTGAAAAACATTGGACAGGACAAATAGTGGTCCATGTAAGTACCATTTAAGTAACCTTGGGCTGGAGCTCCCACACAAATTCAGCCCACAGGGAAAGGTCAGCAAAGGTGGGAAAACTACAGATCACACCTGCCATCTGATTATCAGGATTCCACCAAAGGAAGCTTAGAATCTTCCCTTTGGCGGTCTGATAAGGGCATAGCATTTGTGTTACATGATTTTATTGGGTACTGTGTGGAAGCTTAATAGACTTATTGCACTGAGAAAATGAAGGAAATAGCTTCAATTTCACTATCCTAAAAAATATGATTTTTCCCAGCTTATTGTGGATATGGTGCAGGGTCTATGTTATGGGCATCTGCTGTTACTGCAGCAAGGAAAGCTCCTCATGATGAAGTCAGTACGTTGGCATCAGTGAAGCGTGCATGTGTCTATCAAGTTTGGTATTCATCTCTGATGGCTTTCGGAAGCCAGAGAGCTCTTTTCAAGTCTAAACATTTTGCGAATGTTCTGCCTTTGACACTGCTGACCTTCTTAGCCCCCTTCTTGGTGTCCATATAGATCAGTGATCACGGTGACAATCTCATTTTGAGGACAGAGGAAAAGAATTATTACCAACCAGTGTGTCTTTTGACCTTCCCAGACATACATAATGAAATGACTAGATTTCTTGGTACAGAAGAAATAAGGAAATTGGAGTGGCCTTTTTTTCTCTAGTTGTGTCCTGTAAAGGGCATATTGCTTATTTAAAACATTAACATTAGATATTGCCCCTGGGAAGAAAAGGAGAGGGAAAGTTAGAATTTGGTACCTTCCAGCTCTGCAGTGCCTTACTAGGTTAGTATGAAGAAGCTATAAAAAGAAAGAGCTGTCTTACTGTGGTTCATGGGTAACCTGTTGGTGAATCAGTCTCCCTTTCCTTAGAAGTATTTCTTTAGTATGTCATGGTTCACAGTACATGAAGAAGTAGGGATTAGTTCATTATATATATATATATTTTTCTTATTTTGATTTTCTTATTTTTCCTTTTCTCTCTTTCCAGTATCTTCTTCTGCACCCCCTCAGCTTTTGGCATTCTTCATGTCACCTCCAACTGTGTTCACGTGGGCATGGCTGGCTCATAATTTTAAATGACTAGTGCTAGGTGGATACGCAAGTAGATTCTCTGTCCTGTGGCCTTCACTCCAAGCAGTAATATTTTCAGTGCTTATCCTTAGATTATTTTTTATTATCCTTATTTTTTTGCAACCTATCTGAACTTCTCTGGCCTACCCAAATCTCTCAGCCTAGAAATCCCTGAAGACCTGGCTATTCTTTAAAATTTTAATTCTTATTTTTAGTTACGTAGGAACTACATGGGCTTCTGTGGTGGCTCAGAGAGTAAAGAATCTGCCTGCAATGCGGGAGGCCTGGGTTTGATCCCTGGGTTGGGAAGATTCCTTGAGGAGGGCCTGGCAACCCATTCCAGTATTCTTGCCTGGAGAATCCCTGTGGACAGAAGAGCTTGGTGGGCTACGGTGCATGGGGTCACAAAGAGTCAGACACGACTGAGCGACTAAGCACAGCACACAGCCCAGGGACTACATATGTCTTCTGGTAGATAAGTATTTTTAATTGCACTATTTTGAAAGAAACAATGTATTGTAGAGGAAGGGGCGTTGAGCTCAATGTGTGTGTGGTAAGTCACTACAGGTGTGTCCGACTCTGTGCAAACCTATGGACTGTCCCTTGTCCATAGCATTCTCCAGGCAAGAATCCTGGAGTGGGTTGCCATGCTCTTCTTCAGGGGATCTTCTGGATCCACGGATCAAACCCATGTCTCTTATGACTCCTGCACTGGTAAGCAGATTCTTTACCACTAGTGCCACCTGGGAAGCCCATTGACCTGGGAACCAGTGCTAACTTAGCTGTTAACTACCCATGTGACTTGGGTAACATTAGTTCAGTTCAATTGCTCAGTCATGTCTGACTCTTTGCAACTCAGTGGACTGCTGCACACCAGGCTTCCCTGTCCATAACCAACTCATGGAGCTTGTTCAAACTCGTGTCCATTGAGTGCTGCACTCAATATGCCAGGAAATTTGGAAAACGCAGCAGTGGCCACAGGACTGGGTAAGCTTAGAGTAGTCACTTATTTCGATCGGTCTCCGTTTCCTTATGTAAAAAGAAATATCCACATCAGTCTGTGTGGTTTTTAAATTCACATTCAATAGATAATTTACAATTTCAGAAATTTATCTTTCTTTTACACAGATTGCATCTGAAATGTGAAATTTGGTGCACATCAGAGAGAGTAGAGTATGTACTGGACAGGAGCAATTAGATATTCAAGCAGGAAATAGGTTGTGTGTGTTGTGTGTTTGTGTGTGTGTGCATGCAAAACTGCATGTACAAATGCACTATAATGCCTTTAAAAATGATGTTGTTTTTTCATATTATATGAATAACACATGTTCTGTTTTGGTTATTTCTTGGTCTTCACAACCCCAAAACTTAGTGATTAAACAGCAATATTTTATTTATCATCTTTTTGTGGATAATTTGGCCTCAGATGGATGTTTCTTCTGGTTCATGTACTGAGACTTCAGTCGTCTTAGCCTTCACTGGGTTAGAGAATCTGAGATGGCTCCACTTCCATGCCTTGGAGGGCGTGGCTGGAAGGCTGGACTCACCTAGGACACTGACAAAGTTGAGCCTCTTCTCTCCATGTAATCTTGGCTTTTCTCTCCATTTGTGATCTCTTTTTTCAGTTTCTCCATGAGTTTTCTACATGGTGGCTCACAGCTCCCAAAAGCACAAAAATGGAAGCTTTTAGGACTTTCTAAAAAGACTTTGTAATTTACACACTGCCTCTACTGCTTTATTCTTTGGTTAGAAACAGTTACCCAGCCAGCCAAGATTCACAGGCATAGTTCTCTGAGGACCATCTTAGGAGATAAGCTATTTTATGCTCTTTATTTTAAAAAGAAGTTTGGAAAATACAGAAAATTGTAAATAAGAAAATAAAATTTATCCATGAATATTTTAAGATTTATTATGAAAAAAATTGCAAAATAATATGCACCCTATAATACCACTTTGGATTAAAAATGTATGCAGGTGCATATAAGCAAAAAAACCTTCAAGAAGAAAACCAAGAGATTTAAAATAGTTGTTTTTGTTTTGTGGAGTTATGAATGATCATTAGCTTTATATTTTTATTTATCTCTATTTTCTAACATTTCAATAATGCATGTGTATTACTTATATAAAACATGGAATCAA
This sequence comes from Capricornis sumatraensis, assembly GCF_032405125.1. Taxonomy (NCBI): domain Eukaryota; kingdom Metazoa; phylum Chordata; class Mammalia; order Artiodactyla; family Bovidae; genus Capricornis; species Capricornis sumatraensis. The sequence continues at coordinate 3,593,155 of NC_091092.1, read as the reverse complement.
TTTAAGTCCCACCATCCATTGATAACCACTATTAATATTTGGTGGATTTCTTCCTACTCATTAAATGTTCTTTGAAACATGATTTTGCTTGTTATATCATGTTTTACTATATAGAGGTATTATGATTTATTTAATCATTTCCCCACTGCTGCACATTTAGTTTGTTTATTTATTTATGTATTTGTGTATTGTTATTTTAAACAATATGATGAGCATTTTGTTACATATTTGACTGTATCCTTTATACTTTCCTTACATTAAAGAAGTGAAGTTTTGGGGAGAAGGAATATAAATTTTCAAATCTTTCAATAAATGTCGCCACACTACTTTCCAGAAAGTTATAAAAATTTGTTCTACTCTTTCATTGGCTCTGGTAGAAGCCCTAATCTGAATCAGGACCAATAATTGTTGTTGTTGTTCAGTCACTAAGTTGAGTCTGATTCTTTGTGACCCCATGGACTATAGCATGTCAGTCTCCTCTGTCCTCCACTATCTCCCAGAGTTTGCTCAAATTCATGTCCATTGAGTCATTGGTGCAAATAGTTGTAGGTTAATTGAAAAAATTAAGGTAGGGGAAAAAATATATATGTGTGTGTGTATGTGTGTTTATTAATATATACACATACATGTATGTACACACACATTGTAACATTTTTATTTTCACTTAAGACTTGTTAATATGTGTGTGTTCATTTGTTAGCCTTCTGCTTTATGGACAAGGAGTTTTCTTTGAATATGCTTCCACTTACTCGATTTCACTTCTGTTTAGTGGTATGCTGATACACATTTGACAACCAACTCTCTGGAAAAAGAATAGCCCTGACTGTTGTGTTGAGGCTTTCTGTGGTGTAAATACTCCCATTGTGTTCACTTTTAAGCTACTACCATGGCACTGAAAGTAGAATTGAAAAGAAATCTGTAGTGGTAGAGCATTACATTATATTTCCACTCTACAACAAGAGTACGTGTAAATAGACTGAAGAATATAGATAACTGTAAAGTGTAAAATGTAGGAAATGACTGATCTTCAGTATTTAATAAGTTTGTTTTAAAATGTAATTTACTTAAATCTAAGTTTGTATCACTTAAATCTAAGTTATTAATGATGACAGTGTTTAACAACAGGCCCACCAAATCACTGAAAACTTGATAATTGGCCCTTGTGAGCCAGTCCCAGCTGGCTCTTGCATACTACTGGTTTTGTCTTTCACTAAAACCACAGCATAATGCATTCTCTATAATTTCCAGTTTTGGTTTCTTTGAAGTAAAAGAGCAATTTAAAAAATACTTGTTATGAAATTTGAGTATGGAGTCCTTCTGAATGTTTCTGACTCCTGTTCTCAACCAATCTTTTATGACTGTTTCACCCACATCTAATTTGACACCTTTTATTTTATTTACAAGAAAACCTTTAAAAAGTAATTTATCTTTATTGAATTGCAATTTAATTTTCATGGAAATAAATCTTTTTTTTCTCTTTGCATGTGTATACTATGATCACCATTTTATATAATATGCAAAGTAGAGCTGGCACCAACAAGCTTGTGAATAATTAATAATACTGGCTTTTGGTGAATGTATAACTCAGTTGATGGGAGCAGAATTGCCCAGGTATCCACAGCCATGAGATTTTCCTGGTTATGTGTATTCAGCATCCTATGGGAATGGAGATGAGTGCTGTATTTTGTACCTTGTTTCTATTATCTGAAGGACAGTTCTTTAGTGAAATACGTGATAATGAGATGGATAATGCAGATTTCTACTCTATTCCTTTCAGGGAGAATTTATTTTACTGATTTGCTCTTGCTGTTTCCCCCACGATCAAAAGGAATGATTTTTGAGGGCGTTAATGGGGCTTCCCAAGTGGTGCAGTGGTAAAGAATCCACCTGCCAATGCAGGAGATGCAGGTTTGATCACTGGATCAGGAAGATCTCCTGGAGAAGGAAATGGCAACCCATTCCAGTATTCTTGCCTGGGAAATCCTATGGACAGAGGATCCTGGCAGGCTACAGTCCACGGGGTCACAAAGGATTGGACATGACTGAGCACCACCATCCACCCCTAAGCAGAGTCACAGGGAAGGTGTGTTGAGGCAAATAGGCCCAGGAAACAATCACATCTCTGGTTCTATGCTCTCGGGGTCATTTCCACTGGGTTCTAGCCAACTGAGTTAATGAAGCTCTTAACATTATATTTCTCTTGACATTTGTTTCTTCTTCTACTTTATATTCCACTGAAGTGGTTATTAAGTCAAACAATGTGAGAGGTAGGATGGTCCTCATAGAGCAACTCCAATTCCCTCATTTTTTTTTTTAATTTTAAAATCTTTAATTCTTACATGTGTTCCCAAACATGAAACCCCCTCCCACCTCCCTCCCCATAACATCTCTGTGGGTCATCCCCATGCACCAGCCCCAAGCATGCTGTATCCTGCGTCAGACATAGACTGGCGATTCAATTCTTACATGATAGTATACATGATAGAATGCCATTCTCCCAAATCATCCCACCCTCTCCCTTTCCCTCTGAGACCAAAAGTCCGTTATACACAGCTGTGTCTTTTTTCCTGTCTTGCATACAGGGTCGTCATTGCCATCTTTCTAAATTCCATATATATGTGTTAGTATACTGTATTGGTGTTTTTCTTTCTGGCTTACTTCACTCTGTATAATCGGCTCCAGTTTCATCCATCTCATCAGAACTGATTCAAATGAATTCTTTTTAATGGCTGAGTAATACTCCATTGTGTACATGTACCACAGCTTTCTTATCCATTCATCTGCTGATGGACATCTAGGTTGTTTCCATGTCCTGGCTATTATAAACAGTGCTGCGATGAACATTGGGGTACATGTGTCTCTTTCAATTCTGGTTTCCTCGGTGTGTATGCCCAGCAGTGGGATTGCTGGGTCATAAGCAATCCTACTTTGGGGCACATATGCAGACAAAACCATAATTTGAAAAGATACGTGCACTCCTTTGTTAATTTTAGAACTATTTATGAAACCCAAGACATGGGAAACAACCTAAATGTCCATTGACAGATAAATGGATAAAGATGATGTACTATCTATTGATCTCTCCATCCAATGGAATATTACTCAGTCGTGAAAAATAATGAAATAATGCCATTTGCAGCTACATGGACAAACCTGAAGATTATCATACTAAGTGAAGTAATTCAGAAAGTGAAAGACAAATACACATGATATCAGTTATATGTGCAATCAAGTCTAAAATATGATACAAATGAACCCTTTTCCTATCTACCAAACTGGTACAGACTCACAGATATAGAGAATAGACCTGTGGTTGCCAAGGGGAAGGGGTTGGGGAGAGGGATGATTGGGAGTTTGGGATTAGCGGATGAAAAGTATTTTATATAGAATGGATAAACAACAAAGTCCTAATGTATAACACAGGGAAATATATTCAATCTCCTGTAACTAACCATAATGAGAAAGAAAAAACACAGAATTTCTCTCAAACTCTGTTCTGGGTCCATGCTTCTGTTATGTTAATGTGTGTATTTTAGGAACTTAGAGTTGTTTGCTAACAAAGAATTTCCTGCAGATGACCAGCATTTTGTGTTATGTATGTATCTGGATGGTACCCTCAAATGTGTGCATGGATAATTGAGGATACTAATAGATAAGACACTGGAGAAGAATCTCCAGAGGTACTTATTAGGAACCTTGTTATCATGTTAGAAAGGTAAACAAGACTCCACTAAGTAAAAAAGTCAAGAGATATTTGTGAAACTTTCAGATTTCCTCTGAGTGTCAAGGTAGCCAAATGGCCAAAGGCAATCGGAAAGGTTAGTGACTGTTCCTTTGTTTTAAGTAATTGTTGCCAGAGATGCCATTTCCTTCTTGGCTGGAAACTTCTTCCTGACCTTCATAAAAGAGGTTTTAGAATTGTTAGGACTTGAAGCATGCTCTTTGTGTCTGTGTTACATACGTCTGTGATCCTTGCATTTTTTTCCTTTGCTAACTTTATCAGGCCAGAGAACTAATTTCCATCCAGTCAAAAAAAAAAAATTATAGGCCATAGGCATTTCAAAGTGTTGACTTTAATAATAAATTTCAACTGTCTCATCCATCAATGCTATTAAAATTCATCTTCTTTCCAGGATCAGTATTTTAGAATTAGCTCAATAAGTTTGAACATTTTATCCTTTGACTTTTCCATACACAATTGCTAATTCAGTCTTATCTTTATTCATGTCATTCTCCCCACCAGCTATTTTTTTTTCCTTATTAGTCATTCTTTTTAATTTTTGACAGTCAGGATTCTTTCAGAGTGAACCTGAAGTAAAGGTAAAGTTTTAGTATAGCTTAAAGGATTAGTCTAACCACTCTATGATACAGTCACAAGGGAACATAAAAAGTCATCCAGGCCCCTGCAGTGTTTGTGAGAGTAAATGCTCCCTGTTTATAGCCAGGGAGGCTTGCCAAGGGCAGCATTCCTCAGGACTAAGAAACTGGGGAAGAGACAGCCATTTGGGATGGCCTAATTGTGAGTCTCTTGAGACAAATTACATTATCTTATTCAATCCTGTGGCTTTGAGGGTGTCAGAGTTACTTATCTACCAAGTCCCATAGTTACCAAGAAGCAGTGCCAGGATTCAAACTTGATTCTTTCAGGTGTTACATTCATCTTGTTTTTCAAGTTACAGTTACTGTGACCCTGCTAAGTAGCTTTAGTCATGTCTGACTCTGTGCAACCCAAGAGACGGCAGCCCACCAGGCTCCCCCGTCCCTAGGATTCTCCAGGCAAGAACACTGGAGTGGGTTTCTGTGACCCTAGTAGAGAGGAAATGCTGCTTTGTGCTGCTTTGATCTGATTGTTTGATTTTGTAAAAGCAGATTTGCAACTTTTCTTTATAATGACTCAGACATTCCATTGGAGGTCTAGGCAAGATTGGTACCTGGGACTCATAGGTCTGTTCACCTGCCCCATCTACTGAATAAGCCGTGATATCCAGAAACTGGTCTGATGCTCTCAGCTAGGTCTTATTGAGGCAGGAGTTAGATTTCTCCATTCCCCTCGACCCCTGATCCCCCCCAACCCCACTCCCCCGCCCCCAGTAAAGCAGTTGGAGATTCATTCCCTATTGACCAAACGAAACTCCAAGACAAGAATAGCAGAACAATTAAGGGAGGAGGCTGGGCCCTGCTCAGGCCACATGTTTCTCAAAATCAGGAGACCTCCCCGACCACACATGCATGGGAAGAGGCTCATTGGAGGCTCTACCCATATGCCTTTTTGGTAAAATCCATCTTTGCTAAGAGATTGCTGTGCACACGTGGGAGGATCCTGAGATACACCAAATATGAACTGTGAACTAGGAAATTAAAATGATTGGCCAAAGGAAATGTGGAAGAAATGCCTCATAAAGGTAATTCAAACTGCCACGAGGGTGTGACTCAGGGAGTTTCCCTCTGAGCTGTCCATGTGTATTTCCGCATGGACTGTACTCTTTTCTTTCCTAGTAAATACTTTACTTGCTTTGCTACTTTCTGTCTTTGTGGAAATTCTTTTCTGGAAAGCCGAAGGGCCAGGGCTCTTGTCACTGACCACTGGTCTAGTGCCTAGGATCTGGTGCTTTCACCACCACGACCCAGCCTCAATCTCTGGCCGGGAACCCAAGCCCTGCACCAAGCTGATGCAGGCCAGGGCCACCCGAGCTCATTATGTATACTACTTCAACTTGGACTGTGACTAACAGCTATATCTCATTCTGCTGTTGGAGAACATCACAGGACATGAACACCAATACGAGACAAAGTCACTTGGAGACTGTAATGGAGTGAGAATAAAACAAGGTCACTGTGCAGTCCACACAACCCCAAATGCCTCTGTCTCTCTCAGCTACAATGAGCAATATTTATTAACCAATTACAGTTAACTCTTTAAAAAAAGATTTATTTGGCTGTGCCAGGTCTTAGTTGCAGCTCGCAGATCTTCAGTCTTCTTTGCAGCATACAAGATCTTTAGTTGCAGCATATGAACTCTTAGTTGTGGCATGTGGTATCTAATTCCCAGCCAAGGAAGTAACCCAAGCCCCCTGCATTGGGAGCGCAGAATCTCAGACATTGAACTGCCAGCGAAGTCCTGCCACTTTCAGTTAACTCTTGAACACCATGAGCTTGAACTGCATGGGTCCACTTATATGCAGATTCTTCTCCAATAAATATGTACTCCATGAAACACCAGGTGGTCCAGTGGTAGAAAATCTGACTTCCAATGCAGGGGATGCTGATTCGATCCCTGGTTGGGGAACTAAGATCCCGCATGCCGTGGGACAACTAAGCCTGTGTGCCACAACCAAGACCTGATACAACCAAATACATTTTTAAAAAAATGTACTCTAGTGCTATGTAATGTGCATGGGTTGACTCTGAGGATACAGAATCCTGGACATGGAGTACTTGCTGTATAGTTATATGTGGGTTTTCAACCACACGGGGGCGGTGCCCCTAAACTCTACATGGTTCAAGGGTCACATGTATAGCCTTAACTTCATCCAGCCTGCTTCAGGTCAGTTCAATTCAGTCGCTCAGTCATGTCAGATTCTTTGTGACCCCATGAATCGCAGCACACCAGGCCTCCCTGTCCATCACCAACTCCCGGAGTTCACTTAGACTCACGTCCATTGGGTCAGTGATGCCATCGAGTCAGTGATGCCATCTAGCCATCTCATGCTGGGTCGTCCCCTTCTCCTCCTGCCCCCAATCCCTCCCAGCATCAGAGTCTTTTCCAATGAGTCAACTCTTCGCATGAGATGGCCAAAGTACTGGAGTTTCAGCTTCAGCATCATTCCTTCCAAAGAACACCCAGGGCTGATCTTCAGAATGGATTGGTTGGATCTCCTTGCAGTCCAAGGGACTCTCAAGAGTCTTCTCTAACACCACAGTTCAAAAGCATCAATTCTTCAGCGCTCAGCCTTCTTCACAGTCCAGCCTTTTCTCCCATACATACATGACCACTGGAAAAACCATAGCCTTGACTAGATGGACCTCAGTCAGCAAAGTAATGTCTCTGCTTTTGAATATACTGTCTAGGTTGGTCATAACTTTTCTTCCAAGGAGTAAGCATCTTTTAATTTCATGGCTGCAATCACCATCTGCAGTGATTTTGGAGCCCCCCAAAATAAAGTCTGACACTGTTTCCACTGTTTCCCCATCTATTTCCCATGAAGTGATGGGACCAGATGCCATGATCTTCATTTTCTGAATGTTGAGCTTTAAGCCAACTTTTTCACTCTCCTCTTTCACTTTCATCAGGAGGCTTTTTAGTTCTTCTTCACTTTCTGCCACAAGGGTGGTGTCATCTGCATATCTGAGATTATTGATATTTCTCCCGGCAATCTTGATTCCAGCTTGTGTTTCTTCCAGTCCAGCATTTCTCATGATGTACTGTGCATAGAAGTTAAATAAGCAGGGTGACAATATACAGCCTTGACGTACTCCTTTTCCTATTTGGAACCAGTCTGTTGTTCTGTGTCCAGTTCTAACTGTTTCTTCCTTACCTGCATATAGGTTTCTCAAGAGGCAGGTCAGGTGGTCTGGTATTCCCCTCTCTTCAGAATTCTCCACAGTTTATTGTGATCCACACAGTCAAAGGCTTTGGCATAGTCAATAAATCATAAATAGATATTTTTCTGGAACTCTCTTGCTTTTTCGATGATCCAGCGGATGTTGGCAATTTGATCTCTGGTTCCTCTGCCTTTCTAAAACCAGCTTGAACTTCAGGAAGTTCACAGTTCATGTATTGCTGAAGCCTAGCTTGGAGAATTTTGAGCATTACTTTACTAGCATGTGAGAAGAGTGCAATTGAGCGGTAGTTTGAGCATTCTTTGGCATTGCCTTTCTTTGGGATTGCAATGAAAACTGACCTTTTCCAGTCCTGTGGCCACTGCTGAATTTTCCAAATTTGCTGGCATATTGAGTGCAGCACTTTCACAGCATCATCTTTCAGGATTTGAAACAGCTCAACTGGAATTCCATCACCTCCACTAGCTTTGTTCATAATGATGCTTTCTAAGGCCAACTTGACTTCACATTCCAGGATGTCTGGCTCTAGATGGGTGATCACACCATCATGATTATCTGGGTCGTGAAGACCTTTTTTGTACAGTTCTTCTGTGTATTCTTGCCACCTCTTCTTAATATCTTCTGCTTCTGTTAGGTCCATACCATTTCTGTCCTTTATCGAGCCCATCTTTGCATGAAATATTCCCTTGGTATCTCTAATTTTCTTGAAGAGATCTCTAGTCTTTCCCATTCTGTTCTTTTCCTCTATTTCTTTGCATTGATCACTGAAGAAGGCTTTCTTATGTCTCCTTGCTATTCTTTGGAACTCTGCCCTGAGATGCTTATATCTTTCCTTTTCTCCTCTGCTTTTCACCTCTCTTCTTTTCACAGCTATTTGTAAGGCCTCCCCAGACAGCCATTTTGCTTTTTTGCATTTCTTTTCCATGGGGATGGTCTTGATCCCTATCTCCTGTACAATGTCATGAACCTCATTCCATAGTTCATCAGGCACTGTATCTATCAGATCTAGGCCCTTAAATCTATTCCTTACTTCCACAGTATAATCATAAGGGATTTGATTTAGGTCATACCTGAATGGTCTAGAGGTTTTCCCTACTGCTACAACTAAGTCGCTTCAGTTGTGTCCAACTCTGTGCGACCCCGTAGACGGCATCCCACTAAGCTCCTCTGTCCCTGGGATTCTCCAGGCAAGAATACTGGAGTGAGTTGCCATTTCCTTCTCCAAGTGGTTTTCCCTACCTTCTTCAATTTAAGTCTGAATTTGGCAATAAGGAGTTCATGATCTGAGCCACAGTCAGCTCCTGGTCTTGATTTTGTTGACTGTATAGAGCTTCTCCATCTTTGGCTGCAAAGAATATAATCAATCTGATTTCGATGTTGACCATCTGGTGATGTCCATGTGTAGAGTCGTCTCTCCATCCTGCTTACACTATTGATAAGATTTCTTGATACACCCAGTCATAGAATTGTCTTGCTTTCTGATTGCTTCTAATCTAGAGGGAACTTCTGCTTCCTAAGACTTTCCCTTACTTTGCACATCCTAATCCCCAATTGTGTAATATGTTCTTTCTAACATCCTCTTCCTGAGATGTTCCCTTTGCTCTGTGTTCTGCACCATGCCAAGTAATGTGCCCAACTTGTTCAACACACAAGTGTGTTTTTGGTGGCCTTTTATTGAATAGAATTGACCCTAGGCTCTCAGGATATACAGGGACTGTTTGGCAGCCTACTTCCTGCTTGGAGTATCCAGTGAGCAGTTACCCTGATAGAGGTGGCCAGAACCCTCTCTCATCTAATTGGTGCTATGAGATAGAATCCAGGGTTTTTAAATGGACTTTCAGTCCTGATTTAAACTTCTAAGCATTGCCAGCTATAGCTCCACAGTTGGATTTCTCCACAGGGGAGGGGCTCCCAGTGGAATGGTGCGGTTAATGCAAATAACAGTGGACATGTTGTCAGAAAACTTGGCTTCCAGCTTTGTTTCCGTTGAAAAATAGCACTGTGAGCACTGTCAAATTGTTTAACCTCCTTGGGTTTCAGGGTTTTAACTTTAAAAGGAAAGAGCTGGACAGTAGAAGTCTCTGAGGGTGCTTCTAGCTCTAACATTTGGTGATTTTTTTTTATTTGAAATCCACTATGGAGATGTCATCTCTTCTCTCTAGTAGGTAATACCAGATCACTCTGAGGAGTTTTGTGATGTAAGTCACCCAAAATGCTCAATTCTAAAAAGATATCTGAAGTATATAAAGGTATATTTTGTAATTTTCTTTACAAATATTTGCAGACAGATGGCTAGCACAATTGTTTCTGGTGTAAAAGCAGACATTGTTAAAATATAATAAGAACCAGATAAATCTGTGGGGATTCTCTTAACTCTGTCTCCAGAGAATCAGTGCTAAGAAGTCAAATTAGTCATTTTTATTTAGGAGATATAAAAAGACATATGGTTTCATGCTGTACCAGCTGTCATAAAATTTTGGAGAAAAGTGTTACTTACAAAGCTTCTAGGGGGAATGTTTCACAGAAGTATTTTAACCTTTATAGCTTACAAAATCAATGGCTTCTTTTTTTGTAAACTATATTTTGGGCCTAAATTGTCTTTTACCACAAAGGTTTATCAGAAAAGAAAACATACAGCTAGGGGAAAAATAATGAGACTACCTTCTAGTGAAGTACCTGTTTATATGTTGCTTTTTTTATGGAGCTAGGATTTTTTGTGTGAGTCTAAAATGTGTTGTGATGAAAGATATTCAAGGATTTGTTTTCAGGCAAAATAAGTATAATTTCTAGGAAGCTATGACCCACTGTTTAACCTTCATGCATAGTATGAATTACAGTGGTAACCACAATGTGTACATACTTTATATGCATGCTTGAAAAATCCCTTCTCATATGCAAGGTCCTTCCATTTTTTTTGTATGTCTCCTCCCTTATCATTATCGAATTGTGTCTGTGCATGATTGTAGACTCAAAAGATCTTCCATATACTGTAATTTGTTCTTCTGACAATTTCTCTATTCTTTCTCATTTTCTCACTTCTTTTTTTTTTTCTCCTTGTTTATTCACCTTGCAGATTCAGGTTTTTTGTTTTGTTTTTTTTCTTTCCCTTTTTCTTCTCTATGTTTTATTAAAAGAAACCAGACGTGTAAAAGAAAGGACAGGGTTTAAAACAGAAATCTAGAATCAGAGATTTACAGGTTTATATACAAGAACCTATCATGGCAATTGTGGTTGTCCTCGTGCCAGGAAAGAAATGTATAATAAATCACATGAGACTAGGTTAATGAGAAAGTTTCTGGAAATAATCAGAAAAGATAGTGGAGTTCTCAAAACTAACAGTAGAAATTGAATTGTTACATATGAATGATGTTCATAGGGATAAATAATATTTGGAAGGTATTAATTAGAAAATCTATTGATTTTGCTTGCCTAAATTCAAAATTCAGTCTTAGGGTTGTCATAGCAACCTTAATACATTTCTTTGAAATGATTGGTTTTGCAATTGTAGAAAGCTTTTTATCAATTTTTATCATAAATTACATATGGGTCTTTATGTCCTCAGTTTCTCTGAAACAAAATTTCATTTCATTTGTCATCTTTTTCATTATACTAAGACTAAATTGCACTTTCTCACCTTGTACATAATATATTATTTACGAGTCTATCAGATAGTGCATTTGTTAGTTGACCTTTGCCATTAGGATTAGAGCAGTGGTCCCTAAATTTTCAAGGATGAAGATTTCTTGTACATATAAAAATAGTTCATGAGACTATCCCCTCTTCACCCTTGCCTCCATGAAAATAGCATTCATTTTCTGTTTTTCTTTTGTAATGTCTATGTGCTGTGCTGTGCTGAGTTGCTTCAGTCCTGTCCGACTCTTTGAGACCCTATGGACCACAGCCTGCCAGGCTTCTCTGTCCATGGGATTCTCCAGGCAAGAATACTGGAGTGGGTTACTGTGCCATCCTCCAGGGGATAATGTCATATAGTTTCTGTTAATTCAGGATTATTTTTAATGAATTTGAATTTAATTAATAACCATGAAAACTTCTGCATATATTAAAAAATATTTGGTTAGTGGATTAGTATACACATGGATTGACAAGCTCTTCATGAGAACTGATTAGCATCTATGATTCTCAGATTGAGAATCACTGGTTTAGAGCTTGATACCTCTCAACTCTCCCCTCCTTGCTTTTTGTTGACTTAATTCCTACGTTGGTTCTTGGGACTAACTCTCCTAACTGAGCCTGTAATTTTAGGTGGACTGTTTCTAAAATGGCAGTAGTATGGAATAGCATTTTTGACCACACTCCTTCTGTTTTTGCCTTGAAGTTTTTTTTATGGGAGGTGGGCCTGGGAAGGGTGGACAGAATGGTTGCCAGTTAATGGGAAACTGCAAGGGTTGGGTGCTGTGTGGTTTTCAGCTGAAGCAGGGCATTTCCTGCACAAGAGAAAATGAGTTGAAAAGAACAGGATTAGAGAGCCAAGGAAAATTCTGTGGGGGATAAGTTGGAGCTTAAACATTGAGAAAAGTGCAAACATTAAGTCCAGGGGTAGAATCAGTGTCAGGATTGCTGAGCCAGTTGTTCAGCAGTTGAATTTGGGAAAGACTAGGGTAACGATGACACCCCACTCCAGTACTCCTGCCTGGAAAATCCCATGGACGGAGGAGCCTGGAAGGCTGCAGTCCATGGGGTCGCTGAGGGTCGGACACGACTGAGCGACTTCACTTTCCCTTTTCACTTTCATGCATTGGAGAGCCCACTCCAGTGTTCTTGCCTGGAGAATCCCAGGGACTGAGGAGCCTGGTGGGGCTGCCATCAGTGGGGTCACACAGAGTCGGACATGACTGAAGTGACTTAGCAGCAGCAGCAGCAGGGTAAAAACAGGAGTGCATATGATACTGGTTTTTATTCATTTACTTTTGAAATTGATTCAGATCTGGCTGTTTGTTTGTAATAAATGGTGAAGGGCTGATTGGCTTATTGTGCAATGTTTTCCATTTAATCTTCCAAAGTATACTTTTCAGCTCTGATTAGAAACTGGAAGGTCAGTTTGTTCTCCTTTTTTTTATAACTGATAACCTTAAGGTTGGTTTGGTTATATCATAGGAAGCAAGGTAATAGGTGTTGGGACTGGAAAATCCATCTCCTGATGCATAATTCTCAAACCTACATTTTATATAGTTTTGGTACTATTAGTCCAAATTAAACCATTAACCTTTTCTTAAACCATCTCCTCTGGGTTTTCCTTCCCACAGAAAAGAATCTGTTTTCTCTCTACAGGCTATTTAGACAACTGCATCTAGCTGCCATATGACTCTGTGATCTATACTCTGACCCTTCTTTCCTGGTGTGGAAGCTGAGGAAGGTTTGGAGGAGCTCCATAGGGCTGCAGCAGGAGTTAGAAGTATTCCTCTACCATATTTGTGATACACTGTGGCAGTGGACAAATACCAAGCTATCTGAATATCAAAGGGAAAACCTAGCAAAGTGGGTGTAAAGGGGATGTCACATCAAGAATGCCAATGTGAAGTTAAATATTAATAGATTTCTTTGCTGTATCACTTATCATAGTATTTCATATGACAATTTAAGGTGTGACTTTCCTACATGGGGATAAGTTATGTCTTCTTTTCCAAACTTACTTGATCATCGACTCTTTGACTGTTTGTTAGTGTGGGTGGTGGGGGTAATGTCTTGTCAGACTTTAGTGTTCCATTAAACATGGCCTGGAGAGTGCTGCCTTAATATACATAAAAATTAAAGTATAAGTTCTGCTCACTGTGCATTCATGTTATTTTTGAATGTGGAGAAGTGGATCTGCTTTAGAATGAGCAGAGCAAAAGTAAGGTAATTTGTTAAGGTCTATGAGGTGACATGGCACATCCATGTGACATACTAAAGCTGTTGGATTTGCAGTGTTTCAGCCAATTTCAGGTAATTGGGTGCTAGGATAGTGGCCACAGTGAGAAGAGAGACATACCTGAGCCATCCTGGTCATCGGGGCAGGTTCTCCAAATCAATTTCAAACAAAACCTAAGTCATAGCAATGAGTTTCATAAAATTCACTTCTGAAATTCAAATGAATTCCTTTCCTTGAAGTACCACAAAGCACTTTCAAATCCCCAAATGTTCTTTTTGTATTCAGATCTCTCTTAGTGATTGGATTTTTCTAGCACAAAGAAAAATCATGTTTACTTTAAAAGGCACGGCTTACAAGTCCTATTCACATCACTCAAACTAGTAGGTCTGGAGGTGCTTTTCCTTAGGAGAATTTACAAATGCCATGGTCTTCTTCCCTTCTCTCTAGTCACCTTTCAAGGACAAAAGTCATCTTAATTAAGAGTTTCAGCTTGTAAGGTGGTATGTTTCAGTTGTTGGAATTAATGTCAGTGTGCCTTCTGTGCAGAGACATCTGTTCAGAACATGGGTTACCCTCTCATTCAGTTAATTTATACTTGCTGGACTTGGTTGCTCCTTTTCCTCTCTGAGAATGTCATTGTTGGCTGCAGGCAAACTTCCCAGTTGAGAATATCATTCTATTAAACCTGTGTCTACATTGTTTCCTTGATCTTTAGCAGGATGAAACAAGAGACCAGATACAAAGAGCTCAATGTTAATGAACTTCCTTAAACAGATTCTGTAGCTGGGAATCTATGGCCAGCCTCCCAAGAAGGCAGAAAATCTTCTGCAAACCCAGTTGGGTTTGAGATTTGTTGATAAGAACCTCCTCTACTCCCTCCAGTCCTTGACATTTGCCAGTATTTCCTTGGCTGAGAATTTATTCTTTGGAACTTGAAGATTTCAATCTTTCCAAAGATTTTTACTAAAATGCAAACACCCAAGAGAGGGGTATGATAAAGTTTCTTATTATCTAATAGCTTAACTGATTTAAGCTTAATTTTCTTGTCAAGTAGGATCCAGAGTAGGGATGCATCCAAGGATTGTATTTAACCTGAAGCTTAAAGAGGAGGGCTTTTTAAGGAAAAAGAATAAAGATTTACCAATTGAAAAAAATTTAGATTAAGGTTCTGGGAAGGGATCCAGGCAAGTTTAGAGGCCCTAAAGCTTCATTGTGTGCATGCTTCGTTAGCTTCATGGTAATCCACCTCTAGTCTAGATTAGTGATTATCAAGCTTTACAGTATGTTAGCAGCATAAGGGGGAGGTTCCTTACAAATGTAGATTCTCAAGGCCTACCCCTTGAGATTCAGTCTCAGTGGATCTGAGTCGGAGCCCAGGAGAATCTGAGATATATCCCACATTTGAAGAAACACTGTCCAGAAAAGCAGAACACAAAATTGGCCCTTGAGTGAGGACCTTGTCATCCAGGAATGAGCAAGTAGGAAGAGGCCAAAGATAACTCCAAAATAAGGCAGTGGTACTCATCGCTATATGGCTCCAGGGCCACATCCATAATCACTGTTGCCACATACAGCTCCTTTAGTCTTATTTTCCTCTGCACTCAATATACAAATTCTCTCAGATGTCCCCCAAATGAATATAAACCACAAAATGTCTCAGTTTTGTCATTACATCTGTTTCTTTTGCATATCTAGGACAAAACAACAGGAAATTCCAGGTTTTCTCATAAAGAATCATTTTTATTATGTTTAATCAATTTTTAAATTGATGTATAGTTGATTTATGATGTATTAATTTCTGCTGTATAGCAAAGTGATTCAGTTATACACATACACATTCTTACATTCTTTTTTGTTATATTCTTTTCCATTATGGTTTATCATAGGATGTTGAATGTAGTTCTCTCTGTTATACAGTAATACCTTGTTGATTATCCATTCTATATATAAAAACTTATGTCTACTAACCCCAAACTCCATCCCTCCCCTAACTCTCTCCCCCTTGGCAAACACCAGTCTATGCTCTATGTCCTTGAAGGAATCATTTTTATTATTGAAACAAGGGCCCATATGCTGATTTATGGTATATGCCTTTCTCAGAAATTTTCGAGGATAGGTGAGATCTCTGACATGACTCTCTGCAAGGGGAACCCTATGTTTGTGTATAAATGGGAGATGATGAATGATTAGACAGGACAATGGACAGATGGGAAGTATACTCTACTTGTGGTTCAAGAGGTACTCTCCCATTCTTGGAAAACTGGATCAAGAGGCTGTTAAGAAACTTTCCCTAACATTTGGGGACAGCAGAAACTTCATAGTTATGTGTCCCTGGAATATAACTGTTAAAAGTTGATGGCTATATGGATACAGATATGTTGAAACAATACAATAAAGTGTAAGTTGGACAATGTGGATGGTGAGTATAAGGACAATTTAAAAAAATAAAGCATGCCTTCCAGACACCAAATATTGGTTGGTCAAAAAGTTCGTTTAGGTTTTTCCATAACATCTTATGGAAAACCCGGACGAACTTTTTGGCCAACCCAAAACTTCATGTATAATATCTTACTATGTGCTATAGGTTATAATAGTGTCATATTATAGATGTGGAACTGAGACCTTCGAGAAGCCTGCCTATATTCATGCAGTGAATAAATAGTAGAACTATGATGTTGAACTTGTTTGTCTGACTCCCAAAGTTCACTGTAGATGAAAGTGCTTGCTCTTGCTGGGCTCTCTTATATCACTAGGAATAAATTTCTCCCTGTGGGAACATGACTGTGCTTAAAGAGATATGTATTTAGCTAGTATCACAGTAAGAGCCACATATGATAAGAAATGGTGCAGTTACTAAAGTCTATTATCATTTGGTGCTCTTATACACAAATCTGAGTTGCCTGCTGTATGCCAAAGAGTCATTGTATTACAGTTCTCCATAACTCAGATGGCAAAGAATCTGCTTGCAGTGTGGGAGACCCAGGTTCGATCCTTGAGTCTGGAAGATCCCCTGGAGAAGGAAATGACAACCCATTCCAATTTTCTTGCTTGGAGAATTCCATGGACAGAGGAGCCTGGCAGACTTCCATCCATGGGGCTGCAAAAATCAGACACGACTGAATGACTAACATGCACACACACATGTGTAAAAACAGAACCAAGAGAATGTGTACATATATGTAAATAATTGTCATGAGGAATTGGCTGATATGATTATAGAGGCTGGCAAGTTGAAATTCTGTACTGTGGGCCCACAGGCTGGAGAACCAGGAGAGCTGATGGTGCACATGAAGTCCACAGGCAGTTTTCTGGAAAATTCTCTCTTACTTGGATAGGCTGGACATTTTGTTCTCTTCAAGCCTTCAATACAACTGATTGGATGAGGCCCAGTCAGAGGGCAAACTGCTGTACTCAACATTCACTGATTTAAATATTTTTTAAATATTTAAATGTGTCAAACATTCACTGATTTAAATATTTCTTTTCATCTAAGTGAAAAGAAAGTGAAAGTGTTAGTCACTCAGTCGTGGCCGACTCTTTGTGACGCCATGGCCTATAGCCCGCCAGGCTCCTCTGTCCATGGGATTCTCCAGGCAAGAATACTGGAGTGGGTAGCCATCCCCTTCTCCAGGCAATTTTCCAGACTCAGGGATTGAGCCCAGGTCTCCTGCATTGCAGGCAGACTCTTTACCATGTGAGCCACCTGGGAAGCCCAATCTCATCCAAAATACCCTTCATATTGACTCATAAAAGTAACCATCATAGCCATCTAAATGACGGTCTTCCCATTTCCATTGAACGTCCACTGGAATCAGGTGCCTGGCATATGGAAGCTTTTTATAGTTGGCAGAGACCATTTGCTCCTGTTTTTCATTATTCAGAAACCTAGTAATGGTAGTTCATCAGGCACTCTGTCTATCAGATCTAGTCCCTTAAATCTATTTCTCACTTCCACTGTATAGTCATAAGGGATTTGATTTCAGTCATATCTGAATGGTTTAGTGGTTTTCTCCACTTCTTCAGTGTCAGTCTGAATTTGGCAATAAGGAATTCATGATCTGAGCCACAGTCAGCTCCCAGTCTCTTTTTTTTTTTTTTTTTGGTGACTGTACAGAGCTTCTCCATGTTTGGCTGCAAAGAATATAAATCTGATCTTGGCGTTAACCATCTGGTGATGTCCATGTGTAGAGTCTTCTCTTGTGTTGTTGGAAGAGAGTGTTTGCTATGACCAGTGCATTCTCTTGGCAGAACTCTATTAATCTTTGCCCTGCTTCATTCTGTACTCCAAGGCCAAATTTGCCTGTTACTCCAGGTGTTTCTTGACTGCCTACTTTTGCATTCCAGTCCCCTATAATGAAAAGGACATCTCTTTTGGGTGTTAGTTCTAGAAGGTCTTGTAGGTCTTCAGAGAACTGTTCAACTTGCTTCTTCAGCGTTACTGGTTGGAGCATAGACTTGGATTACTATGATATTGAATGATTTGCCTTGAAAATGAACAGAGATCATTCTGTCGTTTTTGAGATTGCATCCAAGTACTGCATTTTGGACTCTTTTGTTGACTCTGATGACTACTCCATTTTTTAAAGGGATTCCTGCCCACAGTAGTAGATATAATGGTCATCTGAGTTAAATTCACCCATTCCAGTCCATCTTAGTTTGCTGATTCCTAGAATGTCAATGTTCACTCTTGTCATCTCCTGTTTGACCACTTGCAATTTGCCTTGATTCATGGAACTAACATTCCAGGTTCCTATGCAATATTGTTCTTTATAGCATTGGACCTTGCATCTATCACCAGTAACATCCACAACTGGGTGTTGTTTTTGCTTTGGCTCCATCTCTTCATTCTTTCTGGAATTATTTCCCCACTGATTTCCAGTAGCATATTGGGCACCTACTGACCTGGGGAGTTCATCTTTCAGCCTTTTCATACTGTTCTCAAGGCAAGAATACTGAAGTGGTTTGCCATTCCCTTCTCCAGCGGACCATATTTTGTCAGAATTCTCCATCATGACCCATCCGTCTTGGATATGAGAGTCCCTTGGACTGCAAGGAGATCCAACCAGTCCATCCTAAAGGAAATCAGTCTTGAATATTTATTGGAAGGGCTGATGCTGAAGCTGAAACTCCAATATTTTGGCCACCTTATTTGAACAACTGACTCATTTGAGAAGACCCTGAATGCTGGAAAAGATTGAATGTGGGAGGAGACGGAGATGACAGAGGATGAGATGGTTGGATGGTTTCACTGACTCAATGGACATGAGTTTGAGTAAACTCTGGGAGTTGATGATGGACAGGGAGGCCTGGCGTGCTGCAGTCCATGGGGTTGCAAAGAGTCGGACATGACTGAGCGACAGAACTGAACTGAGTAACAGTAGATTTCTTAAACTCCTGAGTGATTTCTGACATCCTTTGTATTATTCACAGTGCTGAGATTTTCATAAGATTTTTTCATAATTCCTATGTCTCCCCTAGGGCTTCCCAAGTGGCTCAGAGGTAAAGAATCCACCTGCCAATTCAGGAGATGTGGGTTTGAATCTCTGGATTGGTAAGATCCCCTGGAGAAGTAAATGGCAACCCACTGCAGTATTCTTGTCTGGGAAATCCCACTGATAGAGGAGCCTGGCTGGCTACAGTCTATGGGGTCACAAAGAGTCAGACACAACTTAGCAACTGAACAAGAAATGTCTCCCTTAACTATGACTTATCCTCCCTATCAATCGAATATCACTTAATTTTACATTTTTGTATATTTTATCACACTATTATAAGCTCTAATATAGGTAGTTCTAAAGACTTTACATCCCTCCCCTACTCACCACCAAAGCCACTAATTTGTCAGGCACTTGATAGTAGGTTTGTTTAATTTATCTCTGTGTCGCTCATTGCATCTCACAGTAGATGCTAAAAGTATATTTGTTGGAATGGCTTGAAATTTTTTTCTGGGGCTCCAAAATAATGCTGACCAGTGCCTGCTTGAAGCAAACTGGAAGATAAACTTCTCATAAACTACACCTCTCTTCAAATATAGCCTGATAACTGAAGTGCTGGCATTTTCACTCTTGTTCCTTTAGGTCCCCCTAGTGGGAAGGTAGCAAAATCTCTTGGCTATAGGATTGTTTATACCATCCCTGCTAGAAACAGCCAACAGGAACCACCACCAAACTAAACACAAACCATTTGTAAGAATTATATATATTTTACTTTTTTTTTTTTTACTTTGATCTAAGAAGGAAAGTTTCTCAAGTTTCTAACAGGTCTATTCAGCCTGTGTTCAAAGCAGCTTAGATTATTGGGTGGAGGCAGATTTAATCAGAGAATATTGATATAAACCATGGCATTCCTTGAGGCACGGACCCAGGCAGTGCTAAGAAGAAAGCTATTTAGTTACTTCTTAGAACTTAAGTGGAGTGAGCAACAAACATCTTTCCCTCTTTCCTGAGCTCCATACTGCATTGCAGCTAAGCAGGGGAGCAGTGAAGATGCTGCCACCTGCCTCTGGCCCCAAGCATCTCCCACCTTTCTGCCTTCCCCCCCTTAGACCTTGGCAGTACCTTCTGCTTTGGTCCTGACAGGTAGGTCAGTTTGTTTCGGTCTGCCTGACTGATTTATGCTGCTTAAGAATCCCTTCAGCTTATGCTTCTAGTAGTCTGTACTTCAGATAAAAGACAGTGTTTTTGATTTTCACATTTCTCTATAGAAATCATCATTCTTCTCTTTAATCCCAATCTTTTGAGGAGCTGTCCAGGTATTATGTATGCATGTTTAATGATTTATATTCCTAAGACTTTGAATTTGTTCTCAACTGAACTGTATCTGTTCTTTTATAGAAATTTATTTTATTTTCCTTCTTGTTTTTTAAATTTATTTTAATTGGAGGCTAATTACTTTACAATAGTGTAGTGGCTTTTTTGCCATATATTGACATGAATCAGCTATGGGTGTACATGTGTTCCCCATCCTGAACTTCTCTCCCAACTCCCTCCCCATCCCATCACTCTGGGTCATCCCAGGGCACCAGCTCTGAGCACCCTGTCTCATGCATCGAACCTGGACTGGCAATCTGTTTCACATATGATAATATATATGTTTCAAGGCTATTCTCTCAAATAATCCCACCCTAGCCTTCTTGAACAGAGTCCAAAAGACTGTTCTATACATCTGTGTCTCTTTTGCTGTCTCGCATATAGGGTTATCATTACCATCTTTCTAAATTCCGTATATATGCTTTAGTATACTGTATTGGTATTTTTCTTTCTGACTTACTTCACTCTGTATAATAGGCTCCAGTTTCATCCACCTCATTAGAATTGATTCAAATGTGTTCTTTTTAATGGCTGAGTAATACTCCATTGTGTATATGTACCACAGCTTTCTTATGCATTCATCTGCTGATGGACATCTAGGTTGCTTCCATGTCCTGGCTATTATAAACAGTCCTGGCAATAAACATTGGGGTCACGTGTCTCTTTCAATTCTGGTTTCCTCGGTCTGTATGCCCAGCAGTGGGATTGCTGGGTCATATGGCAGTTCTATTTCCAGTTATTTAAGGAATCTCCACACTGTTCTCCATAGTGGCTGTACTAGTTTGCATTCCTACCAACAGTGTAAGAAGGTTCCCTCTTCTCTACACCCTCTCCAGCATTTATTGTTTGTAGACTTTTGGATAGCAGCCATTCTGCCTGGTGTGAGATGGTACTTCATTGTGGTGTTGATTTGCATTTCTCTGATAATGAGTGATGTTGAACATCTTTTCATGTGTTGGTTAGCCATCTGTATGTCTTCTTTAGAGAAATGTCTGTTTAGTTCTTTGGCCCATTTTTTGATTGAGTCTTTTATTTTTCTGGAATGGAGCTGCAGGAGCTGCTTGTATATTTTTGAGATTAATTCTTTGTCAGTTGCTTCATTTGCTATTATTTTCTCCCTTTCTGAAGGCTGTCTTTTCACCTTGCTTATAGTTTCCTTTGTTGGGCAGAAGTTTTTAAGTTTAGTTAGGTCCCATTTCTTTATTTTCACTTTTATTCACATTACCCTGGGAGGTGGGTCATAGAGGATCTTGCTGTGATATATGTCGGAGTGTTTTGCCTATGTTTTTCTCTAGGAGTTTTATGGTTTCTGGTCTTATGTTTAGATCTTTAATCCATTTTGAGTTTATGTTTGTGTATGGTGTTAGAAAGTGGTTGACCAGTTTTCCCAGCACCACTTGTTAAAGAGATTGTCTTTTCTCCATTATATATTCTTGCCTCCTTTGTCAAAGATAAGGTGTCCATAGGCATGTGGATTTATCTCTTGGCTTTCTATTTGTTTCATTCATCTATATTTCTGCCTTTGTGCCAGTACCATACTGTCTTGATGACTGTAGCTTTGTAGTATAGCCTGAAATCAAGCAGGTTGATTCGTCCAGTTCCATTCTTCTTTCTCAATATTGCTTTGGCTACTCAAGATTTTTTGTATTTCCATACAAATTGTGAAATTATTTTTTTTTTAGTTCTGTGAAAAATATCATTGATAGCTTGATAGGGATTGCATTGAATCCATAGATTGCTTTCAGTAGTATACTCATTTTCACTATATTGATTCTTCCAATCCATGAACATGGTATATTTCTCTATCCTCTTGTGTCTTCTTTGATTTCTTTCATCAATGTTTTATAGTTTTCTATATATAGGCCTTCTTTCTTTAGGTAGATATATTCCTAAGTATTTATTCTTTTCGTTGCAATGGTGAATGGAATTGTTTCCTTAATTTCTCTTTCCTTTTTCTCATTGTTAGTGTATAGGAATGCAATGGATTTTTGTGTGTTGATTTTATATCCTGCAAGTTTACAATATTCATTGATTAGCTCTGGTAATTTTCTGGTGGAGTCTTTAGGGTTTTCTATGTAGAGGATCATGTCATCTGCAAACAGTGAGAGTTTTACTTCTTCTTTTCCAATTTGGATTCCTTTTATTTCTTTTTCTGCTCTGATTGCTGTGGCCAAAACTTCCAAAACTATGTTGAATAGTAGTGGTGAGAGTGGGCACCCTTGTCTTGTTCCTGACTTTAGGGGAAATGATTTCAATTTTTCACCATTGAGGATAATGTTTGCTGTGGGTTGGTCATATATAGCTTTTATTATGTTGAGGTATGTTCCTTCTATTCCTGCTTTCTATTGAGATAATCATATGGTTTTAATCCTTCAATTTGTTAATGTGGTATATTGCATTGATTGATTTGAGAATATTGAAGAATCCTTGCATCCCTTGGATAAAGCCCATTTGGTCATGATGTATGATCTTTTTAATATATTGTTGGATTCTGTTTGCTAGAATTTTGTTAAGGGTTTTTGCATCTATGTTCATCAGTGATATTGGCCTGTAGTTTTCTTTTTTGTGGCATCTTTGTCAGGTTTTGGTATTAGGGTGATGGTGGCCTCATAGAATGAGTTTGGAAGTTTACCTTCCTCTTCAATTTTCTGAAAGAGTTTGTGTAGGATAGATGTTCAGTTCAGTTCAGTTCAGTTAAGTTCAGTCACTCAGTCGTGTCCGACTCTTTGTGACCCCATGAATCGCAGCATGCCTGGCCTCCCTGTCCATCATCAACTCCTGGAGTTCATCCAAACTCACGTCCATTGAGTCGGTGATGCCATCCAGGCATTTCATCCTCTGTCGTCCCCTTCTCCTCCTGCTCCCAATCCCTCCCAGCATCAGGGTATTTTCCAATGAGTCAACTCTTCACATGAGGTGGCCAAAGTATTGGAGTTTCAGCTTCAGCATCAGTCCTTCCAATGAACACCCAGGGTTGGTCTCCTTTAGGATGGTCTGGTTGGATCTTCTTGCTGTCCAAGAGACTCGCAAGAGTCTTCTCCAGCACCACACTTCAAAGGCATCAATTCTTCGGTGCTCAGCTTTCTTCACAGTCCACCTCTCACATCCATACATGACCAATGGAAAAACCATAGCCTTGACTAGATGGACCTTTGTTGGCAAAGTCATATCTCTGGTTTTTAATATGCTGTCTAGGTTGGTTATAACTTTTCCTTCCAAGGAGTATAAGTCTTTTAATTTTATGGCTTCAGTCACCATCTGCAGTGATTTTGGAGCCCAACAAAATAAAGTCTGACATTGTTTCCACTGTTTCCCCATCTATTTCCCATGAAGTGATGGGACCGGATGCCATGATCTTAGTTTTCTGAATGTTGAGCTTTAAGCCAACTTTTTCACTCTCAACTTTCACTTTCATTAAGAGGCTTTTTTAGGTCCTCTTCACGTTCTGCCATAAGGATAGGTGTTAGCTCTTCTCTGAATTTTTGGTAGAATTCAGTTGTGAAGCCGTCTGGTCCTGGGCTTTTGTTTGCTGGAAGATTCCTTATTACAGTTTCAATTTCCATGCTTGTGATGGGTCTGTTAAGATTTTCTGTTTCTTCCTGGTTCAGTTTTGGAAAGTTGTACTTTTCTAAGAATTTGTCCATTTTTTCCAAGTTGTCCATTTTATTGGCATATAGTTGCTGGTAGTAGTCTCTTATATCCTTTGTATTTCTGTTTTTTTTTTCTGTTGTGATTTCTCCATTTTTGTTTCTAATTTTATTGATTTTATTCTTCTCCTTTTGTTTTTTGATGATCCGGCTAACGGTTTGTCAATTTTATTTATCTTCTCAAAGAACCAGATTTTAGCTTTTTTGACTTTTGCTATGGTCTCTTTCGTTTCTTTTGCATTTATTTCTACCCTAATTTTTAAGATTTCTTTCCTTCTATTAACCCTTGGGTTCTTCATTTCTTCCTTTTCTAGTTTCTTTATGTGTAGAGTTTGGTTATTTATTTAACTTTTTTTCTTGAGGTATGCCTGTATTGCTATGAACCTTCCCCTTAGCACTGTTTTTACAGTGTACCACAGGTTTTGGTTTGTTGTATTTCCATTTTCATTCGTTTCTATGCATATTTTGATTTCTTTTTTGATTTCTTCTGTGATTTGTTGGTTATTCAGAAGAGTGTTGTTTAGCCTCCATATGTTGGGATTTTTAATAGTGTTTTTCCTGTATTTGACATCTAATCTTACTGCATTGTGGTCAGAAAAGATGCTTGGAATGATTTCTTTTTTATTTTTTTAATTTACCAAGGCTAGATTTATGCCCCTGGATGTGATCTATCCTGGAGAAAGTTCCATGTGCACTTGAGAAAAAAAGGTGAAATTCATTGTTTTGGGGTGAAATGTCCTATAGATAGCCATTAGGTCTAACTGGTCCATTGTATCATTTAAAGTTCGTGTTTCCTTGTTAATTTTGTGTTTAGTTGATCTATCCATAGGTGTGAGTTTGGTGTTAAAGTCTCCCACTATTATTATGTTATTGTTAGTTTCTTCTTTCATACTTGTTAGCATTTGTCTTCCATATTGTGGTGCTCCTATGTTGGGTGCATATATATTTATAATTGTTATAGCTTCTTCTTGGATTGATCCTTTGATCATTATGTAGTGTCCTTTGTTGTCTCTTTTCACAGCCTTAATTTTAAAGGCTATTTTATCTGATATGAGTATTGCTACTCCTGCTTTCTTTTGGTTTCCATTTGCATGAAGTATCTCTTTCCAGCCCTTCACTTTAAGTCTGTATGTTTCCCTTGTTTTGAGGTGGGTCTCTTGTAGACAGCATATATAGGGGTCTTATTTTTGTATCCATTCAGCCAATCTTTGTCTTTTGGTTAGGGCATTCAACTCATTCACATTTAAGGTAATTATTGATAAGTATGATCCCATTGCCATTTACTTTGTTGTTTTAGGTTTGAGTTTATACACCCTTTTTGGGTTTCCGGTCTAGAGAAGATCCTTTAGCATTTGTTGGAGAGCTGGTTCGGTGGTGCTGAATTCTCTCAGCTTTTGCTTGTCTGTAAAGCTTTTGATTTTTCCTTCATACCTCAATGAGATCCTTGCTAGGTACAGTAATCTGGGCTGTAGGTTTTTCTCTTTCATCACTTTAAGTATGTCCTGCCATTCCCTCCTGGCCTGAAGACCTTCTATTGAAAGATCAGCTGTTATCCTTATGGGAATCCCCTTGTGGGTTATTTGTTGTTTTTCCCTTGCTGCTTTTAATATCTGTTCTTTGCGTTTGATCTTTGTTAATTTGATTAATATGTGTCTTGTGGTGTTTTGCCTTGGGTTTATCCTGTTTGAGACTCTGTGGGTTTCTTGGATTTGAATGACTATTTCTTTCCTCATTTTAGGGAAGTTTTCAACTATTATCTCCTCAAGTATTTTCTCATGGCCTTTCTTTTTGTCTTCTTCTTCTGGGACGCCCATGATTTGAATGTTGGGGCATTTAACATTGTCCCAGAGGCCCCTGAGGTTGTCCTCAGTTCTTTTAATTTTGTTTTCCTCTCTGCTTCATTTATTTTTACCATTCTATCTTCTACCTCACTTATCCTATCTTCTGCCTCCATTATTCTACTGTTGGTTCCCTCCAGAGTATTTTTGATCTCATTTATTGCATTAGTCATTATTGATTGACTCTTCTTTACTTCTTCTACGTCCTTGTTAAACACTTCTTGCATCTTTTCAACCCTTGCCCCCAGGCTATTTGTCTGTAACTTCATTTTGTTTTCAAGATTTTGGATCATTCTTACTATCATTATTCTGAATTCTTTTTCAGTTAGAATCCTATCGCCTCCTCTTTTGTTTGGTTTGGTGGGCATTTATCATGTTCCTTTACCTGCTGAATATTTCTCTACCTTTTCATCTTGTTTAGATTGCTGTGTTTGGGGCGGCCTTTCTGTATTCTGACAGTTTGTGGTAGTTGTTTATTGTGGAGTTTCCTCCCTGTGGGTGGGTTAGACGAGTGGCTTTTCAAGGTTTCTTGGTTAGGGAAGCTTGGGTCATTGTTCTGGTGGGTGGATCTGAGTTTTTTCTCTCTGGAGTGCAATGAAGTATCCAGCAGTGAGTTTTGAGGTGTCTATGGGTTTGGAGTGACTTTAGGCAGCCTGTATATTGAAGCTCAGGGATATGTTCCTCCATTGCTGGAGAATTTGCATGGTATGTCTTGCTCTGGAACTTGTTGGCTCTTGGGTGGTGCTTGGTTTCAATGTGAGGTATGGTGGTTTTTGGATGCTCTCTTATCGATTAATGTTCCCTGGAGTCAGGAGTTCTCTGGTGTTTTCAGGTTTTGTGCTTAAGTCTCCTGCCTCTGGTTTTCAGTCTTTTTCTTACAGTAGCCTCAAGACTTCTCCATCCATACATCACCGATGATAAAACATCTAGGTTAATGGTGAAAAGATTCTCCACAGTGAGGGACACCCAGAGAGGTTCACAGGTACATGGAGAAGAGAAGAGGGAGGAGGGAGATAGTGGTGACCAGAAGGAGAAGAGGGGAATCAAAAGGGGAGAGAGGATTCTAGCCATTAATCAACTCCCTATGTGCTCTCCAGTCTGGAACCCTCAGAAAGGTTCACAGAGTTACATAGAGAAGAGAAGAGGGAGGAAGGAGATAGAGGTGACCAGGAGGAGAAAAGGGGGTATCAAAAGGAGAGAGAAATATCTAGCCAGTAATCAGTTCCCTGTGTTCTTCTCAGCCTGGAACACACACAGAGATTCACAGAGTTTGGTAGAGAAGAGAAGGGGGAGAGAGGAGATAGAGGTGACCTGGGGGAGAAAAAGGAGATTCAAAGGGGGAGAGAGTAATCAAGCCAGTAATCACACTCCTAAGTAAAAATGGGTTGTGAAGATTGGAATCTTAAAGGTACAAAATTGATAACAAATACTAAAAAGTAAAAATGAAAAATCTAGAGTAGAGGTCAGACTATCAAAAATACAATATTAAAAAAAGTCACAAAAATTATAAAATGTATATATGAAGTTTGTTTTAAAAATAAGGTCCTTTTTTTGCAAGGTAATAGTAGGTTATAAAAATGAAAATTAAAGGAGTAATAGGGGACTTAAAAATTAAAAAAATTAGTATTAAAATAAATTATAATAGTAAAAATATATCTAGGAATTATTCTGGAGCTGTTGTGGGCAGTGTGGGGTCAGTTCAGTTTCAGATAGTTCCTTGTTCTAGCTTATACTTTTCAAGATCTGTAGGCCCCTTCCAGTGTAGTCGGCACTAACTACAGGGTTTTAATCTGTTGCACCTGTCATTTCCAAAGCTGTTCCCTCCATTTTGGCTTCTTCTCTTTGCAGGTCTCTTCAGTGTCTAATTTCCACCCTGACACAAGGGGGCAAAGGAGGTCACTTATTTAGGCTCACTTGTTCAGTGGTGGTGTGGGGAGGGAAGAACACTGCAAACAAATGTCGGTGGTGTGTGTGGGGGGTGCTTGCAGTCTCGGTCACACTGGGTTTGCCCCCGCTCACAGCATGTGTGCTTTCCCAGTCTACACTGCTCAGGTTCCAGGTTGCTCTGCATGTGAACTGTCTAAAGCGGGCCCTGGCTTGCGTGCACTTCCCAGGTCTAAGCCGCTCAGGTTCAGGTTCTCAGGTACTCCCCAAAGGTGCAGATGGTTGGGCCTGTGTTTTGTGCCCTTCCCAGGTCTGAGCAGCTCAGGTGACCAGGTGCTTGGGGAGCACACTCTCCTGAGGTGATGGGTGCATCTTATCACCTCCCTGATCCCAGCTGCTTGGTTTCCTGGGTGGCAGAGGCGCCTGTGTCTCTTCTGGGGAGCTGATCTATGGCTGTGACCCTCCTGGTGGATGTCAACCATCCAGAATTCCAGGAAGTCTTGGTTAGCAACCAGAAGCCTGATTGCAGTTTGGTAGAGAAGGCCGTCACTTGGGCCGAGTTTGCCCCCTTCTGCCTCTGGCTGCCGCTGGCCTGCTTCCCTGCCTCCGGCGGTGGATGGGGCGGTCTGCCCCTGGCTAGCTCTCCTCTGGTATTCGCTTAGTCCTTTGTTCTGTGAGTGGGCCGGCAGTGCCTTAGGTTAGAGCTTTTCGAGGGATGGTTCTCTCTCTCTCCCTCTCTGTTTTTTTTTTTTTTTTCCCTCTCTCTCTCTGCCTATCCCACAGTTTAGGTTGGTATCTCACATTAGCTCCCTCAGATTGCCTTCAGTGCATTCAGGCCCGATCCTGCACCTCCCTGTTCAGCCCCCGCTTGCTGGTGGCGGATGTGAGCGTCTGGGCTACTTCTCTGCTGGGAGTTGCCATTAGACACGTAATCTGTGGTTTTTATTTATTTATTTTTCCCTCCTGGTTATGTTGCCCTCTGAGACTCCAAAACTCCCCACAGACCTGCTGGTGAGAGGGTCTCCTGGTATTTGGAAACTTCTCTTTAAAAAAAAATTATTTTATTATTATTATTATTATTTTTACTTTTAAAGACTCCCATCCCGGGACGGGTCTCTATCCCTAGCTCTTTTGTCTCTCTATCTTTTATATTTTGTCCTACCTCCTTTCGAAGACAATGGGCTGCCTTTCTGGGTGCCTGATGTTCTCTGCCAGCATTCAGAAGTTGTTTTGTGGAATTTGCTCAGCATTCAGATGTTCTTTCGATGAATTTGTGGGGGAGAAAGTGGTCTCCCTGTCCTATTGCTCTGCCATCTTAGCTCACCTCCTCCTAGAATTTTAGAAATATTAAAAATAATGTAATAAATCTTTGCAATGCCTGTTTTCAAGAGGTTGATTACAACATTTTTTTTTTCTTTTTTAAACCAACTGATGCACAGACCTACACATTCCCCAAATATATAGGGTAAAATCTTGAAATGGAAAAATGTTCCTTTCTGGCTGTGAGCAAAATAATTAACTATCTGCCCACTGATCCATACCAGTGAATGTGATGCCCCTTAGCTTTTCTGAGGTTATGCACAACTCGTGTCTCTCCAGCTTCATAAACTGCGGAATAGGCTTTCTGGAGAGAAAAACCTGAGAGTGAATGTTATAACATGAATCAGCCACGGCTACAAATTTGATATAGTGTTTGTTAGAATTGACAGCAAAAGGCAACATTAATCCATATACTAGTGCAGCAATGGCTTCATTTCATCCCTTTGCAGCTGCGTGACTTGGCATACATTTGTGTTTTCATTTTATTTCAGTGTGAGCAGACAACATGGCACCTTTTGAGACATGACATAGGTTTGAAGCAGTACAGTTTATACCTTCTTCATTAGAGAAGCAGTTGAAGGTTAAGACTTTAGTCTCACTACCTAGAAACCGTAAACATAAAATCATATGGTATGGATAAAAACTATCATGTATGGTTGGGTCACCTAACTGGATTTCTGTGTCCCCACTTTTGGTTGTATCCTGCTTTGTCAGGATCTCTTCTGTACTCTTGGACAAATGATAGGATTTTATTTTCTACTCTTCTTAGATGAATTACATGGGATTTGATTGTACATTGCTAAATTTACCTAGGAGTTAAGTATGTATTCGCCTGTTCATTTAAGCTGGTGATTTCACATTTGATTACCATGAGATAATTAGAGGTGGAAGTTCTGTGATCAGTGGGGAACACAATCAACAATTTAGAAATTTTGATACAGGTCATTACACACTCATGTTTATTGGAGAAGAATAATACAAACTAGCAGTGGTAGCTTTTCCAGACAGAAATCCATAATTGGCTAAAAAAATCTCTTCATCCTGAAGCTTTTTTTGACAATGATAGAGGAGTAAGGGATATTTACTTTTTACTCCTCTATAAATATGTCATTTATTACAGATGTCCATTTATGGTAAATCCTTGACTTGACTTTTTAAAAAAATGTATATACTTTTCAGGGTTGATAACTGATTTAACTGAGAATACGTGGTGGCAAAGAGTCAGACACGGCTTCAGATCAATTCAGTTCAGTTCAGTTCAGTCACTCAGTCGTGTCCGACTCTTTGCGACCCCATGAATTGCAGCACGCCAGGCTTCCCTGTCCATCACCAACTCCCGGAGTTCACCTAAACTCATGTCCATCGAGTCGGTGATGCCATCCAGCCATCTCATCCTTGGTCGTCCCCTTCTCTTCCTGACCCCAATCCCTTCCAGCATCAGAGTCTTTTCCAATGAGTCAACTCTTCGCATGAGGTAGCCAAAGTATTGGAGTTTAAGCTTCAGCATCAGTCCTTCCAAAGAATATCCATGACTGATCTCCTTTAGAATGGACTGGTTGGATCTCCTTGCAGTCCAAGGGACTCTTAAGAGTCTTTACAACATCATAGTTCAAAAGCATCAATTCTTTGGCCCTCAGCTTTCTTCACAGTCCAACTTTCACATCCATACATGAGCACTGGAAAAACCATAGCCTTGACTAGACAGACCTTTGTTGGCAAAGTAATGTCTCTGCTTTCGAATATGCCATCTAGGTTGTTCATAACTTTTCTTCCAAGGAGTAAGCGTCTGTGTGCTATTGTTAGTTTGTGTTAATGACTAATCTATAACCAACCACATAATTGAACATTTTGTCAACTTGTGTTTGAGGGGCCACTTAGGTCCTCTTGTATCTGTGGAGGGCTTTCTGACCCAACAGTTAATTAGTACTTGTCAGAGAAGACAAGTATTTTAGCCTGGATACTTATGCCATCTTTGGACAAGTGGTAGATTAGTCTTTGTCTAATTGACAGCTGTCCACAGCACATAGTATATAGATGACTGAGTAAATTTCAGACTGAAAATTGCTACCTGAAAAGTAATAGTTATACGGAAATGCAGTATAGGGGAGGAAAAATAATTTTTTCTCTTTCTAGGTTCCTGGCTGAGACCACCCTCTCCCCCTTAATAAAGGACAGGTCAACAAGAAAAAAGCAAATAGAATTTTAATTACATGTATACCTCTTGTACACATGGAGATACCCAGGAAAACTGACTTAACTCTGAAATGGCCAAATACCATCTCTGACTAAAGA
This sequence comes from Capricornis sumatraensis, assembly GCF_032405125.1. Lineage (NCBI taxonomy): Eukaryota > Metazoa > Chordata > Mammalia > Artiodactyla > Bovidae > Capricornis > Capricornis sumatraensis. The sequence goes on along the minus strand of NC_091092.1, from coordinate 3,561,936 downwards.
CAAAAGAAGATGTTGGGAGTGGGGAGTCTATTATAGGAGGTGACCAGGAAAAGCACAGTAAAGGGTAAGGTTATTATGCAGATTGAAGTCAATGCCTTCTCCATTGATAAGAGTTTCTAGAGGTGTGGTCATTCATCTCCTCCTGGTACAGAGAGGGAGATTACAAATGGAGAGTTCTTTTATAAATATTAATTTTCCCCACAAAAGTGCAGCTTCTGCTGTTTTAAAAATTCTCCTGTGTTTGCACTTAAAAAAAAATAATCAGCCTAAAATAATCCTTATGTCAAAGAGCCATATATCACGGTGACAAATTCTGCTCCCCCCAGTCCTGCCTTTGAAATTTCCCTGGGAAGTTTTACAATCCAGAAGCCAAGTTGATAGATTGCTTCATCTCTTTGAACCAGTTTCTCACTCCTTGAGAGTAGGTCAGTTCAGTTAAACAGTTGTGTCTCATTTTAGAAGACAAGAGATGCAGCTGGGCTCCCAAAGTTAGACCTATATTGTGTAAGAAATCAGGTATTTAATAAGAGGAATTTCTAAGGAAACAAAGGCTAATGATTGGCACAAATTATAAGTCCAGTGTCTGAGTCCTGAGAGCTGCGAGCTGAGAAGATTTCTCGATATCAGGCTCGAAGCATCTTTAGTTGGAGTGAGTCCAGGCAGTGGCAATTTGACAGATTTTCCTGGTTTGTAGTTTGAATTTTTCTGACAGTATCATTGGGTAAAGTTTCTGAGCAGCTCATACAGCAACAGGCATGAGGAAAATTGTATAAACATAAGTTATTATAGTGATTTTACTGAAGTTTATATCAACTCATCTAGCTTCAGTTTGCAGGGCTTCAGAAAGAAAAGGCAACTTTAGTTTTCAGTGATTTCGAGTCAAAAAGGTGGGATAAAATTGGAGATGTTAGTTTGGAGGTACATAGTCAGATATTTGAGGAAACTAGAAGAATTTAGGATCCAGTCTAGTTTATAAGTAAATAACAAAATCTCAGATACAAAGAACAACACTAGAATCTAATGTCCAGAAAGGTATGCTATTGAAACATAAGTTTTCCTTTCTAAAATTACCCTAATTTCTACCAAAGATAGCCAAATTAAGACTAATTTTTTTGGCAAACTAAGGTTAGATTCAATAAACTTGGTCTGGTTATTTACATAAGTGCAGCAAGAATAATGATTGATCATTTAGGCTCTCTTAAGTATATTATGCTGGAACTTTTCATAAGGAATCTCAGACTGAACTGTTAACAGGCTCACAAGGCTAGGAAGTGAAGCCAATACTTGTCATCAGACTTTGTGTACAATACCTATAGATTTGGGTGAATTCCTCTCTTCTTAATGTTCCATCCCCAAGTATCCTGAGGTTTCTACAGCTGCCAAGAAATGACATTTCTTACTCACTCTATAAGACTGCTGGGAACTCTGTAGGGATGGTACCAGACTGTTTTTCCAAGGGCCTTTAGTGACTCCATAAAGTCAGTATGAGTTCCTTAAAACTGTCATATCTGAATCTCTGTATACCTGTCTCAAATATGGTATTCCAGTCAAATCCTTGGTAATATAATCAAATGTTTCTAATTGTGTCTTGTTTCAAGTATAACAGATTCTTATTGAATGTATGCAAATAAATATATTGCCATGAAAAGAATATTTAAGGACTTCCCTGGTGGCTCAGATGGTAAATGCGTCTGTGTACAATGCAGGAGACCCGGGTTTGATCCCTGGGTTGGGAAGATTCCCTGGAGAAGGAAATAGCATCCACTCCAGTAGTATTGCCTTACAATTACAACAGATTCTTATTGAATGTATGCAAATAAATATATTTCCATGAAAAGAAAATTTAAGGGTTTCTGAAACCTGGAAGGCTGAGGTAGGGAAAAGAAGTAAATGTTTTGTCTTTGTTCACAAAGATATATCTTATCAAATTTTTGATAGCTTAAGAGAAAAGAGAAAAAGTTTTCTTAAGATCTGGAGAAGCAAAACATTGGAGAACCAAAACATTAGAGAACCAGCAGTAAAACAAAAAGCCACAAAAATTATGTATCATCCTCATTAGTTCATTCAGTCTCATGTAATGAATTCTTATTGATCTTGATCTTTTTTAGTAGTTTTATGAATTCAGTTTTTCCTTGGAGTTCTGCAAACTCTTACCCAGTTCAGTTTCATGTTCTTAAGGTTATCAGAAACCTGTATTTGTTGAAAGTTCTTTCAATGAATCTTCTTGAAGATAAGGCACTTTTTTTTTTTAAGGAATACTTTTGTAAAAGCATCTGTCTAAAACAATAACTCTGTGTAAATGACAAAATACTTAAAAATGGCCATGCTTAAAGATCTGATGAGAGTTCATTGTAATACAGTTGACAAGGAAATTTGGTAATTTCTTCAACATACACAACATTTTAAGATAATAACTAGATTATGACTGATTAACATTATATACAAAAAAAGATCTTTATGACCCAGATAACTATGATGGTGTGATCACTCACCTAGAGCTAGATATCCTGAAATGTGAAGTCAAGTGGGCCTTAGGAAGCATCACTAGAAACAAAGCTAGTAGAGGTGATGGAATTCCAATTGAACTATTTCAAATCCTGAAAGATGATGCTGTGAAAGTGCTGTGCTCAATATGCCAGCAAATCTGGAAAACTCAGCAGTGGCTATAGGATTGGAAAAGCTCAGTTTTCCTTCCAGTCCCAAAGAAAGGCAATACCAAGGAATGTTTAAGCTACTGCACAATTGGACTCATCTCACATGCTAGCAAAGTAATGCTCTCCAAGTGAGGCTTCAACAGTACATGAACTGTGAACTTCCAGATGTTCAAGCTGGATTTAGAAAAGGCAGAGGAACCAGAGATCAAATTTCCAACATCCATTGGATCATTGAAAAAGTAAGAGATTCCAGAAAGACATCTATTTTTGCTTTATTGACTATGCCAAAGCCTCTGACTGTGTGGATGACAAAAAACTGTGGAACATTCTTAAAGAGATGGGAATACCAGACCACCTTACCTGCCTCCTGAGAAATCTGTATGCAGGTCAAGAAGCAACAGTTAGAACTGGACATGGAACAACATACAGGTTCCAAATTGGGAAAGGAGTACATCAAGGCTGTGTATTGTCATCCTGCTTATTTAACTTATATGCAGAGTACATCATGCAAAATGCCAGGCTGAATGAAGCACAAGCTGGAATCAAGATTGCCAGGAGAAATATCAAGAACCTCAGATATGCAGATGACACCACCCTTATGGCAGAAAGTGAAGAAAAACTAAAGGGCCTCTTGATGAAAGTGAAAGAGGAGAATGAAAAAGTTGGCTTAAAACTTAACTTTCAGAAAACTAAAATCATGGCATCTGGTCCCATCACTTCATGGCAAATAGATGGGGAAACAATGGAAACAGTGACAGATTTTATTTTTGGGGGCTCCAAAAGACTGCAGCCATGAAATCAAAAGACACTTGTTCCTTGGAATAAAAGCTATGACCAACCTAGACAGCTTATTAAAAAGCAGAGACATTATGTTGCCAACAAAGGTCCATCTAGTCAAAGCTATTTTTTTTTCCAGTAGTCATGTATGGATGTGAGAGTTGGACTATAAAAAAAGCTGAGCGCCAAGGAATTGATGCTTTTGAACTGTGGTGTTGGAGAAGCTTCTCGAGATTCCCTTGGACTGCAAGCAGATCCAACCAGTCCATCCTAAAAGAAATCAGTCCTGAATATACATTGTAAGGGCTGATGCTGAAGCTAAAACTCCAATACTTTGGCCATCTGATGCGAAGAACCGACCCATTGGAAAAGACCCTGATGCTGGAAAAGATTGAAGGTGGGAGGCAAAGGGGACGACAGAGGACGAGATGGTTGGATGGCATCACTGGTGTGAGGGACATGAGTTTGAGTAGGCTTCAGGAGTTGGTGATGGACAGGGAAGCCTGGTGTGCTGCAGCCCATGGGATCGCAAAGAGTCAGACGCGACTGAGTGACTGAACTGAGCTGAACATTATATCAGGACATATCAGACTTCCAGGTATTACATACAATTTCTGGAATATTTATAGACAAGAAGACATAAAGGAGGCTTAGTGTCACTTATTTGACATTACTTTCCATGTAATTTAACATATCAATAAGCTCAATTAGTGTTAAATCTTCTGTTTTACACCATGACAGAACAAATTTTTTGAAATGCTCTGGAGGCCCTCTGGGAAAATTGAAATTTGTTTGAGGTCAATAAAGACTTCATTTAGAAATTGATTTGGCAAAATTTGTAGAAAATATCAAAGAGTTTTGGACACATGCCTAAATAGGATCACAGATCATTATGAAACAATACTCAATTATCCAGTTAATCAAAGTGATGAGGATTTCAAAAGCAATATGAAAGGGTATGTAGTTGTAAGCAAAATTTAACTCTTTCAATATTAAGAAAACTCAGTTTTACTAAGTAACTGAAGACATGATAGAAACAACACATGATATTATTTTGATTAAAAAAAAAAAGCTTTGCTTTCTAGGTAGATATTGCTTTAAAAGGTAAAGAAACTTTCACCGACTGTTACAAAAGCAGACCAAAAGTCTAAGAAAACTTTGACCTCTTAACAGAGAAAGCTAAATTCTAATTTTGTACAGGCTTACTTTTGATATTGACTCATTCATTCTACCCTTAGGCAATTCTGACATATCAAAACAAGAAAAATCCTTTCCAAAGACTCCTTTTTAATAAGCCTTCAACTTTTTTTTTCTTTCAACAAAGATATATCCCCATTATTCATAACTTCTATTACTGAGAACATACATCCTGTCAATACTTTCCTTGTATACAAAGATGGTTCCCTTATTAATTCTAGCAGTTTTAATTACATTTATGAAAATTCTTTACCCTTGTTGTTGTTGTTCAGTTGCCCAGTTGAGTCTGACTCTGCGACCTCATGGACTGCTACGCACCAGGTCTCTTTGACTGTCACCATCCCCTGAAGTTTGCACAACTTCATGTCCATTGCATCGGTGATGCCATCCATCCATCTTATCCTCTGATACCCTCAATCATTCCCAGCATCAGGGACTTTCCCAAAGAGTCAGCTGTTTGCATCAGATGACCAAGATAATTTACCCTTAGAAACTTTCATTTATAGTGAAAACTAAATAGTAAAAAATTATGGATTGTCTGTTACACCAGTGTTCTTTAGATTGTAATATTTATAAATACATACATTCAAAAATGTACTATTTCTCATAGTACAGTCTTTTAATGTGGCACAGGAAATGTTTACCATTAATAATATACCTGAATATCTTTAGTTACTCTGTAATAGAAAGTCAAAAGTAGATAAACCTATGCTTAGTAATAAATGTTTCACTATTTTATGTTATTTTATTTTAGTTGGAAATTATCTAGATGTTCAGTAAATTTCCATCATTTAAATTAACTTAGCAAAGCTCCAAAGTTTAAAGTTACTAAAAAGATTTTGGATATTATTTTTAATTAAAAATACCATCAAGCATTCTTCAGAGTCCCTTGGACTGCAAGGAGATCCAACCAGTCCATCCTAAAGGAAATCAGTCCTGAATATTAATTGGAAAGACTGATGCTGAAGCTGAAACTCCAGTACTTTGGCCACTGATGCGAAGAACTGACTCATTTGAAAAGATACTGATGCTGGGAAAGACTGAAGGCAGGAGAAGATGGGGACAACAGAGGATAAGATGGTTGGATGCCATCACCGACTTGATGGACATGAGTTTGAGTATACTCCGGGAGTTGGTGATGGACAGGGAGACCTGGTGTGCTGCAGCCCCTGGAGTCGCAGAGTCGGACATGACTGAGCGAGTGAACTGAGGTGACCATAAAGCATAATTATTGTGGCTTAAAAATCTTATCCCACTTGCATGCATGCTAGAGTCCTTTGGACTGCAAGGAGATCCAACCAGTCCATCCTAAAGGAGATCAGTCCTGGGTGTTCATTGGGGGAACTGATGTTGAACTGAACTGAAGTCGCGTTTGACTCTGTACGATCCTATGGACTGCAGCCTGCCAGGCTCCTCTGTCCATGGGATTCTCTAGGCAAGAATCCTGGAGTGGGTTGCCATGACATTCTCTAGGAGATCTTCCCAACCCAGGGACTGAACCTGTCTCTTACATCTACCTGCATTGGCGGGTGAGTTATCTAAATCATTTGCTCCCCCAAATTATGTTTAGACTACTCACGAAAATTCATGGAACATTAGACAAAGTCAGCCATCACCCCATGCTATTTTTCTTGCTGACAAATTTTGTGAAATATAAAAGATGAACATATTTGATTAATAAATCCAATTTTCTTGAAGAGATCTCTAGTCTTTCCCATTATGTTGTTTTCCTCTATTTCTTTGCATTGCCTTCACTGAGGAAGGCTTTCTTATTTCCCCTTGCTGTCCTTTGAAACTCTGTATTCAGATAGGTATATCTCTCCTTTTCTCCTTTGCGTTTAGCTTTTCTCCTTTTCTCAGCTATTTGTAAGGCCTCCTCAGGCAACTGTTTTGCCTTTTTGCGTTTCTTTTTCTTGGGGATGGTCTTGATCACTGCTTCCTGTGCAATGTCCATAGTTCTTCAGGCACTCTGTCTATTAGATCTAATCCCTTCAATCTGTTTGTCGCTTTGACTGTATAATCTTAAGGGATTTGATTTAGGTCATACCTGAATGGTCTAGTGGTTTTCCCTACTTTCTTCAATTTAAATTTTAGTCTGAATTTGGCAACAAGGAATTCATGATCTGAGTACAGTGATCTCCCAGTCTTGTTTTTTTGCTGACTGTATAGAGCTTCTCCATCTTTGGCTGCAAAGAATATAATCAATCTGATTTTGATATTGACCATCTGGTGTTGCCCATGTATAGGGTCCTGTCCTGTGTTGTTGGAAGAGGGTGATACCCACCTTTTTTTTTTTTTTTGATATGAGAAGCATCTTCCTTAAGTTTGGATTACAAAGTATGGCTCTTAGTTCCTAGAGAACATGGGAATGGAAAATCTTCACAAAACAGACATAGAGAAAGGATCCAAGTTTCCTCCAAATGGAGTTTTGGGCATATTTGCCTATTATCAGAAGTTGAGTAGTTACTGTTAATTTTTTTTTTCTTTTTCTTAAGTCCAAGACAATTCTGTTTCTAATGTCTCAATGCTTATAGGCATTTTGAGATAAATAGGTGAGGTTTGGTGATTGGTGAATATTGGTGGGATTTTAATTGCTCCTAGAACCACATTTCTGGTTTTGTAGAGTTTTGCAAGGCAAAGACAGCTGTTTCCATTTCCTCAAAGAACTGGACTGCAGCCTGAATATCAATGGGCTGACCTACCTATCTAAATAAATTATCTCCAGTTTGTTCCTTTCCCACTGGGTACATAGTTTTATTGTATTTAGGGGAGATAGATAAACAAATAAAAATTAATTAAAAATTAAAAAAAATCTTTTCAAAGTCTCATGGTCTGAATATAGTTATGGTCAGAAGTTCATACACACTGTTTACCTCTCATCTTATTTTCTGCCTTCCTGTCTATCTGTTAATCTCAGAAGACAATCCATTTATAAAGTTTTTGAGGATCCTCCCTGGGGTTAAGAAAATTTTAAACTATGGCCTTTAGTTTGGCGTTTGACCCAAAAAGAATTGCCTGTCACCTTGGGTGTTCTTATTTTAAAAGGTAACTGTTGAGTAGTTTCTTCATAGTGCAAATGTAATTTAGACACAGGATTACTAGAATGAATACTCAAGGGAAAGTGGAGGGAATTAGTAGGGCCACATCAATCTTTTAGGCTTTTGTTTTGGGTACCTCTTATATTGGTCTTTTGTAGCAAATCTTTCAGTGAAGCTATGTTGGAATTTTCAAGCCTTTTGGAGGCTTCTGCATACCCTATTTTGTTTGAATTGTAACCCCTTGATTTTAAGTGTACTTCTTAAATGATTTTATCTAACTGGAACTTCTAATTAATGACCATTGTAATTCTATATTGCAATTCCCTTGAGGGCTGGCAGCAGTTTGGTAGGTTCCTAGACACACAAGGAGTTTAACTAGCATTTTCTGACTAGTGATATCTAGCTGTAGAGGGGGTGCAGCCCACATTTCTTTGGCTATATTTTAGAACCTATAACCTGGCAGTTACTGAACTAAGTTGTGAGGACACAAAACAAGCTTGGTAAGATTCTGTCATTTTTGTAGATATCTATTCCTTCTGGAACTGCAGTTCTTAGATCAAAAATAAGTAAAAGTGTTGGGAGGTGGTGCCTTTAACTCTTTGGATTTTAAGAACAGAATATTTACATTGGATGGGAAGTTTAATTTTTGTTTTTCATTTTATTAAAGAAGTCCCCTTTGCTGTTTAGTCGCTAAGTTGTGTCTTTTTGCATCCTCATGGACTGTAGCCTGCCAGGCTCCTCTGTACTTGGGAGCTTGCAGGCAAGAATAATGGAGTGGGTTGCCATTTCCTTCTCCAGGGGATCTTCTTAACCCAGGGATCAAACTGGTGTCTTTTGCATTGGCAGGTGAATTCTTTACTGCTGAGCCACCAGGGAAGCCCAAGAGAGTTCCTTGTTGTTCAGTCACTCAGTCATTTCCAACTCTGTGACCCTATGGACTGCAGAATGCCAGGCGTCTCTGTCCTTCACTAACTCCCATGAATTTGCTCAAATTCATGTACATTGAGTCAGTGATGCCAGTCAAACATCTCATCCTCTGTTGCCCCCTTCTTCTCCTGCCCTCAATCTTTTCCAGCATCAGAGTCTTTTCCAATGAGTCAGCTGTCTAATCAGGTGGCCAAAGTATTGAAGCTTCAGCTTCAATATCAGTCCTTTCAGTGAATATTCTGAGTTGATTTCCTTTAGGATTGACTGTTTTAATCTCCTTTCTATACAAGGAACTCTAAAGAGCCTTCTCCTGCACCACAGTGTGAAAGCATCAATTTTTCGGGGCTCAGACAACTCTCACATCTGTACATGACTACTGGAAAAAGCATGGTTTTGACTATATTGACTTTTGTTGGCAAAGTGATGTCTCTGCTTTTTAATGTACTGTATGCTGTCTAGGTTTGTTATATCTTTTCTTCCAAGGAGCAAGCATCTTTTAATTTCATGGCTGCACTCAGCATCTGGAGTGATTTTGGAGCCAAAGAAAATAAAGCCTGATTGTTTTCATTTTTTCCATCTATTTGCCATGAAGTGATGGGACTGGATGCCATGATCTTAGTTTTTTGAATGTTGAGTTTTAAGCCAGCTTTTTCATTCACCCTTTTGACCTTCACTGAGACTGTTTAGATCTTATTCACTTTCTGCCATAAGGATGGGGTCATCTGCATATATAAGCTTATTGATATTTCTCTCCTGGCAAGCTTGATTCCAGCTTGTGTTTCATCCAGCCCAGCATTTTGGATGATGTACTCTGCATAGAAGTTAAATAAGCAGGGTGACAATATACAGACTTGACATACTCCTTTCCCAATTTGGAATCAGTCCCTTTTCTGTGTCCGGTTCTAACTATTGCTTCTTGACCTGCATACAGGTTTCTCAGGAGGCAGGTAAGGTGGTCTGATAGTCCCATCTCTTAAATATTTTTTCACAGTTTGCTGTGATCTACACAGCAAAACACAGTTCCAGAAAAACATCTACTTATGCTTTATTGACTATACCAAAGCCTTTGACTGTGTGGACCACAACAAAATGTGGAAAATTCTGAAAGAGATGGGAATACCAGACCACCTGATCTGCCTCTTGAGAAATCTCTATGCAGGTCAGGAAGCAATAGTTAGCACTGGGCTTGGAACAACAGACTGGTTCCAAATGGGAAAAGGAGTACATCAAGGCTGTATATTGCCACCCTGCTTATTTAACTTATATGCAGAGCACATCATGAGAAATGCTGGGCTGGAAGACACACAAGCTGGAATCAAGATTGACAGGAGAAATATCAATAACCTCAGATATGCAGATGGCACCACCCTTATGTCAGAAAGTGAAGAAGAACTAAAGAGCCTCTTGATGAAAGTGAAAGAGGAGAGTGAAAAAGTTGGCTTAAAGCTCAACATTCAGAAAACGAAGATCATGGCATCTGGCCCCATCACTTCATGGCAAATAGATGGGGGGACAGACATTTTTTTTTGGGGGGGCTCCAAATTTATTGCAGATGGTGACTGCAGTCATGAAATTATAAGATGCTTGCTTCTTGGCAGAAAAGTTATGACCAACTTAGCTTATTAAAAACCAGAGACATTACTTTGCCAACAATGCCCCATCTAGTCAAGGCTATGGTTTTTCCAGTAGTCATGTATGGATGTGAGAGTTGGACTATAAAGAAAGCTGAGCACTGAAGAATTGATGCTTTTGAACTGTGGTGTTTGAGAAGACTCTTGAGAGTCCCTTGGACTGCAAGGAAATCCAACAAGTCCATCCTAAGGGAGATCAGTCCTGGGTATTCATTGGAAGGACTGATGTTGAAGCTGAAACTCCAATACTTTGGCCACCTGATGAGAAGAACTGACTCATTTGAAAAGACCCTGATGCTGGGAAAGATTGAAGGTGGGAGGAGAAGGTTATGACACAGGATGAGATGGTTGGATGGCATCACTGACTCAATGGACATGGGTTTGAGTAAACTCTGGGAGTTGGCGATTGACAGGGAGGCCTTGTGTGCTGCAGTCCATGGGGTCGCAAAGAGTCGGATATGACTGAGTGACTGAACTGAACTGATTGACACAGTCAAAGGCAATGAAGCAGAAGTTGAAGTTTTTCTGGAACTGTCTTGCTTTTCTAATCATCCAGTGGATGTTGGTAATTTGATCTCTGGTTCCTCTTCCTTTTCTAAATCCAGCTTATACATCTGGAAGTTCTCATTTCACATACTGTTGAAGCCTTCCTTGAAGAATTTTGAGCATTACCTTGCTAGCATGTGAGATGAGTGCAGTTGTCTGGTAGTTTGAACATTTTTGTCATTCCCCTTCTTTGGGACTGAAATGAAAACTCACCTTTTCCTGTTTCGTGGCCACTCCTAAGTTTACCAAATTTGTGGGCATATAGAGTGTGGCAGTTTCACAGCATCATATGTTAGGAATTGAAGTAGCTCAGTTGGAATTCCTTTACCTCCACCAGGAGTTCCTAGGACTAGCTGGTATACTTCTCTGTATATACTTTAAATTTTTTTTTATATTTTATTATTATCAAGTTTTTTTTTTTTTTTTTGGTCCATGCTGCACAGCTTACATGATTTCAGTTCCCTGATCAGGGATTGAACACAGGGCCACAGCAGTGTGATAAGGCCCACACTGGGTCTCATTGATAAGATGTTTCATTATGTCGACCTCACAAACAAGGAATAAAATCACAGTGATCTGTAAGACTGACCAAAGTGCCTAAATGGCATGCTGTTTTCTCACTGGCACCTATCTTTCTCAAAGCTGCGAGACCACCAGATTCCAGACCTCCAGTTACGTGACCATCCCTTCAGATAATTTTTCACTGGTGGGGTATAAGAAGGATTCAGTCAGAAAGGGAGGACACTGGTTCTCCTTAAGGGCCAGTCACCCTCTCTTTTCCCTATGGTAAATTTCCCTTTTATTTCCTGACTGTCCAGCTCACTCTCTTTTTCCCTGCACTCATCTTACACAGTGAAAGCCTGGAATTCTAATGACTAGGCCACCAGGAACTCTGTGTATCCACTTTTTAATTTGGTCTTTCCACAGGTACAAATAAGACAATAGTTTAAGATGAGAGGTCTCTAAAAATTAGTTTTAAAATATTCCAACTCAAAATGTCTGGATGTTAGAGATAAGATGTATTAATCTCAATAGCAACTCAAACCTGTAAACATTTTTATGACTTAACCAAAGATGTAAGAGATGTTTTGTAAGAGTTAAAAAAATAACATCCCTCACAAGGTTCAGAAAGTTCACTCACAGAGGCAGCCTAAGGAAGGAAAGATTTCATTGTCACAGACATTAAGAATGGTGGTGGTTTAGTCGCTAAGTCATGTCTAACTCTTGCGACCCCATGCAATGTAGCCTGCCAGTCTCTTCTGTCCATGGGATTTTCCAGGCAAGAATACTGGAGTGGATTGCCATTTCCTTCTCCAGGGGATCTTCCCGACCCGGGAATTGAGCCTAGGTCTCCTGCATTGCAGGCGGATTCTTTACTGACTGAGCTATAAGGGAAGCCTGGCATTAAGAATAGTGTGGTGCAAATGTATCTTTGGCTTCCCATGAGAATATGTGATGCCTTCAGTCACAGACATGCTAATCTGTGACAAGAGGCAGATGCTACTCTAATGGGACTTTTCCAGCAACAGTGAGACAATGAAAGTTGAGATGACAAAGGCCCCCTATGGACTGGGGCTCCTTGTGACAGACTCCTCTGAAAGCCTGCACATTTGGACAAAAGGAATGCTGCTTCTTGGATCTGTAGCCTTTTTTGATGCCTGCCAGATGCATGCTGGTATATGCATCCTTCAGTTGGTGGAGACTAGAGAGACTATTCTCATTGGTCATAAGGACAAACTCTCAGGAGACAGGAAAGGACAACAGAGACCTAAGGAAACAATGGGAGTACAAGAGAGTAGCAAACAAGTGTACCCATAAATTTTTCCAAATTCTCTATAATTAAGAAACAAATTCCACAATTATTTTCTCCTGATAATGTAAATTTAGGAAAAGAAGAAGGATTCTAACACTCTTACTTCCATTAGACCCTGCAGGCAGAGAGCTAGGGGACTGAATGGTAAGAACTCTTACCTTCTGCCAGGATATCTCAGCTACAGCAGCTTTGGAGAGGGTAGTGTCCAATCATTGTAGCGGCCTGCCAACTACTCCAAGAACTTTCCCTTCTTTTCTTCTAGGTTCTTTAGCTGATTTAGTAGCTAAATTGATGTAAGATAGATTGAGGAAAAAAAAACCCAGGAGCCAGGAAAAGTGAGTGTAACTCTCCAAATGGCAGAAGCCATCACCTTAAATACCATCTTTGGTTAAGGACAAAAGCTGTTGGGGGTGGGGATTCAGTTATGGAAAGTGACCAGGAAAAGCACAGTAAATGAGGATAAGATTGTAATGCAGATTTAAGTTGGTGCCTTCTGCATTAATAAGAATCTTTAGAAATAAGTTCATACCCTGTTCTTGCCTGGTATGTTGAGGGAGACAACCTTAAAAATGGAGATCTCCCTTATGCATGTAATTGTCTCTTAGAAAAGGTGACTTCTAGGCAGTTTTCAGAGCTTCTCCTTTGTCTGCAGTTTCATTTTTGTCCTCTTAGCATGTATCACTATGTAAAATATAAACTATTATTTTTGTTGTTGTTATTTTTGTGTTATTACCTATATCCCCAGCTAGAAAGTAAGTTCCTTGAGGATTTTTGTTTGTCATGTTCATTGTAATAGTCCTGGTGCCTTGAATAGTATCTGGCATATTTAACAGTGAAAAAATTCAGTGAATGAAAGTGAGGACAAAAAGGAAGTAAGAAGGCACTAGTGAAATCATTTACCTTAGACTGATACTTCAAGTCATGTGCCACAACTCGATCCTGGCTAAAACCCAGTTTGGGACTCTAACCCAACGTGGCTGGGACTCAAACACAGCCAAAACCCATGGTCTTCCAACTGATATCACGGACCTGATTTCAGGACGTAATGAAACTCTGGTTCTTGATGTCTCATCACAGAAAGAATTCAGTTCAGTCACTCAGTCGTGTCTGACTCTTTGCGACTCCATGGACTGCAGTATGCCAGGCCTCTCTGTCAATCACCAACTCACGGAATTTTCTCAAACTCATGTCCATTGAATCGGTGATACCATCTAACCATCTCATGCTCTGTCATCCCCTTCTCTTCTTGTCTTCAATCTTTCCCAGCATCAGAGTCTTTTCAAATGAGTCAGCTCTTCACATCAGGTGGCCAAAGTATTGGAGTTTCAGCTTCAGCATCAGTCCTTCCAATGAATATTCAACACTGATTTCCTTTAGGATGGACTGGTTGGATCTCCTTGCAGCCCAAGGGACTCTCAAGAGTCTTCTCCAACACCACAGTTCAAAAGCATCAATTCTTCAGTGCTCAGCTTTCTTCACAGTCCAACTCTCACATCCATACATGACTACTGGAAAAACCAGAGCCTTCACTAGTTGGACCTTTGATGGCAAAGTAATATCTGGTTATTAATAAGCTGTCTAAGTTGGTCATAACTTTTCTGCCAAGGAGCAAGCATCTTTTAATTTCATGGCTGCAGTTACCATCTATGGTGATTTTGAAGCCCCACAAAATAAAGTCTGACACTGTTTCCACTGTTTCCCCATCTATTTGCCATGAAGTGATGGGGCCAGATGCCATGATCTTTGTTTTCTGAATGTTGAGTTTTAAGCCAACATTTTCACTCTCCTCTTTCACTTTCATCAAAAGGCTCTTTAGTTCTTCTTCACTTTCTGCCATAAGGGTGATGTTATTTGCATATCTGAGGTTATTGATATTTCTCCTGGCAATCTTGATTCCAGGTTGTGCTTCATCCAGCCCAGTATTTCTCATGATGTACAATGAATATAAATTAAATAAGCAGGGTGACAATATACAGCCTTGACGTACTCATTTTCCTATTCGGAACAAGCCTGTTGTTGTTCCATGTCCAGTTTAAACTGTTGCTTCTTGACCTGCATACAGAGGCAGGTCAGGTGGACTGGTATTCCCATCTCTTTCAGAATTTTCCACAGTTGATTGTGATCCACACAGTCAAAGGCTTTGGCATGGTCAATAAAGCAGAAATTGATGTTTTCCTGAAAGAATTCAGTGAGAGACAAAGTGATAAGTAGGAAGTGTATTTATTTAAAGAGAAACACACTCCATAGACAGAGTGTGGGTAATTGCAGAGGGTGAGTGCAGCCTTACAACATGACATGGTTAGTTTTTATGGGCTGGGTAATTTTATGGGCTAATGAGTGGGAGGATTATTACAACTATTTTGGGGAAAGGGTAGAAATTTCCAGGAATTGGACCACCACTTATTTTCTGATCTTTGATGGTTGGCCTTGGAACTGTCATGGTGCTTCTGGGTGTACCATTTAGCTTGTTGATATGTTACAATTAGGTCTAGTCAAAGTTAGTTTGTCTGCCATCTTGGATCCATTTTATTCTAATCAGGTCATGTTGTGTTCTCAGGCTGTGTCCTTCTTTCAAAGGTTGTGTCCTGCCCCCTTCCTTTATGTTTCAATAGGAAGGCATTGATTCCAGTGTCCAGAAGTTCTTTTTACTTTCAAACTTTGGGCTAAAATATTTTCAATCTTTATTTTTCATTTTAGCAGAGGTGATGTAGGGAATACTATACCTCCTCATGAATGGAGAGGACTGAAGTCAAATAGAGCTATCTACTCTGAGACGGAGGGTGGAACTGAGCAGGACTCTGTGGGACCCTTTAGGGTACAAATCCTTTCCATGTCCCCTTTTTTTCTGTTGTAGAAAATAGATTTCATTCTGCTTCCTAGACTTTCCTGAATACCAAAGGGCAGATTCAAACAGTTGCTAACTAGGGACGGGAGAGGATACAGAAACAAGAGTGGAATAGTCAACAAACTATCAGTTCAGTTCAGTCGCTCAGTCGTGTCCGACTCTTTGCGACCCCATGAATCGCAGAAACCAGCTTCCCTGTCCATCACCAACTCCCGGAGTACACTCAAATTCACGTCCATCAAGTCAGTGATGTCATCCAGCCATCTCATCCTCTGTTGTCCCCTTCTCCTCCTGCCCCCAATCCCTCCCAGAATCAGAGTCTTTTCCAATGAGTCAACTCTTCAGCATGAGGTGGCCAAAGTGCTGGAGTTTCAGCTTTAGTGTCACTCCTTCCAAAGAACACCCAAGACTGATCTCCTTTAGAATAGACTGGTTGGATCTCCTTGCAGTCCAAGGGACTCTCAAGAGTCGTCTCCAACACCACAGTTCATAAGCATCAGTTCTTCGGCACTCAGGTTTTCTTCAGAGTCCAGCTCTCACATTCATACGTGACCACAGGAAAAACCATAGCCTTGACTAGACGGACCTTTGTTGGCAAAATAATGTCTCTGCTTTGGAATATGCTATCTAGGTTGGTCATAACTTTCCTTCCAAGTGGTAAGCCTCTTTTAATTTCATGGCTGCAATTACCATCTGTAGTGATTTTGGAGCCCAAAAAAATAAAGTCTGACACTGTTTCCACTGTTTCCCCATCTATTTCCCATGGAGTGATGGGACCGGATGCCATGATCTTCATTTTCTGAATGTTGAGCTTTAAGCCAACTTTTTCACACTCCGCTTTCACTTTCATCAAGAGGCTTTTTAGTTCTTCTTCACTTTCTGACATAAGGGTGGTGTCATCTGCATATCTGAGGTTATTGATATTTCTCCCAGCAATCTTGATTCCAGCTTGTGTTTCTTCCAGTCCAGCGTTTCTCATGATGTACTCTGCATAGAAGTTAAATAAGCAGGGTGACAATATACAGCCTTGACGTACTCCTTTTCCTATTTGGAACCAGTGTGTTGTTCCATGTCCAGTTCTGTTGCTTCCTGAACTGCATATAGGTTTCTCAAGAAGCAGGTCAGGTGGTCTGGTATTCCCATCTCTTTAAGAATTTTCCAGTTTATTGTGATCCACACCATCAAAGACTTTGGCATAGTCAATAAATCATAAACAGATGTTTTTCTGGAACTCTCTTGCTTTTTCCATGATCCAGCGGATGTTGGCAGTTTGATCTCTGGTTCCTCTGCCTTTTCTAAAACCAGCTTGAACATCAGGGAGTTCACGGTTCACGTATTGCTGAAGCCTCGCTTGGAGAATTTTGAGCATTACTTTACTAACATGTGAGATGAGTGCAATTGTGTGGTAATTTGAGCATTCTTTGGCATTGCCTTTCTTTAGGATTGGAATGAAAACTGACCTTTTCCAGTCCTGTGGCCACTGCTGAGTTTTCCAAATTTGCTGACATATTGAGTGCAGCACTTTCACAGCATCATCTTTTAGGATTTGAAATAGCTCAACTGGAATATCATCACGTCCACTAGCTTTGTTCGTAGTGATGCTTCCTAAGGCCCACTTGACTTCACATTCCCGGATGTCTGGTTCTAGGTGAAGGATCACACCATCATGATTATCTGGGTTATGAAGATCTTTTTTGTACAATTGTTCTTATATTCTTTCCAGCTCTTCTTAATATTTTCTGCTTCTGTTAGGTCCGTACCATTTCTGTCCTTTATCGAGCCCATCTTTGCATGAAATGTTCCCTTGGTGTCTCTAATTTTCTTGAAGTGATCTCTAGTCTTTCCCATTCTATTGTTTTCCTCTATTTCTTTGGATTGATCACTGAGTAAGGCTTTCTTATCCCTCCTTGCTATTCTTTGAAACTCTTCATTCAAATGGGTATATATCTCCTTTTTTCCCTTGCTTTTTGCTTCCCTTCTTTCACAGCTATTTGTGAGGCCTCCTCAGACAGCCAATTTGCTTTTTTGCATTTCTTTTTCTTGGGGATGGTCTTGATCCCTGTCTCCTGTACAATGTCATAAACCTCTGTCCATAGTTCATCAGGCACTCTTGTCTATCAGATGTAGTCCCTTTAATCTATTTTTCACTTCCACTTTATAATCACAAGAGATTTGATTTAGGTCATTCCTGAACGTTCTATTGGTTTTTCCTACTTTCTTCAATTTAAGTCTGAATTTGGCAATAAGAAGTTCATGATCTGAGCCACAGTCAGCTCCCAGTCTTGTTTTAACTGACTGTATAGAACTTCTCTGTCTTTGGCTTCAAAGAATATAATCAATCTGTTTTCAGTGTTGGCCCTGTGGTGATTTCCATTTGTAGAGTCTTCTCTTTTTTTTTTTGTTGGAAGAGGGTGTTTGTTATGACCAGTGCGTTCTCTTGGCAAAACTCTATTAGCCTTTGCCCTGCTTCATTCTGTACTCCAAGGCCAAATTTGACTGTTTCTCCTGGTGTTTCTTGGGTTCTTACTTTTGCACTCCAGTCCCCTATGATGAAAAGGACATCTTTTTC
This sequence comes from Capricornis sumatraensis, assembly GCF_032405125.1. NCBI lineage: Eukaryota > Metazoa > Chordata > Mammalia > Artiodactyla > Bovidae > Capricornis > Capricornis sumatraensis. Next base: position 3,543,939 of record NC_091092.1, on the reverse strand, counting down.
GTGTGTGAGTTCTAAAACGTCTTGTAGGTCTTCATAGAACTGTTCAACTTTAGCTTCTTCAGCATTAGTGGTTGGGGCATAGACTTGGATTACCGTGACATTGAATGGTTTGCCTTGGAAATGAAGAGAGATCATTCTGTTGTTTCAGAGATTGCATCCAAGTACTCCATTTCAGACTCTTTTGTTGACTATGATGGCTACTCCATTTCTTCTAAGGGATTCCTCCCCACAGTAGTAGATATAATGGTTATCTGAGTTAAATTCACCCATTCCAGTCCATTTTAGTTTGCTGATTCCTAGAATGTCAACATTCATTTTTGCCATCTCCTGTTTGACCACTTCCAACTTGCCTCGATTCATGGACCTAACATTCCAGGTTCCTATGCAATATTGCTCTTCATAGCATCGGACCTTGCTTTTATCACCAGTCACATCCACACCTGGGTGTTGTTTTGCTTTGGCTCCACCTCTTCATTCGTTGTGGAGTTATTTCTCCACTGATCTCCAGTAGCATATTGGGCACCACCGACCTGTTGAGTTCATCTTTCAGTGTCCTATCTTATTGCCTTTTCATACTGTTCATGGGGTTCTCAAGGCTAGAATAATGAAGTGGTTTGCCATTCCCTTCTCCAGTGGACCACATTCTTTCAGACCTTTCCACCATGACCCATCTGTCTCGGGTGGCCCCACGTGGCTTGGCTTAGTGTCATTGAGTTAGACAAGGCTGTGGTCCATGTGATCGTATTGGGTAGTTTCCTGTGATTGTGGTTTCAGTCTGTCTGCCCTCTGATGCCCTCTCTTAGCTCCTATGGTCGCATTTGGCTTTCTCTTACCTTGGGCATGGGATATCTGTTCATGGCTGCTCCCGCAAAGCGCAGCCACTGCTCCTTACCTTGGATGTGGAGTATCTCCTCACAGCTGCCACTCCTGACCTTGGACGTGGGCTATCTCATGTCAACCACTGCTCCTTACCTTGGACGCAGTGTATTTCCTCTCAACTGCTCCTGTGTCGTGCAGCAGTTTACCTACTGCTGATTAGCAGACTAATCAGTTTACATACTCTTTAAAAATCTTTATAGTATGCAGATATATTTGTGTTAGTCTCTCAGTCATGTCTGACTCTTTGCAACCCATGGACTGTATCCTGCCAGGGTCCTGTGGAGTTCTCCAGTCAAGAATACTGGAGTGGGTAGCCATTACCTTCTCCAGGGGATCTCCTCTTTCCTTAACCCTTCTACTTTTCAGCTGGGGTGCCTGTAGCAAAACACAGATTAACAAGAGAAAAACAAGTAGAAGTTTATTAATAGATATATCTCATATGTACATGGGACAGTGAAAGTGAAATTTGCTCAGTCACGTTCAACTCTTCGTGACCCCATGGGCTGTACAGTCCAGGAAATTCTCAAGGCCAGAATACTAGAGTGTGTAGCCATTCCCTTCTCCAGGGGATCCTCCCAACCCAAGGATCGAACCCAGGGCTCCTGCATTGCAAGCAGATTCTTTACCATTTAGCCACCAGGGAAGCCCATGTTTAGGAGAAACCTAAAACAAACTGAGTAACTCAAAGAAGTGGCTTAGAATTTGAACTTAAATACCATGTTCGGCCAAAGCAAAGGAAGAAAGGTATGAGGGAGATAAGTTATGGGAAGGTGAGCAAGTAATAACATAAATAAGAATAAGGTTTATTAGGCAGATTTAAGTGTGTGCCTTATTGAAGGCCTCCCTTGTGGCTCAGCTGGTAAAGAATCCACCTGCAACGTGGGAGACCTGGGTTCAATCCCTGGGTTGGGAAGATCCCCTGGAGAAGGGAAAGGCTTCCCATTCCAGTATTCTGGCCTTGAGAATTCCATAGACTGTATAGTCCATGGGGTCACAAAGAGTCAGACATGACTGAGCAACTTTCACTTCACTTCACTTCTTCATTGATTAGAATTTCTGGAGATTTGTGGTAATACTTCTCTTCCTAGAAGACTGTGAGAGACACCCTTACAAAGGGAAATCTTCTGGTAAATGTTAATTTTCCTCACAAAAGACTAATTTATGTTGTTTTCAAAACTTGTCCTGTTTCTTCTGTTTCTCAAAATAATTCTTATGCCAGAAAGGCATATCTGTGGTGGCATATTCTGGTCTCCTATCAAGAACCATAATTTTAGTTAACAGAGTATGGAATTTGTGATTATTTAATAAAAAATATGGGAAGAGATCCCTGGTTAGGAAGTCTTCACTGTTTATTTAGGAAAATAAGATTTAACTTAATTTTCATGTATGCACTTTCTCTAGCAATAAAATTCATTATAAGCCCAGGAATTCTTGTATTATGTTTTTTTTTTAAATTTTACTTTATTTTACTTCACACTACAGTATTGGTTTTGCCATACATCAACATGAATCTGCCACAGGTGTACATGAGCTCCCAATCCTGAACCCCCCTCCCACCTCCCTCCCCATACCATCTCTCTGGGTCATCCCAGTGCACCAGCCCCAAGCATCCTGAAGAAAAGGAACTGTATGTTGTTTACTTCTCTATCTCTAGCACCTAGCATGGTGTCTGGCATATAGTAGGCACTTAATCAATATTTGATTAATACATTGGTTAGTGCCCTGTTAGTTTTAAATGTTGTAAGTTAATACTATGGGAAGAGTTGATGGATCATTGGAAATCAATATAGCATAATTTGAGGACTGCCACCATAGTGACAAGGAAGAAGTGTTCTAATTACAGACTTTGTTGTCAGAACCTTTGTTACTGTTTGAAATAAAATAGGAGGTAATGTTATATGCTTGAGAATCTCAGAAAAAACATATCCATTAAGCTCCTTTTCCTTGCCTTACCAGTGTAGTGTGATATGATTCTTGAAACAAATACTGTTGATAGTTCACCCAACATATGCTCCCAACTTGTCTTTCTTTTTCTAATGAAGCCTGGATTTTGTCCAGGTATCAATCCTCTTTGATAAAGGCAACCCTATTTTAAGCCACAGGAGGTGGTGATCTCTGGTGGCTTTGTTCTGTGGAGGCTTGAGGCAGAGCTTTGCTTCCTGGCCAGAGACTGAGGTTGGGCCTTGATACTGAGAGTGCTGAATCCTAGATCCGTGGCCAGTGGCAAGACCCTGGGCCTTTGGCTTTGCAGAAAAGAATTCCCACAAAGATGGAAAGTAGTGAAACAAGTACTTGTAAATAGATACATGGGTGAGCTCAGAGAGAGAATCACACCCTTGTGGTAGCTTGAATCGCTTATTTGGGGCATTTCTTCTAGGTTTCCTTTAGCCAGTCATCTTGCTTTCCCTGGTTCTGAGTTTATATGTATATGCTCAGTCACTCGTGTCCAACTCTTTGCAACCCCATGGACTGTAGCCCACCAGGATTCTCTGTCCTTGTGATTCTCCAGGCAAGAATACTGGAGTGGGCTGCCATGCCCTCCTCCAGGGGATCTTCCCAACTCAGGGATTGAACCTGCGTCTCTTTTGTCTCCTGCATTGGCAGGCAGATTCTTTACCACTGTGCCACCTGGGAAGCCCAGTTCTGAGTCTATATTTGGTTTATCTCATGATCCTCCCATGTGTGCCTACCTCTTAGCCAAGATCCATTCCAGTGAAGTGGCCTATGGATAGATTGACATCACTCCCCTTTTGACCTTCAAAGAGCTTTATAGACTGGGAGGTCTCGTTGACTTTGAGAATGAGAAATATGCGGTTTCTGTCTTATATCTGGGCTGGGCTCAGCCTATCAAATTATCCTGCTATTATGGAGTTTCTGTCCACAGGGGACAAACTCTATCTGCTCAGCCTGGGGCCCAGGTATCTCCTACCTCAGTGAGTCCAAATTGATCTAAGATTGTCTTGATAGGCCTATTTTCCTTGCCAAAAACTTATTGGTAGAAACATAAGTATATGAAATAATGCTGGAAAGCCTTCTGGAAAATGTTTATTATCCCTCTTAGAACTATTGTCAGCATCTTGCTCTACACCTGAGGGTGAAGTCCAGACCAAGAAGGGCCAATAACAGGGAACCACAGAGAAGTAAAGACAGAGCTTTGACATACCATACTTGTGTCTGCCCTACCTATGAACTTTTTAGTATGTAAGATTTAAAACATCTTATTTTTAAAAACTGTCTGATACAGGCTTTTCTGTTACTTGCAAACAAAAGCAACCTGACATAGCTCCCACATCTCCAGACTGGTGTTGGGTGTCTCTCCTTCTCTGATGGCTGGCACTGTTAGTAAATGCAAGTTCATGTGGCCAATGCACAGTGAGGTCATACAAACCAAAAGGTCAGGGTTTGGAGCAGAGAAAGGTCTATTGTATGGGCCAAGCAAGGAGAGTGGGTGGCTGGTGCTCAGAAATTCCAAACTCCCTGGTGGTTTGGGGGAAGAAGATTTTTTTGGGGAAGAACATTTGAACATTTGAAGTAGAGCCTACAAGGTGTATGATTTTCTTCTGATTGGTTGCTGGTGAGGTAACAGGGTAGTGCTCTAGGAGTCTTGTGCTCAGCCTGAAATTACCATCCTTCACCTGGATGGGGGCCTTAGTTCCTCAAGAACAGCTCAACGGTATTGTTAAATATATAACTTGAGAAGGAACCACAGTCTTGCTTTAATTGCTATACTACTGTTTCTTGACTATTCCTCCTTTGTTTCTGCATCCCCTCCCTCCCTTGATTAGCAGCTGTTTGAATCTGCCCTTTGGTATTCAGGAAGGTTTAGAGGGCTTAAAACTGTTTCCTACAGATAAGAACCAGGGAACATGGAAAGAATTTGTACCTTCATTGACCCCATGGTATCCGGCTTGTTTTCAGCACTCCACAATGAAGAGGAGGCCATAAACAATGACTGGATAGTTACTCTCCTATGCCTAAGGATGTTTTTTGTGACTTATGGTTGCAAGCGTAGGGACAGAAAAAAAAATTTTTCTTCTTCCTTTCTAGGTTCTTTGGTCTAATAATCAAGTTGATATAAGGAAGATTAACAGGAGAAAACCAACACAGTTTTGTGCATACGGGAGCCCAGTAAAAATGTGAAGACTCAAAAGGCAGCCATGGAATTGAAACTTGCATGACATCTTGAACTGAGAACAGGAGTTGGGGTTTGGTGATACAGAGGGGAGAAAAGCCATTCAGGAATTCAAAGAAGATGTTTGGGGAAAAAAGTTTCTTTTGTTGTTTAGATAAGTGTCTTGGGTTAAAATGTACCTCTAGTGCAGGCTCTCTGGTCCCTGGTGCAGGCCCCCTTTCCATGTAAATTTAAGCAGTTGATGGGGGATAAAGAGCTTCTCCTGAATCTGTTGGGGTTTAGCTCAAAATAACCCTCATCCCAAAGTAGCATATTTCGGGGTGATAAGTTCTGCTCCCTTTCACGAGGAATGGCAGCAATCTCAATTTTACTCTGTCAGTGTGTCAATTGTAAAGGCAAATGAGAAAGTGAGGAAGCACTGAAACCATTTCAGTACTGAGATAACCCATCTGCACATTTGATCTCTCCTTTGACTGAAAGATAATATTTAGAATAGTGTACAACCCTCGTGTACCAGAAGCATATCTAGTGCTCGGTAATTCTCAGGATGCAGGCTCTCTCTTCTGCTTCTTCCTACCAGGATTCTGCCTATGCATATTGCTGCCAAATCCCCTCAGCCGTCAAATTCATTGCTTTTCACTGCCTTTTGGACTCTGCTTACTGTGTTGTTGCCATTTCCCTTTAAGCCTCTGTTCTCATTATGTTGTCTGCATCTCTTGATCCTTTGCATGGTCTTTGGAGTTTCAAATCCCCTCATCTCTAGTATGAACCTGACTTCATATTTGAGATGGTGCCATTATCCAGTACAAAACTAGTGTTCTACACAGGCATATCTGAGTTACATGCTTCTTCATGGAGCATGTGTTCAGAAAATGGCTGCTGTAGCATGATTCAAGGGTGGAGTTTTTGGCCCTCTGATGTCGAAAGGTTACCTATCAGATACTTATACAGGCTCAGTTGAATGGTCTGTGGTCTCAGGTGGTTTGAACTGGGCAAGACAAGCTCCATGTTCCTGGAAAAACAACTTAAGCAACTTAGTATAGTGACCATTTATGTTATCTATAGGGGAGAGTTAAAAGAGTCTTGTGATATATTTTATAAATCAAGAGATACATGGAGTAACAGGTAAGTTTGGCCTTGGAGCGCAAAATGAAGCAGGGCAAAGACTAACAGAGTTTTATCAAGAGAACACAATGATCAAGCAAACACACTCATCCAACAACACAGGAGATGACCCTACACATGGGCATCACCAGATGGTCAATACTGAAATCAGATTGGTTATATTCTTTGCACCCAAAGATGGAGAAGGTCTATACAGTCAGCAAAAACAAGACCTGGAGCTGACTGTGGCTCAGATCACCCTTATTGCAAAATTCAGGCTTAAATTGAAGAAAATAGGGAAAACCACTAAGCCATTCAGGTATGACCTAAATCAAATCCCTTATGATTATACAGTCATGATGATAAATATATTCAAAAAATTAGAGCTGATAGAGTGCATGAAGAACTAGGGATGGAGGTTCATAACATTGTACAGGAGGCAGTGACCAAAACCATTCCAAAGAAAAAGAAATGCAAGAAGGCAAAGTGGTCGTCTGAGGTTGCTTTACACAGAGCTGAGAAAAGAAGAGAAGCTAAAGGCAAAGGAGAAAGGGAAAGATATACCTAACTGAATTCAGAGTTGCAGAGAGTAGTAAGGGGAGATAAGAAAGCCTTCTTAAGTGAACAGTACAAAGAAATAGAAGAAAACAATAGGGTAGGAAAGACTAGATATCTATTCTAGAATATTGGAGATATCAAGGTAAGAATTCATGCAAGGATGGGCATGATAAAGGACAGAAACAGTGAAGACATAACGGAAGCAGAAAAGATTAAGAAGAGGTGACAAGAATACACAAAAGAACTATACAAAAGAGTTCTTAATGACCCAGATAATCATGTTGGTGTGATCACTCACCAAGAGCCAGACATCCTGGAGTGTGAAGTGAAGTGGACCTTAGGAAATATTACTATGAGCTCAAAGTAGTGGTAGTGATGGAATTCCAGCTGAGCTATTTCAAATCCTAAAAGAAGATGTTCTTAAAGTGCTGCACCCAATATGTCAGCTAATTTGGAATACTCAGTAGTGGCCACAGGACTGGAAAATGTCAGTTTTCATTCCGATCTCAAAGAAGGGCAATGCCAAAGAATGTTCAAACTACCAGACAATTGTGCTCATCTCACATGCTAGCAACATTATGCTCAAAATTCTTCAAGTTAAGCCTCAAAGTATGTGAACTAAGAGCTCCCAGATGTATAAGCTGGATTTAGAAAAGGCAGAGGAATCAGAGATCAAATTGCCAACATCCACTGGATCATAGAAAAAGCGAGAGTTCCAGAAAAACATGTAGTTCTGCTTTATTGACTATGCCAAAGCCTTTGACTGTGTGGATCACAACAAACTGTGGAAAATTCTTTAAGAGACAGGAATACCAGACCACCTTACGTGCCTCCTGATGAATCTGTATGCAGGTCAAGAAGCAACAGTTAGAACAGGACATAGAACAGTGGACTGATTGAAAATTGGAAAAGGAGTATGTCCAGGCTGTGTATTGTCACCCTGCTTATTTAACTTCTTTGCAGAGTGCATCATTCAAAATGCTGGGCTGGATGAAGCACAAGCTGGAATCAAAATTGCTGGGAGAAAAATCGACAAATTCAGATATTCAGATGATATCACTCAAATGGCAAAAAGTAAAGAGGAACTAAAAAGCCTCTTGAGAGTGAAAGAGGAGAGTGAAAAAGCTGGCTTAAAACTCAACATTCAAAACACTAAAATGATGGCATCTGGTCTCACCATTTGATGGCAAATAGAACAAGAAAACGTGGAATCAGTGAAAAATTTTGTTTTCTTGGGCTCTAAATTACTGTGGATGGTGACTGCAGCCACAAAAATAAAAGATGCTTGCTCCTTGGAAGGAAAGCTATGACAAATCTAGACAGCATATTTAAAAGCAGAGACATCACTTTGTCAACCAAGGTCCATATAGTCCGTAAACTGATTTTTCCAGTAGTCATGTACAGATGTGAATGTTGGACCATAAAGAAGGCTGTCAGTCATTTCAGTCACTCAGTCATGTCTGACTCTTTGCAACCCCATGGACTGTAGCATGCCAGGCTTCCTTGTCCATCACCAACTCCTGGAGTTTGCTTAAATCATGTCCATCAAGTCGGTGATGCCATCCAACCATCTCATCCTCTGTCGCTCCCTTCTCCTCCTGCCTTCAATCTTTCCCAGCATCAGGATCTTTTCAAATGAGTCAGTTCTTTGCATCAAGTGGCCAAAGTATTGGAGTTTCAGCTTCAGCATCAGTCCTTCCAATGAATATTCAACACTGATTTCCTTTAGGATGGACTGGTTGAATCTCCTTGCAGTCCAAAGGACTCTCAAGAGTCTTCTCCAACACCACAGTTCAAAAGCATCAATTCTTTGGCACTCAGCTTTCTTTATAGTTCAACTCTCACATCCATACATGACTACTGGAAAAATCATAGCTTTGACTAGATGGACCTTTGTTGGTAAAGTAATGTCTCTGCTTTTTAATATGCTGTCTAGGTTGGTTATAACTTTTCTTCCAAGGAGCAAGAGTCTTTTAATTTCATGGCTGCAGGCACTATCTGCAGTGATTTTGGAGCCCCCAAAATAAAATCTGTCACTGTTTCCATTGTTTCTCCATCTATTTGCCATGAAATGATGGAACCAGATGCCATGATCTTTGGCTTTTGAATGTTGAGTTTTAACCCAAGGTTTTCACTCTCCTCTTTCATTTTCATCAAGAGGCTCTTTAGTTCCTCTTTGCTTTCTGCCATAAAGGTGGTGTCATCTGCATATCTGTGGTTACTAATATTTCTCCTGGCAATCTTGATTCCAGCTTGTGCCTGGCATTTTGCATGATGCACTCTGCATATAAGTTAAATAAGCAGGGTGACAATACACAGCCTTGACGTACTCCTTTCCCAATTTGGAACTGTCCATTGTTCCGTGTCTGGTTCTAACTGTTGCTTCTTGACCTGCATACAGATTCCTCAGGAGGCAGGTAAGGTGGTCTGATATTCCCATCTCTTAAAGGATTTTCCACAGTTTGTTGTGATCCACACAGTCAATGGGTTTAGCATAATCTGTAAAGCAGAAATAGATGTTTTTCTGGAATTCTCTTGCTTTTTTGATGATCCAATGGATGTTGGAAGTTTGATCTCTCATTCCTCTGCCTTTTCTAAATCCAACTTGAACATTTGGAAGTTCACAGTTCATGTACTTTTGAAGCCTAGCTTGGAGAATTTTGAGCATAATTTTGCTAGCATGTGAGATGAGTGTAATTGTGTGGTAGTTTGAACATTCTTTGGCATTGCCTTTCTTTGGGATTAGAATGAAAACAGACCTTTTTCAGTCTTGTGGTCACTGCTGAGTTTTCCATGTTTGCTGGCATATTGAATGAAGCACTTTAAGAGCATCTTCTTTTAGAATTTGAAATAGCTCAGCTGGAATTCCATCACCTCCACTAACTTTGTTTATAGTTATTCTTCCTAAGGCCCACTTGACTTCACACTCCAAGATTCCTCACTGAGGTGAGTAATCACACCATCGTGGTTATCTGGGCCATTAAGATCTTTTTTTATAGTTCTTCTGTGTATTCTTGTCACCTCAAAGAATGCTGAGCGCTGAAGAATTGATGCTTTTGAACTGTGGTGCTGGAGAAGACTCTTGAGAGTCCCTTGGACTGCAAGGATATCAAACCAGTCAATCCTAATGGAAACCAACCCTGAACATTCATTGAAAGGTCTGATGCCGATGCTGAAGTTCCAGTACTTTGGCCACCTGATACGAAGAGGCAACCCATTGGGAAAGTCCTTGATGCTGGGAAAGATTGAGGGAAGGAGGAGAAGGCAGTGACAGAGGATAAGATTGTTGGATGGCATCACTGACTCAATGGACATGAGTTTGAGCAAACTCTAGGAGATAGTGAAGGACAGGGAAGCCTAGTGCACTGTGGTCCATGGGGTCGCAAAGAATAGGACCTCACTTAGCAAGTGAACAGCAACAACATGACCATGAAGGGTATGCAGTTTGCAAGAATTAATGTAAATTTTGTTGCAGGTACAGGATATTATTTATTAAGCAAGTATTGGTTAAGTGATCTAGCTGATGACTGCCCTCTATTTCAAGTGTGCCCAAGTTTGCAGTGTCACATGATACAAAACGTGGGGGTTTTCTCACAGGAAACTTCTTCTGAATGCTTCATTCAGAAGATGAGTAACATGAAGCAGATGCTTTCGACTATCAGATATCATGGTGTCCTAGGTTAGTACATTGGGAGATAAAATGTGAATCAGAGGAATAAACCTTACTTTGTGACCTCCCTTAAAAGTATACATACTTGAGATGATGTCATGATTTCTCCTTCTTTTCCATTTCTCAAACATTTTCACTTGGCCAACTAGCCTTCCTTGCATCTAAAAGTCTTTTTACCTATATTCTCATCCCTGTGTACTACCATGATTAGCTAACTCACCATGCTTCCCCTTATCTCTACGTTAATCATGACCACCTCTATTCTCTTGGTCAGAACATGGCAAAGGGAGATGTGTGGTCCACCAGTGGGAGTTTTCTTGTATGTGTTAGTAGGTGGAGGAAGAACTATTGTTTATTCAGTAACTACTATGTACTAGGCATGGTACCCAGGGCTTTATGTGATGAGAAAATAGCACCATTAGCGGCAGCTATCATGTCTTTCCAGTTTGTTGTGAAAAAGTGGCCATAGCAGACATTTAAAAATGACTTTTGGTGATTGTTATGATGAAGTATTTTTGTTGTTTGTGTTTGTAGTGTCAAGTTGTACATAGGATTCATTTTCCTTAAGAGCAGTCAAAATATGTTGAGTGATACTCTTAATAGGACATTGTTTTTAGCTCCTTTTCAACTCACTTTGGAACTTTTCATTCCTGTTTTTAAAAAATGAGGAAGAGAAAAAAAATACTTAGCATACTTATTTTTCTTGTTACTTTCTCTGATTGTTTAGTTTCTGTTTGCCTCCTGAATATACCAGGTGCTGAAATGAACATGTACTTTCTAGGGGAGTTATATTTTGAAGTAAGTAAAGCATCCAGTCTTGCAGTTTTTAAATTTTTTTTGCAAATGCTATAAGGGATGATTTACAGATATAGAAATTAATTGAAGTATATTTACTTTTAGAAAATAAGAAAAAAGCTCCAACACAGGAAGTAGATAGGGATTCTCATGCTGATTTGTGAGACAAAAAAAAGGGGGGTGGTGGTGAGGGACAGAGATACAACCACTTGTAAGTAAAACAATATCTTTCTCAAGGATATTCTTAAATAACCACATAATAGTTTTTTTTTTCCTATCTATTTTCCTTTCTACTATATTATGGTGCCTGTCACTGAGACATAGATATAAACCTGGAATTGCGTTATTGAAGTTGCTATATCAATTACCTTTCTAAGATAATTACACTTGTACTAGAGAGTTTTAAAAATCAATAGAATATTCTTTGCAATATCTCAGTAACAGTTAATTATTATTACAACTCATTTTAACAGTTATTCTGCTTAGTAAAAAGAACCATACTTTGAATGTCCCTAACCAGTAAGAAAAGAAACTGGGTGAAGTATAATGAAGATTTTAATTGAAAATAACTGCTCATTTCTGGTAGAGTTGAGAGCATACTCCACAAACATCAAAGACTCTAACTGATGGTAACAATAAATGACGTTGTCATTAGGTATTTTAATATCAGAAGCTCTCTAAATATTCTAACATGTCTTTGGTTTGTGCCGAGGCTTGATTAATTTTAGCTTGTCCACCATTCTTGGGGTACCGAGAATCCTATCAAGTATTACTTGATAGAATTGCAAGTAATGTAATATACCAATTCTAAATTATAAAACGATTCTCATCAATACATGTCAATGATTATCTTCTAAAGAATGGTCAAAAAAATCTGGCTATTTTAAATTTAATTGGTCTCAAGTTTTTCATCCTTAGAATAGGGATAAACATTGACTGTCTTAGCTAGACTGATATATGAAATAACCAATACAAATGAATTACTAAGAAGTTTGCAAATACAAAAGTTCTGTAATATATATTAATGATAATTTTAGATAGACACTTGTGACTGTAACTTTGGGTGAACACTTGAAGGGTTGACTCTTCATTTACATTAGAGTTTGCTCAAATCTTTTCAAAACAGCTCCTTGTTCATTGTCATCTTTAATTCTATTTGATCGAGTCAAAACCATTCCTTCAACAGAATGTTCAGTAACCTTCACCAAATACCCATTAATTAAGCAATTAAAATAAATTTGAAGGAAGAAGAACTTTGAAAGGAGAATAGAATTAATTCAAAAGATGGTTTAAAAATAGTTTTCTAGCCCTTCAGTCATTATTGACCAAAAATTTCCTAGGGGATATTAACAGTGCATTTGATAGTTGCCAAGGAAACCTTAACCTTTCCTGAGAATGTCTGCCCTTCTGCATTGTACCTGATTGTCAGAATAACTTCAGCAACTGAATATAACTGAGCCATTTTCAACATCAAGCTTTTTTTCTTGTCAATCCCTTTTCAAAGAATAAGCTCAAGTATTCAAGATATCTTGCTCTGTATCTATATTTCTGTTACTGAGGATTTGTACTTCAAATATGGAGATTCTTTATTAACAATTTCCCCATCAGTCTTTGCCATCTTGTGAGACAAATCGGTCCTAATTTAGAGACAAGGAAACAGAAGTACTTAATGTTTTTATTGTATGAGAATGATTCCATCATACTGCTTACTGGTTTTCTTTGTTCAGAATGTGTCTGAGTCCATTCAGACTGCAATGACAAAATGACATAGATTGGGTGACTGATAAACAACCAACGTTTATTTCTCACAGTTTTGGAGGCTGGAAGTCCAAGATCAGTGTGCCAGCATGGTAGGCTGAAGACTTCTCATTGCGTCCTCACACGGCAGAAAGGGCCTCTTTTTATAAGGGTATGAATCTCATTCAGGAGGGCTCCACCCTGTGACCTAATCACCTCCCAAAGGTGGCGACACTGACACCATCACAGTGGGCATCAAGATTTCAATATAACGAATTTTGGAGGGATACACACATTCAGACAATAGAACACAACAACTAATCAAATATCTAGCAGTGTTTAAAAGTAGTCTGTATTTTTCTAAGTAGCACTACTTAAAAAAAATTTGTTTTCCTGTGTGTCGATTAACCAGAACTATGATCCTCTGAGATAGTGGGAAAAGCACCAACCAGGGAGTCAGGAGACCTGCTTATACTACTTACCAGATATATGACCTTGGCCAAGCTAATTGATCTCTGTATTTTTTCATCTATTAAATGGCAGTGATACTGTACATCTCATAGGAATGTTGGGAGATTTAAGTGACATATTGTATGAAGAGCACCTGACATGGTTAACATACTCAGCATATAAAATCTAACATCTATTATTATTGCTTAAGGAGTATATATTAATATTATATGAGCACATATTCTGTATTCAGAGTACTGACATGAGGATTAGGATATATAGAAATATAATATGGTATTGGGAAAGCAACATACCTGATATTGGTACTATACTGAAGATTACAAGTTATATGGTCATCATAGGCATAATATTATACTGCAAATGTAGGGTAGAAAGGGAACTGCTATTTATTAGTGTGCCAGATGCTATGCTAAGTATTTTGCATTCTGTTATCCCATTAAGTCCTCACAACCTAATGAGATAAGTGTTGTTATTATCCCCACATATGTAACATTACTAGGATTTGAAACTCAAAGGGAAGGGAGCACAAATACAGTCTTTGGGGAAAACTAGCAGAATTATTATTTTCTGTAGTAGACCAAGTTATATCCATGAAAATTCTGTTAATCACCTGTGCAAATCTGTACCTGAGGAGGCTGATACCAATGGAACAGAAAGGTAGTGAGGAGTGATACAATAAGTCAATTCTTTCTTTGTACATTTGAGATGTGAAGTGAAAACTGGAATATTCTAGGTTAAAAACTGCGTGTTTTTTTTTTAATGTTGTTCAGACAAATAATGAATTATTTGTGTATGTGAAACTGAAACAAAGCCAAACATAACAAAACAAAAAACACCCCCACCAAACATATGTCCCAAGCTTATACAGGTTTCCGGTTTTTATGTTCTGTTTTTATTTGTGGTTCAGTCTGCAATAAAAGAGAACACCAGGGTACATTTATAGGCATTCATGTAAGTGTAAAAATGCCATTCAGTTCAGTTCAGGTCAGTCGCTCAGTCATGTCCTACTCTTTGCGACGCCATGAATCACAGCATGCCAGGCCTCCCTGTCCATCACCAACTCCCGGAGTTTACTCACACTTACAACCATCGAGTTGGTGATGCCATCCAGCCATCTCATCCTCTGTCGTCCCCTTTTCTTCCTGCCCCAAATCCCTCCCAGCATCTGAGTCTCTTCCAATGAGTCAACTCTTCGCATGAGGAGGCCAAAGTACCGGAGTTTTAGCTTTAGCATCATTCCTTCCAAAGAACACCCAGGGCTGATCTCCTTCAGAATGGACTGGTTGGATCTCCTTGCAGTCCAAGGGACTCTCAAGAGTCTTCTCCAACACCACAGTTCAAAAGCATCAATTCTTCGACACTCAGCTATCTTCACACTCCAACTCTCACATGACCACTGGGAAAACCATAGCCAAAATGCTATTAGGGTGTGACAAATATTACATAACAAACCAACAAAATGTGCAGTTTCCCCAACACTGTTTCATGTCTTGACTTGCATAGCTTTAGTATTTTTTCCCTGGAATCTATGAGTGAGTCTAAGATAAATTTCCTCTATTTCTTTGCATTGATCGCTGAGGAAGGCTTTCTTATCTCTCCTTGCTATTCTTTGGAACTCTGCATTCAGATGCTTATATCTTTCCTTTTCTCCTCGGCTTTTTGCTTCTCTTCTTTTCACAGCTATTTGTAAGGCCTCCTCAGACAGCCATTTTGCTTTTTTGCATTTCTTTTCCATGGGGATGGTCTTGATCCCTGTCTCCTGTACAATGTCACGAACCTCCATCCATAGTTCATTATGCACTCTGTCTATCAGATCTAGGCCCTTAAATCTATTTCTCACTTCCACTATATAATCTTAAGGGATTTGATTTAGGTCATACCTGAATGGTCTAGAGGTTTTCTCTACTTTCTTCAATTTCAGTCTGAATTTGGCAATAAGGAGCTCATGATCGAGCCACAGTCAGCTCCCAGTCTTGTTTTTACTGACTGTATAGAGGTTCTCAATGTTTAGCTGCAAAGAATATAATCAACCTGATTTCAGTGTTGACCATCTGGTGATGTCCATGTGTAGAGTCTTCTCTTGTGTTGTTGGAAGAGGGCGTTTGCTATGACCAGTGCGTTCTTTTGGCAAAAATCTATTAGCCTTTGCCTTGCTTCATTCCGCATTCCAAGGCCAAATTTGCCTGTTACTCCAGGTGTTTCTTGACTTCCTACTTTTGCATTCCAGTCCCCTATAATAAAAAGGACATCTTTTTTGGGTGTTAGATCTAAAAGGTCTTGTAGGTCTTCATACAACCATTTCACTTCAGCTTCTTCAGCATTACTGGTTGGGGCATAGGCTTGGATTAAAGTGATATTGACTGCAAAGAAATAGAGAAAAACAATAGAATGGAAAAGATTAGAGATCTCTTCAACAAAATTAGAGATACCAAGGGAACATTTCATGCAAAGATGGGCTCGATAAAGGACAGAAATGGTATGGACCTAACAGAAGCAGAAGATATTAAGAAGAGGTGGCAAGAATACACAAAACTGTTCAAAAAAGATTTTCATGACCCAGATATTCATGATGGTGTGATCAAACACCTAGAGCCAGACATCTTGGAATGTGAAGTCAGGTGGGCCTTAGAAAGCATCACTATGAACAAAGCTAGTGGAGGTGATGGAATTCTAGTTGAGCTGTTTCAAATCCTGAAAGATGATGCTGTGAAAGTGCTGCACTCAATATGCCAGCAAATTTGGAAAACTCAGCAGTGCACAGGACTTGAAAAGGTCAGTTTTCATTGTAATCGCAAGGAAAGGCAATGCCAAAGAATGCTCAAACTACCACACAATTGCACTCATCTCACATGCTAGTAACGTAATTTTCCAATTCTGAAGCCAGGCTTCAGCAATACGTGAACCGTGAACTTCCAGATGGTCAATCTGGTTTTAGAAAAGGCAGAGGAACGAGAGGTCAAATTGCCAACATCTGCTGGATCATCAGAAAAGCAAGAGAGTTCCAGAAAAACATCTATTTATGCTTTATTGACTATGCCAAAGCCTTTGATTGTGTGGATTACAATAAACTGTGGAAAATTCTAAAAGAGATGGGAATACCAGACCACCTGACCTGCCTCTAGAGAAACCTATGTGCAGGTCAGGAAGCAACAGTTGGAACTGGACATGGAACAACAGACTAGTTCCAAATAGGAAAAGGAGTGTGTCAAGGCTGTATAATGTCAGCCTGGTTATTTAACTTATAGGCAGAGTACGTCATGAGAAACGCTGAGCTGCATGAAGTAGAAGCTGGAATCAAGATTGCCGGGAGAAATATCAATAACCTCAGATATGCAGATGACACCACCCTTATGGCAGAAAGTGAAGAGGAACTAAAGAGCTTCTTGATGAAAGTGAAAGAGGAGAGTGAAAAAGTTGGCTTAAAGCTCAACATTCAGAAAACGAAGATCATGGCATCTGGTCCCATCAGATGGGAAATAGATGGGGAAACAGTGGAAACAGTGTCTGACTTTTATTTTTCTGGTCTCCAAAATCACTGCAGATGGTGATTGGAGCCATGAAATTAGAAGATGGTTACTCCTTGGAAGGAAAGTTATGACAAACCTAGAAAGCATATTCAGAAGCAGAGACACTACTTTGTCAGCAAAGGTCCTTGTAGTCAAGGCTCTGTTTTTTCCAGTGGTCATGTATGGATGTGAGAGTTGAACTGTGAGGAAAGCTGAGCACCAAAGAACTGATGCTTTTGAACTGTGGTGTTGGAGAAGACTTGAGAGTCCCTTGGACTGCAAATACATCCAACCAGTCCATCCTAAAGGAGATCAGTACTGGGTGTTCATTGGAAGGATTGATGCTGAAGCTGAAACTCCAATACTTTGGCCACCTCATGCGAAGAGTTGACTCACTGGAAAAGACTCTGATGCTAGGAGGGATTGCAGGCAGGAGGAGAAGGGGACGACAGAGGATGAGATGGCTGGATGGCATCACTGACCCGATGGATGTGAGTTTGGGTGAACTCCGGGAGTTGGTGTTGGACAGGGAGGCCTGGCGTGCTGTAATTCATGGGGTCACAAAGAGTTGGACACAACTGAGCGACTGAAATGAACTGAACTGAAGATAAATTTATTATTGTGTTAAAATATACATAACATAAAATTAATGCATTTAAAAATTTAAACTGTGCAACTCAGTGGCATTAAATACATTCACAATGCTGTGCAACAATGATCACTATCAATGACCTCTATTGAACAATTACTTCTCATAGTCATTTCTTTCTTCTCCCTGATAACCACTATTCTGTTTTCAATCCCTATGAATTTTATATTTTAAGTACTTCATATAAGTGGAATCTTCTTTTGTGTCTGGTTTTTACACTTAGCATGATATTTTCAAGGTTCAAGCATATATTAGAATTTCATTACTTTTTAAAGCTGAATAATATTCTATTTCATGTATATACCACATTTGTTTATCCATTCATCCATCAATGAATGTTTTTTCACTTTTGGCTACTTGTGAATAATGCTGCTATGAATACTGTTGAACAAATATCTATTTGAGTCCTTGATTTTGATTGTTTGGATATATACCCATAAATAAATTGTTGGATCATATGGTAATACTATGTTTATGATTTTGCAGACCTGCTATATTGTTTTTCAGTTCAGTTCAGTTCAGTCGCTCAGTCGTGTCCGACTCTTTGCAACCCCATGAATCGCATCATGCCAGGCCTCCCTGTCCATCACCAACTCCTGGAGTTCACTCAGATTCAGGTCCATCGAGTCAGGATGCCATCCAGCCATCTCATCCTCTGTTGTCCCCTTCTCCTCCTGCCCCCAATCCCTCCCAGCATCAAAGTCTTTTCCAGTGAGTCAACTCTTCCCATGAGGTGGCCAAAGTATTGGAGTTTCAGCTTCAGCATCATTCCTTCCAAAGAAATACCAGGGTTGATCTCCTTCAGAATGGACTGGTTGGATCTCCTTGCAGTCCAAGGGACTCTCAAGAGTCTTCTCCAACACCACAGTTCAAAAGCATCAATTCTTTGGCACTCAGCCTTCTTCACAGTCCAACACTTACATCCATACCTGACTACTGGAAAAACAATAGCCTTGACTAGATGGACCTTAGTTGGCAAAGTAATATCTCTGCTTTTGAATATGCTATCTAGGTTGATCATAGCTTTCCTTCCAAGGAGTAAGTGTCTTTTAATTTCATGGCTGCAGTCACCATCTGCAGTGATTTTGGAGCCCAAAAAGATAAAGTCTGACATTGTTTCCACTGTTTCCCCATCTATTTGCCATGAAATGATGGGACCAGATGCCATGATCTTCGTTTTCTGAATGTTGAGCTTTAAGCCAACTTTTTCACTCTCCACTTTCACTTTCATCAAGAGGCTTTTTAGCTCCTCTTCACTTTCTGCCATAAGGGTGGTGTCATCTGCATATCTGAGGTTATTGATATTTCTCCCGGCAATCTTGATTCCAGCTTGTGTTTCTTCCAGTCCAGCGTTTCTCATGATGTACTCTGCATATACGTTAAATAAGCAGGGTGACAATATACATCCTTGACGAACTCTTTTCCCGACTTGGAACCAGTCTCTTTTTCCATGTACAGTTCTACCTGTTGCTTTCTGACCTGCATACAGATTTCTCAAGAGGCAGGTCAGGTGGTCTGGTATTCCCATCTCTTTCAGAATTTTTCACAGTTTATTGTGATACAGTCATAGGCTTTTACATAGTCAATAAAGCAGAAATGGATGTTCTTCTGGAGCTCTCTTGCTTTTTCGATGATCCCACAGATGTTGGCAATTTGATCTCTGGTTCCTTTGCCTTTTCTAAAACCAGCTTGAACATCAGGAAGTTCACAGTTCATGTATTGTTGAAGCCTGGCTTGGAGAATTTTGAGCATTACTTTACTAGCATGTGAGATGAGTGCAATTGTGCGGTAGTTTGAGCATTCTTTGGCATTGCCTTTCTTTGGGATTGCAATGAAAACTGACCTTTTCCAGTCCTGTGGCCACTGCTGAGTTTTCCAAATTTGCTGGCATATTGAGTGCAGCACTTTCACAGCATCATCTCTCAGGATTTGAAATAGCTTAACTGGAATTCCATCACCTCCACTAGCTTTGTTCATAGTGATGCTTTCTAAGGCCCACTTGACTTCACATTCCAGGATGTCTGGCTCTAGGTGAGTGATCACACCATCGTGATTATCCGGGTCATGAAGATCTTTTTTGTACAGTTCTTCTGTGTATTCTTGCCACCTCTTCTTAATATCTTCTGCTTCTGTTAGGTCCATACCATTTCTGTCCTTTATCGAGCCCATCTTTGCATGAAACGTTCCCTTGGTATCTCTAATTTTCTTGAAGAGATCTCTAGTCTTTCCCATTCTGTTGTTTTCCTCTATTTCTTTGCATTGATCGCTGAAGAAGGCGATCAATTTCTTATGTCTCCTTGCTATTCTTTGGAACTCTGCATTCAGATGCTTATATCTTTCCTTTTCTCCTTGGCTTTTCACCTCTCTTCTTTTCACAGCTATTTGTAAGGCCTCCTCAGACATCCATTTTGCTTTTTTGCATTTCTTTTCCATGGGGATGGTCTTGATCCCTGTCTCCTGTACAATGTCACGAACCTCATTCCATAGTTCATCAGGCACTCTATCTATCAGATCTAGGCCCTTAAATCTATTTCTCACTTCCACTGTATAATCATAAGGAATTTGATTTAGGTGATACCTGAATGGTCTAGCGGTTTTCCCTACTTTCTTCAATTTGAGTCTGAATTTGGTATTAAGGAGTTCATGATTTGAGCCACAGTCAGCACCTGGTATTGTTTTTGTTGACTGTATAGAGCTTCTCCATCTTTTGCTGCAAAGAATATAATCAATCTGATTTTGGTATTGACCATCTGGTGATGTCCATGTGTAGAGTCTTCTCTTGTGTTGTTGAAAGAGGGTGTTTGCTATGACCAGTGCATTTTCTTGGCAAAACTCTATTAGTCTTTGCCTTGCTTCATTCTGCATTCCAAGGCCAAATTTGCCTGTTACTCCAGGTGTTTCTTGACTTTCTACTTTTGCATTCCAGTCCCCTATAATGAAAAGGACATCTTTTTTAGGTGTTAGTTCTAAAAGGTCTTGTAGGTCTTCATAGAACTGTTCAACTTCAGCTTCTTCAGCATTACTGGTTGGGGCACAGACTTGGATTGCCGTGATATTGAATGGTTTGCCTTGGAGACAAACAGAGATCATTCTGTCATTTTTGAGATTGCATCCAAGTATTGCATTTTGGACTCTTTTGTTGACCATGATGGCTACTCCATTTCTCCTGAGGGATTCCTGCCCGCAGTAGGTAGATATAATGGTCATCTGAGTTAAATTCACCCATTGTAGTCCATTTTATTTCTCTGATGTTCACTCTTGCCATCTCTTCTTTGATCACTTCTAATTTGCCTTGATTCATATTGTTTTTATGGCATGTCATTTTACATTTCCACTAGCAATGAATGAGTATTCCAGTTTATGCACATTCTCACTAACACTTGTTTTTTTTTTTTTTAATAATAGTGGTTTTAAGAGGTGTGTGGAAGAAGGAAATGGCAACCCTCTCCAATATTCTTGCCTAGAGAATTCCGTCGACAGAGGAGCCTAGTGGGCTGCTGTCTATAGGGTCACACAGAGTCGGACATGACTGAAGTGACTTAGGATGCATGCATGCATTGGAGAAGGAAATGGCAATCCACTCCAGTATTCTTGCCTGGAGAATCCCAGGGACAGAGGAGCCTGGTGGGTTTCCATCTGTGGGGTCACACAGAGTCGCTGAAGTGACTTAGCAGCAGCAGCAGCAGCAACAGATGTGTAGTGGTATCTCATTTGGTTTTGATTTGCATTTCCCTAATGATTAGTGATATTGAACATCTCAACTTTCAGTGCTTACTGGCCATTTATATATCTTTTTTTGAAGAAGCTTCTATTCAAGTCCTTTGCCCATTTTTGAATTGAGTCTTTTGTTGTTGTTGTTGTTGTTGAGTTGTAGATCTTTATAAATTCTGGATGCTAATCCCTTATCAGATATGATTTGCAAGTGTTTTCTCCCATTCTGTAGGTTGCCTTTTTGCTTTCTTCTTAATATCCATTGATATATAAAAGTTTTTAATTCTGGTGAGCAACGTTGGTGTATTTTTTTCTTTTGTTGCCTATATTTATGCTGTCTTATTAAACAAATAATTGCTAAATCTAATGTCACGAAGCTTTTACTCTGTTTTCTCCTAAGAGTTTTATAGTATTAATGCTTACATTTAGGCATTTGTATTACATTGAATGATTTTTGAGTGTAGAAATGTCCTTGTATTCCAGGAATAAATTCTACTTGTTTATGGTGTACAATCTTTTTAGTACACTGATGAATTTAGTTTGCTAGTATTTAGTTGAGAACTTGTGTATTGATATTCAAAGGGATATTGGTCTGTGATTTTCTTTTCTTGTAGTATCAGCATCTGTGTCTGGCTTTGGTATCAGGGTGATGCTGGACTCATGGGATGAATCAGAAAATGTTCTTTCCTTTTCAGTATTTTGAATTTTTTTTTTTGCTGAACCTCACAGCATGTGGAACTTTGCCCACCAAGGATTCAGTGTGTAACCCCTGCAGTGGAAGTACAGAGTCTTAATCACTGGAAAGCCGGGAAAGTCTCCTCTTCAGTATTTTGAAAGGATTTGAGGAAGATTGATGTCAATTCTATTTCAGGTGTTTGGTAGAATCCAGTGGTTAAGCCATCTATTCAGGTCTTTTCTTTGTTGGGAAGTTTTTGATTTCTGATTCAATCACCTTACTATTTATAGGTCTATTGAGATATTCTGTTTTTTTTTTTATGATTCAATCTTCATAGGTTGTATATTTTTAGGAATGTCTGTGTTTTACCCAGGTTATCCAATTTGCAGGCATACAATTGTCCGTAATAATCTTTTGTAATATTTTCTGGTATGTGCTAAGTCACTTCAGTTATGTCCAACTTTTGTGACCCTTTGAACTGTAGTCCAACAGGCTCCTCTGTCCATGGGATTCTCTAGGCGAGAATACTGGAGTGGGTTGACATGCCCTCCTCCAGGGGCTCTTCCCCATCCAGGGATCTATGTCTCCCAGGACTCTTGCATTGGCAGGTGGGTTCGTTACCAATAGTGCCACCTAGGAAGCTCACTATTTAAGCAAAATAGGTAGTATGCCCCCACTTTCACTTTTTAAAAATTTATTTTATTGACTTATCATTGATTACTAATGTGTTAATATCTGCTGTACATCAAAGTGATCTGGTTATACATAATATATAGTTTCATTTTCATATTCGTTTCCATTGTGGTTTATCAGTAGAGTTCAGTTAAGTTGCTCAGTTGTGTCTGACTCTTTGCAACCCCATGGACTGCAGCACACCAGGCTTCTGTGTTCATCACCAACTCCCAGAGCTTGCTCAAACTCATGTCCATCTAGACAATGATGCCATCCAACCATCTAATACTCTGTCGTCCCCTTCTCCTCCTGCCCTCAATCTTTCCCAGCATCAGAGTCTTTTCCAATTAGTCAGAGCTTTGCATCAGATGGCCAAAGTATTGGAGCTTCAGCTTCAGCATCAGTCCTTCCAATGAATATTCAGGACTGATTTCTTTTAGGATGGACTGGTTGAATCTCCTTGCAGTCCAAGGGACTCTCAAAAGTCTCCAATACCACAGTTCAAAAGCATCAATTCTTCAGTGATCAGCTTTCTTTATGATCCAACTCTCACATCCATACGACTACTGGAAAAACCATAGTTTTGACTAGATGAGCATTTGTTGTCAAAGAAATATCTCTGCTTTTTTATATGCTGTCTAGGTTGGCAATAGCTTTTCTCCCAAGAAGCAAATGTCTTTTAAATTCATGGCTGCAGTCACCATCTGTAGTGATTTTGGAGCCACCCCCCCCCCCACCAAAAAAAAAAAAGTCTATCACTGTTTCTGTTGTTTCCCCATCTATTTGCCATGAAATGATGGGACCAGATCCCATGATCTTAGCTTTTTGAATGTTGAGTTTTAAGCCAACATTCTCACTCTCCTCTTTCACTTTCATTAAGAGGCTCCTCAGTTCTTCTTCGTTTTCTGCAATAAAGGTGATTTCATCTGCATATCTGAGGTTATTGAGATTTCTCCTGGCAATCTTCCTTCCAGCTTGCACTTCATCAAGCCTGGCAAGCGAAAAGCAAAGGCGAAAAGGAAAGATATAAGCATCTGAATGCAGAGTTCCAAAGAATAGCAAGGAGAGATAAGAAAGCCTTCCTCAATGATCAACGCAAAGAAATAGAGGAAAACAACAGAATGGGAAAGACTAGAGATCTCTTCAAGAAAATTAGAGATACCAAGGGAACATTTCATGCAAAGATGGGCTTGATAAAGGACAGACATGGTATGGATCTAACAGAGGCAGAAGATATTAAGAAGAGGTGGCAAGAATACACAGAAGAACTGTATAAAATAGAGCTTCACGACCCAGATAATCACGATGGTGTGATCATTCACCTAGAGCCAGACAGCTTGGAATGTGAAGTCAAGTGGGCCTTAAAAAGCATCTCTATGAACAAAGCTAGTGGAGGTGATGGAATTCTAGTTGAGCTGTTTCAAATCCTGAAAGATGATGCTGTGAAAGTGCTGCACTCAATATGCCAGCAAATTTGGAAAACTCAGCAGTGCACAGGACTTGAAAAGGTCAGTTTTCATTGCAATCGCAAGGAAAGGCAATGCCAAAGAATGCTCAAACTACTGCAAATTGCACTCATCTCACATGCTAGTAAAGTAATGCTCAAAATTCTCCAAGCCAGGCTTCAGCAATACGTGAACCGTGAACTTCCTGATGTTCAAGCTGGTTTTAGAAAAGGCAGAGGAACCAGAGATCAAATTGCCAACATCTGCTGGATCATGGAAAAAGCAAGAGAGTTCCAGAAAAACATCCATTTCTGCTTTATTGACTATGCCAAAGCCTTTGACTGTGTGGATCACATAAACTGTGGAAAATTCTGAAAGAGATGGGAATACCAGACCACCTAACCTGCCTCCTGAGAAACCTATATGCAGGTCAGGAAGCAACTGAACTGGACATGGAACAAGAGACTGGGTCCAAGTTGGGAAAGGAGTATGTCAAGGCTGTATATTGTCACCCTGCTTATTTAACTTATATTCAGAGTGCATCATGAGAAATGCTGGGCTGCAAGAAGAACAAGCTGGAATCAAGATTGCCAGAAGAAATATCAAAAACCTCAGATATGCAGATGACACCACCCTTATGTCAGAAAGTGAAGAAGAACTAAAGAGCCTCTTGATGAAAGTAAAAGAGGAGAGTGAAAAAATGGGCTTAAAGCTCAACACTCAGAAAACTAGGATCATGGCATCTTGTCCCATCATTTCATGGGAAATAGATGGGGAAACAGTGGAAACAGTGTCAGACTTTATTTTGGGGGCCTCCAAAATCACTGCAGATGGTGACTGCAGCCATGAAATTAAAAGACGCTTACTCCTTGGAAGGAAAGTTATGACCAACCTAGATAGCATATTGAAAAGCAGAGACATTACCTTGCCAACAAAGGTCCGTGTAGTCAAGGCTATAGTTTTTCCAGTGGTCGTGTATGGATGTGAGAGTTGGACTGTGAAGAAAGCTGAGCACCGAAGAATTGATGCTTTTGAACTGTGGTGTTGGAGAAGACTCTTGAGAGTCCTTTGGACTGCAAGGAAATCCAACCAGTCCAATCTAAAGGAGATCAGTCCTGGGTGTTCATTGGAGGGACTGATGCTAAAGCTGAAGCTCCAATACTTTGGCCATCTCATGTGAAGAGTTGACTCATTGGAGAAGACCCTGATGCTAGAAGGGATTGGGGGCAGGAGAAGAAGGGGACGACAGAGGATGAGATGGCTGGATGACATCACCAACTCGATGGACATGAGTTTGAGTGAACTCCGGGAGATGATGATGGACAGGGAGACCTGGCGTGCTGTGATTCAGGGGTCGCAAAGAGTCGGACATGACTGAGCTACTGAACTGAACTGAACTGAACTGAACTGAACTCTGCATATAAATTAAATAAGCAGGTTGACAATATACAGCCTTGAGGTACTCCTTTCCCAATATGGAACCAGTCCATTGTTTCATGTCCAATTCTAACTGTTGCTTTTTGACCTGCATACAGATTCCTCAGGGGGCAGGTCAGGTGGTCTGGTATTCCCATCTCTTTAAGAATTTTCCACAGTTTATTGTGATCCACACAGTCAAAGACTTTGGCATAGTCAATAAAGTAGAAGTAGATATTTTTCTGGAACTCTCTTGCTTTTGCTGTGATCCAACAGATATTGGGAATTTGATCTCTGGTTCCTCTGCCTTTTCTAAATCCAGCTTGAACATTTGGAATTTATGGTTCACATACCATTGAAACCTGACTTGAAGAATTTTGAGCATTACTTTGCTATCATGTGAGATGAAACCAATTGTGGTGTTGTTTAAACATTCTTTGGCATTGCCTTTCTTTGGAAGTGGAATGAAAACTGACCTTTTGCAGTCCTGTGGCCATTGATGAGGTTTCCAAATATCCTGGCATATTGAGTGTAGCACTTTCACACCATCATCTTTTAGGATTTGAAATAGCTCAACTGGAATCCTGTCACCTCTACTCAGTTCAGTTCAGTCGCTCAGTCGTGTCCGACCCTTTGCGACAGGCCTCCCTGTCCATCACCAACCCCCGGAGTTCACTCAGACTCACGTTCATTGAGTCAGTTGGAAATCTACATTCAAGTGGGTATAGGTTCCCTTTCTCATTTGCCTTTAGCTTCTCTTCTTTTCTCAGCTACTTGTAAGGCCTGGTCTTGATCACTGCCTGCTGTATAATGTCATGAACCTCCGTCCATAGTTCTTCAGGCAGTCTGTCTATTCAATATAATCCCTTGAATCTGTCACTTCGACTGTATAACCTTAAGGGATTTGCTTTACATTATACTTGAATGGCTTAGTGGTTTTCCCTTCTTTCTTCAATTTATGTCTGAATTTCGCAATAAGTAGTTCATGAGCTGTGCCACAGTCAGCTCCCAGTCTTGTTTTTGCTCAATGGATAGAGCTTTTCCACCCTTGGCTGCAAAGAATATAATCAATCAGACATTGGTGTTGAGAATCTGGTGATGTCCATGTGTAGAGTTATCCCTTGCATTGTTGGAAGAGGGTGTTTGCTCTGACCAGTGTGTTCTCTTGGCAAAACTTTTTTAGCCTTCACCCCACTTCATTTTGTACTCCAGGGCCAAATTTACCTGTTACTCTAGATATCTCTTAACTTCCTGCTTTTGCATTCAAATCCCCTGTAATGATAGGACATCATTTTGAGGTGTTAATTCCAGAAGGTCTTGTAGGTCTTCATAGAATCATTCATCTTCAGCTTCTTCAGCCTTTCTGGTCGAGACATAGACTTGGATTACCACGATATTGAATTGTTTGCCTTCGAAACAAACAGAGATCATTCTGTCATTTTTGAGATTACATCCAAGTACTGCATGTTGGACTTGTTGAGTATGATGGCTACTCCATTTCTTCTAAGGGATTCTTGCCCTTCGTAGTAGATATAATGGTTATCTGAGTTAAATTCACCCATTCCAGTCCATTTTAGTTCGCTGATTCCGAGAATGTCGACATTCATTCTTGCCATCTCCTGTTTGACCACTTCCAATTTGCCTTGATTCATGGACCTAACATTCCAGGTTCCTATGCAATATTGCTCTTTATAGCATTGGACCTTGCTGCTATCACCAGTCACATCCACAACTGGGTGTTGTTTTTGCTTTGGCTCTGTCTCTTCATTCTTTGTGGAGTTATTTCTCCACTGATCTCCGGTAGCATATTGGGCACCTACTGACCTGTGGAGTTCATCTTTCAGTATCCTATCTTTTTGCCTTTTCATACTGTTTATGGGGTTCTCAAGGCAAGAATACTGAAGTGGTTTGCCATTCCCTTCTCCAGTGGATCGCGTTTTGCCAGAACTCTCCATTATGACCATTCTGTCCTGGGTGGCTCTACATGGCATGATACATAGTTTCATTGAGTTATACATGGCTATGGTCCATGTGATCAGTTTGATTAGTGTTCTGTGATTGTGGTTTTCATTCTGTCTGCCCTCTGAAGCATAAGTATAAGAGACTTATGGAAGCTTCCTGATGGGTGAGACTCACTGTAGGGGAAACTGGGTCTTGTTCTGATTGGCAGAGCCATGCTCAGCAAATCTTGGATTCAGTTTTTGTTGATGGGCGGGGCTGTGTTCCCTAGCTGTTGTTTGACCTGAGACCAAACTGTGGTGGAGGTAATGAAGATAATGGCGACCTCCTTCAAAAGGTCCTTTGCACACACTGCTGCACTCAGCCCCTGAGCCTGCAGCAGGCCACCACCAACCCACACCTCTGCCAGAGATTCTCAGACACTCCCGGGCAGGTCTGTGTCAGTCTCTTGTGGGGTCACTGCTCCTTTTTCCTGGATCCTGGTGTGCACAAGGTTTTTTATGTGCCCTCCAATAGACTGTTTCTCCAGTCCTATGTACGTTCTGTAGTCAAATCCCACTGGACTCCAAAGTCAAATTCCTTGACGGTCCTCAGTCCCTTTGCCAGATCCCCAGGTTGGGAAATCTATTGTAGGTCCAAGAGCTTTCTTAACAGTGTGAGAATTTCTTTGGTATTATTGTTCTGCAGTTTGTTTTGTGGGTCGTCTGCTCAGTGGCTCTATGGTTGGGCTAATGGTGACCTCTTCCAAGAGGGCTTATGCCACATGCTGTGTGACCCAGATCTGTTGCACCCCAAGCTCCTGCAGCAGGCCACTGCTGACCTGTACTTCCACAGGAGATACTCAAACACTCAAAGGTAGGTCTGACTCAATCTCTGTGGGGTGTCTGGGTCCTGGTGCAGACACGGTGTTGTTTGAGCCCTCTGAGCATCTCTGGCGGGTATGGGGTTTGATTCTAAATGTGATTTTGCCCCTCCTGCCATCTTGCTGGGCCTTCTCCTTTGCCCTTGAATGTGGGGTAGCTTTTTTTGGTGGGATCCATCATTCTTCTGTCGCTGTTTGTTCAGCAATGAGTTGTAACTTTGGAGTTCTCACAGGAGAAGATGAACGCACATCTTTCTACTCTGTCACCTGGTGTGCAGTTTGGTTTATCACAGGATATTGAATTCAGTTCCCTGTGCGATACAGTAGGACCTTTTTGTTTACTCACTTTGATATTTTGATTTTGGTAATTTGAGTCTTTTTTTTTTCAGACTAGATGAAGGTTTGTATGCTTTATTAGATCTTTTCAAAGAGTGCTTGGTTTCCTTGCTTTTCTCTGTTGTTTTCCTATTCTCTGTTTTATTTATCTCCACTCTAATCTTCATTTCCTTCCTTCTTCTAGCTTTGTTTTGGTTTGGCCATTGTATAATGATGTAAAATTAGGTTGTTAATTTGATATCTTTCTTCTTTTTAAAATAAAAACACTTATAGCTATACATTTCCCTCAGTACTGTTTTCACTGTATCCCATATGTTTTGGTATATTGTTTTTTCATTTGTCTTAAGGTATTTTCTAATATCCCTTGATTTCTTTGATCCACTGGTTGTTTAAGAGTGTATTGTTTCCACATATTTGTGTGTGTTCCTATTTTCTTTCCACTGACTGCTTATTTCACTCCAGTGCAATTGGAAAAGATATTTGTATGTTTTCAATTTGACCCTCAGAGATGTTATGGGGAGGGAGGTGGGAGGGGGGTTCATGTTTGGGAACACATGTAAGAATTAAAGATTTTAAAATTAAAAAAATAAAAAAACTAAAAAAAAATTATTAAAACTTATTCTGTCGTCTAATGTATGGCTTATCCTAGAGAATGTTCCATGTACACTTGAGAAAAATATCTATTCTGATGTTGGGAGGAATGTTCTGTATATGTCTGTTAGGCCCAACTCATTTATTTACTGTTATTTAAATCTTCTGTTTCCTTGTTGATCTTCTGTTTTTCTCTCCAGTTATTGAAAGTGGAGTATTAAAGTCTCTAGTAATTGCTGTATATCTGTCTCTTTCTCCCTTTAATTCCGTTGATGTTTGCCTCATATATTTTGGAGGTCTGATGTTTTGATATGTAAATGGTTATAACTGCCATATTCTTTTGGTGAAATAAACTTTTTAGAGGTTAAAGCATCTGCCTGCAATGTGGGAGACCTGGGTTCGATCCCTAGGTCAGGAAGATCCCCTGGAGAAGGAAATGGCAACCCATTCCAGTATTCTTGCCTGGAGAATCCCATGGATGGAGGAACCTGGTAGACTACAGTCCATGGGGTTGCAAAGAGTCAGACACAACTGAGCAACTTCACTTCACTTCACCAACATACAATGTACTTACTTGTCTCTTGTAACAGTTTTTAAGTCTATTTCATCTGGTATTAGTGTAGCTATCCCAGCCCTCCTTGGTTACTATTGGTATGAATATCCTTCTACATTCTTCACTTTCAAGCTATTTCAGTCCTTAGATCTAAAGTTAGTCTCTTGTAGATAGCATTAGTTAAATCACGTTTTTATAAACCATTCTGCCAATCTAAGCCTTTTGGATGGGCAATTTAATCCATTCAGAGGATTAACAGTTACTGATAGGGAAGGACTCACATTTACCATTTTGCTATTTGTTTTCTGTATGTCTTATAGCTTTTTTCCCCCTTATTTCCTGTTTCCTATAAAGTTATAGTAGTCATTTTTTTTTTTTTTGGATGTTTCCATAGGAAAGCAAAGGATTGGAGTTTCCTAGTGTGCTATTTTGCTGATGTCACTCCAGATTTATATATTTAAAACTGTAAGAACATGATTCATATACAAGGTGGTAAACATATCCTAAAGTTTTATCCCAAGAGACAGAACAACTAAAAATAGAAAGAATCAGGAAAGGCAGGGAACAGTTTCCTAACCTATATTGATCAATCTTTAGGGACTTCATGAATAGATTTTAAGGCTTCTATGAACCATCTTGAAATTGTAAACCCAATTTTGTAGGTTTTTTTTTTTTTAGATTGGTTTGGGCAGTAGAGAAATTTTCATAGCTTTAATTAGATTCTTAAAGGGAATGTACTTAATTTTTTTCCCGATTATAAAAGTGATATAAGATGCTAAGGTGCTCAGTCTCTCAGTCATGTCTGACTCTTTGATATCCCATGGACTATAGCCCACAAGGCTCTTCTGTCCACAGAATTCTCCAGGCAAGCATATTGGAATGGGTTGCCATTTCTTTCTCCATGGGATCTTCCCTACCCAGGGATTGAATCCGGCTCTCCTGCACTGCAGGCAGATTCTTTACCACTGTGCTACCATGAAAGTAATATATACTTATCAAATGATCTATGACTCACAAGATGCCAGAGAAGTTCTGTTAAACTGTAAAGGATCAGATCATTATGTTACATATATTAATAGCTAGTGAACCTGGTGATTAAACTTACTCCAGAGCATACATAAAAAGGAAAGTCTTCCAAGTTCATTTTAACAGATTAACAGAACCTTGAAATCAAAGTTGAAAAAAACTTGAAAAAAAAGGGAAACTACAGACTAACATGTACAGATAGGTGCAAATCACAGAGAAACTTCTGTGTTTCTCCTGTTAAGCCAGATTTCCACCCTCTCAGAGACTAATCAGTTCTACTCTCTCCATCTCTATTTTTTTTTTTACTATATCTCCATCCTTACCCTTATTCATCACCATCTCCACCCTTTTCACGTATTAACCATTAGAGATTCCTACGTCACTCAAGACCAAATTTATCTACTTTATGCTAATTTTTGAAGGCCATGCTTTTTATTCACCATCTTTGTGATAAATGTGTAATCTGCATGGTTTATTTTTCCAATCAAGTATGCTTTATATATGATGCTATCAAATATAGTTTTCTTAGTTACTTTAAAAAATGAGCATATTTATCAATTTCCATTCTCTGCAGAGTAGTTCTTAGGCTCGTCCCATTAACTCCATGAACTTATTTATAGAAATCTTTATCTGTACTCTGTGTGTATGTGTGTGTTCATGCATACACATATATACACGTTTTCTTGAATAAAGTATGTAGCTTTCATTAGATTTTCAATTTCCAAAGAATGAAGACCTAGTTTAAATGAGTTGTCAGATTCTCCAAAGGGTTAAACCCTTCTCCTCCAATTAAGAACCATCTGTTAACTTATATAATTCATGAAAAACTAGTAATTTATGAAAATTTTGGAGAAAATTTGCAGGAATGCTGCCATAGTATCCACAAATTGTCTCTGGATGTCTCGACACAAATAGAAACTTGGATGAAATGTACATAAGATTGGCCCAGAATTTCTTATGTTTTTCACTCTCATAGTTAATTTACTTCCCTGCTGTGGAGATTTTCATAGTAATTTTGGTAGAATTTTCTCCATAAAACAGACACTTTGTAAGGAGGAATTTGGTTGAATAAAATGTAACCTTGTAACCCCCCCCAAAAATTTAAAAATACCCTCAGTCTTTCAGAGTAACTACTTATGGATTAAAATGGTCCATAAAATGTGTGCTGACTCGCTCTTTGTCTAAGTATGATTTCCTCTTTAGTTCAGTTCAGTAGCTCAGTCATGTCCAAATCTTTGTGACCCCATGAACTGCAGCACTCCAGGCCTCCCTGTCCATCACCAACTCCCAGAGTCTACTCAAATTCATGTCCATTGAGAAGGTGATGCCATCCAACCATCTCATCCTCTTTCATCCCCTTTTCCTCCCACCTTCAATCTCTCCCAGCATCAGGGTGTTTTCAAATGAGTCAGTTCTTTACTGGAAAAACCATAGCATTGACTAGACGGAGCTTTGTTGGCAAAGTAATGTCTCTGTTTTTTAATATGCTGTCTAGGTTGGTCATAACTTTTCTTCCAAGGAGCAAGTGTCTTTTAAGTTCATGATTGCAGTCGCCATCTGCAGTGGTTTTGGAGCCTCCCAAAATAAAGTCTGTCACTGTTTCCTCTGTTTCCCCATCTATTTGCCATGAAGTGATGGGACCCGATGCCATGATCTTAGTTTTCTGAATGTTGAGTTTTAAGCCAACTTTTTCACTGTCCTCTTTCACTTTCATAAAGAGGCTCTTTAGTTCTTCATTTTCTGCCATCAGGGTGGTGTCATCTGCATATCTGAGGTTATTGATATTTCTCCCGGCAATCTTGATTCCAGCTTGTGCTTCCTCCAGCCTAGCGTTTCTCATGATGTACTCTGCATATAAGTTAAATAAGCAGGGTGACAATATACAGCCTTGACGTACTCCTTTTCCTATTTGGAACCAGTCTGTTGTTCCATGTCCTGTTCTGACTGTTGCTTCTTGACCTGCATACAGATTTCTCAGGAGGCAGATCAAGTGGTCTGGTATTCCCATCTCTTTCAGAATTTTCCACAGTTTATTGTGATCCACACAGTCAAAGGCTTTGATATAGTCAAAAAAGCAGAAAGAGATGTTTTTGTGGAACTCTCTTGCTTTTTCGATGATCCAACAGATGTTGGCAGTGATTTACTCTCGTAGATTTTATTGTAAAAAAGAGGAAGGAAATGATCATTGTGGGAAGTTATGTTAATTTTTTTACTCAGACTAGATACAAATTAATTTTGGAGTAAGGGGAAACTTCTATTTTTAAAGGTAGATATTTTTCCTTTTCCCAGGCTTAAACCTAGTAGGTACTGACACCTTAAAAGTGGTAAAGGGACTAAAGCAGGGCTCATTTTGGAGGTGCAGTTATAGTTGAGTATTTCAGTGTCACTAGGAGTTAGGTTGATGCCCATCTCTATGTGGATGACCACATGGATGAAGAATCCTACTTGTCAAGCTCCTGAGGTACCTTGGTCTCTTTTTTGAGTTTCCTTATCTGAATGTAACAGAATCATTACATCTAGTGAGGCTAGCTAAGACAAGACGAGGCTGAGCAGGTAGCTTAAATTGGCATCCTTAAGTGCATGGTGTCATGAAAAAAAAAAAAGGCTATGGAAAAGTTTAAGGGAAGGACATGAGGTTGTATGAAATGAAATGAGGTTATTTAGTATGACTTGATCAAATCAAATCAATGCCATTTGTGTGTATGTGAATATGTACACACAGATGTATGACAATGGGAATATTCAGCACAAATGTGAACTGATTTAAAATTTTATACCACATATTTGCTGAAAGTCCTGATGAGCATTGAAATGACTCAATATAGACAAAGAAAGCTCACAGTATATTGAATTTAAAGCTTGGGTTCTGATATAACTGAATCTCCCCAAATGAACCAAACCTCAGCAATAATGGCATGAGTGAGCTATTATGGATGTGTCATGAATTATTTATCTATTCTTTAGCTTAATGTCTGAGCTGTAGATTAGAAGTTCAGCTGCCTCAAAATATAAATGATAACTTTATATGGATTAGGGAGGCAGAGGTTGATGGAAGAATTTATTTTCCCTTTTCACTCTTGAAAATGAAAAAAAGACAAAACTTCTCTCCTTTACGGATCCAGTCCTTGATGTTCATTCAGCAACAGGAATGAAGGTGCTTATGGACAAAATCAAGTATCAACAGTATAGATTTATCTATACTGGTTTTCCCAAAACCAATACAATATTATAAAGTAATTAGCCTCCAATTAAAATAAATAAATTTAAATTAAAAAATAGTAACTGAATAGTATTAAACCCTATGCATGAAATACAATTGTTTTTATGAACTAGAAAACATTTTTCTTTCAAAATTAGTTTTAAACTCAAAAATAGTACATCTGATGGAAGGGTTGGTGGGAGGAGAACAAACAGAACAGAGCTGCTTTTTAGACTTCAAATTGAAGAAAGGGTAGAGTAAGCTACTGTGAACTTAAAATAGGAGTTTACACTGAGAGTTGGTCAGTCTAATTACTTAAATATTCCTTTAAAAATGAGAGAATCTATTCCTTCTCATGTGTTTAAATAGAAATTTGTATATGGTTGTCTATAAATTTATATTTGTGTTTCAACAAAAATGGACTATTATATTACTGAAATTAATATTCTAAAGGCAGTAATAAAACTGCTTTGCATTCCTATAAATCTTTATAATGTATAAGACATTTTCATATACATTTGTACTAAAACTGCATATCAGCTCTATGAGATTCCATTTCTGTTGAATTCAAGGTTCTGGGAGGTTTTATGACTTATCCAAGACAAAGAACAAATAAAGCATCAGAAGTAGGATTGAACCCCAGTAATCTATCACTAAATTGCATTTTTTAAATATCATGTTGCTCAAAAGCTTGAAATAAAAGTGAGGGAAAGTAATTATACAAATAATTATAAAAATATAATTATGGTATGAGAGTGAAAACCAATGGAATATCTACTAATTTAATATCTTTGGATTAGCCAAGAAGTTGAATCATTTCTCCATTGCTTAATATAATCAATCTATTATTGTCATAAGAAAGAGAAGATTGAAAAATGAATTCTATAGAATTTCAATTCTATATACTGCACAACAATTCAACTAATATTGTAAAATCTCCTCTTTTTGGAGAAGTCTTTGGTCCTCTTATCTATAGTATGAATATAAGAATGAATCTTGAAACTTCTGAGTCATAATTGTTTATTTATATATCTCAGGGTTAATGAGGGCTATCTCTAAAATGTAAAGTCAATATGTCATAAAATAAAAATAGGTCCAAAGACTATGAGATATTATTGTTTTTCCTGATTCCTAGTAGCTGTTGATACTAAACCATATTACAAACATCTTTTTGGCAGTTGTCATGCTGTTTTTTATCAAGCTCAAAAGAAAATACCCTAGGATAAAGAAACAAATAATGTTTTAATAATGAATACAATTATATCTTGGCAGTTTTGCACATTCTACTTTAAAGTCGGATATTCTGTGAAGACATTTAGAAGAATTTTTACATATTTAGGAGTCAGAATTTGTTTCTAAGAAAACTTGTGTAGTGATATTGATAGACCATATATTAAAAATATACTTAGTCAACTTTAAAGTAAATTCAACTTTCTCTTTAATAATATATGAAAGTACATTCTTGAGATATTTAGGCAACACACTATAACTCTCCATATTATCTTTTAGCAGCTTGTTATTGCTATCTGATTTGACAGTATGTAATATTGTTATATATAAAATAATAAGCAAGGTTTCATGGACACACACTGCCCTAAGTGCTTTTTGTGCACTTTTGATATTGAACTTCCACAACTTTGAGTAGTTTTTATTATTATTCTCATTTTATGGATGAGAAAAATTGAAGCATATAGAAGTAAAATAAGTTGCCTAAGGTCACAGACCTAGTGAATGGTTGACTGGGTCTTCAGATTCAGTATATACATAGCTCCAAAACCTATGTTTTTAACTCTCAAGCATTTTTTTTAAAGTAGAGACAGTTTGCTTTCCTATTTTCTCTTTTAACAGTCTTTATGGATAGTGATAAGAGTGCCAGCGCTGAAATATGTCTGCCCTGGTTAAAATTCCAGTGCTTCAGTGCTAGGTCGTTCCAGTTGTGTCAGATTCTTTGCTATCACATGGACTTTAGCCTGCCAGGCTTCTCTGTCCATGGGATTCTCCAAGCAAGAATAATGGAGTGCGTTGCCATTGCCTCCTCCAGGGGATCTTCCTGATTCAGGGATTGAGCCTGGGTCTCTTATGTCTACTTCATTGGCAGGAGAGTTCTTTACCACTAGTGCCACCAGGGAAGCCCAATATTTGGCTAATTACTTATCTGTGTGCAGAAACTTTTCTTTTCTTTTCTTAACTTTCCTTTACTTCATTGGCAAAGTGTGGATATTAATATCATTTACCTCATAAGGTCATGGAAAGGATACATTTAGATACTGTATATAAGGAGCTTAGAACAGTGCCTGGCAGATATAGCAAGTATCTAATGAGTGCTAGCATTAGCTCTTCCTTTTCCTCCACCCCCTCTTCTATTATTGTTGTTGCTGTTGCTGTTATTATCATTACTGCTTCCATGTCTCCTTAGAATTGCTTTCTTCACTTACCAAGGTGCTGTTTTACATTTTAACTAAGGATTTCCCACTTAGGTATTTTCTGTCCTTGACTTATGGTGGTTTTACTCCTCTATGATTAAAGCAATAGCAACAAAATAACATTAGCAAGAGGCTGCCTTAAGTTTTGCTAAGATTTCACTGTAAATATTGCTTTAAGAAAAGTTTCTTCTAGGTGGTTTATATTTGTAATTGAAACTTACAAAAAGAAAACAGAAAAGAAGCTGTCAAATTGCAAATAATACAGTTTACTGCATTTTAATTTCAAATAACATCCATTAGAAAGCTGTGGTGAGAAAGGATGTTTCTTTAAGAGGAAGATATTTTTCCAAGAAAATTTCAGGAACCCCTCAAACTTCTTCTCCCACCACAGATGAAGTTGACAGTTGATCACACCTCAGTAATTTTATATGACATTCAGCTCTTTGAATGTATATATTGTTATATTTACAATCTTTTTATTTTGTATTTAATGTCAATGAAGATGAACTTTTATGCACCTCATATTACATTGGACTATTTAATGTTATTGAAACTGGAAAGATAAATTTTCACAAAACAAAAATCTTAGTAGAGGGAATACTTCTGAGTCCATTTGACTAAAAATAAAGAGCAACATTGAAAGATTTACTAATGGATTATAATGTATACTCATAAGGAGATCACGTTTTATTTTGTATATATTGTATACAGTATATTGAATGTTTATATTTATATTATGTTTATCTATTTATTTGACTGTGAAGAAGTGAAGTGAAGTGAAGTGGCTCAGTCGTGTCCGACTCTTTGCAACCTTGTGGACTGTAGCCCACCAGGCTCTTCTGTCCATGGGATTCTCCAGGCAAGAATACTGGAGTGGGTTGCCATTTCCTTCTCCAAGGGATCTTCCTGACCCAGGGATCAAACCCAGGTCTCCCACATTGCAGGCAGACGCTTTAACCTCTGAGCCACCAGGGAAGCTGGCTGTATAGGGTTTTATTTATGGCATGCAGAATCTTTCATGGTGGTTCACGGGCTTTTTGTTGTGGCGAGTGGTCTTTAGATGTGGCGTGCCGGCTCCACAAGAGTCATTCTGGCTTTTCCTTGTAATTAACCATTGCAGTGCAATAGGTCCTATATTTTACACAAACATCCTCCAAGCCTGGACAGATATATGTTGCTACAGGTTGGGTTCCCAAGAAACCAGACTGTAAAACATTCAGTTCAGTTCAGTTCAGTTCAGTCACTCAGTCATGTCCACCTCTTTGTGACCCCATGAATTGCAGGACGCCAGGCCTCCCTATCCATCACCAACTCCCGGAGTTCACCCAAACTCTTGTCCATCGAGTCAGTGATGCCATCCAGCCATCTCGTCCTCTGTTGTCCCCTTCTCTTCCTGCCCCCAATCCCTCCAAGCATCAGAGTCTTTTCCAATGAGTCAACTGTTCGCATGAGATGGCCAAAGTATTGGAGTTTCAGCTTTAGCATCATTCCTTCCAAAGAACACCCAGGACTGATCTCCTTTAGAATGGATTGGTTGGATCTCCTTGCAGTCCAAGGGACTCTCAAGAGTCTTCTCCAATACCACAGTTCAAAAGCATCAATTCTTTGGCACTCAGCTTTCTTCACAGTCCAACTCTCACATCCATACATGACCACTGGAAAAACCATAGCCTTGACTAGACGGACCTTTGTTGGCAAGGTAATGTCTCTACTTTTCAATATGCTATCTCGGTTGCTCATAACTTTTCTTCCAAGGAGTAAGCATCTTTTAATTTCATGGCTGCAATCACCATCTGCAGTGATTCTGGAGCCCCAGAAAATAAAGTTTGACACTGTTTCTCCATCTATTTCCCATGAAGTGATGGGACCAGATGCCATGATCTTTGTTTTCTGAATGTTGAGATTTAAGCCAACTTTTTCACTCTCCTCTTTCACTTTCATCAAGAGGCTTTTTAGTTCCTCTTCACTTTCTCCCATCAGGGTGGTGTCATCTGCATATCTGAGATTATTGATATTTCTTCCAGCAATCTTGATTCCAGCTTGTGCTTCTTCCAGCCCAGCGTTTCTCATGATGTACTCTGCATATAAGTTAAATAAGCAGGATGACAATATACAGCCTTGATGTACTCCTTTTCCTATTTGGAACCCATCTGTTGTTCTATGTCCAGTTCTCACTGTTGCTTCCTGGCTTGCATATAGGTTTTAGCATGAAGCATAAACTGTTTTTTCCTGAAATGGAGATCTGGTTGGCATAGTCCAGCATCTGTGACTTACCCTGTAATATTACTGATGCAATTAGTGATTATTTCTTTCTTTTTTTTCACCTCTGTATATTTTACAAATGTTTTACTGTAAATATGTATGTTAACAATGTTAGAAACAAATCAATAATTGTCTTTTCAAAGAAAAAATTGCTACACTGCTTTAGAAAAGTAATGCTTGTGGTCCTGGGACTTTTGAATATTTCTTTAGAACTAGAATGGCACAATTAGGTTTGGTGCTATGTGAAACTGGCTTTCAATCCACTCAGCTTTATGAGTTTAGGTTTAGCCCTTAATATCTTACTTAATATCCCAGAGTTTCAGATTCCTCATTTGTAGTGGGGGAATGCTGAGTGTGTGATTGAGGAAGGGGTGCAATGAGAGGCTAGAGAGCTGATACCTATCTTGAAGGAAAGTTTTGAAGGTGATAACTAGAAATAATATTGCTAAAGTGTCTGCCACATATTAAGATGTAAATTATCAGTTCAGTTCAGTTCAGTTCAGTCTTGTCTGAATCTTTTCGACCCCATGGACTGCAGCATGCCAGGCTTGCCTATCCATCATCAATTCTTGGAGCTTGCTCAAACTCATGTCCATTGAGTACATGATGCCATCCAACTAT
This sequence comes from Capricornis sumatraensis, assembly GCF_032405125.1. Lineage (NCBI taxonomy): Eukaryota > Metazoa > Chordata > Mammalia > Artiodactyla > Bovidae > Capricornis > Capricornis sumatraensis. Next base: position 3,504,686 of record NC_091092.1, on the reverse strand, counting down.
CTTATCCTCTGTCGTTCCTTTCTCCTCCTGCCTTCAATCTTTCCCAGGATCAGGGTTTTTTTTTTCACATGAATCAGTTTTTCTCATTAGGTGGCCAAAGTATAGGAGTTTCAGCTTCAGCATCAGTCCTTCCAATGGATATTCAGGACTGATTTCCTTTAGGATGGACTGGTTTGATCTCCTTGCACTCGAAGGAACTCTCAAGTGTCTTCTCCAACACCCCTAGTTCAAAAGCATCAATTATTCAATGCTTAGCTTTCTTTATAGTCCAACTCTCATATCCATACATGACTACTGGAAAAAAAAAACATAGCTTTGTTGGCAAAGTAATGTCTCTGCATTTTAATATGCTGTCTAGGTTGGTCATAACTTTTCTTCCAAGAAGCAATTGTCTTTTAATTTCGTGGTTGCAGTCTCCATCTGCAGTGATTTTGTAGCCCCCCCAAAATAAAGTCTGTTACTGTTTCCATTGTTTCCCCATCTATTTGCTGATAGTTTGAACATTCTTTGACATTGCCTTTCTTTGGGATTGGAATGAAAACTGACCTTTTCCAGTCCTGTGGCCACTGCTGAGTTTTCCAAATTTGCTGGCATATTGAGTACAACACTTTCATAGCATCATCTTTTAGGATTTGAAATAGCTCAACTGGAATTCCATCACCTCCACTAGCTTTGTTTATAGTGATGCTTCCTAAGGCCCACTTGACTTCACATTGCAGGCTGTCTGGCTCTAGGTGAGTGATCACAACATTGTCATTATCTAGGTCACGAAAATCTTTTTTGTGTAGTTCTTCTGTGTATCCTTTCCACCTCTTTTTAATATCTTCTGCTTCTGTTAGGTCCATACCATTTCTGTACTTTATTATGCCCATCTTTGCATGAAATGTTCCCTTTGTATCTCTAATTTTCTTGAAGAGGTCTCTAGTCTTTCCCATTCTATTGTTTTCCTCTATTTCTTTGCAATGATCACTGAGGAAGTCTTTCTTACTAAAGTTACTAAAAGGTAAGGCTTTCTTATCTTCCTAACATAGTAAGGTGTTAGTAAATTATAGTCATTACATTTTGCTAAGACCTTTCAATTTTATTTTGCTCTTTGTTTAAGTATTATGTACACATTTGTTATCTTCCCAGAAGTTATCCATCCACTAAAGGCTGGAAGAGCTTAAAAATATAATTGTTTTCCAAAAGTGTTCACTTTTAGAATATCTAGGAATAGAGTCAAGACATTCTCTAGGTATTTTCTTAACTCTTTATTTTCAACTAAATGTTCATTTATCAAACAAATGAACTGAGAGCTAAGGAAAGGGATAGATTGTGTTTTGTCATGTATAGAACAATTTTCTAGATTTAAAGGTATATCATTTTTCTTGGTTTTATTCAATACTGTACTTGATTTAAAAATGTTCCTTTAATACCATGTTTTAGGCTTTATAGTATGATCAACCATCTGTACAAAATTTAAATCTTCATGACTACTTGTTGAAAATATGTAAGAAAGCATAGTGTGGTCAATTAAAAGAAAATGACTTGAATGCAGCTTTGATGTACTGGGCAATATTAATTGCAATTTAAACTTAGGAAATTTAATTGTGATTTGTATGTCATGCATTCTTTCCCACTCTTGCTACCTCTTTGAAAATTCAAGCCTACTTTTTAATTCTGTAAATTATTTTCCCTTCAATGCATTTAATTCTCACTTTAAATCATTGACTTGAACATATGAAAAAAAATTTGCATTAGTATCACTTTATTCCTCTATTTATCTGATATACTCCGTAATGCTCTTTGATCCAACTTAAGAATTAATGGTGGGAAAGATTGCTCACAGGTTTTCAAACCTAGTACTGTATAGAGATGACCTTCTGTGTTTGAGAGCTTTGCTGCTTTTCAAGAATTACTAGGCTGTAAAAATTCCATTCAATTTATCTATAGCCACAACTGACTATTTAGAGAAAACGGACCAAGTAATTTAGTTGAACAACTGGGAACTTTGTTAAAAAACAAAGCAAAAAATACTAAACTAAATTCACACAAAATCCTCACTCAAATCAGTTTTTGATATTACATTAAAATGTAAGACACTTGAATTCATCTTGTAGTTTTAACAAATCATGGTATCATTGTATATGCATGGTATATAATTCTACTAATATCCATTCATGATGGTGAATTTTATGTCAACTTGACTAGGCTACAGGGTGCCTAGACATTTGGTCAAACATTATTCTGGTGTATCTCTGAGTGTTTTGGGTCAAGAGTAACATTTAAACTGTTAGACTGAGTAAAAACAGATTGCTCTATCTAGCATGAATGTGTTAGTTGCTCAGTTATGTCTGACTCTTTGCAATCCCATGGACTGTAGCCCGCCAGACTCCCCTGTCCATGGGGATTCTCCAGGCAAGAATACTGGAGTGGATTGCTATGCTCTTCTCCAGGGGATCTTCTTGACCCAGGGATCCAACCCAGGTTTCCTGCATTGCAGGCAGATTCTGTACCATCTGAGCCACCAGGGAAGCCCTTATGCAGCTACCATGGAAGCCCATATAGGTGGGCCTCATCCAATAAGTTGAAGGCTTGAATTGAACAGGAAGGCTGGCCCTCACCTGAGTAAGATGAATTCTTCCTGCCTGAGAGCCCCTTTGTGTGTTTGTGTGTGTGTGTGTGTGTGTGTGTGTGTTGTTAGAACACTTTACATGTTGTTAAGTTGCTCAGTCGTGTCCAACTCTTTTTGACCCCATGGACTGCAGCACACCAGGCTTCCCTGTCCTTCTCCATCTCCTGGAGTTTGCTCAAACTCATGTTCATTGAGTCAGTGATGCCATCTAACCATCTTATCCTCTGTTGTCCCTTTCTCCTGCCTTCAGTCTTTCCCAGCATCAGGGTCTTTTCTGATGAGTTGGCTCTTCATCAGGTGGCCAAAGTATTGGAGCTTCAGCTTCAGGATCATTCTTTCCAACACATATTGTAGGGTTGATTTCCTTAACATGATATCTAACAAATTTTTAAGTGTACCATACTGAATTGTTAACTATAGGTATAATGATTTTTATCAATTATACCTTGATAAATCTGTTTAAAAGGAGACTTTTTCTTTCCCAGCAACTTTCAGACTGAGACATCCACTATTGTCCTTCCTTTGGACTCTCCTGGGTCTCTAACTTTCTGATTGAAACTACAGAAATTAATACTTGCCATCCTCTCCATAATTGCACGAGCCAATTCCTTATAATAAATCTCTTTCTACAGATATATACATCCTGTTGGTTCTGTTTCTCTGGAGAACTCTCACTAATACACCTTTATAATAATTGATTAGTCATATGCATGAGTGCTTCATTGCCCAGTCATGTTCAACTCTGTGATTCCATGGACTATAGCCCATCAAGCTCTTCTCTCCATGCGATTCTCCAGGCAAGAATACTGGAGTGGGTTGCCATTCCATTCTTCAGGGGATCTTCCCAACCCAGGAATTGAACCCAGGTCTCCTACTTTGCAGGGAGATTCTTTATAGTCTGAGCCACCAGGGAAGCCCAATTAGTTGTATATTGAGTGTTTATATGTTATTCACTGGTGTTAAGTGTATTAAAACATAACTAAAACACTTCATCCTCACAACAACCTTATGAATGAAGCATAGATTTTGTGCCCATTTATAGAAAGAGAACTGAAGCTTGTGAAATGTAAACAATGTAGAAAATGCCACACTTCTAGTAAGTATTGAGGCCAGTGTTCAAACACAGGCTGACCCACTCTAGACATGAAACTTAATATGCTGTCTTGTAGCTTCTTCCCCCTGAAAAATCATAGGTAAACTTCAAAGAAAGTAACTGAGTGTATTCATCAAATATCTTCTTGGTCCTCCTTTTAATGGATATTAGGTTTTGGACAGATGAGTTTGTGTTTTCTCTCCTAGTTGAATTTGTGTTGTTCCTTTAGGCCAAAAGTATTTTTTGTTGTTGTTGTTGTTCTTTTAAAAATAATATTTATTGATTTTAATGATTATAAAAGCAATTTTTGTTCACAATATTGAATATATAAAACTTATAATTGCCTAAGTATGACTAGAAAAAATTGTTTAACTTTTGGTACATTTCCTTTTAGTCATTTTCAATACATATACTTCATCTTTTTACGTGCAAATGGGGATATATTGATCATATAGTATTTAATTTTTTAAAAAACATGAGCCATTTTTCTCATGTTTGAAAAAATGTTTCACAATGACTGCATATTATTTCATTTACCGATGTCTTATTTATTTAACCACTTCCTTAAGATTGGATATTAGCAGTGTTTCTAAGTTTTCACTCTTGTATATACCATTGAGATGAAAATTCTGAAGCATGAACGTTTGTGGGCACTGATTTTCCTCTGAGAGATGAGAACTGTGTTAAGTCTTAACACAAATTACCAAATAGCTTTGCAGAAGATTTGCAAAAGTTGATATTTGCCCATAGGACAGAAATTCTTTGCAAGGACAAAATTTTAAACCATTTCCTGAATCAACTATCTTCATAACTGTCTGGTGAGGAAAATATACACAAATGTTATCTCCTTTATAAACTTGTGGCCCAAACATGCAAGGCAACACAAGACAGAGTGAGACAAAGCCTCAGAGTGACTAATTAATGCATAGTTTAATTTACCACTGTGTAGAGGCCTGGTGTATAGTTTAGCTCAAATAAGTGCAAATACTGGATAGTTTAGGCTAACTCTAGAAAAATGAGGCCACATATATTGCTAAGTATTATTGAATGACTTATTTATTGTACTTTGAATGGGTCCTCAGTGATCCTTCAAAGAAATTTCATTATTCCTTTCAAGTGCTACATAAGGGATCAATTTTGTTGAAGTTGTTAATCAAATCATCATTCAATGTCATATATCCTATTATAAACATTCCAAATCAAGTTTTTGTTATTAGGATTTGCCAAGAAAATAAAGTTGTGGATAGTTTGGACTATGATATAGTCAGGCTACTTGCATTTCAGCTTTGAACAGTTATGACTTTGTAAATAATTTAATATTTGCTATATTTTGCACTCAAAAGAACTTAAAGTAATACAGATTTCATCCTGACTCCTCCTGTGCAAAGATGAGACTCATACTGAATTTGAAATTTCACCTGGATCTTTGTTTTTCGCTTTAAAGAACTGACATATTGGCTACTGAATGGCCTGCATTTCTAAATTACAGACCAGCAAACCAAAACTTTGCTTGTGTTTCAAAATGCCCTTTGATAGATGTGCATAGTGAAATGAAAGTCGCTCAGTCATGTCTGACTCTTTGTGACCCCATGTGACCCCATGGAATTCTCCAGGCCAGAATACTGGAGTGGGTAGCCTTTCCCTTCTCCAGGGGATCTTTCCAACTCAAGGATTGAACCCAAGTCTCCAGCATTGCAGGTGGATTCTTGACCAGCTGAGCCACAAGGGAACCACCCATAGATGCACATGAATGCATTTAATTGTATTTTAGAAATGCATGAAGAGTTACTACTTTTAAGTTGCAAATTTATTTCTTGATATCAGTGTTGGCCAGAATGGACTGAAAATACATGGGCAACTCAGAAAATATAATCACCTTGAATATATTGCCTGAAAGCCTAGTAACGTAATTTCTCTTAGGTTAAATAAGAGTTAGATACCTCATTTACCTCAGCAATCAGAGTCAGCATTAAGGGCACTTGGTCATCTAGCCATCTTTAGGTTGTACCATAGTAAAAAAAAAAAAAAATACAGCGCCTCAAATAATTTCACCATTAATGATTAAAATTCCTCTAGAAAAGTTTTCAACATTACTTAAAACACAAATACCTTGGGCAAATGTAATGTTAGAAGATCACACACACACACATATGCTTTATGTGTATTTAGTAGTGAGAAGATTTTTTTTTCATAGATTCAGCCTATATTTGAGTACATAGTTGCCAGAAAAGGGGGAAAAGAGGGTATTCACATAAATTGGTGCCTCATAAATCCCATATGTTCTACCAAGCATTTTTATATATGAATAATTCATTCAGCTGATGTAATTTTACACTTAAAATGATTCAAGTAAGAGAGCTCCTTTCTCTCCTAGCATCCACATAAGCAGTTCTTAGAGAACAGAGTGGTTCTGCTTAGACTATATGCCCGTTCCTAAACCATCTTTGAGGGTAAGGAGTTGGGATCCCTCTGCTTGACAAAGCCTTGTTCTCCTAGTACTACATATATGGCTGAAGTCCTGGCAAAATTAAATGGACTGGAACCACATGACATGAGTTCCCCACAGGAAAAAAATAGAGCAATTAGGGAAGAGAGAAGGAAAGTCTGGTAAGACAACAAATTGTAGAAGATCTAGATGATGATACCATGAAGCTTGTTGTAATGGACACATATTAAAGTCAGTTGAATACATGTGTCAGTAGAACTGTGCATTTCATTCAGTTCAGTTCAGTCGCTCAGTTGTGTCCAACTCTTTGCGACCCCATGAATCGCAGCACGCCAGGCCTCCCTGTCCATCACCAACTCCCAGAGTTCACTCAGACTCACGTCCATCGAGTCAGTGATGCCATCCAGCCATCTCATTCTCGGTCGTCCCCTTCTCCTCCTGCCCCCAATCCCTCCCAGCATCAGAGTCTTTTCCAATGAGTCAACTCTTCCCATGAGGTGGCCAAAGGACTGGAGTTTCAGCTTTAGCATCATTCCTTCCAAAGAAATCCCAGGGCTGATCTCCTTCAGAATGGACTGGTTGGATCTCCTTGCAGTCCTACGGACTCTCAAGAGTCTTCTCCAACACCACAGTTCAAAAGCAACAATTCTTCAGCACTCACCTTTCTTCACAGTCCAACTCTCACATCCATACAGGACCACTGGAAAAACCATAGCCCTGACTAGACAACCTTTGTTGGCAAAGTAATGTCTCTGCTTTTCAATATGCTATCTAGGTTGCTCATAACTTTTCTTCCAAGGAGTAATTGTCTTTTAATTTCATAGCTGCAATCACCATCAGCAGTGATTCTGGAGCCCAGAAAAATAAAGTCTGACACTGTTTCCACTGTTTCCCCATCTATTTCCCATGAAGTGATGGGACCAGATGCCATGATCTTTGCTTTCTGAATGTTGAGCTTTAAGCCAACTTTTCCACTCTTCTCTTTCACTTTCATCAGAGGCTTTTTAGTTCTTCTTCACTTTTTACCATAAGAGTGGTGTCATCTGCATATCTGAGGTTATTGATATTTCTCCTGGCAATCTTGATTTCAGCTTGTGCTTCTTCCAGCCCAGCATTTCTCATGATGTACTCTGCATATAAGTTAAAATAGCAGAGAGACAACATACAGCCTTGATGTACTCCTTTTCCTATTTGGAACCGGTCTGTGGTTCCATGTCCAGTTCCTTTTCCATTTTAATGATAACTTTATCATAAATTAAGGGTTCACATACATACGAGTCAGTTTCTAAGTTCAATTATCTTCCATTGGTCTATTTGTATATTCCTACAACAATAATGTGCTGTCTTCATTAACTAGGGCTTCCCTGATGGCTCAGCTGGTAAGGAATCTGCCCCAAATGCCGGAGACCTGGGTTCAATCCCTAGGTTGGGAAGATCCCTTCGAGAAGGGAAAGGCTACTCACTCCATTATTCTGGCCTAGAGAATTCCATGGACTGGGTCGCAAAGAGTTGGACATGACTGAGCAACTTTCACTTTCACTTTTTCACTTTAGAGTAATTAGTGATCTCTGATAATTTCATTTTGTTATCCTTCTTTTAGAGTGTGTCATTATTTTTTATCCTTTGTAACTCAGCAAAAATTTTGCCTATCAAATATTACAAAAAAATCTATGAAATCCTTACTGAGATTGCATTATACCTATAGTAAACTTGTGAAAATTGGTATCTTTCAGATGTTTTGTTTTCTAGCCCATAAGTATTGTACAGTCATTTATTTGAATCTTTAAAATGTCTACAAATAGAATGTTATATTTTTCTCCAATAAATCTTGCATATATTCACTCACCAAAAAATAAATAAATAAAGTCAGCTGAAGGAAGAGATAATAAATATATAAACAAATTAATGACTAGAAAAAAAGTAAAACCAATCAATAAAACTAAAAGCTAAAAATAACTGACAAAAGGAACCCCTAGGAAAGCAGAGTAAGGAGAAAATGCATAAATAATATTGGAAATAAAAAGGGAGCATGAGAATAGATACAGGAAATCAGGAAACTAAATAATTTTGAAAACTAAGATGAAACAGTATATAAGACACCTTCTGTGTTCCATCTCTTATGTCATCAATGCACTTTTTACTATAGTCATTGTTGTGGCAAACAGATTTTTACTGGTGTAACCTAATAATTTTGGCCACTTCATCTTATTTTCTGTTGTGTGAGAATCCAAAGCACTTATATGTATATGCAGCTCATAAGTTGTTGTTCAGTCACTAAGTCGTGTCTGACTCTTTGCGATTTAATAGCCCACGGGGCCATTCTTGACCAATAAGGAGCAGGAGCCATTGGGTGAATGGCAAACAATTCTGAGGTACATTCTGTACAGCTCCTCATAAGGTCACTAGTGGAAACAAGCCCTGGTAATAGTAGTGATCAGCTTAATAACACAACATTGAATAGGCTTTTCTTTTTTAAATGTATTTTATTGAAGTATAGTTGATTTACAATGTTGTGTTCCTGGTGTACAGCCAAGGGATTCAGTTACACACACACACACACACACACATTCCACATATTCAGTTCTGTTCAGTTGCTCAGTCTTGTCCGACTCTTTGCAACCCCATGGATTGCAGCAAGCCAGGCCTCCCTGTCCATCACCAACTCCCGGAGTTGACTCAAACTCATGTCCATTGAATTAGTGACACCATCTAACCATCTCATCCTCTGTCATCCTCTTCTCCTCCCACCTTCAATCTTTCTCAGCATCAGGGTCTTTCAAATAAGTCAGCTCTTCATATCAGGTGCCCGAAGTATTGGAGTTTCAGCTTCAGCATCTGTCCTTCCAATGAACAATAAGGACTGATCTCCTTTAGGATGGACTGGTTGGATGTCCCTGCAGTCCAAGGGACTCTTAAGAGTCTTCTCCAACACCACAGTTCCAAAGCATCAATTCTTCGGGGCTCAGCTTTCTTTATAGTCCAACTCTCACATCCATACATGACCACTGGAAAAACCATAACCTTGACTAGACGGACCTTTGTTGACAAAGTAATGTCTCTGCTTTTTAATATGCTGTCTAGGTTGGTCATGACTTCCCTTCCAAGGAGTAAGCGTCTTTTAATTTCATGGCTACAGTCACCATCTGCAGTGATTTTGGTGCCTAAAAAATAAAATCAGTCACTGTTTCCACTGTTTCTCCATTTATTTGCCATGAAGTGATGGGGCCAGATGCCATGATCTTAGTTTTCTGAATGTTGAGCTTCAAGACAACTTTGTAAATATTCTTTTTCTGATTTCTTTTCCATTGTGGCTTCTTACAGGATATTGAATATAGTTCCCTATGCTACACAGTAGGACCTTGTTGTTCATCTATTGTATATATAATGGTTTGCATCTGCTAGTCCTGAACTCCAAGTCCATCCTTCCTGCATCCCTTTTCCCATTAACAACCACAAGTCTGTTCTCCTTGTCTGTGAGTTTGTTTCTGTTTGGCAGATACGTTCATTTGTGCCATATTTTAGATTCCACATACAAGTGATATCATATGGTATTTGTCTTTCTCTTTCTGACTTACTTAGCATTTGTTCTTTCCGTATGCCTGAGTAGTATGCCATTGTGTGTGTATATAAATACACACATGGTAGTTTAGCCGCTAAGTGGTTTAGTCTGACTCTTGCAACCACATGGACTGTAGCCTGCCAAGCTCCTCTGTCCATAGGATTCTCCAGGCAAGAATACTGGAGTGTATTGTCATTTCTTTCTCCAGGGGATCTTTCCAACCTATATATATATGTGTGTGTGTGTGTGTGTGTGTGTGTGTGTGTGTGTGTGTGTATGTGTGCATATATACATGCACACACCGTATTTTCTTTATTTATTGAATAGGCTTTTCTTCATTCCTTTTTTCACTCTTCTTCATTGTCACATACTCATTCCCTGGGTTCATGATCTATCTGCACACAAGCTCTTGTCACAGACTTCACCATATAGGGAATAATCTAGGCTTACATAATTGCTAAATTTTCAGGAAAATATTATCAGAAAGAAGCCAGAAGAAAGAGAAACTCTGAGTAAAAACTGATTAGTTGAGAAAGAAGAATAGAACTGGAGGAATCAACCTGCCTGACTTCAGGCTATACTACAAAGCTGCAGTCATCAAGACAGTATGGTACTGGCACAAAGACAGAAACATAGATCAATGGAACAAAATAGAAAGCCCAGAGATAATCCATGCACCTATGGACACCTCATCTTTGACAAAGGAGGCAAGAATATACAATGGAGAAAAGACAATCTTTTTAACAAGTGGTGCTGGGAAAACTGGTCAACCACTTGTAAAAGAATTAAACTAGAACACTTTCTAACACCATACACAAACATAAACTCAAAATGGATTAAAGATCTAAATGTAAGACCAAAAACTATAAAACTCCTAGAGGAAAACATAGGCTAAACTCTCTCTGACATAAATCACAAGAGGATCCTCTATGACCCACCTCCCAGAGTAATGGGAATAAAAGCAAAAATAAGCAAATGGGACCTAATTAAACTTAAAAGCTTTTGCGCAATGAAGGAAGCTATAAGCAAAGTGAAAATACAGCTTTCAGAATGGGAGAAAATAATAGCAAATGAAGCAACTGACGAAGAATTCATCTCAAAAATATACAAGCAGCTCCTGCAGCTCCATTCCAGAAAAATAAATGACCCAATAAAAAGATGGGCCAAAGAACTAAACAGACACTTCTCCAAAGAAGACATACATATGGCTAACAAACACATGAAAAGATGCTCAACATCACTAATTATTAGAGAAATGCAAATCAAAACCACAATGAGGTACCATTTCATGCCGTTCAGAATGGCTGCTATCCACAATTCCACAAGCAATAAATGCTGGAGAGGGTGTGGAGAAAAGGGAACCCTCTTACACTCTTGGTGGGGATGCAAACTAGTACAGCCACTATGGAGAACACTGTGGAGATTCCTTAAAAAACTGGAAATAGAAATGCCTTATGACCCAGCAATCCCACTGCTGGGCATACACACCAAGGAAACCAGAATTGAAAGAGACACGTGTACCCCATTGTTCATCGCAGCACACTTTATAATAGCCAGGACATGGAAGCAACCTAGATGTCCATTGGCAGATGAATGGATAAGAAAGCAGTGGTACATATACACAATGGAATATTACTCAGCTATTAAAAAGAACACATTTGAATCAGTTCTAATGAGGTGGATTGAACTGGAGCTTATTATACAGAGTGAAGTAACCCAGAAAGAAAAACACCAATACAGTATACTAACACATATATATGGAATTTAGGAAAATGGTAACAGTAATCTTACATGTAAGACCGCAAAAGAGACACAGATGTATAGAACAGTCTTTTGGACTCTGTGGGAGAAGGTGAGGGTGCAATGATTTGAGAGAATAACATTGAAACATGTATATTATCATATGTGAAATAGGTCACCAGTCCAGTTTTGATGCATGAGACAGGGTGCTCATGGCTGGTGCACTAGGATTATCCTGAGGGATGGGATGGAGAGGGAGGTGAGAGGGGGGTTCAGGATGGAGAACACATGTACACTCGTGGTGGATTCATGTCAATCTATGACAAAACCACTACAATATTGTAAAGTAATTAGCCTTCAATTAAAATAAAGAAATTTTTAAAAACTGATTATCATTAAAAACATTGAATTGAAAGTGAAAAAAAAATATTGCTGACTCCATTCTCAAGGAATCAGGCTAACTGCATATGATTTTTATCATATCTTCAAGGAATAGATAATCCCCATTTCAGAAATATTTTTGGAGTCTAGATAATACAGATATGCTCCCCAACTGACTTTAGGAAATTATTAACTTACTACTGAAAGATAAATATAACAAACCAAAATTATAGTCTCTTTTCTGAACATAAATGCAAAAATCCTATTTAAACATTAGGAAATTGAAAGATATATGACAATATATATAATAAGGTTGAAAGTGATTCAGTAATTCAGTATTCAATGATTGAAATATCTGGATTCAATAATTTATATTTAGGTATATGATATAAAGAAATTTGTGCACATATGTACAAGGTTGGTTGCTAAATCAATTTTTGCAATACAAAAACCAGAAACAACTTAAATGTCTACCATGGTGAATGGATAAATGATGAAGGCTTGATGAGACAGAATTCTAGAATATCATATAGCAGTTAAAATGAATGAATGTTATATAAATAACATGGATAAATTGGTATAAATTAATGAGTTAGATATTTATATATCAACTTGGATAGATCTGAAAAGCATAATGTTGAGTTAAAAAAAGTAATCTGCAGAATGGTTCATATGATATTTAACTTTTCTCAGGCTACCCAAACAATATTGTATAATTTTTCATTAAAACACAATGTGTAAGAGTATGATGGGAAAGACACACATCAAATTTGTGATTATTAATGGTCGTGGGTAAGAAGAAAGTGTAACTGGTTTGGGGAGGAATACAAAGAGGATTTAACTCCATCTGTAAATTTTACTCATTTTCAGAAAAAGAAAAGTTGTTGAGCAATTATGATTGGATTGATGTTTATTAGTTCTGAAAGGCAAATAATTATAATTTTTCTTAGTAATTTTCTGTATATTTTCATAATAAAATTGTAAACCTCATTAGCAGATAATATTTCAGTATTGTATATTCAAGCAGCACTGAACAGTTCACTGAGAAATTGAGAGGCTTCCCTGGTGGCTCAGGGGCAAAGAATCTCCCTGCCAATGCAGGAGACATAGGTTCAATCTGTGATCTGGGAAGATCCCACATGCTGCAGAGCAACTTAGTCCCTGTGCCACTACTGTTGAGCCTGTGCTATAGAACCTGGGAGCCACAACTACTGAGCCTACTTGCTGCAACTACTGAAGCCTGTGCACCCTAGAGGCCCGGATCCAAAACAGGAGAAGCCTATGAACCGCAATTAGAGAGTAACTCCTGCTTGTCACAACTAGAGAAAAATTCCTTGCAACAACAAAGACCAGCACAGCCAAAAACAAAAACAAATAAATAAAATTTAAAGAAATAAATTAAGATATACTCTGTAGTCAGTAGAAAAATGGGCAAATATTTAAGCAAAAAACAAGATGTAAGTAACTGCTATTCACTTAAAATAATATTTCACTAGCATATATATGTATGCATGTGTGTATGTATGTATCTGAAAGGTTGCTGAACCATGAAAGACACAGGGATTCTTGGCCTCTGGAGGAGAAGAATTCAATCCAGGCCCAGAGACCATGCTTGATCGCTCAGAGCTTTTGTGTAATAAAGTTTCATTAAAGCGTAAAAGAGATAGAGAAAGCTTCTGACACAGACATCAGAAGAGGGTCAGAGAGTACCCCCCTTGCTAGTGTTAGCAGTGAAGTTATATACCTTTTAATTAGTTATTACAATGAATCAAAAGAATGTCTGGAGGTGGTAAAGATCTTACTAGACCCACTCCCATAATTTACATTTTAGGATAACAGGATTCAGTTCAGTTCAGTTCAGTCGCTCAGTCATATCCGACTCTTTGCGACCCCATGAGTCGCAGCAAGCCAGGCCTCCCTGTCCATCACCATCACCTGGAGTTCACTCAGACACACGTCCATCGAGTCAGTGATGCCATCCAGCCATCTCATCCTCTGTCGTCCCCTTTTCCTCCTGACCCCAATCCTTCCCAGCATCAGAGTCTTTCCCAATGAGTCAACTCTTCGCATGAGGTGGCCAAAGTACTAGAGTTTCAGCTTTAGCATCATTCGTTCCAAAGAACACCCAGGGTTGATCTCCTTTAGAATGGACTGGTTGGGTCTCCTTGCAGTCCAAGGGACTCTCAAGAGTCTTCTCCAACACCACAGTTCAAAAGCATCAATGCTTCGGCTCTTAGCTTTCCTCACAGTCCAACTCTCACATCCATACATGACCACTGGGAAAACCATAGCCTTGACTAGATGGACCTTTGTAGGCAAATTAATGTCTCTGCTTTTGAATGTGCTATCTAGGTTGGTCATAACTTTTCTTCCAAGGAGTAAGCATTTTTTAATTTCATGGCTGCAGTCACCATCTGCAGTGATTTTGGAGCCCCAAAAAATAAACTCTGACACTGTTTCCACTGTTTCCCCATCTATTTCCCATGAAGTGATGGGACCAGATGCCATGATCTTCGTTTTCTGAATGTTGAGCTTTAAGCCAACTTTTTCACTCTCCTCTTTCACTTTCATCAAGAGGGTTTTTAGTTCCTCTTCACTTTCTGCTATAAGGGTGGTGTCATCTGCATATCTGAGGTTATTGCTATTTCTCCTGGCAATCTTGATTCCAGCTTGTGCTTCTTCCAGCTCAGCATTTCTCATGAAGTACTCTGCATATAAGTTAAATAAGCAGGGTGACAATATACAGCCTTGACATACTCCTTTTCCTATTTGGAACTAGTCTGTTGTTCCATGTCAATTTCTAACTGTTGCTTCCTCACCTGCATACAGGTTTCTCAAGAGGCAGGTCAGGTGGTCTGGTATTCTCATCTCTTTCAGAATTTTCCAGTTTGTTGTGATCCACATAGTCAAAGGCTTTGGCATAGTCAATCAAGCAGAAATAGATGTTTTTCTGGAACTCTCTTGCTTTTTCCATGATCCAGCGGATGTTGGCAATTTGTTCTCTGGTTCCTGGACTTCTTATTAATCTGCTTAAGAACTGACTCTCTCATATTCTATCATCTATCTATCTACCTACAAAAAAATCCCAGTGATGTACCAAAAAACATATATTTATTATATAGTTAGTTATAATAATGAAAAATTGAAAATAGCTTAAATAGCCTACAGTGAGCCATTGCTTAAATGCTTTATGGTTCATTTATACTATGGCATTTTGTGTAACTATTTGAAATTATAATTCTATATACTCATGGGAAGAATTTTCATGTCTGAAGTGGGAAAAAACATACTAAGAATCCATGTGTACACCATATAAAACTTGCATGCATGCACATGTACACACCTAGACACACACAATGGTACACATTATGGAAGAAAATACAGTAAAATGTTAATACTTGTAATATATCAATTTTAGAATAATGGTTTTTATAATATTATTTGTTCTTTTCTAATATTCCAAATTTTCTAGAATGAATATGTATTTTTTTAAGCAGAGAGAAAAGTTGCTCCTAAAATATCCATATACTCCTTATCTAACACATCTGTAGTGGGAGCATACCCTGCACTACACATTGCCATTTACTGTTGTTTATTTAGTTAGCTATCAATGATAATAACAACAATATCAACTGTAATAGCAAATGACTGGCTGGATTAGTATACAATCCAAAACTGCATATAGGCTACCTAAATCAGACCCTTTTTTCTCATTGTGTATCTTCTTTTGCCTAAATAATTCTGCTAAATGTCTTGAGCCCATTAACTCTTTAAGGCTATAAAGGTGGTAAAATTCTCTCATTCCTTTTTCCCTCCTAATTTATCAACAGGAAAGGAAATGAAATTTATTTGGTATTCAATGAGAGTGTCAGTCATTTCTGGAGAAAAGAGGATGATAGCAGACTAAATTGCTGTGTCTTTTAAAGTTGAATAAAATTATTCTCAAAGGCTATGCTTGAATATTTTAATCACTAGCTAGTATTCTTGCTATAATCGAGTAGATATTGGAATAGGCCTTTATGGTTCCATGAACTATTGGAAATTGTCTAACTGCTTGATTAAAATACCTAGTAAGATTTGTGAATATTATATAAAGCATTTAGAGAAATCTTGCTTTATAAAAAAGAGAAACAAATTTGAATGCTTAATACTATTAATAATGACATTTGTTTATTATATTTACAAATATCTCTTAAAATATGATAATCCATGTAAAACAACTATTCTTATCTATTACTCTTTGGGATATGGCATACAAAGAATATTGGGAAAGCAATCTAATTTAGACTATAAGCATTTAAGAAATGGTGATAACATACAATAAGTAATGTCTTAGGCATGGGGGTTTCAGTTAATGTAATCTTATCTACTTTCATGCTCAAAGTTTTATGGCTTTTTTTTCATTTAAAATATCTTTTTACAATATAATGTGCACTGAGAAAGTTGAGTTTATCAATAGGGAGTAATCTCATAATTTTGGCTTAAAATTTTTGATTCCTAGTTACCCCACTAACCTAGGTTTTCTTTGAGGGAAATTTTATGCTTTATTCCTTTTAGTACATACCACAGTTAGTATATAATATTCACTTAATAAATGTTTAATGAATAAAAATGGCTTTTTTATATTCTAATGCTGTTCATTGCTGTTATGCCTTATAGGGGTCTGCTATTTATCCTTCTAATCTGATTTATGTTATTTCATTTATATCTCTGTGCCTATTAGGTACAAGGTTCTGTTTAAAAACTTTGAGAAATACAAAGACGAGCAACAGGTGGAACTTCCCTCAAGGAGCTTATAAAGCTGCCTTTTTAGTTGGAGCAGTTGGGAATATAAGCCGTGTGTAAAAAAACCTATAATAAAAGTATGTGTTAAGTGTCAAACACTAGTGAAAAACTGGACAAATCAAATAATTTTTTTCCAATCCTCATTGCCTTGACCTTTCTGCAACTTTCATGGGGCTTTAAAGGATGGAGAAATGGTTCTTTATAGAACATAAATGAAGCAACTGACATTTTGGGGAATAGGATAAGTTAGACCTCGATCCTGCTGGCAAAGATCTTCCAGGTTGGTGAAGAAGATAACACATTTACATAAATAACTAGAATAATAAGGAAAAATTGTAAGTGCCATGAGATAAGAACAGATAATAAGCTTTGGGAAACTTAGAGGAAGGAGAGCACATTTTTAATTTTATTCTTATGAAATAAGTATGTGCTTTCTGACAACTAGCTTCTTAGAAATCTTTTTTTTCCCTTTTATAAAGGTTTGTGGCTTTTTTTCCCCTGAAGTTTGAAGTTACTAGAAGTCTGTTCTTTGGAGGAGTGACATGTAACTCTGTAAGTCTTTTTGGGAAAGGGATATATTTATGTACAGAGACAGAGAAATAGAAGAAAAAAGGAAATCTAAGAGCAGAGGGATATACACTTGGTAAAAATATGATTTTGTCAGTGACTTTTGTAGTCATTGATTTTGTAGTCATATGATTTTGTAGCCCCTACCGGGGGGAGATGAGTCACTGGAGGTGTAAACAATTACTTCTTAACCTGCGTTTGAAGAGCAACAACAACAACAAAAAAATCAATATAGGTGTAGCTGATATAAAAAAGCAATGTGATTAATTTTATATTTCATTTGGAAGTTTTGTTTCATTGTTTTGTAGTTATCATTCATGGTTCTATTCTCTGTATGAGATTCTATAGTTCAGGAAGCATACAGGAAGACAAAAGCAGTAAACTATGAACATTTTAGACTAGCCAGGTTAAAAGAGTATGAAGATCAGATTTTTCTGCTTAAATGGCAGCCCACAAATTGACTGAAAGCAGGTTAGTTTGCTTCATTGTCAGGAATTATCCCCTGAACATAACACTTCTGAGGGAGGGTGGTACTTTGAGGGGAAGAATTGGTCAGGCTGGCTATTATCTGTGCAGAA
This sequence comes from Capricornis sumatraensis, assembly GCF_032405125.1. NCBI lineage: Eukaryota > Metazoa > Chordata > Mammalia > Artiodactyla > Bovidae > Capricornis > Capricornis sumatraensis. Next base: position 3,486,923 of record NC_091092.1, on the reverse strand, counting down.
GGAGTGAGCTTTGCAAAAACATCTGGCGTGATTAAACTTGACTGTCAAGGTAGAGCCAACAGTGAAGGATAAGAATGTAATACAATTTTATTCATGTAGGCAGAACCACTCTACTAGAAATAGCAAAGTGAACTGGAAGAAAGGTAATGTGAATATAATTCAGTCTAAAAAGTCAGCAGTACTGGCATGCTACATTATTTTGGGAAATTTCAAAATTCAATGTGACATAGCCTTTTCCTCAACAAATTCACATTGCTAAAAGTTAAAGGTGTTATTGGAAGGAATGATATTGATGGATGTTAATGCTGTGGGTTTATGAAAAAATACATATATAAAAGTAGACCAGCAATGGTCACAGACTGGGGATTGTACATTTCAATGCACTGCAGTGTCCACTGTCTGTTCCTTGTATTGAGGATATAACTACTTAGCAGTTAGCATGGTGAGGTCTGTTCATTCAGAGAAGTATCAGCAATGATCTTAAAAGTAATGTCAGTTCAGTTCATTTGTTCAGTTATGTCTGACTGTTTGCGACCTCATGGACTGCAGCACACAAGGCCTCCCTGTCCATCACCAACTCCCGGAGTTTACTCAAACTCATATCCATTGAGTTGGTGATGCCATCCAACCATCTCATCCTCTGCCATCCCCTTCTCTCGCCTTCAATCTTTCCCAACATCAGAGTCTTTTCAAATGAGTCAGTTCTTCGCATCAGGTGGCCAAAATAATGTCAGGCATAATTTATTTTATTTTTGCCTTTTGAATACTGGTTGACCATTGAGTATTAAAATTATTTTAATTCATTGGGAAATTATAAAATAATAGCTTTAATGAAAAAGTCCTCTTTTCTGTTGACATTTTGAACACTTTAAGGGTAGTGGTAAAACCAATCATGCTTGACTGAATACATCCAAGTTATTATGCACTTTGTTTCTTTCCCTTTTTTTTTTTTTTGATTCTGTACGTTTAGGTTGTTTGAAAATTATACTTATAGCCTTAAGAAACTTTAAAACTTTGCCACTTTCTAGTTTTATTATCCTTGGAAAACCAGTTTTAGTTTCCTCACCTGTGAAATAAGGGAACTGTTGGAACAGTAATCTCTACGGCTCTTTGCAGTGCCAACATTCCATGGTTCTGTGCTCAAAGATTACTTTTTTCCCATGAACATCTCACTTGTGTGATTCAAGAGATATTTATGTTTTAAATTCCACATGAATTTAAAGGTGATTTTTTCCCAATGACTAAAGCACCTTAAAACATTTATTATATCATGCTGAACTTTTTTGTCACCCTTTCTAGAGTGTTCAACACTCTAGAACAGCCTACCCTTGAAGGGAAGGATGTTCCATTATCAGTTAGTACAATGTCTTTCACATAGTGATCTTTCAAGAAATGCTGTGAATGGATGCATATGTGTATGTTTACTTATGGCTGTGAGTTCATTACTTAAATTTGTGCCTCTCTATTCACTTAATGGGAAATAGATGGGGAAACAGTGGAAACAGTGTCAGACTTTATTTTTTGGGGCTCCAAAATCACTGCAGGTGGTGACTGCAGCCATGAAATTAAAAGACGCTTGCTCCTTGGAAGGAAAGTTATGACCAACCTAGATAGCATATTCAAAAGCAGAGACATTACTTTGCCAACAAAGGTCCATCTAGTCAAGGCTATGGTTTTTCCAGTGGTCATGTACGGATGTGAGAGTTGGTCTGTGAAGAAAGCTGAGCGCCGAAGGATTGATGCTTTTGAACTGTGGTGTTGGTGAAGACTCTTGAGAGTCCTTTGGACTGCAAGGAGATCCAACCAGTCCATTCTGAAGGAGATCAGCCCTGGGATTTCTTTGGAGGGAATGATGCTGAAGCTGAAACTCCAGTACTTTGGCCACCTCATGCGAAGAGTTGACTCACTGGAAAAGACTCTGATGCTGGGAGGGATTGAGGGCAGGAGGAGAAGGGGACGACCGAGGATGAGATGGCTGGATGGCATCACTGACTCGATGGATGTGAGTTTGAGTCAACTCTGGGAGTTGGTGATGGACAGGGATGCCTGGCGTGCTGTGATTCATGAGGTCTCAAAGAGTCGGACACGACTGAGCAACTGAACTGAACTGAACTGATTCACCTGACAGAAGGGCTTGATCCCTGTTCTTTCTTATAAGTCAATTGTATCAAATGAAGTTGTTGATATGAAAGTGTTTTTGAAACTTTAATTGTTTTACATGAAAGTAGTGTTTCATTATTGCTATTTTCCATAGTGGATTTAAGAATCTTGAGTTGCTCAAAATTTTTGAGTTTTGTTTCTTCTTAGTCCACTTTCATTTCCTAATATACTTAATTAGTGTTTTTATAAGTTTTCTTGTGACAAATTCTTTTTAAAAATATTCTATGCCTCAATTCAAAAGCTCTTTAGGGGCAAATTCCAGATAGCCTTAGAAAAACTGAAATTTCACCATTTTGAATCAGAAAAGTCACATTATGAAAATTAAGAAGAATTACCTTGCTTTTCCTTTCTAGGAAAATTTAATATGAGAACCATCCATTTCATTCAACTTGTCAATATGCTTTCCTAGAAACCATCCAGTAATTAGGCTTCCCCAGAAACAAAAATAATGGGATTTTGACTACTCTCTAGTTGCATGAACTGTCAACTATGAAAGGTTCATAATGTGACTACAGTTAAATTATGCAAGTATGCTGCTCATAGGTGATAGAAATGGGACTTCAGAAATCTGTTGTATTAATCTGATTAAAACAGGATAGGCATACAAAAACATAAACCTTGATAGGAATTTGAATATTGTACTGAATATGTATACATGAGTGTGTGTTAAGTTGCTTCAGTTGTTCAGTTGTGTGCTAAGTTGCTTCTGACTTTGAGGACTGTAGCTCTCAAGGCTCCTCTATCCATGGTATCCTCCAGGTAAGAATATTGAATTGAGTTGCCATTCCCTCCTCCAGGGGATCTTCCTGACCCAGGGATCGAACTCATGTCTCTTGCATCTCTTACATTGGCAGGCAGGTTCTTTACCAGTAGCGCCACCTGGGAAGCCACTGAATATATATGTGTGTGTATGTATATAATTTTTGTATTATATATATATATTTATATATACATCCAGTACAATATTAATGACATATGAATATGTTTCACAGTTAAATGTTCAGATTCTAGAGGTGATGATATTGGTAGAAGAACAATCTTATCTCTCTGTCCCTATCTCTCTGGAAGTTTAAGAAATTTCATCTCTTGTAAATATCTCATTCGTTTCCTGATTACTACAAAGAAACATTGTTAGGATTGTGTCAGTATTCCAAACTAAAAGATAAATCAGTTTTTAAAAATAGGAAACATATCACTAATGCAAACTGTTGGGTTGAGTGACTGAATATGTCACTTTTCAGACTGTGTTTGAAAACAGAAGAAGAGAAAACTTTCTCTTTCAATACTAGGTACTGTATTTCAGTAATAAAGCTTTCAGTAATTAATAGTGGTGACTTCCCTGGTGGTCCAATGGTTAAGAATCCACCTTGCAATGCATGGGACATGGGTTTGATCCCTCACTGGGGAAGAACTAAGACCCACATGCCTTGGAACAACTAAGACTGTGCCCCTCAGCCACTGACCCCGTACTCTAGAGGCCATGGGCCACAACTGGATAGTCCTTGTGCTGCAACAAAGATCCCACATATTGCAACTAAGACTCAACACAGCCAATAAATAAAATTTTAAAATATATAATTATTAATAATAGAATTGTCCCTATCTCTTTAAAGTAGGGTCTTCTATATTGTTATTACTAAGGACTTTCCTGGCTGTCCAGTGGTTAAGACTCCATGCTTTCACTGCAGAGGGTGTGGATTCCATGCCCTGTTGGGGAACTAAATCTCACATGCTGTGTGGCATGGTGAAAAACAAAACAAAACAAAACAAAACACCAAGTCTGTATTACATGAAATCACATGTTGCAAAGCATTGTTTTGAAATTCAATTCATGCATATTATTAGTCTTTTTAGTGTATTTGATTAATCAGCAGTTAATATTGAGGGAAGAATCTGTCCTATTTATCTTGCACAGCTTTCTGTTCATAATAGGTGCTCAGTATACGCAGTCTGCATCCAGTGTGACATTACTTCTCCATTAGTGACAACTCTCTTGAAAGCAAAAGAAACTATTCAAATGAGCATGAGAATAAATGGAAATTCATGGTTTTATATTAGTGACAATCCCAAAAGTGAAATTGTGTTCAGTTAATACTGGTCTGGGAGTCAATCATTTGTTTGTTCATTCAGCCCCTGAGTCATGTACAGTTCTTCATGACCTCATGGATTGTAGCCCACCAGGCTCCTCTGTCCATGGCATTCTCCAGGCAAGAATACTGGAGCGGGTTGCCATGTCCTTCTTCAGTACTGCAGGTCATCTCTCCCCCTTACATATTGTATTAGTCAGAGTTCTCCAGAGAAACAGAGCCAATAGGAGCCAGTAAATATGTATTTATGTGTGTTTCTGTGTGTGTGTGTCTGTGTGTGTATAAATTAATTATAGGAATTGCTTTGTGCAATTGAGGATAAGAGGTTCCACAGTCTGCTTTCTTCAACCTGGAGAACCAGGAAAACTGGTGGTATAATTTAGCAGTTGGTATAATTCAGTCCTAGTCTGAATGCCTGTAAACCAAGACAGCAGATAGTATAAGGTCCAGTTTGAGTCCCAAGAACCAAGAATGCCAATGTCTGAGGGCAGGAGAAGATGGGTGTCCCAGCTCAAGCACAGAACAAATTTGTACTTCCTTCTCCCTTGTAGGGGCTTCCCTGGTTCAGTGGTAAAGAACTTTCCTGACAATACAGGAGTCAGGGGTTTCATCACTGGGTCAGAAAGATCCCAGGGAGAAGGAAATGGCAACCCATTCCAGTATTCTTGCCAGGAAAATCCCCATGGACAGAGGAGCCTGGTGGGTAACAAAAAACTCCCATGTAGTCTATTGAGGCCCTCAAGGTTTGATGCCCATCCACATTGTTGAAGGTGATTTTCTTTACTCAACCTGTAGATTCAAATGCTAATATTTTCCAGAAAACACTCACAGACCCACCCAGAAAGAATGTTTTACTGGCTCTCTGGGCATCCCTTAGTCCAGTCAATTTGACACAAAATTAACTATTATATATACATGAAAAATGAAGTCGCTCAGTTGTGTCCGACTCTTTGTGACCCCATGGACTGTAGCCCACCAGGCTCCTCCGTCCATGGGGTTCTCCAGGCAAGAATACTGGAGTGGGTTGCCATTTCCTTTTCCAGGGGATCTTCCCAATGCAGGGATCGAACCCCAGTCTCCCGCATTGCAGGCAGATGCTTTAACCTCTCAGCCACCAGGGAAGCCCATTATATATATATATATATGTTTAAAAATTGTATAGTAATTTTATATATTTTTTCAACTCTAATTATCCCTCTTTGGCCTCATTGTTTCCCACTGCAGACAGGCTTTCTATAAATGGCCACAAGTAGTTAAGCAACTCCTCTTAAGAAAAGAAATTTGAACAGTTTAGCTTGTTTGCATATTCATCCCAATCACTGTCATTAGAGTCCCATATGCTTTTCATCATCTCCACCTCTTTGTATTATCAGTCTCTTTGATTTTTATCTGTTATAATAGGTTTGTAGTGGTTACATGTTTTTTAAACTAAGAAATGTATATGAATGTTGTTTTTGTTTTCTGTTGCCATTGTCAAAAAATGACTTATTTGACTCATTGGCACAATCTATTATATTGATAGATTGTCCAGGAATGTATCTTGCCTTCCTTGTTGAGATAAAACTTACTTGATCATGGTGAGTGATTCTTTTATTATTGAATTTTCTTTTCCAGGATTTTATTCAGGGTCTTACATCTCTGTTCAGAAGTGAAATGAATCTTTTGGAAACTATAATCATCAAGATCTCTTATGAAGCTTAGTCTAACTTTGTAAAATACAATGGGTAGTTATCTTTAAAGGTTCTTGAAAAAAACCTTGTAAGTCTTTTTCATTTGGCCTTGGGGAATCTTTGGAGGTACCCCATCTATTCTTAAAGTATTCATATTTAGAACGATGGTAAAACAACCAAAAACTCTATTGGTCAAGATAGGTTTAAATAATACTGGAAAATATAGCCCTAGTCACTTTGTTAAGGATGAATGGGAAGAATGTGACAGTGTGGACATAGGAGAAAAAAAGAGGGGTAGGAAGGAACTAATTAAAGATTCTAATTGCCTATACTTAAAAGAGTTTAGAATTAATATATACATACTATGATATGTAAAATAGATAACCAAGAAGGACCCACTGTATAGCACAGGGAGCTCTATGCTATACTCTCAGTGGCCTATATGGGAATAGAATCTGAAAAGGAATATGTATGTATGTGTCTGCTGCTGCTGCTGCTGCTAAGTCACTTCAGTCGTGTCCGACTCTGTGCTACCCCACAGACGGCAGCCCACCAGGCTCCCCCGTCCTTGGGATTCTCCAGGCAAGAACACTGGAGTGGGTTGCCATTTCCTTCTCCAATGCATGAAAGTGAAGAGTGAAAGTGAAGTCGCTCAGTCGTGTCCGACCCTCAGCGACCTCATGGACTGCAGCCTACCAGGCTCCTCCGTCCATGGGATTTTCCAGGCAAGAGTAGTGGAGTGGAGTGCCATTGCCTTCTCCCATGTATGTGTATATATGTATGTTTATATATATCCGAATCACTGTGCTCTACACCTGAAAGTAACACAATATTGCAAATCAACTATACTTTAATAAAGAAAAATGATGAGTATCTCTCAGATTTGTGAAGATTTTGTGAATCTTAACATTAGTTGTTTAAAATAATTTTTACCTATATATCTTTTTAAATTATACAGAGTGAAGTAAGCCAGAAAGAAAAACACCAATACAGTATACTAACACATATATATGGAATTTAGAAATATGGCAATGACGACCCTGTATGCAAGACAGGAAAAAAGACACAGCTGTGTATAATGGACTTTTGGACTCAGAGAGAGAGGGAGAGGGTGGGATGATTTTGGAGAATGGCATTCTATCATGTATACTATCATGTAAGAATTGAATCGCCAGTCCATGTCTGACGCAGGATACAGCTTGCTTGGGGTTGGTGCATGGGGATGACCCACTGAGATGTTATGGGGAGGGGAGGGGAGGGGGGGTTCATGTTTGGGAACACATGTAAGAATTAAAGATTTTAAAATTTAAAAAAAAAATTAAAAAATTAAAAAAAATAAAATAAAAATGAAGCTACTAACAAAAAAAAAAATATTATAGAGATTTCCAATACACTTAATATAGCTTTTGATAAACTTTTAAGGTTCTGATAATTAAGGAGGATGAAATCATAGAATTCCTATGAACTACATATTGGTTTCGGTATAAGCCATTAGGAAGCCCGAGTCTTAGGTTTGAGAAGAATCAAACTTGATTATTTATGAAGTCTCTGTGGGAAAACCCCTGAGGGCTGCAGATCAAAATCCAAGTCATATCTTTGGCTTTTCCAATTATGAAGAAATGAATGTGTCTGTCTGGTGTGTGCCCTTGTAAGCTACATTTCCAGTGGCCGCACAGTTCATATTCTCTGGAGGACTCAGCAGGGCATGGTGCTCAGGATAGTGTGAACCTAGTGGCCATGATTCTGAACTCATAGCCCACAGCCTTGCTCCTTACCACTTTTATCTCTTGGAGTGACCTTTCCTTTCGTCTCTTTGACCTGCTGTTCTTGCCTCCCAGGGAAATGTGGAGGGAAGAGAAGAGTTGAAATTAGGGAAGTTTTGGTGGAGAAATATGTCCCGAAGTTGGTGTTTTAACTGTAGTACTACAATTTCTCATATTTGCTGTTCTAAGATTCTGGGATACAGCGATTATTTTTTTACTTTATTTGTATGAGAAAATTATAAGTAGTTTTTTTCTTTTAGTTTAATTGCTTTACAATGTTGACTTACTTTCTGCTGTATACCTCAGTGAATCAGCTATAACCTACATATATGTACTTTGTCCGGCTCTGGTAAAAGAATCTGCCTGCCAATTCAGGAGCTGCAGGAGATGTGGGTTCAATCCCTGGGTCAGGAAGATCCCCTGGAGGAGGGCATGGGAATCCATTCCAGTATTCTTTCCTGGAGAATCCCATAGACAAAGGAGCCTGGTGGGCTACAGTCCATGGGGCCACAAAGAATCAGACATGACTGAGCCACTGAGCACGCACACACACTCACACTTTTGTCCACAGAGCACTGAGTAGAGTTCCCAGGGCTATATTTCATTAGCCATCTACTTTATACGTAGTAGTATATACAGTGAAAGTGAAAGTCGCTCAGTTGTGTCTGATGTTTTGCGATAACATGAACTATACAGTCCATGGAATTCTCTAGGCCAGAATATTGGAGTGGGTAACCTTTCCCTTCTCCAGGGGATCTTCCCAACCAAGGATTGAGCCCAGGTCTCCCGCATTGCAGGCAGATTCTTTACCATCTGAGCCATAAGGGAAGCCCAGTCAATATATATGTCAATCCCAATCTCCCAATCCATCCCACCTCCTCTTCCGCCTTGATATTCATATGTTTTTTCTCTACATCTGCGTCTCTATTTCAGCTTTGCAAATAGGTTCATCTGTACCATTTTTCTAGATTCCATATGTATGTGTTAATGTATGATATTTGTTTTTCCTCTTTCTGACTTACTTCACTTTGTATGACAGGCTATAGGTTCATCCATGTCTCGGCAAGTGGTACAATTCCATTCCTTTTATGGCTGAGTGATATTCCATTGTATATATCTGTGTGTGTGTGTGTGCCACATCATCTTTATTCATTCCTTTGTTGATGGACATTTAGGTTGCTTCCATGTCCTGGCTATTGTAAATAGTGTTTCGATGAACATTGGGGTGCATGTATCCTTTTGAATTATGGTTTTCTCTGGGTATGTGCCCAGGAGTGGGATTTCTGGGTCATATGGTAGCTTTGTTTTTAATGCTTTAAGGAACCTCCATACTGTTTTCTATAGTGCATGTATCAATTTACATTCCTACCAACAGTGTGAGAGGGTTCCCTTTTCTCCACACCCTCTCCAGTATTTATTGTTAAACTCTGAAGGCCAGAAAGGAGTGTGACTCCCTGTTCCCACTACAACATAAAGATCAACAGCTTTAGATAATGGGCTCACCATTTGGGGACTACCATACCACAGTGCAGAAATAGAGAATTATATCCACAATGAATACTTCTGTCAGGCCAAAGAATGGAGAGGAGTAAGAACATTCCTTGTGGGTTGTTTGCTCATAATTGTGCCATTTTTGATGAAATGACTCTCTGGCACAGTTTGAAAATTTCCTCCGTATAAAGACAATTAAAAAATAAACAGTGTGGTTCAAGGCTTTTAACATGATTAGGAGGGGAGAACTTGCATCGTCTCATCTTGGTTCTTATCTGCTCAATGTAACTATTGTTTTTTCCTCTCAGAAAGTCATTCCTGGGACTTCCCTGCGGTCCAATGGTTGAGACTTTGTCTTACAGTGCAGTAGGTGTGGGCTTGATCCCCAGTTGCAAAGCTAATTATTCCATAGGCCTCTCAGCCAAAAAAACAAAACATAGAACAGAAGCAATATTGTAACAAATTCAGTAAAGACTTCAAAATGGTCTATCCCCTTAAAAAAAAAAAAAGATCATTCTTACTGATTTTTGAAAATATTTCTTATTGGTTTCTTAAATAAGCTGCTACCCTCGTTTCTCTTGTTACATTAAAAAAAATGGAAAACAGTATTTCATTTTATTCTTTTCCAAAATGTACAGCAAGTAATCAAGAACATTCCTCTTGAGCCTTGTATTATTTCCTCTTTAGTTCATTGCCTCTCAAGCCAAATCCCAAGTCTGCTTTAAAGAGTGTGGAAAACTCACTTGTCTTTAGTTCAACAAAAGCTAATAGACTAGGTCCCTTGAGGACAGTGGTTCTCTTGGGCAAATTAAACATTCCCCTTGCAATCTTCTTTTAAAAAATTGAGGTGAAATTCATGTAAAATACAATTAATCAATAATTTGAAAGTGGACACTTAAATGGCACTTAATGCATTCATAATGTTGTTGCATCCACCACTTCTCACTAGTGGGAAAACTTTTTTGTCACCCCAGCAGAACACCCTGTTTTCTTTAAGTAATTGCTCTTTGCTTCGTCTCTCCACCTCAACTGCTGGTAGCTACTAATCTACTTTCTGTCTCTATGGATTTTCCTATATTGCATATTACATAGAAAAAGAATCATGCAATATGTAACCCTTTGTGTTTCACTACTTTAGTATAATGTTTTTTGAGGTTTATCAAAGTTTTAGCATATGTCAGTACTTCATTCTTTGTTATGGTTGAGTAATATTCCATTGTATGTATATGTAATAAATTGTTGACCCCTTCATTTTTGATGGACATTTGGGTTGTTTCCATCTTTTGGCTAATATGAATAATACTGCTGTAAACATTAGGATGTAAGTTTCTGTGTGAACATATGTTACCATTTCTCTGGGGTATACCTAGTAGTGGAATTGTATAGTCATATGGTTACGCTTCTTTTAATCATTTGCAGATGTGCCATACTGTTTTCCAAAGAGGCTACAACATTTACATCCCCACCAGCAGTGTATGATGGTTCCTATTTCTCCACATTGTCACCAACACATATTTTCCCTTAAAAATATAGTTAACTGAGTGAGTGTAAAGTAAGGAAAGTTATGAACAGCCTAGATAGCATATTAAAAAGCAGATACATTACTTTGCCAACAAAGATTTGTCTAGTCAAGGCTATGGTTTTTCCAGTGGTCATGTATGGATGTGAGAGTTGGACTGTGAAGAAAGCTGAGCACTGAAGAATTGATGCTTTTGAACTGTGGTGTTGGAGAAGACTCTTGAGAGTCCTTTGGACTGGAAAGAGATCCAACCAGTCCTTCCTAACGAAGGCCAGTCATGGGTGTTCATTGGAATGACTGATGCTAAAGCTGAAACTCCAATACTTTGGCTACCTGATTCGAAGAGTTGACTCATTGGAAAAGACTCTGATGCTGGGAGGGATTGGGGGCAGGAGGAGAAGGGGACGACAGAGGATGAGATGGCTGGATGGCATCACCGACTCAATGGACATGAGTTTGAGTGAACTCCAGGAGTTGATGATGGACAGGGAGGCCTGGCGTGCTGCAATTCATGGGTCGCAAAGGGTTGGACATGACTAAGTGACTGAACTGAACTGAAAGTGGTATGTCGTTGTGTTTTTGATTAATTTGCATTTCCTTGATGGCCAATGAAATTGAACATCTTTTCTTGTGTTTATTGGCCATTTGTATATTTTCTTTGGAGAAATGGATACTCAACTCTGTTACTCATTTCTTAATTGAGTTGTCTTTTTGTTGTAGAGTTGTAAGAATTCTTTTTTTATTCTGAACACTAGACCTTTATTAGATATATGATTTATAAATATTTTCTTTCCTTAGTATAGACTGTGTTTTATACTTTGTTGATAATGTCCTTTGATGCCCAAAAGTTTTAAATCTTTGATTTTTTAATTTATATTATAAATGAAAATTATTTTTAATATAAATTTATTTATTTTAATTGGAGGCTAATTACTTTACAATATTGTATTGGTTTTCTTCTATCCAACTCATTCCTCTAATTTATGTTATCTGCTCAGCAAATGTAGATGGATTGATAACCCTGTTCTACATATGGATTATTGCCATTGTCATGATATAAAAATACATTTAAACTATATTCACTGAAAAATGCAAAATACTGAACAGACTGTATATTAAAACTTCATTTGTTGAAAAAGAGGGGGGTAGACAGAGAGATGATTTATGTGTATAGAAAATATCTATAAGGAACCATAATAAACAATAGTAGTTATCTAAGGAGTAGGACCTTCATTTTTCAATTTATACCATTTTGTATTATTTGATTTTTATGTACCAAGTATGTATTACTTGAACAACAATTTTCAATGGAGTTTTAAACCCATGCTGCATTACTTTTTCCTGTAAGCTCCAAATGACTTAATAAATTGAGTGATCCCATTTTCCAGACACACAGTCAGAACACATATTCTGATAGTCTTGTATGTACAGATCTGCCTCAATTTAAGATGAGACCACATCCTATCATCAACTGAAAATACTGCAAGTGGAAAATACATTTAATATACCTAACTTACTGAAAATCATAGCTTAGCCTAGCCTATCTTAATTGTGCTCAGAACACTTACACTAGCTTATAGTAGGGCACCTAGAGACTCAGAGACAGTGAAGGACAGGGAAGGCTGACATACTGCAGTTTATGGGGTCACAAAGAGTTGGACACGACTGAACAACTGAACAACAACAACAGTAGGGTGAAAACCTCTATCACAAACCCCTTTTTATATAAAATGTTGAGTATCTCATGTAATTTGTTGAATCTTGTACTAAAAGTGAAAAAAAAAAAAAAGCTTTTGTAGGTACAAGATGGTTGTAGATGTATTGGTTATTTTCCATTGTGATTGTGGGGCTGACTGGGAGCTGTGAGTTGCTGCTGTTCCCCAGCATCACAAGAGAGTATGGTACAGCATATCACTAGCCTGGGCAAAGATCAGAATTCAAAATATGGTTTCTACTGAATGTGTTAGTTCTTGTACCATTGTAAAGTGGGAAAATCCTAAGTCAAAACATTGTAAATCATGGAGTGTCTGTATTTGTAGGAAACTGAGTTAAACTATTTGAAACTGGGTCTGATCTATAAGAGTCAGCAATTGAGATTACCATGTAGATTTTTTTTTAACTCTATAGTATTTTTAAATTGAGATATACTCGACATACAACATTGTATTAGTTTTTGGTGTACACATAATGATTTGATTTATGTATATATTGCAAAATAATTACTGCAATAAATTCTGTTCACACCCATCACCAAATATAGTTATAAAACTTTTTTTCTTGTGATGAGAACTTTTAAGATCTGCTATCTTAGAAACTTTCAAATATATAATACAATATTGTTAACCATAGCAACATGCTATATATTACATTCCCAGAACTTATTTATTTCAAAACTAGAGGTTTGTACTTTTTAACTGTCTTCACCCATCTTGCCTACCTCTCGCCCCTTTGTCCCCAAGGAACTATCAATCTGTTCTCTGTATCTATGAGGTTTTTTTTTTTTTTTTTAAGATTCCACATATAAATGAAATCATACCATGATACCACGATATGGTATTTGTCTTTCTCTGTCTGACTTTTTCACTTAGCATAATGCCCTCAAGATCTATCCATATTATTGTTGTTGCAGATAGTAAGGTTTTCTTTTTTTTAATGACCAAATGGTATTCCATTGTATATCATTATATACCATGTTTTCTTTATCCATTTATTCATTGATAGATGCTTAAGTTGTTTCCATGTCTTGATTATTGTAAATGATGCTGCATTGTATATGGATTCTTCAGCATAACGATTTCGTTTCTTTTGGTAAATACCCAGAGGCAGAATTCCTGGATCATATGGTAGCTCTGTTTTTAATTTTTTGAGCAACCTCCATTGCTATTTTCCATAGTTTCTGCACCAATTTACATGTCGATCAACTGTCCACAAGGGTTGCCTTTTCTTCATGTTCTACGCAACACTTATTATTTCTTGTCTTTGACGATAGCCATTATAACAGATGTGGGATGATATCTCATTGTGATTTTGATCTGCATTTCCTTGATGATCAGTGATGTTGAGCATCTTTTCATGTGCCTATCGGGCATCTATGTGCCTGCTTTGGAAACATCTCTATGCAGGTTTCTTGCTCATTTTTTAATCTGACTCTTTTTCTGTTGAGTTGTGTTAGTTCTTTAAATATTTTAGATATTAACCCCTTATTAGATATATGATTTGAAAATATTTCCCTCTGTTTGGTAGGTTGCTTTTTTATTTTGATGGTTGTTTCCTTTTCTGTACAGAAGCTTTTTAGTTTGATATAGTTCCATTTGTTTATCTTTCTTTTGTTGCCTTAGCTTTTGGTGTCAAATCCAAAAAGTCATTGCCAAGACTGATGTCAAGGGACTTTCCCCCTGTGTTTTCTTCTAGAATTTTTATCATTTCAGGTCTTACATTCAAGTCTTTAATTCATTTTGAGTTTATTTTTGTGTGTAGTGTAAGATGGGGTCCAGTTTCATTATTTTGCCTCTAGCTATTCAGTTTATCTAACACCATTTATGGAAGAGAATATCCTTTCCCCATTGTATATTCTTGGTTCATCTGTTGTTACTTAATTGACCATATATGCATTGGTTATTTTTTCTGGCCTCTCTACTCTGTTCCATTGATCTATGTATTTGTTTTTATGTTAATGACATACTACTTCATTACTATAGTTTTGTAATATAGTTTGGAATCATAAAGTGTGATGCCTTCCATTTTGTTCTTCTCAAGGTTGCTTTATCTATTTTGAGTATTTTGTGATTCCATACAAATTTAAAAAAATTGATTCTGTTTCTGTGATAAATGCCATTGTAATTTTGATAGAGATTGCAAAGAATCTGTAGATTGCATTGGGTAGTATGATCATTTTAACAACATTAATTCTTGCAATCCATGAGCTTGGAATTTTTTCCATTTATTTTTGTCTTCAGTTTCTTTCATTAATTTCTTATGGTTTCCAGTTCTTCCACTTCTTTGGTTAAATGTGTAGCTAAATATTTTACTTTTTAATGGATAATACAGTTGTAGTTGGGATTTTCTCCTTAATTTCTCTTTCTAAGAGTTTATTACCACAACAGATTTTGGTATATCGATTTTATATTCTGCAAATTTACTGAATTCATTTATTGGATCTAACAGTTTTTGGATGGTGTCTTTATGGTTTCCTATAGATTATATTATGTCATCTGCAAATAGAGACAGTTTTACTTCTCCCTTTCCAGTTTGGATGCCTTTTATTTTTTATTTTTTCCTGATTGCTCTGGCTAGGATTTCCAGTGCTATGTAGAATAAAAGTGACAAAAGTGGGCATCCTTGTGTTTTTCCTGATCTTAGAGGAAAAGTTTTCAGTTTTTTGCCATTGCTTATGGTGTTAGCTTTGAACTAGTCATACAGGGCTTTTATTATGTTGAGATATGTTCCTTCTATACCCACTTTGCTGAGAATTTTTATCATAAATAGATGCTGAAATTTGTTAAATGCTTTCTTTGAGTCTATTTAGATGATCATATGATTTTTACACTTAATTTTGTTAATTTGGTATGTCACATTAATTGATTTGCAGATGTTGAGCCATCCTTACATCCCTGGAATAAATCCCACTTAATCATGATGTATGTATCATCCTTTTAATGTATTGTTGAGTTTGGTTTGCTGATATTTTTTTGAGGAGTTTTGCATCTGTGTTCTTCAGGGATATTGGCCTGTAGTTTTCTTTTCTTGTAGTTTCCTTGTCTGGGTTCTGTATCAGGGTAATGTGGGTCTCATAAAATAAATTTGGAAATATTCACTCCTCTTCAATTTTTGGAAGAGTTCAAGAATGATTGGTATTAATTCTCTAAATGTTTCATAGCATTCACCAGTGAAATCATCTGGTCCTGGACTTTTGTTTGCCTGGAGGTTTTTGGTTACTGATTCAATCTCCTTATTAGTGATCAGTCTGTTCATATTCCCTGTTTCTTTCTGATTAAGTCTTGGTGGGTTGTATGTTTTTAGAAATTTTCCATTTTTCTGGGTTATCCAATTTTTTGGCATGTAATTATTTATAGTAGTCTCTTATCCTTTATATTTTTGTGGTATCAGTTGTAATGTCTCCTGTTTCATTTCTGATTTTATTTATGAGTGCTCTCTTTTTCTCCTGATGAGTCTGGCTAAAGGTTCATCTGTTTTGTTTATCTTTTCAAAGAACCAGCTCTTAATTTCAGTGATCCGTTTTCTTTTGGGGCTACCCTGGTGGCTTAGATGGTAGAGAATCTGCCTGCAACGAGGGAGACTCAGGTTCCATCCCTGGGTTGGGAAAGATCCCCTGGAGAAGGGAATGGCAACCCACTCAACATTCTTGCCTGTAGAATTCCATGACAGAGGAGTCTGGCAAGCTACAGTTCATGGGACCGGAAAAAATCAGACACGACTGAGCGACTCACACACACACACATATTGTCTTTTTAGCCTCTATTTCATTTATTTCCTCTCTGATCTTTGTTATTTCCTTCCTTCTACTAACTTTGGGATTATTTTTGTTTTTACTTTTCTAGTTCCTTGAGTTGTAAAGTGAGTTTGTTTACTTAAGCTCTTTGTCTTTTCTTAATGTAGGCATTCATTGCTATGAACTTGACATTTGAACACTATAATATGGTTACTCTGGAAATCTTCTCTTCCTTCCCTTGGGATTGCCATTATTTTCTGTTGAGGTCTAAAGTTGTCCATTTGTGCAGGGGGCATCTCATTTCCTGTTACTAAAGTGTGAGGGTGTACCATACGCCTTCCAGTTCATTCTGCTCCTGAGTCTGACTCCAGTGTAACTCTACATGGTGTGCAGTGTTCTCTTCTTTCAAGCTGTGTTTGTGATTAATAAACTGCTGTCAGTCTCCTCTGACTCTGGTGTTGGTGGCATGTGTTCAGCCATCTTATACCATTTAGGATGGGCGAATCCCATCTTTACCAATGGAATGCGTAAGAGGTGGTCAAACAATGTGGCTGGATAGAAAATTATTGTGGTAAATTTACATATGTTAAACTTCACGCACCCATTTTGAGGGTATAGTTCAATAAGTTTTGACAAATAGATCAGCATCATCCCATTGAATGAATTAACATATCCCAATTTATTTACCTATTTACCTGTTGATGGACATTTGTTTTTATTTTTTTCTCCAGTTTTCAATTACCGTAAATGAAGTTGATACTTCATATCATTTATGTACAAGTCCTTATGAATATATGTTGCCAGGGTCCAGCCCCGGTGGATCCAGGGAATTCGAAGGGTGGACGGCGTTGGCGTGGAAAGACTTGTTTATTTATTAATATAAGATTAGATTAAGAAACTATAGTGTAGTAAGAAGATTAAGTGGAGGAAGAGGGCTGAATAGCTTGGTTTACGCGGAAGACCAATAAAATTCCAGACAAGGAATTTGCACCATCTACGTTGGGCCACCGGCGCTCGCTTGAATATCTAAGGGTGCCTCACCTTAAGCTCCCTTTCGTGTGGGTCTTAACAGCCAGGGCAAATAAGTAGACCTGGCGAGCCTCCGTGCCCCAGATGGAAATTCAGCCTGAAATTAAAGTAAAGAGCAGAGAGAGGGAAAGGGAGAGAAAACGAGAGAGAGAGAGACACGGGGGGAGCCAGATTCCCCAGAAACCAGGCCAAGAGACTAGTTCGAGAAACTGGTCCGAGAAGCTGGTCCGAGAAGCTGGTCCCATCCTTTATTGTTCAGAAGGCCTTTTATACTTTTGATAAAACATGGAGTTCAATGGGTAACACAAAATTATGTAGCGTTGGCAACCCAGATTCTTTCCATATATCATTTTGTATACAAAAGGTCTCAGGTGATTTACATTATCTTCTGGCCAAGAGGCTTGTTAACACTTTTTGGCTCTCTTCCTTAATGAATGTTAATTTTGTTTCCCCTGAAGTGTTTTTCTTTAATCTGCATCTCCTTAAAGCATTAAAGTTACATCTCTATAGAACAAAGGTGCAGTGGGTTATAACAAAGAAGGTACTTAACTCAAAGATCTAATGTTGCTAATACCAGGTCTACTACTTGTTTTTCTATATACCAACTATATCTAAAAATAAAGGATATGAAAATTTGGCAGCAAGCATTGACTCAACAAATGAAACCTTTAATCAGTCCTATTCTAAAGATTTTGACTCTTCGGAAGCCCCTACATTCCTAGGATGTTTTAAGCTTCCTGTGCCTCCTGCGGTCAGGAGGCCTCAAACAATCACATGCACAGCTGTACGAGTCCTGCAGGCAGGCTAGAAAGCCATCAGAGGGGTTTTTTGGATTGAAACACTCTTTCAAATGCAGAAGACTAAAGCCCTAAATTGACTTTTTCCAGAAAATGTCAGAAGAGTGGAAAAGCAGAGCACAAAAGCAGGCAGATTTTTGTTGGGGTACATGCTTAGGAATTTCCAGAGGGGCCCCTGAAGTCTGAGCACGCCTTGCGTATGTCAGCTTCCTTCCTCATGACCTTGTCACGGGCGGGATTCCTCACACTGGCTCCCGGCAATATGTTTTCATTTCTCTTAGATAAATACTTAGAGGAGTAATTGCAGAACCACATAGTAGGGGTATACTTCAGTTTAGAAGAAAAGGTTAAACTGTTTTCCAATGTGGTTGTGCCATATTGCATTTCCACACATCAATGTGGTAGACTTATTTTAAATATATTCTAATAATCTGTTTTTGACTGTAAGTTTAATATTATTACATAGGCATTTCTTACATTACTAATATATTTGTATATATTTTTACCACTATATTTTGTCTTTTCTATTTACCATGTTTTTTTTTTTTTTTTTAAATTTTTCCTTTCTCTACTTTTATTTGAATTATTGAGTTTCTTTTTTCCAGGTATTCCACAATCTATTGATTTTCAGGTTAAACATCAAATTTATACTATTTTAATATTACTCTTAAATTGTCATTATGAATCATTAGTAAAGAATAAATGTTAATCAACATTTCTACTCTTGTCCCTAAATAAAGTGAACTTTAAACTACTTTAACCTTGATTAACACTATGTCTTATTAAATGTTAGTGCTGTCTCATATTTTGGTTTCACCATGTGAAACTAAATATACTCAGATTTAGTCATTATTATTTTTCTTATTTTATATGCAGGCATACTTCTTTTTATTACACTTCACTTTTTTTTTTTTTTTAAATTGAAGGCATATGGCAACCCTGCATAGAGCATGGCTATCTGTGCCATTTTTCAGATAGACAGCATTTGCTCATTTATCTCTGTGTCACATTTGGTAATTCTCACAATATTTTAAACTTTTCATTATTACTATATTTGTTATGGGAATACATGATCAATGATCTTTAATGTTATTATTGTAATTATTTCTGGACTCTGCAAATCCTGCCATGTAAGATGGTGAACTTAATAAACTGTATGCGTTCTGACCAATTGGCCATTTCCCCATTTCTCTCTTCCTCTCCTGGGGCCTTTCTATTCCCTGCATGCATGCTAAGTCACTTTGGTTGTGTCTGATTCTTTGCGACGCTATGGACTGTAACCTGCCAGGCTCCTCTGTCCATGGAATTCTCCAGGCAAGAATAATGGAGTTTGTTGCCTTGCCCTGCTCCAGGGGATCCCCAACCCAGGGACTGAACTTACATCTTTTGTGGCTCCTACACTGCAGGTGTATTCTTTACCACTGAGCCACCGGGGAAGCCCTCTATTACCTGAGACACAACCATACTTAACTTAGATCAGTGAATAACCCTACAGTGGTCTCTAAGTGTTCAACTGAAGGGAAGATCACACATCTCTCTAAATTAAAAGCTCAAAATGATTAAGCTTAGTGAGGAAGGCATGTGAAAGCCAAGACAGGCTGAAAGCTAGGCATCTTGTGCCAAATGGTTTGCTAAGCTGTGATTGTAATGAAAAAATTCTTGAAGGAAATTAAAAGTGCTACTCCAGTGAATACACACATTAAAAAAAAAAAAAAAAGCAAAACAGCCTTATTGCAGATATGGAGAAAATTTTAATGATCTGGATAGAATACCAATCTAGAACATTTGCTTAAACCAAAGCCTAATCCAGAGCAAAGCTCACTCTCTTCAGTTCCATCAAGATTGAGGTATGTGAGGAAGATACAGAATAAAAGCTTGAAGCTAGCAGAGGTTGGTTCATGAGGTTTAAGGAATGGAGCTATCTCCATAACAGCAGCAAGTACTGATGTAGATGCTGCAGCAAGTTTTCCAGAAGATCTTGTTGAGATAATAATGAATGTAGCTACACTATACAGCAGGTTTTCAATTTAGACAAAACAGCCTTATATTGGAAGAAGATGTCATCTAGGACTTTCATAGGTAGAGAGGAGAAGTCAATGCCTGATTTCAAAGCTTCAACGGGCAAGCTGACTCTCTTGGTGACTTTAAGTTGAAGCCAGTGTTCATTTACCATTCTGAAAATCCTAGTGCCCTTAAGAATAATGCAAAACATTCTGTTTGTGCTCTGTAAATGGAACAGTAAAGCTTGGATTACAACATTACTGAATAGTTTAAGTCCACTGTTGAGATCTGCTGCTCAGAAAAAAAATATATATATTTCAATGTATTATTGCTATTGACAATGAACCTTGTTACCCAAGAGCTCTGGCAAAGAGGTACAATGAGATTAATGTTGCTTTCAAGCTTCAACATTCATTCTGAAGCCTATGAATCAAGAAGTAATTTCAACTTTCAAGTCTTATTATCTAAGAAATACATTTTGTAAGGCTATAGCTGCCGTAGATGGTGATTTCTTGGATGGATCTGGGCAAAGTCAATTGAAAATCTTATGGAAAGGATTCACCATTCTAGATGCCATTAAGAACATTTGTGATTCATGGTAAGAGGTCAAAATATCAGTGTTCATAGGAATTTTGATGAAGTTGATTCAAACGCTCATGGATGATATTGGAGGGTTAGACTTCACTGGAGGAAATAACTGCTAATGTGTTGGAAGTAGCAGGAGAAGTAGAATTAGAAGTGGAGCTTGAAAATGTGACTGAATTGCTGCAATCTCATGATAAAACTAATGGATGAGGAGTTGCTTATGGATGAGCAAGTAAAGTGGTTTCTTGAGATAGAATAACTCCTGGTGAAGATGCTGTGAAGATTGTTGAAATGACAAGAAGAGATTTAGAGTATGACATAAACTTAGTTGATAAAGCAGTGGCAGAGTTTGAGAGGACTGACTCCAATTTTGAAAGCAGTTCTACTGTAGGTAAAGTCCTGTCAAACCAAATTGCTTGCTACAGAGAAATCATTTGTGAAAAGAGGGGTCAATCCATGTGACAAACCTCATTTTTTAAAAAATAAATTGTCATCCCCCCCTCACCTTTGGCAGTCACTACCCTGATCAGTCAGCAGTCATCAACATCTAGAAAAGATTCTCCACCAGTAAAAAAATTATGGCTCATTGAAGACTCAGATGATGGTTAACATTGTTTAGCAGTAAAGTATTTCTTAATTAAGGTGTGTACATTGTTTTTTAAGACATAATGCTATTGTACACTTAATAGACTACATTATATTATAAGCATAAATTTTATATGCACAGAGAAACGAAAGCATTCATGTGACTTGCTTTGTTGAGATATTTGCCTGTTGTTGGTCTGAAGCCAAACTTGCAATATCTCTGAGGTATGCTTGTAGTCAACTTTTGTCAGTTTTTTTGGTCAATTATTATCCATCTTTTTGGCAAGTATTTTTTTTAATCCATTGCTTCTAACCACTCAGTTTTTTTTAATTGTTAATTTCTGTTTTTATTAAAACATATGGATTCTTTATATCTACAGTGAAAGTCTATCAATTTATTTATTTTTATTAAAATTTTATTTTTACTTTATTTTACTTTACAATACTGTATTGGTTTTGCTAGTCTATCAATTTAAAAATATCCATCTTTATTGAAAATATCTAGTTTTTTTTTTTTTTTTCTTTTTAAGTAGATGTTTAGTTGAATGACAAGTAAATGGGTCAGGGCAGTACTAGAGACGTTAGACGTTGAAGCCCTTATGGTGACAGAAGGGCTTCCTTGTTAGTTCAGCTGGTAAAGAATCTGCCTGTAATGCAGGAGACCCTGGTTCGATTCCTGGGTCAGGAAGATCCACTGGAGAAGGGATAAGCTACCCACTCTAGTATTCTTGGGCTTTCCTGGTGGCTCAGCTGGTAAAGTATCCTCCTGAAATGTGGGAGGCCTGGGTCCAATCCCTGGGTTGGGAAGATCCCCTGGAGAAGAGAACGGCTACCTACTCCAGTATTCTGGCTTGGAGAATTCCATGGACTGTATAGTCCATGGGGTTGCAAAGAGGCAGACACAACTGAGTGAATTTCACTCACGATGACAGAGGGTGAACAGTGCAACATGTATGTGGTCCTCCAGGAGGGCTTGGACAGGGTTGATACATTATGACTATAGTTTGGAAAAGGCATTCTGCTGCTCCCAAGTTACTTCCTACAACTTTCCTGCTATTAGTACTTCCTACTGTTGGTTATCTTCTACTTTTTACTGGAAAGTAAGAGGTAAGGTCTTTTGCCAAGAGTGGGGAAGCCTGCCTTGGGCTTCCCAGGTGACGCTAGAGGTAAAGAATCTGTCCACCAATTCAGGAGATGCAAGAGACATGGGTTCAACCCCTGGGTTGGGAAGATCCCCTGGAGAAGGAAATGGCAACTCACTCTAGTATTCTCACCTGGAGAATTCCATGGACAGAGGAGCCTGGTGGGCTCCAGTCCGTAGGGCCACAAAGAGTCAGACATGACTGAGTAACTTAGCACAGCAAAGGGAAGATATGGTGACTTTAGAAGACTTAAGAAAAATGCAGTGCCACTGATTATTTTTCTCCAGCAACCAGGTATCGCCCTGAAGACAGATTGATCCATGGTTGATGTGTTGCCAACATTAGAACGGTTGTAAAAGGACTACTGAGACTTAGGCAAGAGACTGCTTAATGTGATGACTGATGGGATCTAAACTGATTAAGGAAAAAATAAAAACAACTAGCTATGTCTGTGTGGTTGGATAAAAGCAGGAATATACAATTGAGCAAGTTAGAAGAATAATACACTAGATTGAGAATATGATATTTTAATATATTTCATGATTGGTGAGTTCCAGGAGATAACAACTAAGGTGTAACCGGGGGTGGTGATGGAAGTAGAATGAGACGGGGAAGATAATTGCAATTAAGACACTAAGGCAACCTGGAATCTTGAAAATTGGAGGAATCCTTCATGTTTAAGGATCCCTGCTTTGAGAAATATGCTGTCACAATAGAAGCAAGATAATTGTCTAATAAGTTGACTTTATTTATTTTAAAAAAATTATTTATTTTAATTGGAGGCTAATTACTTAGACACAGATGTATCAGTTCAGTTCAGTCGCTCAGTCATGTCTGACTCTTTGTGACCCCATGAATCGCAGCACGCCAGGCCTCCCTGTCCATCACCATCTCCCGGAGTTCACTCAGACTCACGTCCATCGAGTCCGTGATGCCATCCAGCCATCTCATCCTCTGTCGTCCCCTTCTCCTCCTGCCCCCAATCCCTCCCAGCATCAGAGTCTTTTCCAATGAGTCAACTCTTCGCATGAGGTGGCCAAAGTACTGGAGCTTCAGCTTTAGCATCAATCCCTCCAAAGAAATCCCAGGGCTGATCTCCTTCAGAATGGACTGGTTGGATCTCCTTGCAGTCCAAGGGACTCTCTAGAGTCTTCTCCAACACCACAGTTCAAAAGCATCAATTCTTCGGTGCTCAGCCTTCTTCACAGTCCAACTCTCACATCCATACATGACCACAGGAAAAACCACAGCCTTGACTAGACGGACCTTAGTCGGCAAAGTAATGTCTCTGCTTTTGAATATACTATCTAGGTTGGTCATAACTTTTCTTCCAAGGAGTAAGCGTCTTTTAATTTCATGGCTGCAGTCACCATCTGCAGTGATTTTGGAGCCCCCAAAAATAAAGTCTGACACTGTTTCTACTGTTTCCCCATCTATTTCCCATGAAGTGATGGGACTGGATGCCATAATCTTTGTTTTCTGAATGTTGAGCTTTCAGCAAACTTTTTCACTCTCTTTTTTCACTTTCATCAAGAGGCTTTTTAGTTCCTCTTCACTTTCTGCCATAACGGTGGTGTCATCTGCATATCTGAGGTTATTGATATTTCTCCCGGCAGTCTGGATTCCAGCTTGTGTTTCTTCCAGTCCAGTGTTTCTCATGATGTACTCTGCATAGAAGTTAAATAAGCAGGGTGACAATATACAGCCTTGACGTACTCCTTTTCCTATTTGGAACCAGTCTGTTGTTCCATGTCCAGTTCTAACTGTTGCTTCCTAATCTGCATACAGATTTCTCAAGAGGCAGGTCAGGTGGTCTGGTATTCCCATCTCTTTCAGAGTTTTCCACAGTTTCTTGTGATCCACACAGTCAAAGGCTTTGGCATAGTCAATAAAGCAAAATTAGATGTTTTTCTGGACCTCTCTTGCTTTTTCCATGATCCAGTGGGTGTTGGCAATTTGATCTCTGGTTCCTCTGCCTGTTCTGAAATCTACTTGAACAGCAGGGAGTTCATGGTTCATGTATTCCTGAAATCTGGCTTGGAGAATTTTAAGCAGATGTATAGAACAGTCTTTGGACTCTGTGGGAGAGGGAGAGGGTGGGATGATTAGGGAGAATGGCATTGAAACATATATAATACCATATAAGTTGACTTTAATATGCAATTAACTGAGCCTCATAATCTTCTCTACAGGAAGTATATATCTTTGTGTTCTTCTTCATATTCAAGTTTACTGTGGAAAAAACATCAGACAACAATATAATTCATTTGGCATAAGATTTCTTAACATTGTGTACTTTTTCTCGTACTTTTCACTTCACCATCCAGGGGGGTGGCCTTTCATAACTAGAAGCAAGTGAGTCCCCAAAATGGTGTGAATTATTAGTTTAAATATTCAAGTAAAATTTAATTTTATATGAAAAATTTGGATCACAAAGATAAAAAGAGAATTTTGCCATAATGATGAGCAAAATGTCTCTAATGTTAATAGCCTCTAGATATCACCTCATTTTTTTTTCAGATCAGAATTAACGAAGAAATTCTATATATGGATTAGAGAGCATGTATAAAATCATTTTAGAAACTTTAGATGAAAGATTTTTGATTGGAAAGATTCCAAGTGTCAATTAGTAGTTGTGAAGCTTTAGCTACTATGGTTCTGAATCATTTGGACTTAAATAAAGTTTAGCTTTCACATTAGGTGATCTTCAGTCCAGAGTGATCAGAAGAAAAATAACTGATATTTAAGAAACTCTTTTCATATAATGAAAATCCTGTCATGAATAGAAGTAATTTTAATTTTTCTCACAGAAAATATCAAGAGAGTATTGTAATGTTTGGCATAATTTTCCAAATGTAACCTTAGCCAGCACAGATAAAATTATATCATAAGAAGTTTTAACATTTGATGAACTTGTATTAATTAATTCTTCAGTTTATACCATATTAAAGCATGTGAACAGATAGATGATGAAAATTAAATTTAATATTAATTATGATTTTAGTTCCTTTTTCCCTTCCTTCATTCACCCCCTTTTTTTACTTGTATTTGTTAATTGCTACAGGAAGTTTTGGAGATTGGCTAAGTACTACACAAGGAACAAGTTAGTCATTTCACTGCACTTTGTATATTTCACTGTGTTCATTGTGCTAAGCTATTCAAGAAAGACATTGAACAAGAGGAGCAAGGTTTCTGAGGACCATAAATCTGAGACATTTTCTCCCCCATTTGAGAAGAAATTAGAAGAAATCTAATCTCATTTATGGTGTACTTGATAGTAATCAACTTACAGTTTCCATAGGGAGCTCAAGTTCTCATGTAATTACAAGGTGCAAATCAGCATGTGGTTATTTATGTTATGCAGACTAAGCACATAAAAATATGTTGGATCATATTGAACTGAAAGTTTGAAATCCAGGAATATTTGTTTGGCCTGAGCCATCTGTTTAAGGGAGATCTCCTAATGTTCTTAATATACTCTTGTAGGCCTCTGTGTCACAAATTACTAATATTTCTATGTACAATGGGATACTCATCATCTATAGTAGAAATGTATTTTCTTATGGCTATTAATCCTGATTAAAACTAATGTTTTTTATTTTTTTTTAGGGTGCAATGGTTAATTAGACCTGGATTTATAATTTAATTAGTGTAGTGTCTTAGATTTCCTGAAATGACTCATTTTAGCATAAAAGGTTGAAAGATAAAAGAAAGGCCTGTACTTTATTGCTCCATCTAATTCTTCCCTCATAGTTCAGTCGGTAAAGAATCTACCTGCAATGCAGGAGACCTGGGTTTGATTCCGTCAGGAAGATTCCCTGGAGAAGGAAATGGCAATCCAAAATTCCAAGGACAGAGGAGCCTGGCGGGCTACAGTCCATGGGGTCTTAAGAGTCGGACATGACTTAGTGACTAAACCAGCACCACCAATGGTAAAAGATATTAATAATTAGAAAATAATAACAAATAATTCAGTAATCTGGCACTCAGGAAATTTGATGCTATGTAACACAGATTGAATTTTGAGAGATGAAGTGGATTCCTGAGTTACAAATATCTGAGTGGTGAGGAATTAATGATAACTTTGTATATTTACAAAGCACAGTCACTTTGCTTTAGGTACTTATTGATAACCCAGATTCAGAGATAGAATTTCCTTTATATCATCT
This sequence comes from Capricornis sumatraensis, assembly GCF_032405125.1. Lineage (NCBI taxonomy): Eukaryota > Metazoa > Chordata > Mammalia > Artiodactyla > Bovidae > Capricornis > Capricornis sumatraensis. The sequence goes on along the minus strand of NC_091092.1, from coordinate 3,460,476 downwards.
AAAAGTTTGATATGTATGGATGTAAACTAGGATGATTTGAGTGATGAGAGTGGCAAAAGAAAAACCTATTCGTGAATATTGGCATCATTTTCTATGAATGAGTTCAGATGGTTGTGACTCTGGCTAATTCATGTGGTCTCAGGCAAAGGGACACTTTTTGAAAATTAGCCACCAAAAGAGAATTTTAGATAAGCTACCCTCTGTAATACTAAGTAGACAAGCTTGATTTATGTGTTTTTTGTTTAGTTTCATTTGTTCAGAATGCTAGGCTAAGTTCTTTGACTTTATTGTACATGTAAAAGGGGAAGTGTTATGAGCAGAGTGCCTTACTTATGTAATAATGAGAATGATGTATTTCTCTACATATTATTTCACTGAGGTACAGAAATATGACTTTGTAAGAACAAAAATATGTTGAATCAACATTGAGATGTTGATATCAAAATTGTTTCAGTGATATTAGTTTGAAATTTAAACTTAGCTAAGCTTTTCGCCTTTTATTAAATTCAGGTGTCCTGGAGATAGTTGAAAAGTTAATACTTAGGCATGAAAGTGGGGAAAAAATGGGAGTAACAACCAATACATCTTCTCCATCAATCAGTACATCTTCTTCATTAACAACTTAATCCTGGTCAAGTAGAGATGCAAATAGTTTTAACAATAATTTTAATGAACATTTATAACACATATGAACATGAATTATAGTCTAAATTTTCCTCCTACCACTTATAAATTTTAATATATGGAGCAACTATAAACTTTTCTGGGCTTTAGTTACCTCCCTTATAAATTTTGCATAGTAATATGTTGAGTGTCTAAAGACAAGAAGTTTTTAAGGTCTTTTTTAGTTCTATGATCTTTACTTTGATAAATGGTAAGGCAGTAAGAGATGTCATTAAAAATTTCATTTCTCAGAAAAAATGTTAATATGCCAAAATTTGAAAGCCTTTGATTCAATTCTATTGAGCAGTATCATTCTGAAATATCTATGTTTAATGAATAGTTGACTGAAAGTCATGAATTATGGCTTTATTACATCTAAATCAGTTAGCATTTTGAAGTGGTGATACAAATACAAGAAAAATACCAAATATGAATGTTAGTCACTCAGCCGTGTCCGACTCTTTGTGACCCCATGTAGCTCACCAGGCTCCTCATTCATGGGATTTTCCAGGCAAGAATACTGGAGTGAGTTGCCAGTCCCTGCACCAGGGGATCTTCCTGACCCAGGGAACAAATCTGGGTCTCCTGCTTTGCTTGGAGATTCTTTAACATCTGAGCCACCAGCATAATCTAGGTTTAACTAAAATTTTATTTTTTTCACCAGTTGTTTGGGATCTACTAAGCTACTAATTTAACAACCAAGTATTGAATACTTCATAATTAGACATTATGTTAAAAAAAAATAACTAAGGAAAGTGAAGTACCTACATGCAAAATATTTGTCAGTCAGTCAGTCAGTTCAGTCACTCAGTCGTTTCCGACTCTTCGTGAACCCATGAATTGCAGCAAGCCAGGCCTCCCTGTCCATCACCAACCCCTGGAATTTACTCAAACTCATGTCCATCGAGTCAGTGATGCCATCCAGCCATCTCAACCTCTGTCATCCCCTTCTCCTCCTGCCCCCAATCCCTCCCAGGATCAGAGTATTTTCCAGTGAGTCAACTCTTCACATGAGGTGGCCAAAGTATTGGGGTTTCAGCTTTAGCATCAGTCCTTCCAAAGAACATCCAGGACTAATCTCCTTTATTATGGAATGCTTGGATCTCCTTGCAGTCCAAGGGACTCTCAAGAGCCTTCTCCAACACCACAGTTCAAAAACATCAATTCTTCAGTGCTCAGCTTTCTTCACAGCCCAAATATCACATCCATACATGACCACTGGAAAAACCAGAGCCTTGACGAGATGGACTTTTGTTGGCAAAGTAATGTCTCTGCTTTTTAATAAGCTGTCTAAGTTGGTCATAGCTTTCCTTCCAAGGAGTAAGCATCTTTTAATTTCATGGCTGCAATCACCATCTGCAGTGATTTTGGAGCCACCCAAAATAAAGTCTGACACTGTTTCCACTGTTTCCACTCTTTCCCCATCTATTTCCCATGAAGTGACGGGACCAGATGCCATGATCTTAGTTTTCTGAATGTTGAGTTTTAAGCCAGCATTTTCACTCTCCTCTTTCACTTTCATCAAGAAGGTCTTTAGTTCCTCTTCACTTTCTGCTATAAGGGTGGTGTCATCTGCATATCTGAGGTGATTGATATTTCTCCCGGCACTTCTGATCCCAGCTTCTGCTTCTTCCAGCCCAGCATTTCTCATGATGTATTCTGCATATAAGTTAAATAAGCAGGGTGACAATATGCAGCCTTGACGTACTCCTTTTCCTATTTGGAACCAGTCTGTTGTTCCATGTCCAGTTCTAACTGGTTCTTCCTGGCCTGCATATAGGTTTCTCAAGAGGCAGGTCAGGTGGTCTGGTATTCCCATCTCTTTCAGAATTTTCCACAGTTTACTGTGATCCACACAGTCAAAAGCTTTGGCAAGGTCAATAAAGCAGAAATAGATGTTTTTCTGGAACTCTCTTACTTTTTCCATGATCCAGCGGATGTTGGCAATTTGATCTCTGGTTCCTCTGCTTTTCCTAAAACCAGCTTGAACATCTGGAAGTTCACAGCTCAAGTATTGCTGAAGTCTGGCTTGGAGAATTTTGAACATTACTTTACTAGTGTGTGAGATGAGTGCAATTGTGCAGTAGTTTGAACATTCTTTGACATTGCTTTTCTTTGGGATTGCAGTGAAAACTGACATTTTCCAGTCTTGAGTTTTCCAAATTTGCTGGCATATCAAGTGCAGCACTTTCACAACATCATTTTCAGGATTTGAAATAGCTCTTCTGGAATTTCATCACCTCCACTAGCTTTGTTTGTAGTGATGATTTCTAAGGCCCACTTGACCTCACATTCCAGGATGTCTGGCTCTAGGTGAGTGATCACACCATCGTAATTATCTGGGTTGTAAAGATCTTTTTTGTTCAGTTAATTCTGTGTATTCTTGCCACCTCTTTTTAATATCTTCTGCTTCGGTTAGGTCCATACTATTTCTGTCCTTTATCGAGCCCATCTTTGCATGAAATATTCCCTTGGTATCTCTAATTTTCTTGAACAGATCTCTAATCTTTCCCATTCTGTTGTTTTCCTCAATTTCTTTGCATTGATCTGTGATGAAGGCTCTCTTATCTCTCCTTGCTATTCTTTGGAACTCTGCATTCAGATGCTTATATCTTTCCTTTTTACCTTTACTTTTGGCTTCTCTTTTCACAGCTATTTGTAAGGCCTCCCCAGACAGCCATTTTGCCTTTTTGCATTTCTTTTTTGGGGATGGTCTTGATCCCTGTCTCCTGTACAGAGTCACAAACCTCTGTCCATAGTTCATCAGGCACTCTGTCTATCAGATTTAGTCCCTTAAATCTATTTCTCACTTCCACTGTATAATCATAAAGGATTTGATTTAGGTCATACCTGAATGGTCTAGTGCTTTTCCCTACAGTTTTCAATTTTAGTCTGAATTTGGCAATAAGGAGTTCATGATCTGAGCCACAGTCAGCTCCCAGTCTTGTTTTTTGCTGACTGTATAGAACTCCATCTTTGGCTGCAAAGCATATAATCAATCTGATTTTGGTATTGACCATCTGGTGATGTCCATGTGTAGAGTCTTCTCTTGTGTTGTTGGAAGATGGTGTTTGCCATGACCAGTGTGTTCTCTTGACAAAACTCTATTAGCCTTTGCCTTGTTTCATTCCATATTCCAAGGCCAAATTTGCCTCTTACTCCAGGTACTTCTTGACTTCCTACTTTTGCATTCGTATAATGAAAAGGACATCTTTTTTGGGTGTTAGTTCTAAAAGGTCTTGTAGGTCTTCATAGAACCATTCAACTCCAGCTTCTTCAGCATTACTGGTTGGCGCGTAGGCTTGGATTACTGTCATATTGAATGGTTTGCCTTGGAAACAAACAGAGATCATTCCATCGTTTTTGAGATTGCATCCAAGTACTGCATTTCAGACTCTTTTGTTGACCATGATGGCTACTCCATTTCTTCTGAGGGATTCCTGCCCACAGTAGTAGATATAATGGTCATCTGAGTTAAATTCACCCATTCCAGTCCATTTTAGTTCTCTGATTCCTAGAATGTTGATGTTCATTCTTGCCATCTACTGTTTGACCACTTCCAGTTTGCCTTGATTCATGGACCTAACATTCCAGGTTCCTATGCAATATTGCTCTTTACAGCAGCAGACCTTGCTTCTATCACCAGTCACATCCACAACTGGATATTGTTTTTGCTTTGGCTCCATCCCTTCATTCTTTCTGGAGTTATTTCTCCACTGATCTCAGTAGCATATTGGGCACTTACCGGGGGAGTTCCTCTTTCAGTATCCTATCATTTTGCCTTTTCATACTGTTTATGGGTGGGTGCAGAAAGGCTGAGTGGAGCTACTCCATGTTCAAGATCAGGAGGGGCGCCCCTGGGAGATACCCCTCCTCCAAGGTAAGGAGCAGCAGCTGCGTTTTGCTGGAGCAGCTGTGAAGAGATACTCCACGACCAAGGTAAAAGAAACCCAAGTAAGACGGTTGGTGTTGCGAGAGGGCATAAGAGTGCAGACACACTGAAATCATAATCACAGAAAACTAGCCAATCTGATCACATGGACCGCAGCCTTGTCTAACTCAATGAAACTAAGCTATGCTGTGTGAGGCCACCCAAGATGGACGGGTCATGGTGGAGAGGTCTGACACAATGTGGCCCACTGGAGAAGGGAATGGCAAACCACTTCAGTATTCTTGCCTTGAGAACCCCATGAACAGTATGAAGAAATATTTGTATTGTATACATAATAAACTTTTTCAGTCGCTGAGTTGTGTCTGACTCTGCAACTCCATGGACTGCAGCACACCAGGCTTCCTTGTCCTTTACCGTCTCCCAGAGTTTGCTCAAACTCATCTCCATGGATCAGTGATGCCATCCAACCATCACATTCTCTGTTTCCCACTTCCCCTCCTGCCCTCAATCTTTCCCAGCATCAAGGTCTTTTCCAATGAGTCGGCTTTTCACATCAGATGGCCAGACTATGGGAACTTCAGCTTCAGTCTTTCCAATGAATATTCAGGGTTGACTTCCTTTAGGACTGACAGATTTGATCTCCTTGCTATCCAAGGGACTCTCAAGAGTCTTCTCTAGCACCACAGTTCAAAAGTATAAATTCTTTGACACTCAACCTTCTTTATGGTCCAACTCTCACATCTGTACATGACTACTGGAAAAACCATAGCTTTGACTATGTGGACATTGGTTGGCAAATTGGTATCTCTGCTTTTTAACACACTATCTAGTTTTGTTACAGCTTTTCTTCCAAGGAGTAAGTGTCTTTCAATTCCACGGCTGCTGTCTCTGTCTGCAGTGATTTTGGAGCTCAGAAAATGAAGTCTGTCACTGTTTCAACTTTTTTCTCCATTTATTTGCCATGATATGATGGGACCGGATGCCATGATCTTAGTTTTTTGAATGTTGAGTTTTAAACCAACTTTTTCACTCTCCTCTTTCCCCTTCATCAAGAGGCTTTTTAGTTTCTCTTCACTTTCTGCCATTATAGTAGTATCATCTGTATATCTGCGGTTGTTGATATTCTCCTGTTGGTCTTGATTCTATCTTGGGATTCATCCAGCCCAGCATTTTGCATGATGTACACTGCATAGAAGTTAAATAATCAGGGTGGCAATATACAGCCTTGATGTACTCCTTTCCCAATTTCGAACCAGTTTATTTTCCCATGTCCAGTTCTTACTATTGCTTCTTGGCCTGCATACAGGTTTCTTAGGTGGCAGGTAAGGTGGTCTAGTATTCCCATCTCTGAAAGAATTTTCTACAGTTTGTTGTGATCCATACAGTCAAAGTCTTTAGTGGTCAATGAAGCAGAAGTAGATGCTTTTTTTTTTTTTTTTGAAATTCTCTTGCTTTTTCTGTGATCTAGAGTATGTTGGCAACTTGATCTTTGGTTCCTCTGCCTTTTCTCAATCCAGATTTTACATCTGGAAGTTCTCGGTTCATGTACTTGTTAAAGCCTAGCTTGGAGAATTTTGAACATTACTTTGCTAGCATGTGAGAAGAAGTGCAATTGTGCAGTAGTTTGAACATTTTTGTTATTGCCTTTCTTTGGGATTGGAATGAAAAATAAATAAAAGATACAAATAATAAATAAGATATAATCCATGCTCCCCAGTCTAATGGGTAAAGTTTCTTTTAAACAGACAATTACAAAAGCATGACATCTTGTTGATAACCTTAGTTTATATATTTATTTTTAATGTATTTTTATTTTACCTATAATTTAAAAAAATATTTACTTATTTGACTGTGTCAGGTCTAAGTTACAGCACACAGCCTCTTTCTTTGCATTGCCTGGTAGTTGTGGTGGGAGGGCTTAGTTGCCCCATGGCATTTGGGATCTTATTTCCCTGACCAGCGATTGAACCTGTGTCCCCTGTGTTGCAAGGCAAATTCTTAACCAATGAACCACCAGGGAAGTCTCTATATATTTTTATATTTTTTAATCCAATTTAGTCTAGGACTACTCCCTGACATTAAGACCCAGTTTGATTTTCTATAGGGTCAAAGTTCAAATTTATTAATTAGTAGAATTTAGTTAGCATACTACACAGGTAAGATTAAAGCAAGTATGCTGATTTTTTTTTTTTTGTATGCGTATGTGTGTGTGTGTGTGTGGATGGCCTACAGTCTTATTAGTTCTCTGACCAGGGATTGAAGGGGTGCCCCCTGCAGTGGAAGCATGGAGTCTTAACCACTGGACTGCCAGGGAAGTCTTGTATTTCATTTTTGATACACTTGATTTTTCTCTTTTTAAAAGTCTTTGCTATTTTTACTATAATGTACTTTATTTGATTGATAGGAATACATAATCTGAAGGAGACAAGAAAAAAGCTACCAGTTATATGTCCAGATCTGCTGAAATTTTATTTTAAAAGGCAGCCAAATAAATGCTTTATTTAAACAAAAACAAAAGCAGACCTTGTTTTTGTAGCTAAGATAGTTGTGAGGGGGATCGGCATTTGTTTAAATGTTACTGATTCAGCAATTTTCGTTTTGGAGTAAAATGACATTATAGTGTTATAGTTTTATGAAACCATAGCAGAATACATATTTGACATTTTATCTAGGTTGCAAAAGTGAAGTAATGACTCATTTGAAAGATTTCGATCGTTTCTTGCTTGACATAATTCTGACTCTCAGATGTATCAGTTGCATATAATAGAGCCAAGCCAGCCATTTGGAAATGTGAATAATATGATCCAAGTCAATGAATTCAGTTTGAGGCTTATTTTTTACCTATAGAGATTACAGTGGAGGCAGAATCTTTAATTAAACAAGATTTTCTCTGCCTGGGCTCCATTTTGCAACTAATTTGCTACTAATCTCTGTGCTTCAGAGCGGGGTTCAGGCTCTATATTTAAAAATGCCTCTATAGACTATATTGGCTTTTAAGACTTAGAGTTTTCCCCCCTCCACTCCAAAAGCTATTAAAAAAAATATTTAAGTACAAAGTTATTTTAATTTCTGCTGTGCAGCAAAGTGATTCAGTTATGCACATGTACATATTCTTTTTTCAGATTCTTTTCCATTATGGTTTATCACAAGATATTGAATATAGTTCTATTCTATTATTCATTCTATATATACTAGTTTGCACCTGCTACTCCCAAACTCCCAGTTTTTCCAGCCCCCCTCCCTCTTTGCAACCACAACTCTGTTTTCTATATGTGAGTCTGTTTCCATTCAAGACATAAAGAACTTATTATTTTTATAAATGAAGTATTAGTGTTAAAATGGGCATAAAGAACATAGCATTCACCAAGGAAAATCAGTTTAAAGTGTTAAAGTTTTCTGAAAATGCAAAGAAAACCATAAGACCTACCTACTGTCACATGGTGAATTTTCTCAAATAACATTTCTCTTGCTGGTTATATTGGCTATGCCTTCATTCCCTCTTTTCAAATTAAGTAATCCTAAGAGGACAGCTTTCCTTAGTATGAATCATCTTTAGAAATATTTGCTTTCTACACACTAATCAATTTCACTTGTTTTTTAGAGATAGACATTTAATAAACCAAGGAAAACAATTTCTTCAAACATAGTATAATCAAGATTCACATCAGTAGTTTTACTAGATTAATTTTTGTGGCTAATGATAAATATAATTCCCTTAAATGTAAAATATTATGAGAATAATTAAGGGATCAAAGTTTCTTTGAACTAAGTATTTCAACCTCAGTATTAACAAAGTCTCTAGATATTTCATCTTAACCAAATGTTTTAAATACAAAATGAGACCATTGCCCTGTGATATTGGGAATGATGAAATCTTGATCTAATTATTTTCAGAGTCATTATTCTGTTTTTTTTTTAAATGTTTTTGGCAGCACCCAAGCTAGAAGTATAGAGCTTCTCCATCTTTGGATGCAAAGGATATAATCAATCTGATTTTGGTGTTGACCATCTGGTGATGTCCATGTGTAGAGTCTTCTCCTGTGTTGTTGGAAGAGGGTGTTTACTATGACCAGTGCATTCTCCTGGCAGAACTCTGTGAGCCTTTGCCCTGCTTCATTCTGTACTCCAAGGCCAAATTTGCCTGTTACTCCAGGTGTTTCTTGACTTCTTACTTTTGCATTCCAGTCCCCTATAATGAAAAAGACATCTTTTTTGGGTGTTAGTTCTAAAAGTTCTTGTAGGTTTTCATAGAACCGTTCAACTTCAGCTTCTTCAGCATTACTGGTCAGGGCATAAACTTGGATTACCAAGTCTTGGATCTGCAAGGAGATCCAACAAGTCCATCCTAAAGGAGATCAGTCCTGGGTGTTCTTTGGAGGGACTGATGTTGAAGCTGAGCCACCTGATGTGGAGAGCTGACTCATTTGAAAAGACCCTGATACTGGGAAAGATTGAGGGCAGGAGAAGGGAACAACAGAGGATGAGATGGTTAGGTGGCATCACCGACACAATGGACATGGGTTTGGTTGGACTCCGTGAGTTGGTGATGGACAGGGAGGCTTGGCCTACTGCAGTTCATGGGGTTGCAAAGAGTCAGCCATGACTGAGTGACTGAACTGAACTGAACTGAACTGAAGCTAGAAGTAAGAGAAATTTTAATGATGAAAATGTATGCATATGTCAAAAGCTTGTAGATCATGGAATCCTTCAGCTTTCTAGTGATCAGTATACTAGAACAATTAGTAAGTGAGTTAAACTGCTAAATTAAGATAAAAATGAAATGACTGGCCATTAAAGCTGCAATCTGAAGAAATCACAATGCTTCAATAAACCTCTCAATACAGCCCAAGTGAAATGAGATGGATCACTAAAGCTGCTCAGAGAAACACTGTTTGCATGGTTCCACTGCCAGTATCTGCTCTAGTTATGTCTGAGAACCTCATGTTTGCTATTACCTACTTCTTAGGGGATCATTTCCTCAGATAACAAGACATATAACCTCTTAAGACTTTGATATTCACGTGTTTCATTTGATTAACAAAGGTCTCTCTTGACTTCATCTTTGAATTAAGCTGACATGAAGAAATATATACACACATATAATGTTTCCTTAGTATTTATTATAATAGCAATCTTAGGAGAAGAATATAGCATAACTGGTAACATTTTTTCTGGTATGGACTGAATATCCACAATTCACATGTTGAAGTCTTGTTGTTCAGTTACTAAGTTGTTTCTGACTCTTGCTCCACAGACTGCAGCACCCCAGGCTTCCCCGTCCTTCACCGTCTTCTGGACTTTGTTAAAATTCATGTCCTGTGAGTTGGTGATGTCATCCAACCATCTAATCCTCTTTCACTGATTTCTCCTCCTGCCCTCAATCTTTCCCAGCATCAGGGTCTTTTCCAATGAGTCGGCTTTTTGCACCACATGACCAAAGTATTGGAGGTTCAGCTTCAGCATCAGGAGTTCCAATGAATATTCAGGTTTGATTTCTTTTAGTATTGACTGGCTTGATCTCCTGGCAGTCCAAGGGACACTCAAGAGTCTTCTCTAGCACCACAGTTTGAAAGCATCAATTCTTTGGTGCTCATCCTTCTTTATGGTCTAACTCTCACATCTGTACATGAGTACTGGGAAAACTGTAGCTTTGACTATGCAGACCTTTGTAAGCAAAGGGATGTCTCTGCTTTTTACTACACTGTCTAGGTTTGTCATAGTATTTGGAGATAGGGCTTTGGGGAGATAATTAGGTTTAGATGAGATCCTGATGGTGAGACCTTTCTGATGGGATTAGTGTCCACAAGGACACATTGAAAAGGCAGAAAAAAAGGCTTTCACCACAACCTGACTATGCTGGGACTCTCAACTTGAACTTCCAGCCTCCAGAACTGTGAGAAAAGAAGTTTCTGTTTTTTAAGCTACCAAGTCTGTGGTATTTTGTTATGGCAGTCTGAACTGACTGATTCCATTTCATAATAAGCACAAATTTTATTTATCTTAGAATTGAGACATACAGGTAAGTAGATTTAGTAGTAAAGTACAAACACAAAAAGGAGACACTATAAATAATTTTCAGTAAGTAAAGGTTGTGAACAAACTTGGCATGAAAGGTGCAATTTGAATTCTCAGTCTCTCAAGTGTGTGACCCTTTGGGATATTATGTCGTAGATCTGCCCCTCATCCAGTGATTTGGTGGTCTCACTTCTCTGGTGGTCTTGTTTTCCAGATTCTTCTTTCCGCTCAAAAATGTATTCAGTGTCCATTCTCCCAAGCTGTCATCTCTATCTGATACATTTCATTCTTCTTTGGTGGCAGTCTGCTTTCAGTCAGTTCTCTACTTCCTGTCACCAAGAGAGTCTGTGAATCCAGGAGACCTTTTAAAATGGTAAAAGTAATTCAAGGAATCCTTTTGATCTTATTAGTACCTTACTGTTTATACATACTTTACTATTGCAATTCACATGAGAGCCTGTTTGTTAATGTATGTTTCACAACTTTGTTAAGATATATATGTTTGATTAATGTCCCAGGTACCTGCTTATATAACAAGAAAAGTGATTATTTTTCAATTGGATAATATGTATCCTTGCCTCCCCTCCATTATTTGTACATCTGGCCAAATGCTATTTCACCCAATTTCTGGAAAATTGGTTGTCTTACTAGCATCATTAAATTTTTTTGCATCCTTAATGTTTTGAAATAAATTTATTGTTTCATGGCAATGTTTTTCATCACAGATGTGACCTTATAATGTTAAGTCTTAGGTGTAATAAATCTGTTTTAACCTATCTTATATTGGATTAGACAGGTGCGTCCTAAATTATTTGCATAAAGATAATGCTGCTGATTAAGAAATTTCTGGAATAATACCTTTAAGAAGTATATTTTTCATATTTTACTTTAAAGGATTTATCTGATATAGAGCATCATTAAGAGTAACAAAATTTTCAAAAAGAGCAAATTCATATTTTAAGGCCTTGTTCAACAAACCCACTTTCCCCTCATATTATGCACACTGTTAACTAGGAAAAAGTTCTTTGACTTAGCTATTATATGTAAATTAAACATACAAAAAAGCTAATGTTATATTAACAAAATATGGAACAATGATGGCAAAAATTTCAAAGTGAGGAGCACCAAATTCTTCTCCCACATAAAAGCCATAAAAATGGTCAAAAACTTTCAGAATCAACTTTTGCTGTGGAAATTAACCAAAGGTTTACAGCAAGAGAATGCTTTTTCAAGGAAAATGGTGGATTTTAAGTAAGAACAATAAATTTAATGGAATTTTAACTTCCTTTTCCCCATCTTTTGTACCTAAGCTCAGTAGTAGCTGTGGAAATAACACTCCACATTTTCAATACTTGAAGAAGCAGAACAAACTTCATTCAGAAGAATTGTAATTAATTAATTCTTATCATTCAGAAGAATTGTTAATTATTTTTTCTGCCCTGTCTGGTGACTTTTGAGAAGACTGGCTCAAAAGATTTGCTTTATTTTTCCTTAATTCAAAATTAGCTTACTGCTGAAATTGCTTCCCAAGGAGCATTTGTTGAAAATGCGTGCATGCATGATAAGTCCCTTTAGTTGTGTCTGACTCTGCGACCTTATGGATTGTAGCCTGCCAGGCTCCTCTGTCCATGGGTTTCTCCAGGGAGTTGCCATGCCCTCCTCCAGGGGATATTCCCGGCCCAGAGATTGAACCTGCATCTCTTGTGGCTCCTGCATTGCAGGCAAATTCTTTGCCACTGAGCCTACCAGGGAAGCCCCTTGTTGAAAACTTTTACAGGCTAATGTGTTAGCTACTGTTATCAGAGGCCATTTATTAGAATTGAGGGAAATAATAGACTAATCAAAACTGCTTGGGAGAAATAGCCAAAGAATTCGAAATCATTAATGTTTTTGGAAAGCCCCAATGTTTTCCTGAGAATCTAGACTTCTGTGTAAATGGTAAGGGCTGTCTACATGCTGAGGAAAGACCTCACGAGATACCCTAAGTTCTCATATCCTGCTGACACTGAAGCTTTGTTGAAGCAAGAAATAAAGGCAGAGTAGCAAGCTACTTGGCTAAGTGTTGAGGGTGTGACCAACATATACAGAGCCTCTTGTGAAAGACTGGTAGATTTTTGGTTATTGATGTTCAAAGAAATCTCTGTCCAATCATTTGGTGATCACTAAATTATTGGAGAGGTGACTTCAGGGGCCACACATGAAAAGACAGACTTACAGAATTAGTTCAACAAGTCATCTAAACAAATAATAACTACAAGCAGTAACCACAATAAATAATGGGTAGGAAAATCTGATTTCCAGACTTGCCACATTATAATTTTAGAAATATTCAGTATTCAACTGGAAGTAATTTTCCAGAAGAAAATAGGATGTATACAAAGAAAGAAGAAAATATGGATGATACACAGGAATACAAGAAATCAATAGAAGCTATGCTTGAGGAAGCCAATACTATGGACTTTCTAGAAAGATGATGGATTTAAAATAACTGTTTTAAATATGCTCAGCAAGCTAAACAAACAAACAAAATTTCTACAGAAATAAAGGAAAATATGAGAAAATTTCTCATATCAATAGATATCAATTGATAACATTCATCAAAAGGAATCAAATAGGAATTTTATACTTGGAAAGGACAACAACTGAAATGAAAATTTCATAAAGACTCAAAAACATATCTGTGCAAGCAGAAAAAGACAGCAAGTTGAAGGTAGATCTACTTGAATTATCCAACCTAAGGAATAGAAAGAAACAAAGAATGAAGAACAGTCAATAGAGTCTCAGAGATCTGTGGGAAACAATTAAGCATACCAATATATGCATTCTGATAGATAAGTGAAAAAAATTGACAGTCCAGAGTAAAACCCATTTGTCTATGGCTGGTTGATTTTAACATGGGTGCCAAAATTATTCAATCTAGAGAAAATAGTCTTTTAAATAAATAGTACTGTTATAAGCAAGTATCTACCATACTTCACACCATATACAAAAATTAACTCAAAATAGATCAATAATCTAAATATAAAAGCTAAAACTATAAAACTTGGGACTTCTCTAGTGGTCCAGTGGTTAAGAATCTGTCTTCCAGTGCAGAGGATATAGCTTTGATCCCTAGTCTGGGAGCTAAGACCCCACATGCCGAGGGGCAACTAAGCCACAACTCTAGAGTCCACATGCTCTGGAAGTCTCACGCTACAACTAGAGAGAAGCCCGCATGCCACACGCAACTAAGACGCAATGGAGCCAAAAATACACAAATTAAAAAAGAAAAACAGCTATAAAACTCTTGCAAGGAAACATAGGTAAGATATCTAAGTTTCTTAGATATGACACCAAAAGCACAAACCAACCTCAGGGGGAAAAAAATTGGACTTTATCAAAATTAAGAACTTTTGTTTGTCAAAGGACACTAGCAAGATAGTGAAAGATAATCTACATAATGGGAGAAAATATTTAAAAATTAAATATCTAAGTCGAGTATATAGAACATATAAAAACTAGGGTTAATCTTAACCCCAACCATAACTTAAAAATAAAAAGAAAACTGTGAAGAGCCCAATTTAAAAACTGACACAGGATTTGAATAATTTTTTTTCTTTTTAAAAATTTATTTATTTTAATTGGAAGCTAATTACTTTACAATATTGTATTGGACTTGCCATACATCAACATGAATCTGCCACTGGTGCACACATGTTCCCCATCCTGAACCCCCCTCCCACCTCCCTCCTCATTCCATCTTTCTCTTCAAAGAAGATACACAGATATCCAATAAGCACAAGATGCTCAACATCATTAGATTTTCAGTTCAGTATAGTTCAGTCACTCAGTCATGTCCAACTCTTTGCGACCCCATGAATCACAGCGCGCCAGGCTTCCATGTCCATCGCCAACTCCCAGAGTTTACTCAAACTCATGTCCATTGAGCTGGTGATGCCATCCAGCCATCTCATCCTCTGTCATCCCCTTCTCCTCCTGCCTCCATTCCCTCCCAGCATCAGGGTCTTTTCCAATGAGTCAACTCTTCGCATGAGGGGGCCAAAGTATTAGAGCTTCAGCCTCAGCATCAGTCCTTCCAATGAACACCCAGGGCTGATCTCCTTTAGAAAGGACTGGTTGGATCTCATTGCAGTCCAAGGGACTCTCAAGAATCTTCCCCAACACCACAGTTCAAATGCATCAATTCTTTGGTGCTCAGCCTTCTTCACAGTCCAACTCTCACATCCATACATGACCATTGGAAAAACCATAGCCTTGACTGGACAGACCTTTGTAGGCAAAGTAATGTCTCTGCTTTTTAATATGCTGCCTAGGTTGGTCATAACTTTCCTTCCAAGGAGTAAGCGTCTTTTAATTTCATGGCTGCAATCACCATCTGCAGTGATTTGGAAGCCCCCCAAAATAGAGTCTGACACTGTTTCCACTGTTTCCCCATCTATTTCCCATGAAGTGATGGGACCAGATGCCATGATCTTCGTTTTCTGAATGTTGAGCTTTAAGCCAACTTTTTCACTCTCCTCTTTCACTTTTATCAAGAGGCTTTTGAGTTCCTCTTCACTTTCTGCCATAAGAGTGGTGTCATCTGCATATTTGAGGTTATTGATATTTCTCCCAGCAATCTTGATTCCAGCTTGTGCTTTTTCCAGCCCAACGTTTCTCATGATGTACTCTGCATAGAAGTTAAATAAGCAGGGTGACAATATACAGCCTTGATGTACTCCTTTTCCTATTTGAAACCAGTCTGTTGTTCCATGTCCAGTTCTAACTGTTGCTTCCTGACCTGGGAATGCAAATCAAAACTACAGTGGAAACCCCTACTTACCACTAGGATGGCTATGATGAGAAAAACTGATAATAACAAGTCTTGATGAGGATGTGCAGAAATCAGAGCCCTCATACATTTTTGGTGAGAATGCAAAATGGTGAGTACATTATAGAAAACAATGTGGTGGTCCCTTAAAAGTTCTCCTAGATATACAAACAAGAGAATTGAAAACTACTGTTAACACAAAACATTGTACATTAATGCTCATATCAGCATTATTCATTATTGCAAGAAAGTGAGATTAACCCAAATGTCCATTAGCTGATGAGTAGATAAAGCAAGTGTAGTATATTCATACAATGGAATATTATTTAACTATAAAAATGTTTGACATACTTATATATGCTACAACATGGATGTAGTATAACATTAAAAATTATACTAAATTAAAGCAGTCTAACACAAAGGCCACATATTCCATTTACATGAAATGTCTATATTAAACCATTTAAATCTGCATATAGATTGAAAGTTGATTAGCAGTTACCGTGGGAAGGGGAGAGAGAAGGATTGGGACTAATCACTGATAGTTACAGGAACTCTCTTAGTGTTGATGAAAATGTTCTGGAATTAATGTTGATGGTTGTATAGCATAGTGAATATCCTAAAAACCCCTCAAGTGTATACTTTAAAATGGTGAATTTTGTGTTATGTGAATTATGACTCAGAAGAAAACATGGAAAGTTACAGCAGTAAAATATAAAATAACATAACTTATAATTTCATGACCTTAACATAAATGTTAATAGTTTGGTGAAATAGTATGTGATCTCTCTCTCTCTCTTCACATAGATAGATGTACAGTCTCTGTGCATAAAACAGAAAAGAAAATATTTTTGGATTATGTTATTACAGTTTTTAA
The DNA here is from genome assembly GCF_032405125.1 of Capricornis sumatraensis. NCBI lineage: Eukaryota > Metazoa > Chordata > Mammalia > Artiodactyla > Bovidae > Capricornis > Capricornis sumatraensis. Next base: position 3,444,219 of record NC_091092.1, on the reverse strand, counting down.
AAACTGCCTCTTAATAGTGATGCATAAATATTTTTCATGTTAACATACTTGTAAACACTTTAAATCAATTTTGTCAAGTCAATCAGTCATAACTTAAAGATTTTCCTATTAATATACTGAAACTTTTAGGTTTATATGAAATTTTATAATTATACATAATAGTATGGTGAATTTTTTCCTTAAGATAGAATTGAAGAAGTGATTTTTCCTATTATAACCCCTTTAAGTATTTGTTTCATACTTATGAGTTATCCCTTCTAATGGTGTATAAATTTATACTATTGCCTGAAAAGGGCTTGTTGGTACACTTTCTAGTATTTTGTTCTTTAAAATTAAGGAAAAAAGAAAACATTGCAAATTTATAAATAAAACAAAGTATGCTTTTATTTCCAGAGAAGGAAATGGCTACCCACTCCAGTATTCTTGCCTGGAGAATCCCATGGTCAGAGGAGCCTGGCAGGTTATAGGATTGCAAAGAGTCAGACAACTTAGAGGCTAAACCACTACAACCATACTTTTATTTTACCAATTCTTTAAGAGATTAGTTTAGTTCAGTTCAGTCACTCAATCATGTCTGACTCTCTGAGACCGTGGACTGCAGCATGCCACACTCCCTTGTCCATCACCACCTTCAAGAGCTTGCTGAAACTCATGTCCATTGGGTCGTTGATGCCTTCCAACCATCTCATCCTCTTTCATCCCCTTCAGGGTCTTTTCCAATGGGTCATTTCTTCACATCAGGTGGCCAAAGTATTGGAGCTTCAGCTTCAGCTTTAGCTTCAGTCCTTCCAATGAATATTCAGGGCTGATTTCTTTTAGGATTGACTGGTTTGATCTCCTTCAGTCCAAGGGACTCTCAAGAGTCTTCGCCAATACCACAGTTCAACAGCATCAATTGTTTGGGGCTCAGTTTTCTTTATGGTCCAACTCTCACATCCATACATGACTACTGGAAAAACCATGGCTTTGACTAGATGCACCTTTGTTGGTAAAGTGTCTCTGCTTTTAAATATGCTGTCTAGGTTGATCATAGCTTTTCTTCCAAGGAGCAAGCATCTTTTAATTTCATGGCTGCAGTCACCATCTGCAGTGATTTTGGAGCCCAAGAAAATAAAGTCTGTCACTGTTTCTGTTGTTTCCTCATCTATATGCCCTGATGTGATGGGACTGGATGCCGTGATTTTAGTTTTTTGAATATTGACTTTTAAGTTTTGAGAGATTATACACTTTTAATCTAGTTAATTGTTGCATTTTCTATTAGTGGGGTCTGTTTTTGTGCTTTGTAAAACATAGTAGTATCTCTTTATTTTGAAAAATTTTATTATAACTCTTTTTCTTTGCTTTTTATAAAAATGTTGATCTGTTTTCCATTATGTCATCTCCAAAATATAAAACCAACTTTTAAGGTCTTTTAGCTGCCTAAAAATATTTGTGTTTGGATTAGAATGTAGAAGGAAGAAGGAAGATCATGTTATTGTGTTATTGTGAGAAAATGCTTTTAATGTTCACTAATAACTGTGAAAGAAGCTGAGCACTGAAGAATTGATGCTTTTGAACTGTGGTGTTGGAGAAGACTCTTGAGAGTCCCTTGGACTGCAAGGAGATCCAACCAGTCCATTCTAGAGGAGATCAGTCCTGGGTATTCTTTGGAAGGACTAATGCTAAAGCTGAAACTCCAGTACTTTGGGCACCTCATGCAAAGAGTTAAGTCATTGGAAAAGACTCTGATGTTGGGAGGGAATGGGGACAGGAGGAGAAGGGGACAACAGAGGATGAGATGGCTGGATGGCATCACCGACTTGATGGACGTGAGTTTGAGTGAACTCCGGGAGTTGGTGATGGACAGGGAGGCTTGATGTGCTGTGATTCATGGGGTTGCAAATAGTCAGACACGACTGAGTGACTGAACTGAACTGAAGTGAGCATAGGCCTAGTCCGGGGTAGGTATTCATATTTAGTTTTTCTTTTGTTTTTTCTCTGAACTTAGAAAATCCTTTACCTGCACTTCTCTTTTAGCCTTTCTTTCTTTTTTGCTTTTATCACAGTTGTTCATATTCTGTTTCCTTGACCGTACTGTACGTGTCTTGAGGGCAAGAACCATGTCTTTTCATCTCAGGAAACTCACATCGTAGTTCAAGAAAAGTGCCTTTGAATGAATGAAAGAACAAATGAATAAATAACTAGAGACAGCACATTTGATTCTATTTTATCCTTTGATGTAGTTGAGATCTTTTTTAAGGCTTTTGTTCAACCAGGTTATGTCACTTAACACAAAATGCATTCATTTTTTTGGTATTGCTTTAAGGACTTATAATATTTCATCTGCAAAAGCTGGAAATTCACACATTTTTTTAATCATGTCATTGGAACTCAATGAAATTCTGGTTGTTTAAGAAGAAATCCAAGTAGTTAACATTGATCCCTAGGGAATTTTAATAGATGCTCAAGTTTTATGACCTGTTTCAGCTTGCTTTTTGGTTTAAAAATGTGTCCTACATGCTCAACATCACTCATTATCAGAGAAATGCAAATCAAAAACCACAATGAGGTACCATTTCATGCCAGACAGAATGGCTGCGATCCAAATGTCTACAAGCAATAAATGCTGGAGAGGGTGTGGAGAAAAGGGAACCCTCTTACACTGTTGCTGGGAATGCAAACTAGTACAGCCACTATGGAGAACAGTGTGGAGATTCCTTAAAAAACTGGAACTAGAAAGAACTGCCTTATGACCCAGCAATCCCACTGCTGGGCATACACACCAAGGAAACCAGAATGGAAAGAGACACATGTACCCCAGTGTTCATCACAGCACTGTTTATAATAGCCACGACATGGAAGCAACCTAGATGTCCATCAGCAGATGAATGGATAAGAAAGCTGTGGTACATATACACAATGGAGTATTACTCAGCCATTAGAAAGAATGCATTTGAGTCAGTTCTAATGAGGTGGATGAAACTGGAGTCTATTATACAGAGTGAAGTAAGCCAGAAAGAAAAACACCAATACAGTATACTAACACATATATATGAAATTTAGAAAGATGGTAACGATAACCCTGTATGCAAGACAGTAAAGACTCTGTGGGAGAGGGTGAGGGTGGGATGATTTGGGAGAATTGCACTGAAACATGTATAATATCATATATGAAACAAATCGCCAGTCTGGGTTCGATGTATGATACTGGATGCTTGGGGCTGGTGCACTGAGATGACCCAGAGGGATGGTATGGGGAGGGAGAAGGGAGGGGGGTTCAAGATGGGGAACATGTGTATACCTGTGGCAGATTCATGTTGATGTATGGCAAAACCAAAACAATACTGTAAAGTAATTAACCTCCATTTAAAATAAATAAATAAATAAAAAGAATCTCTAAAAATGTGTCCTACAGCTCTCTGTGGTAAGAGAGCCCACTGTATTATTGATTTAAAAGTCAATAAAGGAAAGTGGTAAATCATAATATATCACTTCTTATTGCTAAACTATTGCCTATTCATTCTTAAATGTAACAGTGACTAAACCTGAAAGTTGCCTCCACCTTTACTAAGGTAAAATTCTACTGCTTTCCACCGACAGAAGAGTCTCTGAAATGAAGTAAACTAATTGCGTGACTCTTTTGGCATCTGTTGTCCCCATTAACTGTAATGGAGGAAATGAACGTCAAAGCGTACATAACTCCAGGCTCTTGACTACATGATTTATCCAGTGTTTCCCAGAAATGCTGATGGACTGTAAAAGGCAGAGGACACCCACTGAAATTTATTAACAAGCCAGAGAGCAGCTGTTCTGTGAGCTGCAAACAAAAGCAAATGTTAAGCTGTTGAACAGCCCTTTTTTTTTTTTTTTTTTGTGGCCCATTAGCAAAGGGCTTTATTACAACCTTAGCTTTGGAAGTTTGGCTTGTTGTAGATTGAAAGAGATACCCAAAGGACAGATGGAAATTTTGTATTTAGTAGTGATTACCATCGTGGAGCCTCAGGGTGACCATATTTTTTTTTTCTTCATTTACAAAATGTTCTCGATGGCTTTCTGTATCTTTGAAGTTACTCATTCAACATCTCCCAATATTGGCTATGGGGCATAAAGGAAACAGCAATTTTTGGAGTACAAAATGAAGAAAGGATTGTGTGGAACTCAATCTGGTTAGTCAAGCACATTTTAGAAGGAGACATTTGTGTTTACATTGCCTGTAAGGAATTTCACGAAATGCTCTTTCTAATCTTTTCTTCCTATCAGATTCTTTGGGACCTGCTTTTGTGAGCCCATCAGATACTGCCACTGAGAATTTTCTCCTATCTCTGAACATTTGTAGCATAATGTTCATATCAATCATTTTGCCCTTATTTACAGTCTCATATAATTTATTTAAATATTTCAATATTCATGTCTCATCTGCCTGATGGGATTATAAAGTTTCTGCTTCTCAGATTTGTGTCTTAAACATACTTGTCATATCTGTTATATTGTTTATCAAAGGTGCGTTGCTGTTAATTGCACATTGTAGGCGACAGTAAATGTATGCTAATTGATTGAGCTACAGGTGTCATTTTGCTATTTTGAACAAGAGTACATTATTCAAGAAAATCCATTAAGAGCTTGAGATTAGTTGATACACACTACTGTATATAAAATAGATAACCAACAATGAACTTTACTCAACATTTTATAATAGTGTATAAGGGAAAAGAAGCTAAAAAAGAATGTGTGCATGTGTGCTAAGTCACTTCCGTTGTGTCTGACTCTTTGCGACCCTATTAGCATATGGGCTTCCCAGGTGGCGCTAAGTGGGAAAGAACCTGCCTGTCAGTGCAGGAGACCTAAGAGATGTGGGTTTGGTCTCTGGGTTGGGAAGATCCCCTGGAGAAGGGCATGACAACCCTCTCCAGTATTCTTGTCTGGAGAATCCCCACGGACAGAGGAGCCTGGTGGGCTACAGTCCACGGGATTGCAAAGAATCAGACACGACTGAAGCAACTTAGCATGCACCGAAGATATGTTAACATAATCAGTGTGCTGTACACCTGAAACGAATGTGGCATTGTAAATCAACTATATTTCAATTTTAAAAAAGTAAATACTTTAAGAGGCTAAATGGTACAAACATCATTTCCATCCTGAAGAATAGTGTAAACACTGTTCAAAGCAATTTTAAGAAGACTGTAAGGCCTTCTTTTGCTTATATAATAGGCTTTCTTCCCTTTGTATTGACTCATCTCTCAAGAACTTTCCTTGGTTTACGCCATTCAAACATGCTTACCAGGTCATGTCTGCCACTGGTTGCACACACTTCATTTTGGATCATTTCTTGCTTTTTTCCTACTCTTCTGTCTTTTTCCACTTTGGCATGGCCCTTACTTCCTAACCTGGCTTTGTCCCAGAAGAGATACTTCATCTCTGCATGCTGATCTCTCTACTGATGCCAGACTTCCAGAATTGTGTCTCTAGAAGGGGCCCTGGGTGCTGTTTGCCCATGGGAAAAAATCGACTAATCAAGAATGAAGCTGAGAATTGTTATTTGAAAAATTCTAAGAAGCTGAGGAAAATTAAAACACTTAAAGATCTGTATTTGGAGCGAGAGTTAAAAGGACTGGGAGAGACAGCAATCAAAAAATGAAATTAATTCTCATTTTACATCTGCGTGTTTCTCAACATTGTTCTCAGTCTCACCTCTTTATGATGTTCTTCCTCTGCACTCAAGTCCACATGGACTCCTTTCTGCCGTTTCTAAGTCCCATATCATGGACTACATTTACAATAATTGTGCCTTTTGAATAAAGATCACATGTAGTTTTAAATCAACCAGGCTACAAACTCTCATTGGGGGCAAATTTCCAGAGCCAGAAAAATTCCATTTTATGGTGTTGAAATAATCTGAAAATGTGATTTTAGAATTATTTCAGTCATCTTTGAGACTTTTTAAGGGGCAGGAGATGGGCATCTGTGGTGATTTAAGAGGGATAAAAAGATGAATTCCTGACAATACATAACTATAATCTGGGCATATTTTCCTGGCAAGATTCTAGACTAGATTGTGAAATAAATGTCTTATGCACACTATGAAAAGAAAATGGTAATCACCAGGAACCAGATGGTTTCTTCTAGGAATAAGTCATACTAAAATAACCTCACTTGATTTTTTTTGTTGTTGCATTACTGGTTTGACAGATAGGAAGCTATCTTGTTTTGCAAACTTTTGAGAATCTTTAGCATGTTATTCATCTAGAATAGATAGGGATACGTGAGGTGGGTGAGAATAAAGTTAAATAAATTTTATAATTGACTAATCATAAACTGAGTACATTGATTATTAAATTAGTACCAAGTGATTTCCTCTAATGATACCCCATGCTCTATTCTTGGTCATGTCCTGATAAACAGTGTTTATCAAAGATCAAAGATTTCTAAGAATACATTCTTGTAAAGAATGCAGATAACGTTGAACGTGAAAAGTGAGTGTTAGTCACTCAGCTGTGTCCAACTCCTTGCGACCCCATGGATGGAAGCCTGCCAGGCTCCTCTGTCTGTGGGATTTCCCAGGCAAGAATATTGGAGTGGGTAGCCATTCCCTTCTCCAGGGGATCATCCCAACCCAGGGACCGAACCCAGGTCTCTTGCATTGCAGGCAGATTCTTTACCATTTGAGCCACCAGGGAAGCCCATGCAGATGACATTAGGGAGAATAACTACTATGGCAGAGAGCAGAAAGTATAAAAATATGGGTTTGAAAGTTGGGAAGATTGAAGTCCTGGATGCCTTCTGCCACAGTTACTAGCTGTGTGACCTGGAGTGAATTACTTTTTACTAACTCAGGAAGACTAAATGATCACCTAGAAAATAATAAATAGTAACTTCTATTTTTTGGTACTCATACAACCAGGATTACTTCTACAGGCCAGATATATGAGCTAAAACAAAAGATGGAATTTAGCAGTTAAGATGAAAATCAACTGTACAAATGGAGGAGCAGAATATACTGAATAAACTACATCTCATGTGAATAAAACTTGGTGGTTTTAATTGACTGTAAATGATTTGAACATATGATATTAATGACAAGCCAGCTCACAGTTTAGATTTTCAGTATAATGACATTATTTTGATTAAAGGAGGTAATAGTCTCTCAGTAGTGTTCAGACCACATTTGGGAGACTGTGTTCAAGGAGGAGTTTGATTTTCCCAGAATAGGGTAACTACAATGGCAAAGAGTCTAGAATCTATGTTATAGGAGAAAAGGTTTAAATAATTTAAAATCATTCTGCTGCAGGAAATAAGACTTATGGGATGAGGATTGGTAGTAGAGAAATCAAGGGAATTTTTCTTTTTTTTCCCCTCCTACGCTGCTTATCACAGAGAATTTGAAACAGATACAAAAAGCGTGAGATTAGTATAATGAACTTGGATATACTCATCACCCAGCTGCAATAGTTTTAAATTTATGGATAACCTTGTTTTATCTATTGTTCTCCCACCTGGATTATTTGGAAGGAAATCCTAGAATTTCAGATATCATGTCATTTCATCTATAAATATTTTGCTGTATATCTTTCAAAGATAGCTTTAAAAACCCATAACTACAATATCATTAACACACTTAAAAAATGAACAATAATTTCTTAATATCATCAGATATCCAGTCAGTGTACAAATTTCTCTCATTGTATCACAAATATTGCTTTATAGTTTCTTTGAATCAAATTTTCAGTAAATCCATATGTTGTGGGAATTCCCTGGTGGTCCAGTGGCTAAGACTCTGTGCTCCCAGTGCGGGGGGTGTGGGTTTAATCCTTGGTCAGAGAACTAGATCACACATGCTGCAACTAAGTTTGCACACCACAACTAAAGAGCCCACATGCCACAGTGAAAATCATAGGTCCCATGTGCTTCAACTAAGACCTGACACAGGCAAATATATACATATTACAAAAAATCCATACATTGTAGTTGGTTGATAGATATTGTAACTCCACTTGTCTTTCTCTTTTTGATCCATGTTACTTATTGATCATTTGCTATGTAGGTTTTCCCAGAGTTTGAATTTTGTGGATTGAATTCTTGTGGTGAAGTTTTTTTCCTTTGACCTCTCAATTTTCTGTAAACTAGTAGTTGGATCTTGAGGACTGGTCAGATTAGATTTAATGTTTTTGACAGAATGCTTCATAGGCAGTGTTAATTTGTTCATTCAGGAGATGCTTCATTTCTGGTTATCTCTTTTTTTAAATATTAGCAGGCATGGATAAACATTAACCAGTTTTTCTTTTTTTTCTCATAGGGCTTTCAAAAAATGGCTGTCTTCTAGTTCTATGATTCCTTATTCTTTGTGTGTACACATATATATAGTGTATACACACACACACACACACACACACACACACACATATATATATATATATATATATATATATATATATATATATATATATATAAAGTTGTGTCTGTTTGCAACCCTATGGACTATAGCCTGCCAGGCTCCTCTGTCCATGGAATTCTCCAGGTAAGAATATTGGAATACATTGCATTTCCTACACCTGACCCAGGGATTGAACGTGTGTCCTGCATCTCCTGCATTGCCAGGTAGATTCTTTACCACTGGGCCAGCTGGGAAGCCCCTTAGTATATACATATGTATTTTTAAAAAACATTTTACTGAAGTGTGGTTGATTTACAGTGTGTTCATTTCTGGTGTACAGCAAATATATATATATATGTATCTATATATAAATAAATATATATATATCAGTTATACATAGATATTTTTTTTCATATTCTTTTCCATCATGGTTTATTCCAAGATATTGACCATAGTTCCCTGTGCTATAGAGTAGGACCTTGGTATTTATCCATTGTATAAATAGTAGTTTGCATATCATTCCTTTTTCATTTATTACTTGGAATATTTCTGAAAAGGGAACATTCCCGTCATGAACTACTTGGTTGTGGGAACTTTTTTCAAGCAAATAGATGCTTATCACCTTTCAGAGTTCATGTTATGTCCTAGAATCTGGGTAGGATCTTGGAGAGATAATGGAGAGTTTGAATTAGCTCCTCAAGCTTTCCTAGTAAGAACCAATGGATAAGAAAGCTGTGGTACATATACACAATGGAGTATTACTCAGCTGTTAAAAGGAATACATTTGAATCAGTTCTGATGAGATGGATGAAACTGGAGCCGATTATACAGAGTGAAGTAAGCCAGAAAGAAAAACACCAATACAGTATACTAACACATATATATGGAATTTAGAAAGATGGCAATGATGACCCTGTATGCAAGACAGCAAAAAAGACACAGATGTGTATAACGGACTTCTGGACTCAGAGGGAGAGGGAGAGGGTGGGATGATTTGGGAGAATGGCATTGTAACATGTATACTATCATGTAAGAATCGAATTGCCAGTCTATGTCTGACGCAGGATACAGCATGCTTGGGGCTGGTGCATGGTGATGACCCAGAGAGATGTTATGGGGAGGGAGGTGGGAGGGGGGTTCATGTTTGGGAATGCATGTACACCCGTGGTGGATTCATGTCAATGTATGGGAAAACCAATACAGTATTGTAAAGTAAAATAAAGTAAAAATAAAAATTAAAAAAAAAAAGAAGAACCAATGGGAGATGATAGCAGTTTCCAAATAAAGTGATTAAGGTGGAATGTCATCTATTTAGTTTCAGAGAACTGCGCTAAGGCCCATTGTAAGAGTTAAGGTAGGGAGGGCAATCTACATTTAGTATGAAGAAAATGCTGTTGACAATCAGAACAGCCCCCAAATGGAATGGATCGCTTCATAGAGCAGACAGCTCCTTGTTATTGGGATGTTCAAGAAAGGTTTAGATGACAGGTTTGTTTGTTTGTTTGTTTGTTTTACATTGAAAAAGGGACTCTTACGCTGGATAGAAATTTAAAAGTGTTCTTCATCTCTGAGTTTCTGTGATAGTAAAATGATCCCGAGGAACCAGAAGGAAGACAGACACTTGGAAATTCCTTCAGGGTGACAGCTGAGTAAGGAATCCATTTTTAAATATTTGTGGTGGAAATTTCTGATTCAAAAAACAAAGTAGTTTAAAAAAGGTATACTTGGTATGTTGCTCATACTCTGTTTGCTTGTTCAGTTCAGTTCAGTCACTCAGTAGTGTCTGACTCTTTCCAACATCATGGACTGCAGCACACCAGGCCTCCCTGTCCATCACCAACTCCTGGAGCTTATTCAAACTCATGTCCATTGAGTTAGTGATGCCATCCAATCATCTCATCCTCTGCCGTCCCCTACTCCTCCTGCCTTCAACCTTTCCCAGCATCAGGCTCTTTTCAAATGAGTCAGTTTTCTGCATCAGGTAGCCAAAGTATTGGAGTTTCAACTTCAGCATCAGTACTTCCAATGAACATTCAGGACTTATTTTCTTTGGGATAGATTGTTTGGATGTCCTTGCTGTCCAAGGGACTCTCAAAAGTCTTCTCCAACACCACAGTTCAAATGCATCTATTCTAGCACCACTTGTTAAAGAGATTGTCTTTACTCCATTGTATATTCTTGCCTCCTTTGTCGAAGATAAGGTGTCCATAGGTGTGTGGATTTATCTCTGGGCTTTCTATTTTGTTCCATTGATCTATATTTCTGTCTTTGTGCCAGTACCATAGTGTCTTGATGACTGTGGTCAACCACTTGTAAAAGAATAAAACTAGATCACTTTCTAACACCATACACAAAATTAAACTCAAAATGGATTAAAGATCTAAATGTAACACTAGAAACTATAAAACTCCTAGAGGAGAACATAGGCAAAACACTCTCCGACATAAATCACAGCAGGATCCTCTATGATCCACCTCCCAGAATACTGGAAATAAAAGCAAAAATAAACAAATGGGATCTAATTAAAATTAAAAGCTTCTGCACAACAAACTATAAGCAAGGTGAAAAGACAGCCTTCTGAATGGGAGAAAATAATAGCAAATGAAGCAACTGACAAACAACTAATCTCAAAAATATACAAGCGACTTCTGCAGCTCAATTCCAGAAAAATAAATGACCCAATCAAAAAATGGGCCAAAGAACTAAATAGACATTTCTCCAAAGAAGACATATGGATGGCTAACAAACACATGAAAAGATGCTCAACATCACTCATTATCAGAGAAATGCAAATCAAGACCACAGTGAGGTACCACTTCACACCAGTCAGAATGGCTGCAATCCAAAAGTCTGCAAGCAATAAATGCTGGAGAGGGTGTGGAGAAAAGGGAACCCTCTTACACTGTTGGTGGGAATGCAAACTAGTACAGCCACTATGGAGAACAGTGTGGAGATTCCTTAAAAAACTGGAACTAGAACTGCCTTATAACCCAGCAATCCCACTGCTGGGCATACACACTGAGGAAACCAGAATTGAAAGAGACACATGTACCCCAATGTTCATCACAGCACTGTTTATAATAGCCAGGACATGGAAACAACCTAAATGTCCATCAGGAGATGAATGGATAAGAAAGCAGTGGTACATATACACAATGGATTATTACTCAGCCATTAAAAAGAATACATTTGAATCAGTTCTGATGAGGTGGATGAAACTGGAACCGATTATACAGAGTGAAGTAAGACAGAAAGAAAAACACCAATACAGTGTACTAACACACATATATGGAATTTAGAAAGATGGTAATGATAACCCTGTATGTGAGACAGCAAAAGAGACACAGATGTATAGAATGGACTTTTGGACTCTGAGGGAGAAGGAGAGGGTGGGATGATGTGGGGGAAAGGCATTGAAACATGTATACTATCATGTTTTTTCCTGCGGTCATGTATGGATATGAGAGTTGGACTGTAAAGAAAGCTGAGAGCCAAAGAATTGATGCTTTGAACTGTGGTGGTGGAGAAGACTCTTGAGAGTCCCTTGGACTGCAAGGACATCCAAACAATCTATCCTAAAGAAAATAAGTCCTGAATGTTCATTGGAAGGACTGATGCTGAAGCTGAAACTCCAATACTTTGGCCACCTCATGTGAAGAGTTGACTCATTTGAAAAGACACTGATGCTGGGTAAGATTTAAGATGCGAGTGAAAGGGGATTACAGAGGATGAGATGGTTGGATGGCATCACTGACTCTATGGACATGAGTTTGAGTAAGCTCTGGGAGTTGGTGATGGACAGGGAGGCCTGGCGTGCTGCAGTCCATGAGGTCGCAAATAGCAAATAGTCAGACACGACTGAGCCACTGAACTGAACTAAACTGAACAGTATTAAGAGATGCTACTATTCCTGTGGAAACCTGAGACTGAGTATTTTGCCACTTGACTGGAACTCCTGTGCTCAGAGTGGTATCTTGAAATAATTCAATCATGAAAAGATCATGAATAATCTTTTGCATTGTTATATATTCCTACATGCCTTTTTAAGGAAAATAGTTGCAAGATATACTAATAAGTGCCTCCAGAACCTAACTATGCCAGAACAATTGGGCTCTGTGTCCAAAATAATTGAGAACATTCTATTTGTTTATTCTCTCATTCACCCATACATTTGTTTATTTTTACATCAGTATTCCAGGAACCTATAAATCTGCTAATTGCATTCGTAACATTCAAGAGGAGAGGATATACTACAGAATCAGGAATTTCCCACACTTATTTGACCACAGGTTTTTTTTTTTAATAGAATATGTAATAGCACACTTGTTCTGTGATACATACAGAATTACACAATTTTGACAAAAACTAAAGAAAAAAAATCTTGGCCTCGTCTAACTCCTTACATCCTTTCATCTCAAATCAAATCCACCAGCAAATCTTATTGTTTCTACTTTCAAAATATATCCAATGGAAAATTACTTAGTGATAAAAAAGAATGAAATAATGCTATTTTGCAGCAATATGCATTGACCTATAGACTATCACACTAAAATGAAGTCAGAAAGAGAAAGACAAATATCATATGATATTGCTTATATGTAAAATCTGAGAAAAAGTATAGAAATGAACTTATAAAACAGAAATAGACCCACAGACAGAAAACAAACTAATGATTACCAAAAAGGAAAGGGTGGGGGAGGGATAAATTAGGCATTTGGGGTTAATAGATACATATTACTATATATAAAACAAGTAACCAACAAGGACCTACTGTATAGCACAGCGAGTATACTCAATATTTTGGAATAATATATAAGGGAAAAGAATCTGAAAAAAGAATGTATATTAATATGTATATGTATAAAACTGAATCACTGTGCTGTACACCTGAAACTAACATGACATTGTAAGTCAACTATATACAATAAAAAATCCAGAATATGATGCTTTCTAATCACCTTCCTTATACCCTGAACCCAGCTGTTTCTCTCTCTGTCTCCACTCTTCCTTTATGTTTCAACATACTACTTATGACTAGCTAACACATTATTTCCTTTGCCTATTTATCTCATTATTGCTTCTCTTCTCCTACTAGAATGTAACCTTCACTAGGGGTAGGGCTTTGTCCTGTTTCTTGCTGTATCTCTAGCATCTACAAGTGTGCCAGGATATAGTAGGTGACAAATAAATATTTGTTGGATAAGTAGCTGACACTACAAATGCTCACAGTAAGAGGACATGTACATCACAGTATCTTGCAGGGAACAGTGGTTTGTAGTTAACCACACAGGGATTTCTTTCCTGGTTCTGCCATTTATTCGCTGTGATACCTTGAATACGTTATCCAGTCACTGTGTGCCTCAGCTCTAGTACACATGCAAATAATGATCTGTATCCCTTAGATTTATTGTAGTTCTTCAGCAGTATGTTAAATTATATATTCTGTGGAACAAGGATATTAAATATTAGAAGGTATCCAAAGTACCTAGTGCAAAATCAGGCTTTCTTGGTGGCTCAGACGGTAAACAATCTGCCTGCAGTGCAGGAGACCTGGGTTCAATCCCTGGGTTGGGAAGATCCCCTGGAGAAGGAAGTGTCAACTCACTGCAGTATTCTTTTTCATAAAATCCCATGGACAGAGGAGCCTGGCAGGCTACAGTCCATGGAATCACAAAGCATCAGACACAACTGAATGACCAACACTTTCAGTGCAAAATTAGCATGATTCCTAGAAGAAGGACCAGTAGAAGTTCTAGAAAACTGCTATAATGAACAAATTAGCTTTCTTTATCTTCTTCCTCCCTATTCTCCCTTCAGTCTTCCCTTCCCTGAGCTATTCTTTTTCTATTTTCTGATCTGCAACACGTATTTATGAAGTTGTATTAGGGTGAGGTCTCTGAATATGGAAGAGACTTTTGTCTGTTTGTTTAAACCAAACAGGCCTTAATTAGCTAGGTCATGCCAAGTGTTGTCTTTCTGTCAACACAACTGACACTCTCAGATGGATAGCTGCTAACAGAGAGAATAGGAATCTGATAAGTATGATGTTATTTGTAAACTCCTGCTTTGAAATTGTGTTCAAAATCACATTCTGAGCTACACCAGGTGATTGGTTTCATTACATTAGAATCACACGTCATTTTTTGACCCAAATACTGTTAGCAGTTTGATTGCTCACCTTGTTCATGAGATCTGACTCTGAATGACTTTTTACTGTTTCAAAAACCCAAATCTTCCTCTCAGAGGACCAAGATTTGCCATCAGCGAGGATGCTCATGACAGTGTCTCTCAGATTCTTCTTTTATTTTTTTACTTATTCTTTTTTGAATTTTTAAATAATTAATAAATTTATTTTAATTGGAGGCTAATTACTTTACAATACTGTAGTGGTTTTTGCATACATTGACATGAATCAGCCATGGGTGTACATGTGTCCCCCATTCTGAACCCCCCTCCCACCTCCCTCCCCATTCCATCGCTCAGGGTCGTCCCAGTGCACTGGCCCTGAGCACCCTGTCTTGTGCATCGAACTTGGCGATCTATTTCACATTAGGTAATATACATGTTTCAATGCTATTCTCTCAAATCATCCCACTTTTGCCTTCTCCCACAGAGTCCAAAAGTCTGTTCTTTACATCTGTGTCTCTTTTGCTGTCTCTCATATAAGATCATCTTTATCTAATCCCACTGGGTAATTCCAGAAATGTTTCTGTAGTAGCATCATTGTTAAAATCAGTGGGTGACCACTTTGAAGAATAATGTTCATTTGATTGTCCCATTTCTGTTATGTTTGTGAACAAATTGGTCTGAAAAGCCATAGTCACACCTTGGATATATTGTTATATCATAATATTCTCAAATCTATTTTTATTTTCGCAAGGCTCCTGTGGCTTTTCATCCACACACTAGCTTTATCTACCTAACCAAAGCACTGGAATGAAGACCAACATAAATAGTATTTTCAGCCATTTTCATGGACGGAGATCAATGGATCCATTACTGTGATAGTAGCCCTTATATAAGGAGATGACTTAAATTGCTTAATCTGTAGAATGGTTGATACCACTGCATGTAAACATAACATTGTCGTCGTATAAATACTGCTCTTTTCCCAAATGTACCCATTCCTTTTTATCTGCTCATTCTGCTCCATTTTTTATTGTTATACACATTCTATTTCTCTTCTTTCCATCTTGTATTTTTAAGTCCATTATTTTCAGAAGCATCTTGTATATTGTGTGGTAAGTGGGGTGGGCAGTGATCTCAAGTGAAGATATTTCTGTTACTGAAGAATGGTGGCTGGAAATAGGAGAAAAAAGAGAGCATTTGACCATTTTTGCTCATCCTTTTTACTTGGCAGAGGTTAATTTCTTGCTAAGTCTGTTTTCTTTTTTTGAGCTGAAGTAGAAAGTTCAAAGCAGAGCTATCTCTTTTACTCCAGAAGCTTAAGCCCATATGTCTTTACCTCTATGCACAGTTTCTTGACTGTTTTTGCTCCAGAGTTTATCTTTGTTAAATACTGTAAGCAGAGACAGATTTACTTTGAAGCTTAAGCTATAGGCTTCCTTACTCGCATTAGCCCTTCCAAGATCCTGTACGTTTTTTTTTTTTTTTTAATGAAGTACAGTTGGTATACAATGTTGTATTAGTTTCAGGTGTACAGCAAAATGATTCAGATACACACACATATATATCTTTTTTTTTCAGATTCTTTCCCTCACAGATTATAACAAAATATTGAGTGTTTATACTTTTAATTGTATATTATTTTCCTTAAAACACTCCCCTCTCCAGCTGTGTGGGTTTCCCAGGTGGCGCTAGTGGTAAAGAACCCACCTGCCAATTCAAGAGATGTGAGAGACACAAGCTTGATCCCTGGGTTGGGAAGATACCCTAGAGGAGGACACGGCAACCCATTCCAGTATTCTTGTCTGGATACTTCTATGAACAGAGGAGCCTGGTGGGTTACAGTCCATAGGGTTGCAAAGAGTTGGACGTGACTGAAGCGACTTAGCATGCATGCTCCAGCTGTGTAGGGTTTAGGCTCTTAAAAAACAAAACAAAACAAAACAAAACTGAGTCCACATTTCAAAATAAATGTCTCTTATGTCTCTTCCTTTTAATCTCTTTTGTTGCTGTTATTTTTGAATTGAACCATAGTTGATTTACAGTGTTATGTTAATTTCTGCTATAAAGCAAAGTGATTCAGTTTTATATGCATAAAATATATAAATGTATATATAAAGTGCATATATATATATTTAATATTCTTTTACATTGTGGTTTATCAGAGAATATTACTTATTTCCTCTTGAAGACTTACTCCAACCATTGTTTTGCTTCTGTTGTCATTCCTCTGTCCTTGATCTCTGTTCAGTGCAAGTTGAAGGCCAAACCTCAACTGATACATGGGTTCTCCAAATATTTGTTTGATTCTGTTCAATCTCTTTTACTCTGTTCATTGTGATTAGTTCTAGAGAATTGAGGACCATTTTAAGACACAATGATCACTATGGTCCCAAGAAAACATAGGCAGAGTCAGACTGGAGTTCTGCTAAGGCATGAATTTGACATGAATTAACAGTTCTGAACCTCAATTCCTCATCTGCCACATGGAAAAAATAATATTTACTGTTCAGATGTGCTCTGAGGAGTAAACCAGAAAATCTAGGTGAAAGCATGATACAAAAGAGAACCTCGGTTAGGCAGCGAGGATATTTCCTGTCAGCATATTTAGGGTTTTTGACTTACAAGAGGTAGAAAAATGCTTGTCATTAGTCTGAAAAGGCAAGTGAGCCCCCAGGCAAACACAGAGGGAAGAAACTGCTGCTTTGTTTGAGACTGGCAGCAAGAAACGGCAGCAGCCACAGCTTCCTTGTGAACTACCCACCTTCAAGCTCCAGAGTCTGTTGGACTCTTATAAGAGAGAGCACATCCTTCCCATATCCAGTGTGTTCAAAGTTTGTTTTCACTCCTTTCTTTTTGGCTTTCCGGGTTTACAGAATAAAAATTTGGTCTTTAATGGGAGAATGACTCTTTGTTGGCAATGGACTAGTGGTGTAGAATTTCATTTATTAAATGGATACTTTTCCAGTGTTTTTTTTACTTTAAAAAAATATTTATTTGGCTGCTTAATTAATTTGTTTGAGTCTTAGCTATGGCTCACAGAATCTTTAGTTATAGCATGCAAACTCTTAGTTGTGGAGTGTGGGATGTCCTTCCCTGACCAGGGATTGAACCCAGGTCCCCTTTATTGGGAGTGAGGAATACTTAACCAGTGGATCACCAGGGAAGTACCTCGGGTGTACTTTTTAAATAATGCTTAACAAAAAGCAGGGACTTCCCTAATGGCTCACTGGTAAAAATAAATAAATAAATAAATAAATAAATAAATAAATAAATAAATAATCAGCCTGCATTGCAGGATACCTGGGTTTGATTCCTACGGTGGGAAGATATCTTGGAGAAGGGCATGGCAACCCCCTTCAGTATTTTTGCCTGGAGAATCCCATAGAAAGAAGAGGACAGGCTACAGTCTATGCGGTCACAAAAAGTCAGACATGACTGAGTGACTAAGGATGTACTAACAGAAGGCAGAGGAGAGCCAGGGAAGCTGCAGTAACCTATTGAGTTAAGATGCCTGGGTTCTTTCTACCTTTTCTGAGCACTTTGCTGTCAGAGTATTTGTTCATTTTGAAAAATCTTAGCAGCTTGGTTTATAAGCACGTTTTGAATTCTGGGATTTGGAAAGATTATATAATTTGTGGGCTTAAAAATTAAGGAAATGAACCCCTTGATTATGCCTAGTAGGTATTTAACCTTAAGTAATAGAGAACATTTATTATATGTAATATTTGGTAGATATATTGTGCCTGTGATCTTGTTGAGACTGTTTCATTCCCAAGTTATGTGGACATTTGTCTATTATACACTCTATGCAGAACACTAATGGGAAATGCATCAGGCCAGAAGTGAGGTGTTCTAACCTTAGCTCAATAGCAGTCAAGCCTGTGGTTTCTGGATGAGTGACTTCATTTTGCACTGCTGGTGATACATCTGCAAAGCGTGATAGTAACTGTCTCTAGATTGTGTTGCAAAGACACATGAGATCATTATTATGCAGGTTTTATAAATTCTGAGGAAAATAGACCAGTAATAGTTGCTTCCCATATTAACACGAATGATTTAAGCATAAGGCTGAGGCTTTTGATATTGGAGAAAAAAAAGAAAATGTAGAGAAATGACAGGTTAGTGTGAACTAAAAACTCTGAATCAACTGAGATCACCACTTGCCTGGACATTGTTAATATAATTCTTTGTAGAAACATCTTCCCAAAATTATAATTTAATACTATACCCAGGTTTTATTGAGGATATATTTTTAAAATAGCCAGTGAAAAATTTTGCTGCAAGTACATTGCCTCTTAGATCCAATGTTTCTTATATAAAGAGATTCATGAAAACCCCCTTTAATCATTTAGTTTCAGGCAAAAGCAAAAAAAAAATGTATATCCAGATGAATTGGTATTTTTAATCAAACAGTAACCACAACATAATTAATTATATTTTGAATTTTATCTTGATTATTAGGAAGCTCACAGTTAAGTATATTGATGAATTTCAGTAATTAACCTCAGCATGTAGTTTTCTCACATAATTATCTTCTTCCTCAACCTTAAAGTCTTTTTGTGTAGGTGCCATGCATAGTAAACTGATTCCAATATTTTATTTTTGAAAATAGCCAGGTGGTTAAATAATACTCTGTGTAAATCTGCTGGTGTATTTGTGACCACTTATTAGCAATGCCCAGGTATCTGGCTTGATTCCCATGTAGGCAATTGGATATTGCTCTGTTCAAAGACAACCTGCATTGATCCTAACCCTGAATGACTGATATGCAAACCTTTGGCTACAAGAAAAAATGGCGACCAGTTAGAGGTAGGTCTTTACTAACACCATAAAATGCCTAAAACCACGTGCTATCAATGAGTATAGTATAACCAACCTTAGAGATGAACAATAGCAATATTTTGTTATTTAGTCACATATGGCAGGATCATATTTCACCCTTTTTTTCTTGAATAATAATCATGGAATGTTAAGGTCTGAGACTCCATTTTCCCACTCCATCCTACAAAGCAATGGGAGTAGTAGAATAGAAGTAAGTGTGTGCTATATTTAGGCAAGTGGACCAGAGACAGACTGTCTTATGGTCCCTCATGAACCAGAAGCATCAGAATATATTAATATACTATTTTGTGCCCAAATAAGTGATGATAGAGACATTGGTAGATGCCCAGTTGCTTCCCGGGAAGCTCAGCTGATAAAGCTCCTGCAATGCAGGAGACCCTGGTTTGATTCCTGGGTTGGGGAGATCCTGGTGAAGGGATAGGCTACCCACTCTAGTCTTCTTGGGCTTTCCTGGTGACTCAGATGGTAAAGAATTTACCTGCAGTGCGGGAGACCTGGGTTTGATCCCTGGGTTGGCAAGATCCCCTGGAGGAGGGCATGACAACCCACTCCAGTATTCCTGCCTGGAGAATCCCCATGGACAGAGGAGCCTGGTGGGCTACAGTCCATGGAGTTGCAGGGTCGGACATGACTGAGCGACTAAGCACAGAATACACTGATGATTTCAAAAGTAATTCTACTGGGCTGTGAGGGCAATGGGTTTTAAAATTCACTCAAGAAGGCTTTGAATTTCTTTTTTAGATGCAGGTCATTGAGCAGAAGCTTGGAAAAGAGGTTCTAATGAACCCTTGTTAGAGGTTGGCATTGAGCTCCATCGTGGACTAAATTTCCAAAATAACTGAACCTCTTCCTGAACAGGGAAGGGTTACTCCCTTGGGACAAGCTCTGGCTTCTGAAACAGAGGCACTCTTTTAGACCTGAAAAATAGCATGCTCATTGGCAGTTACATGAGGCATTGCAGCAAGGCTTATTGAACCACATAGTGAGGCAAGGATAAGAAGAGGAATCTTTAACACAGTTACTAAGAAATTAAGTCAATGCAATAATTTTTTTAACATTGTATTTATTTTGTATTGGGATATAGCTGATTAACAAACAATGTTGTGACAGTTTCAGGTGAACAGCAAAGTGACTCAGCCATAAATATACATGTATCCATTCTCCCCCAAACTCCACTCTCATCCAGGTTGCCACATAACATTGAGCAGAGTTCCATGTGCTTATACAATAGGTCCTTGTTGGTTATTCATTTTAAATATAACAGTGTTTACTTGTCCATCACAAACTCCCTAACTACCCCTTCTCCTGATCCTTCCCCCCAGAAACCATAAGTTCATTCTCTAAGTCTGTGTGTCCCTTTCTGTTTTCTAAGTTCATTTGTATCATTTCTTTTTAGATTCTACATATAAGGGATGTTATATGATATTATTCAGTGTTTTTAATGACTGAGTAATATTCTACCCTTATAGCAGAAAGTGAAGAAGAACTAAAGAGCCTCTTGATGAAAGTGAAAGAGGAGAGTGAAAAAGTTGATTTAAAACTCAACATTCAGAAAACTAAGATCATGGGATCTGGTCCCATTACTTCATGGCAAAGAGATGGAGAACAGAGGAAACAGTGACAAACTTTGTTTTGGGGGCTCCAAAATCACTGCAGATAGTGCCTGCAGCCATGAAATTAAAAGACACTTGCTTCTTGGAATAAAAGTTATGACCAACCAAGACAGCTTATTAGAAAGAGGAGACATGAGTTTGCCAACAAAGGTCTGGCTAGTCAAAGCTATGGTTTTTCCAGTAGTCATATACGGATGTGAGAATTGGACTGTAAAGAAAACTGAGTGGCGAAGAATTGATGCTTTTGAATGAGGGGGTGTTGGAGAAGACTCTTGAGAGTCCCTTGGACTGCAAGGAAATCAAACTAGTCCATCCTAAAGGAAATCAGTCCTGAATATTCGTTGGAAGGACTGATGCTGAAGCTGAAACTCCAATACTTTGGCCACCTGATGCAAAGAACTGACTGACTTGAAAAGAGCCTGATGCTGGGAAAGATTGAAGGCAGGAGGAGAAAGGGATGACAGAGGATGAGATGGTTGGATGGCATCATAGACTCAATGGACATGAGTTTGAGTAAAATCCGGGAGTTGGTGATGGACAGGGAGGCCTGGCGTGCTGCAGTCCATGGGGTCACAAAGAATTGGACACGACTGAGAGACTGAACTGAACTGAATATTCTATTGTATATATGTACCACATCTTCTTTACTCAGTCATCTGTTGATGAACATTTATTTTGCTTCCATGTCCTGGCTATTGTAAACAGTGTCTCAGTGAACATTTGGGTGCACATATCCTTTCAGATCATGGTTTTGTCTCGATATATGCCTAAGAGTGGATTTCAGGGCCATATGGTAGTTCTATTTTTAGTTTTTGAAGGAACCTCCATACTGTTCTCCATAGTGACTGTACCAATTTACATTCCCACCAAAAGTGTATTTCAGTTCAGTGGTAAACCTCAACACGAATCAGCCATAGGTATACATATATCCCCTCCTTTTTGAAACTCCTTCCCATCTCTCTCCCCATCCCACCCCTCTAGGTTGATACAGAGCCCCTGTTTGAGTTTCCTGAGCCATACAGCAAATTCCCGTTGGCTATCTATTTTACATAAGGTAATGTAAGTTTCCACGTAACTCTTTCCACACATCTCACCCTCTTCTCCCCTCTCTCCATGTCCATAAGTCTATTCTCTACGTCTGTTTCTCCACTGTTGCCCTGTAAGTAAATTCTTCAGTACCATTTTTCTAGATTCTGTATATGTTAGAATATAGTATTTATCTTTCTCTTTCTGACTCACTTCACTCTGTATAATAGGTTCTAGGTTCATCCACCGCATTAGAACATACTCAGATGTGTTCCTTTTTATGGCTAATACCCCTTTGTGTATACATACCACAACTTCTTTATCCATTCATCTGTCAATGGACATCTAGGTTGCTTCCATATTTTGCTGCTGCTGCTGCTGCTAAGCTGCTTCAGTCATGTCTGACTCTGTGTGACCCCATAGACGGCAGACCACCAGGCTCTCCCGTCCCTGGGATTCTCCAGGCAAGAACACTGGAGTGGGTTGCCATTTCCTTCTCCAATTCATGAAAGTGAAAAGTGAAAGTGAAGTCGCTCAGTGTGTCTGATTCATAGTGACCCCATGGACTGTAGCCCACCAGGCTCCTCCATCCATGGGATTTTCAGGCAAGAGTACTGGAGAGGGGTGCCATTGCCTTCTCCAGCTTCCATGTTCTAGCTATTGTAAATAGTGCTGCAATGAACAATGGGATACATGTGTCTGTTTCAATTTTGGTTTCCTCAGGATATATGTCTAGGGCTGAGATTGCTGGGTCATATGGTGGTTTTATTCCTAGCTTTTAAGGAATTTCCATACTGTCTTCCATAGTGGCTGTATCAATTTACATTCCCACCAATAGTGCAAGAACATTCCCTTTTCTCCACAACCTCTCCAGCATTTATTGTCTGTAGACTTTTTGATGGGGGCCATTCTGACTGGTGTGAGGTGATATCTCATTGTAGTTTTGATTTGCATTTCTCTAATAATGAGTGATGTTGAGCATCTTTTCACGTATTTGTTAGCCATCTGTATGTCTTCTTTGGAGAAATGTCTGCTTAGGTCTTTTTCCCAGTTTTGATTGTGTGGTTTGTTTCTCTGGTATTGAGTTGTATGTGCTGGTTGTATATTTTGGAAATTAATTATTTGTCCATTGTTTCATTTGCTATTATTTTCTCCCATTCTGAGGGTTGTCTTTTATCCTTCCTTATAGTTTCCTTTGCTGTTCAAAAGCTTTTAATCAGGTCCCACTTGTTTACTTTTGTTTTTATTTTTGTTACTCTAGGAGGTGGGTCATAGAGGATCTTGCTTTGATTTATGTCATTGAGTGTTCTGCCTATGTTTTCCTCTAAGAGTTTTATAGTTTCTGGTCTTACATTTAGGCCTTTAATCCATGTTGAGTTTATCTTTGTGTATGGTGTTAAGAAGTGTTCTAATTTCATTCTTTTATGTAGCTGTCCAGTTTTCCCAGCACCATTTGTTGAAGAGGCTGTCTTTGCCCCACTGTATATTCTTGCTTCCTTTGTCAAAGATAAGGTACCTAAAGGTGCATGGGTTTGTTTCTGGGTTTTCTATCTTGTTACATTGGTCTATATTTCTGTTTTTGTGCCAGTACCATCCTGTCTTGATGACTGTAGCTTTGTAATATAACCTGAAGTCAGGAAGGTTGATTCCTCCAGCTCCATTCTTCTTTCTCAAGACTGCTTTGGCTATTTGGGGTCTTTTGTGTTTCCATATGAATTGTGAATTTTTTTGTTCTAGTTCTGTGAAAAAATGCCATTGGTAATTTGATAGGGATCTCATTAAATCTGTAGATTGCATTTGGTAGTATAGTAATTTTCACAATATTGATTCTTCCTACCCAGGAACATGGAATATCTCTCCATCTGTTTATGTCATCTTTGATTTCTTCCATTAGTGTCTTATAATTTTCTGTGTATAGTTCTTTTGTATCCTTAGGTAAATTTATTCCTAGAATATTAAGAAGAGGTGGCAAGAATATACAGAAGAACTATACAAAAAAGATCTTCAGGACCCAGATAATCATGATAGTGTGATCACTCATGTAGAGCCAGACATTCTTGAATCTGAAGTCAAGTGGGCCTTAGGAAGCATCACTATGAACAAAGCTAGTGGAGGTGATGGAATTCCAGTAGAGCTATTTCAAATCCTGAAAGATGATGCTGTGAAAGTGCTGCACTCAATATGCCAGCAAATTTGGAAAACTCAACAGTGACCACAGGACTGGAAAAGGTCAGTTTTCATTCCAATTCCCAAGAAAGGTAATTCTCAAACTACCGCACAATTTCACTCATCTCTCACGCTAGTAAAGTAATTCTCAAAATTCAAGCCAGGCTTCAGAAATACGTGAACTGTGAACTTCCAGATGTTGAAGCTTGTTTTAGAAAAGGCAAAGGAACCAGAGATCAAATTGCCAACATCCACTGGATCATGGAAAAAGCAAGAGTTCCAGATAAACATCCATTTCTGTTTTATTGACTATGCCAAAGCCTTTGACTGTGTGGATCACAATAAACTGTGGAAAATTCTGAAAGAGATGGGAATACCAGACCACCTGACCTGCCTCTTGAAAATCTGTATGCAGGTCTGGAAGTAATAGTTAGAACTGGACATGGAACAACAGAATGGTTCCAAATTGGGAAAAGAGTACGTCAAGGCTGTATATTGTCACCCTGCTTATTTAACTTCTATGCTGAGTACATCATGAGAAACGCTGGACTGGAAGAAGCACAAGCTGGAATCAAGATTGCTGGCAGAAATATCAATAACCTCATACATGCAGATGACACCACCCTTATGGTAGAAAGTGAAGGATAACAAAAAGGCCCCTGATGAAAATGAACAAGGAGAGTGAAAAGGTTGTCTTAAAGCTCAACATTCAGAAAACTAAGATCATGGCTTCTGGTCCCATCACTTCATGGGAAATAGATGGGGAAACAGTGGAAACAGTGTCAGACTTTACTTTTTTTGCGCTCCAAAATTGCTGCACATTGTGATTGCAGCCATGAATTTAAAAGACAAATACTCTTTGGAAGGAAATTTATGACCAACCTAGAGAGCATATTAAGAAGTAGAGACTTTACTTTGTCAACAAAGGTCCGTCTAGTCAAGGCTATGGTTTTTCCAGTAGTCATGTATGGATGTGAGAGTTGGACTATAAAGAAAGGTGAGCAGCAAAGAATTGATGCTTTTGAACTGTGGTGTTGGAGAGGACTCTTGAGAGTCCCTTGGACCACAAGGAGGTCCAACCAGTTCATCCTAAAGAATATCAGTCCTGAGTGTTCATTGGAATGAGTGATGTTGAAGCTAAACCTCTAATACTTTGGCCACCTGATGCAAAGAGCTGCCTCATTTGAAAAGACCCCGATGCTGGAAAGATTGAGGGCAGGAGGAGAAGGGGATGACAAAGGATGAGATGGTTGGATGGCATCCCCGACTCGATGGACATTCAGTTCAGTTCAGTTGCTCAGTCGTGTCTGCCTCTTTGTGACCCCATGAATTGCAGCAAGCCAGGCCTCCCTGTCCAGCACCAACAGCCGGAGTTCACTCAAACTCATGTCCATCGAGTCAGTGATGCCATACACTCATCTCATCCTCTGTCGTCCCCTTCTCCTCCTGCCCCCAATCCCTCCCTGCATCAGAGTCTTTTCCAATGAGTCAACTCTTAATATGAAGTGGCCAAAGTACTGGAGTTTCAGCTTTAGCATCATTCCTTCCAAAGAACACCCAGGACTGATCTCCTTTAAAATGGACTGATTGGATCTCCTTGCAGTCCAAGGGACTCACAAGATTCTTCTCCAAAACCACAGTTCAAAAGCATCAATTCTTT
The DNA here is from genome assembly GCF_032405125.1 of Capricornis sumatraensis. Lineage (NCBI taxonomy): Eukaryota > Metazoa > Chordata > Mammalia > Artiodactyla > Bovidae > Capricornis > Capricornis sumatraensis. Next base: position 3,418,433 of record NC_091092.1, on the reverse strand, counting down.
GGTGCTCAACTTTCTTCACAGCCCAACTTTCACATCCATAATGACTACTGGAAAAACCATAGCCTGGACTAGATGAACTTCTGTTGGCAAAGTTATGTCTCTGCTTTTGAATATACTATCTAGGTTGGTCATAGCTTTCCTTCCAAGGAGTAAGCATCTTTTAATTTCATGGCTCAGTCACCATCTGCAGTGATTTTGGAGTCAAAAAAAAAAAAATTAAGTCTGCCCTTGTTTCCACTGTTTCCCCATCTATTTCACATGAAATGATGGGACCAGATGCCATGATCTTAGTTTTCTGAGTGTTGAGATTTAAGCCAACTTTTTCACTCTCCTCTTTCACTTTTATCAAGAAGCTTTGTAGTTCCTCTTCACTTTCTGCCATAAGGTTTCTCCTGGCAATGTGGATTCCAGCTTGTGGTTCTTTCAGCCCAACGTTTCTCATGGTGTACTCTGCATATAAGTTAAATAAGCAGGATGACAATATACAGCCTTGATGTACTCCTTTTCCTATGTAGAACTAGTCTGTTCTATGTTCACTTCTAACTGTTGCTTCCTAACTTGCACATAGGTTTCTCAAGAGGCAGGTCAGGTGGTTTGGGATTCCAATCTCTTTCAGAATTTTCCACAGTTTATTGTGATCCACATAGTCAAAGGCTTTGGCATAGCCAATAAAGCAGCAATAGATGTTTATCTGGAACTCTCTTGCTTTTTTGATGATCCAGCGGATGTTGGCAATTTGATCTCTGGTTCCTCTGCCTTTTCTGAAACCAGCTTGAACATCTAGAAGTTCACGGTTCATGTATTGCTGAAGCCTGGCTTCAACAATTTTGAGCATTACTTTTCTAGAGTGTGAGATGAGTGCAATTGTGTGGTAGTTCGATGGACATAAGTTTGTGTAAACTCTGGGAGTTGGTGATTGACAGGGAGGCCTGTCGTCCTGCAGTCCATGGGGTCGCAAAGAGTTGGACAGGACTGAGCGACTGAACTGAACTTGGTCTGATTTTAGAGTAGCATCGTTGCTTCAAGTCTTCCCTGGTAGTTCATGCTCTAAACCATCTACCGGCTATGTGGGAGACCCGGGTTCTATCCCTGTGTCAAGAAGATCCCCTGGGGAACGAAATGGCAACCTTCTCATATACTTTTGCCTCGAAAATTCCATGGGTGGAGGAGACTTGTGGCTGCAGTCCATGGGTTGCAAAGAGTCATACACGACTGAGCCACTGCACTTTCACTTTCACTGCTTCAGGTTCCTCTCACTATGTCCCTCCCACCAGATTAGTCAAGATAAGTATCAACCCTTGACACTATCATTGGAACTTTTGACCTTTCTCTGTGAAGCAATGTTAGCTCTCATGTTATTTCCCTAAGCGATAGTTACTCAAAGTATATTCTACTGATAATAACTTCTAAATCTCCTAGTATGCTTGTTAAACATGCAGGGCCTCAGGTCGTACCCAGACAGGCTGATCTCTAAGGGGTGCTTTCTAAGAATCCACATTTTAAAACAAGTGAACCAGGCAAGTCTTTTGCACAGAGCCAGCTTCCTGGAAGTGTGATCTGTGTCATTTCACTGGGCCTTGCACTCAGAAGGGTTCTGCACTTGATTTAATGCTTTGCTGTTTGTCTCTTGAGATTGTTAATCATTTTGAACAAGATGCCCAGTTTTTCATTTTGCATGGGGCTCCACAAATTCTTTATACAGTTCTACTTATGAGAAGTGCTAAAGTTTGAGAACTACTGGCCTAGTTCTGTCCTTAACATACTCCCAACTTCCTTCTCATTCTCAATGGCCTTTGTCATAGTTGGCCCAGCATGAATTTTTCAAAACTGGTGGTGATTATCGCATTAGGTAATTGGAAATGTTGATATGGTTTTTGGTAGAAATTTAAATGACAAGAAGTATGTGTTTTTTGAAAAGTTTAGTAACATAGTGCATTGTGGTTTGTAGAAAATAAAGAATGCAGGCATAAGCTTTTATATATAGAATGAGTAATCAGCAAGGTCCTACTGTATGGCACAGAGAACAATATTCCATATCTTGAGATAAACCATAATGGAAAGCAATGTAAAAATTTATATCGGTATAACTGAATCACTTTGCTTTGTAGCAGAAATTAACACAACTTCAGTAAAAAATATTAAAACTGAAAAGAATAGACAGAAGTTTGGGAAGCAGTTTAGAAGGCATTTGTAATAAATTATACCTGAAGTAATGAGAGTTTGAAAAACAATAGTAGTTGGGATGGAAAGGAAGTAATGAGTGCCAAAACCAAAGGAAAACCATTCGTAGAACTTGGTAATTAATTACCAGAAGAGTTTCCAAGACTTGGGGCCTAGATGAATCAAATAGATATGTTATGAGGGGTATTTGGGTGCAGAAGGAAAAAGATATTTCATTTTTGATAGCATTTGGTGGCAGGTAATCCAGGTAGATATACCCAGTTGAATGTTACAAATTAGAGCTAAGGGTTTGATGCAGAGATTAAATCCTGGAGTGTCTTCAAAAAAGAGATAACGCTTGAAGCTGTGAGAGTACATCTACTAGACTGGAAAGATGTTGAAGTGTAAAGAAAGTGAAAGATGGATTTTTTTTTTTTTGCTATTCATCAGCAGGAGGTAGGAGAAGTGCTATAAGGGGAAAGGAAAGAGTTGGCATGGATACTTTAGGAATCTTACATTTGTTTCAGCTCAGAGTCAGTGGAATAGATTGGATAACCACATGCTTGTTTTGGATTCATAGCCTTGTGAGTCTATCACACTGCACAAGGATAATTATTATTATATGGCTGAGTAAACTCAATTCCTTCAAGAGGTTAATCTTTCTCTGGTCATCTCCAGTTGCACATGCGGCTGCTACTGCTGCTAAGTTGCTCCAGTCGTGTCCGACTCTGTGCAACCCCATAGACGGCAGCCCATGAGGCTCCTCTATCCCTGGGATTCTCCAGGCAAGAATACTGGAGTGGGTTGCCATTTCCTTCTCCAATGCATAAAAATGAAAAGTGAAAGTGAAGTCACTCAGTCGTGTCCGACTCTTAGCGACGCCACGGACTGCAGCCTACCCGGCTCCTCCGTCCATGGGATTTTCCAGGCAAGAGTACTGGAGTGGGGTGCCATTGCCTTCTCCAATAGTGACATCATTTGTCAATATCTATTATACTGCAGATTGCCTTAAGAGACTGTTTAAAGGAGCAAGGAAAAAAAATGCACACCAGGAATGTAGAGATTACTACTTAAAAATAACATAGAATGTTGACTGGGTAATGCACTTGCTTTGATTATGTTATGATATAGGTTCAGATTTAAAAGAATGAGTGTTCTTTTCATTAGAAGAAATAGGGTAGAGGTTTCCTAATCCATTATGGTAGAGAGTTTCATCAGAAGTTTGTTTTGAAATTACTGTCCGCGTTTAGTTATTGGAATTCACAGAATCTCATGCCGTCCTCACCCACCACCACTTTTGACAAGGTAAGGTTTTTTTTTTCTTTTTAAAATAGGATCATTGATCCTGTAGACATTTTTGCGTGTTAGCTGGAAAACACTGGTCATGACAGAAAGAAAGTCACACTCAAAAATAAAATAATAAATTTTCATTTATAAATTGAGCTATACCTATTGTACAGAGAAACAGGTAAATTATATGAAATATTTTCTGTGATGAGACTAGATAGAGTACTTTAATAATACTTTGCAAATCTTGAAAAGAACTCTTGACAATAATATATCATCTTTGGAAACTGTATGAAGCAAAAAATTAATGCCTGCCAACTCCATGCCAGTCTTCTGTCCCAAAGCTAAAATTAACAAAGCCCATCCAACCCTTTACTATGTTCAAAAAGAAAACTCTAACATGTGCTTTAATTAATGTTCAGTGTATGTATTTAATTAATGTTCAATGTATGCACAACAGATGATGATCTTACCTTCAGAAATAAAGAAAACTCCTCTCTTTGTCTCTTTATAAAATGTCCCTAATATTTTTGTTCTTCAAAAAGACTTATTTTCAGTGTAAGAAATCTAGTTTCCTAAAACGTGAGAAATGTGTTCTTTATTTAAGGAATAGAAAGCCTTTGAGAATTTATAGCTACTTTGAAAAAGCTACTGAACAGTGCACAGGGAAAAGTCTCAATTATTTTTAAGTCATGTGAGGAAATGTATCGTTAAGCTGTAAGCAAAGCTGTCAGCAGTCTCTTGATGCCTCAACACAATGGGCATCCACTTTAATATTTTAATTTACCTTGTTCTTATCAGAAGACATATGGCAGGTTTCTGTCTTGGCTGTGAAATGTTCTGATTTTAATTTTGGTAAAATTCTTAGCAGTTGCCTCATGCTATATTTGATGAGAGGCTAATTTCCAACATTCCATTAACAAGGTTTCTTCAATGAGTATGAGGTTTTAAAATGAAATTTGCATATCTGCCATGCAATGATTCAACGTTCAGTCTCATTGCTTCTTTGTTATTGTGAAACACGGTGCAGATTAGTGAAAGCATTTGGTTCTATACCTTTCTGGTTTCTCCACTGTTTGGATAGATTTGTTATTATGCTAATTTCCTTGTGTTATCTTGGTTGCCTGGGATTGTGGAGCCAGAAATTTCACAAATTTTGGAAAATAATAAAATGGTTCTCAGCAAGGCAATCACAGGGACACATTCAGCTGTGAAATTTGTCTTGAACTATACAAATACTTCCATGCTGTCTAGGATCGAGATCACTGAAAGGAGGGAGAATGAAAGATTTCCATTTAATGATAATGTGCAATTTTTTCTATTTGAGTAATACTACCTTCTCCTTAAATTTGAAGGCTATAAGAGAAAATATGAGATGTTAGCAAGAAAAAGGACGAGGAGAACTCACACAGTACAGCCGACTGATACGGACAAGTTAGGAGAAAGGAGTATGTGGCATTAACCTCAGAGTGGCAGGATTAGGGTTTAGATTAGAAAATGTAAAATCAGTGGTAGGTCCAGGAAACACATAGAGATAATTACAGAGATTTCAAAAATGATTTTCAGGCAACTAGTCAGTATCAGGAGTAATGCTGAGAGTGATGAGGAATTTGAGGCTTATGTGGAATCATTCTGATCACAACCTAATTTTAGGTTGCAGAAGATAATTCAATGAAAGATCTTACAGATAATCAGAATCAAGGGAGTCAAAATGGGTGGAGAAGGTGAGATGCAAATTTACTGTATGCAGGTGAAACTAAAGCTATGAAAACAGAAATGCCGTTGACTGGAGAGAATGTAAAGAGCCTAGGTCACCTTCACCTCTTAAACCTTTTGAAGGAAGAATAGTTTGTGTGGGAGGGAATATTCCTAGAGAAGCATTCGGAGTGCCACTTTAAGAGTTTCTTGTAGTGCCATCTGCTGTCTACAAAGAACTCCATGCTGTGGTAACTATTGTTTTGATTACTATACTTTATTGATATATAGTGAGTGAAATAAAATAACAGAGTACATTCATTCCCCAGCAACTAGGATGAAAGATTTTATAAAGCTTGAAGGTACTCAGAAGTCCCTGGCCAGTTATGTAGTTAAGCAACATGACTCTCATTTTGCTAAGCCATCACTCTCTCTGACAAAAAATCATTGGAATAAAAGTCTATCTTTCCAGGCAATGAAAATGAACAGGGCAGTTTTTGTAATGGCTCCAGTAGTAGCAGTGGACTACAGGATTTAAGCAGTCCTTTTAGAGTGAATAACTAGGTAAAAAAATGAATGAAAGTGATATATAAATGTGGCTTATGTATTTATATATGCTTATGTGTATATCAATTACATTTTACTCTGTAGAAAGAGGAGCACCCTTTACAAATTGTTCATTGAATGATTGATGTAAATTTCCTAAACTCTCTCCTGTTTTGCTTTTACTATATAAGGCTATTGTAAAAGAATATTTTCCAGTAAGTCATGCCCTTTAGGGACAGCGTGAGTAGGTTTGAAAATTTATATTTTAAATAAATGACTATGGGGAAAGAAAACTTCCTTGGATTTATCATTGGTCCTATAAAAACCTCCAGTCCTCTGACACAAAATATATGTATATTATATAAAGATCAAGCATTGTTTGCTTTTACTTCTAGGAACATTTTATGGTTCACATATTATGAAAAGGAGATCTGTAGCCACCTGTATAATTAATTGTTCTGATTCAAGGGGGCAAATGATTACAGTCCAAAGGAAGTCCATAGGTGAAGCTCCAAGATGCCAGAAAGCCTGGAGCTCCGTCTTCCTAGGCACTTCCCAGATGTTACTCTTGAAGACATCTTTAGAACTTAAAACCTGGAAATATTTAAGGTTTATCTGACTCTTGGAAAGATGTATTTATATTCCTAAAGTGTAAGGAAGAATCTAGGCTCATTTCCATTTCACCTCAAAAGAGCAAAAGTTTTTTGTCCATTCCCTCTTTTCAGAAGGAAAAGGGATGAACTTTCCTCTGTATATAAATGGAGAGAATCCGTTGTCCACTATCATTCAGCTATGGAATATCTGCTGCTTGAGTAGGCTGTTTAACATGCCTCTCATGGTACTCACCCCAGGGATAATGTTGGTGTTAAGAAGGAGGAACAGGCTCAGTATTGACTGTAAGGCATTGAATGAGAAATCTCTCTCTGTGATTCAGAATAGCTCATTTGAACATTAATATAGATGAATAGGAAAAACCCCAACAGAGTGCATGATCAAACTGACTTTTGTGAAAGAGATAACACCATATAGACACTCTTATGAGACTTTCCAGATTTAGTATGAGGGACTGTTCTAGGTATTACAGCATCCCGTGTAATTGTAGTGGTTTTTGAATAGCTTCCATAACTATAGAAATTGGTGGAACTTACTATGTACCACAGGAAGACAGACTTTATAGAGACTATGGTGTATCCTTTATCATTTTATTCACAAACCTTCTGCTAAATTAAGGAATTTATTTAAATAAAGAAAAAATCAACTAGTTGATTGGACTGGACAACTAATCCAGAAATACTAGAGGCCTTTTCCCCCCACATATAGAAAGATTGTTATGGATAGTTTTTTTTACCACAATTATTTTCAGTTAACTTCAGTAAGCATGTACTCAACCTCAGTGTCTTAAAGCTTTGTGATGTAAATGTACTCTTGTTTTTATGTAGACTCTATCATTTACCAGTTTGTACGATTATGTAGGGTCGTAGAAAAAGCAAGAGAGTTCCAGAAAAACATCTACTTCTGCTTTATTGACTATGCCAAAGCCTTTGTGTGGGTCACAACAAACTGTGGAAAGCTCTAAAAGAGATGGGAATACCAGACCAGCTTACCTGCCTCCTGAGAAATCTATATGCAGGTCAAGAAGCAACAGTTAGAACTGGACATGGAACAATGGACTGGTTCCAAATTGGGAAAGGAGTACATCAAGGCTGTATATTGTCACCTTGCTTATTTAACTTATATGCAGAGCACATCATGGGAAATGCAGGGCTGTATGAAACACAAGCTGGAATCAAGATTGCTGGGAGAAATATCAATAACCTAAGATATGCAGATGACACCACCCTTATGGCAGAAAGTGAAGAGGAACTGAAGAGCCTCTTGATGAAAGTGAAAGAGAAGACTGAAAAAAAGCTGGCTTAAAACTCAATATTCAAAAGGTGAAGATTATGGCATCTGGTCCCATCACTTCATGGCAAATAGATGGGGAAACAATGGAAACAGTGAGACTTTATTTTCTTGGGCTCCAAAATCACTGCAGATGGTGACTGCATCCATGAAATTAAAAGACACTTACTCCTTGGAAGAAAAGCTATGACCAACCTAGACAGCATATTAAAAGGCAGAGACATTACTTTGTCTACAAAGGTCCGTCTGGTCAAGGCTATGGTTTTTCCAGTAGTCATGGATGGATGTGAGAGTTGGACCATGAAGAAAGCTAAGCACCAAAGAATTGATGCTTTTGAACTGTGGTGTTGGAGAAGACTCTTGCGAGTCCCTTGGACTGCAAGGAGATCAAATGAGTCAATCCTAAAGGAAATCAGTTTTGAATATTCATTGGAAGAACTGATGCTGAAGCTGAATCTCCAATACTTTGGCCACCTGACACAAAGAACTGACTCATTTGAGAAGACCCTGATGCTTGGAAAGATTGAATGAAGGAGGAGGAGGGAATGACAGAGGATGAGATGGTTGGATGGCATCACTGACTCAATGGACATGAGTTTGAGAAATCTCCGGGAGTTAGTGATGGACAGGGAAGCCTGGGGTGCTGCAGTCCCTGTGGTTGCAAAGAGTCAGACACCACTGAGCAACTGATCTGAACTAAACTGATAGATTATTAACACTTTACAGTTTATAAATTGCTTTAAAATTGATCATTACATTATGTTCTTTGACAGATACAGGAGGTGGGCATTGATTCACATTTCAAAGATGGAGAAATTGAGCTAAATGTGGTGACAAGGCTTACCAAAGAGACAAAATTTGAGAGCATGGCCTGAATACAGAATTTCAGACTCCAAGTCTATATTTGTTTCAATGACAGAACTTATCACTTTCTCAGAAAATTCTTAAATATTATGGTAGCTTAGGAAAATTTTTCTGAAGCATTTATATATGTAGACAGAAAATACACAATAAATTTAAGATTCTGATGGAAATACATGGTTTAAAAAATGTTGAACAGCGCTTTTGGCACCGTGAGAATACCCTCAGAATAGGCATTCCAATTAACTCATACTAAACTCTAATCAGTGCCTTCTGTTGATAGAAACCAGAAAATAAATTGACTTCAGATTTCGAGGTATTTCATTTTGCTGCTTTGATCATTATTAAAGTGAATAATTTGGCTCTTTCTCATGAGAAGTAATTTTCAGTGAAAGAAGTTACAAGTTCATGACTTTTTGTAAACAAGTGAAAGATTGTTTACCTTGTTTTTCACATGTAGACCTACGTTTGATGTATTTCTGGGAAGTGGTTAGCTCCATGTCTTTGTATTCCACCATCCTTATTCTCCTGTTTCACTTTACCTTAATTTTAAGTCCTATTTGATAGTTTCTAAAGCATCAAAGGTCAGAGAATTTGTGAGATATGTAAGGGATATTGGCCATGGTTAACCTGCCATCTGTTTTCCATTCAAAGTTTCTGAAAAATCACATTTTGTTTAGATGTCCTCCTGTGGGACATGAAGTTGAAGAATACTTCTACTCTTCCCTCCCCACTTTATCCTTCACAGGCATTCCTCCACCAAATATCTTCCATGTACAATTCCATCTTGCTTTCTGCTTCTCAGAGGAGCCAGACTGACACAGACATGAATGTAGAAACCTGTCATTCAAGTTGCTCTTGTAACCTTTCCTAGAGCCATGGAAAACAAGCTGTAGGATAGAGTGGACATTGTGGGTAGCAGTGGAGAAATTTAAAGAATCTGGTGTCTTGAGGATGTCAGTAAAGGCTGAAGCAACCAACCTGAATTTGTCTTATTTCTGAACTAAGTCTTTTGTGAATTCTACTCATTTCCTTATTTAAGTGAGGTTAAATGTTTTAGGTGACTTTCAACCAAAATAGAGGTTTGTAGAGTGTTTAGCTCAGTGTATGAACATAGTAATTGAGGAAGTTTAGTATATGGTTCAAAGAATGGACTCTAGACCCAGGCTTCTTTGGTTCAAACTCCGGATCCACCACTTACTAGGAGTTTTATCTTGGGCAAGTAATTTAACATTATTTTCCTTATTGTTAAAATGGATGATAATGTCTACCTTATATGGTCATTAGGAGGATTACATTAATGCTATACATAATGCTTTGAACAGTGTCAAGCGCATAAGAAGTATTATGTTTATTACTCATAGTAGTAGTAATAAGTGCTCAACTAATATTAATAGTAGTTGCTATATTTACAGTATGACTATTATTATTCAAAATACACATGATTAAAATTCTGTGGAATTATGTTGAAGGAAAAAATCATTATGATTGTGATCTGGTCAGCAAAAGTAATATTATCATGTATATTGTATAATTAAAACATATTCAAGCCTACCAATTAATTGGTAAGCCATTTTTTTTTAACATCGACAAAATAGCAAGTCTCAGAAATAAAATGATAAAATCACTTCCATTCAGATGATAGATTTTTACTACCACACGAAATCAAGCAGTTTCGGTCTCCGCACATTTTGTTAGTCTTTCATTTATAATGGATGATTTCTGTCTATTAACAGCAGATCCATATGGGCTGCATTTTCTCTAGTCTAGTTATATTTCCTGTTGGCTGTCTGAATCATAACAATGGTGGATTAATAGCACTGTGTCTCCTTACTGGAGAAATATTGATTCACAGTAGTGGTGGAGAACACTATAGCCACTTCTTATTTAGCTTGAGTAAATGTGAAGTCACTCAGTCGTGTCTGACTCTTTGCGACCCCAAGGACTGTAGCCCACCAGGCTCCTCTGTCCATGGGATTCTCCAGGCAAGAATACTGGAGTGGGTGGCCATTTCCTTCTCCAATGCATGAAAGTGAAAAGTCAAAGGGAAGTCGCTCAGTCATGTCTGACTCTTAGCGACCCCATGGACTGCAGCCTACCATGGCTCCTCTGTCCATGGGATTTTCCAGGCAAGAGTGCTGGAGTGGGTTGCCATTGCCTTCTCCTTAACCCCTGAGCCATCTAGAACTACTGGAAACTCTAAGTTGTCACTAAAAAAGTTTATGATTTTGCCAAGTTAGTTCTTTTGCTTTTGGATAAATACTTCCCAGGGCTTATTTTTTTTTTTTTAATGATGTTATTGAATTATGTACTCCTGCTTGCTTGCCACCATTAGACAATACAACTACTCTGACCACACATCTAGAAAAGTATCAGCTCTCTGAATATGAGCATAACCTATAATTAATTCAGTTTGAATGATGAAATCATTTTATGAAGCCCTAGGCTAACATATTTTGATGTTTCTATACAGTCTGCAGCATTCTTCCTTTGTTCAGGTAATTTCTAGTTCATTACTGGTAAGTGATCATGAATAGTGCAGACTTATATAATTATGACTCAAAAAACCATATAAGTGTGATTTGGTATCAATAAATTAAATACTCTCAGTGCATAACAGTAAAGAATTTATAAATTAGTAACATTTAATTTCTCTGTATTTGTCTTAATTAGGAAAAAGGTATTTAGTCAAGAAAGTATCTGAGTAGCAAAAATACATATCAGTCAAGCCTTCTGGGGAAATGAAAGTATATACTTTATCATTACCTATTTTAAAATTTTAATTTGAATTAATTTCAGACTTACAGAGTCACTTTAAGAATAGCACAAAGAACTCCAACTATCCTTCACACATATTCACCAGTTGTTAATATTTTACCACTGTTCCTTAATTATACTTTCTCTTAGATAATACACATAATACTATTATCTAGCTTATAGTTTATATTCAAATTTTACCAGTTGCTCCAATATGTCCCAATAATGTCGTTTTTAGCAGTGCAGGATCACACTTTCATTCCGTTTGCCATTCAACTTTAGTCTATAATGTGAATGTTACTTCAACCCTTCTTTGTCTTTTATTATATTGACATTTTTGAAGATTCAATCAGCCAGTTCAGTCACTCAGTCTTATCCAATTCTTTGCAACCCCATGGACTGTAGCAAGCCAGGCTTCCCTGTCCACCACCAATTCCCAGAGCTTGCTCAAATTCATGTCCATTGAGTCGGTGAAGTCATCCAACCATCTCATCTTCTGTCGTCCCCTTCTCCTCCTGCCTTCAATTTTCCCAGCATCAGCGTCTTTTCAAATGATTCAGTTCTTCGCACCAGGTTGCCAAAGTGTTGGAGATTCAGCTTCAGTATCAGTCCTTCCAGTGAATATCCAGGACTGATTTCCTTTAGGATTGACTCATTTGATCTCCTTGCAGTCCAAGGAAATCTCAAGCGTCTTCTCCAACACCACAGTTCAAAAGCATCAATTCTTCGGCGCCAAGCATTTTTTATGATCCAACTCTCACATCCATCCATGACTACTGGAAAAACCATAGCTTTGACTAGATGGACCTTTGTTGGCAAAGTAATAGCTCTGCTTTTTAATGTGCTTTCTAGGTTGGTCATAGCTTTACTTCCAAGGAGCAAGTGCCTTTTAATTTTATGGCTGCAGTCACCATCTGCAGTGATTTTGGAGCCCCACAAAATAAAGTCTGCCACTGTTTCCACTGTATCCCCATCTATTTGCCATTAAGTGATGGGACCAGATGCCATGATCTTTGTCTTTTGAATATTGAGTTTCAAGCCAGGTTTTTTTCACTCTCCTCTTTCACTTTCATCAAGAGGCTCTTCAGTTCTTCTTTGCGTTCTGCCATAATGGTGGTGTCATCTGTGTATCTGAGGTTATTGATCTTTCTCCCAGCAGTCTTGATTCCAGCTTGTGCTTCATCCAGCCTGGCATTTCACATGATGTACTCTGTATATAAGTTAAATAAGCAGGGTGACAATATACAGTCTTGAAGTACTCCTTTCTTGATTTGGAAACAGTCCTTTGTTCCGTGTCTGGTTCTAACTGTTGCTTCTTGACCTGCATACAGATTTCTCAGGAGGCAGTAAGCTGGTCTGGTATTGCCATCTCTTGAAGAATTTTCCACACATTGTTGTGATCCACACTGTCAAAGGCTTTGTCATACTCAGTCAAGCAGAAGTAGATGTTTTTTCTGGAGCTCTGTTGCTTTTTCTATGGTCCAGTGGATGTTGGCAATCTGATCGCTGGTTCCTCTGCCTTTTCTAAACCCAGCCAGAACATCTGGAAGTTCTTGGTTCGCTTACTGTTGAAGCCTGGCTTAGAGAATTTTATAGGCCATATATTTTGCAGAATATGCCTCAGTTTGTATTCATCTTATATCTCCTTATGTTTAAATTCAAGTCATTCATTTGGGGTAAAAATATCATAGAAGTAATATTGTGTCCTTTAAGCTACATTGCATTTCCCATCACCAGTGATGTTAACTTTTATTTTCACATGATGTCTGCTAGTTTGCTCTGCTGTTTCTAATTAACAGGTAATTTGTGGAGAAGTGCTTTGATGCTATGTAAATATAGTATATCATTCTTCAAATATCACCTAATAGTTTTAGTGGCTGTTGGTGATTCTTAGAACAAATTATTAGTATAATGGTTGCAAAATGGTGATTTTCTAATGCCATCAGTTTTATCATCACTTTTTTTGTACTGAAGGCTTTCAGACATATTTGGCTATGTGATTTTCCAGTCTCTAGCAAATGCTAAGAAGCAAATTAGAAGAGAGAATATTCAGAAAACGGGAAGACACACTGACAGCATAAGTGGCAGGTTGTAAAGGAAAAAGAAGAGGGAGAAAATATAATGATAAAATCTAAAAACTTAAAAAGCAGAGCACTGTGTACGTGCCTCTGCTCTGAGTTGAACACTTTAGGTCATAGTTCATTTCTCATCTTGAGCCACAGAAGCATAAAAAGTCCCCACTGCAGTGATAAATACTTGGCTTAGGAAATTACTCTAGACTGTTCCAACTCTTTGCTTTATATATTTACCCCACAGTTTTCATTGTGTTGATTTTATGCCCAGAATTTCTCTCTCTGTTTGGATTTGGATGGTTTGCATGACATACAGGTTTAGCTTGTTTCCAAGATGAAACATTTTGAATTTTACCGTGGCCTCCAGAAACTGTATCTCTTGGGTGAAAATGCCAAGTTCTGCACTTAGGATAGGCTTCAACCTAAACCTCTATTTTCCTTGCTGCTACCAGCCTGGAAGATGAGAGAGAACCCTCTGATGTCATTTAGTGAGAGGTCATAAAAAATTATACACTTTAGTAAACTCTAGGTCACCTAGAAGTCACTTTTTGGAGACCAGTATGTTCTGTGCTAAGTCGTTCAGTCGTGTCCAACTCTTTGGGACCCCATGGACTGTAGCCTGCCAGGCTCCTCTGTCCATGGGGATTCTCTAGGCAAAACTACTGGAGTGGGTTGCCATGCCCTCCTCCAGGGAATATTCCCAACCCAGGGATCAAACCCAGGTCTCAGGCACTGCAGGTGGATTCTTAACCACATTGCAGGGAAGCCCAAATTACAGTTAACTATCAATAACCAACACATTAATATATATTCACTAATGATTAATGGTTAGTGAATTAACAGAAAATGACCCTGAGACATTGAGAAAAGATAAACACGTTTAACATAATTTATTTAATAAATAAGGAAAAAATAAATATATGTATAAGCAAAAATAAAATTATTTTATATGATTTTACATTTAAAGTATAATTAACACATTTGTCATTTTTAATGTCTGTGTTGTTATTGTTTTAATTGTCAAGTCTTGTCTGACTCTTTTGCGATCCCCTGGACTATAGCTGGCCCAGCTTTTCTGTTCATGGGACTTCACAGGCAAGAATATTAGAATGGATTGCCATTTTCTTCTCCAAAGGATCTTCCCAACTCAGGGACTGAACCCATGTCTCCTGCTTGGCAGGTGAATTCTTTACCATTAAGCCACCTGGAAGCACAATCTGTGTAGTATTCATCAAACATATGAATAACTTATGTAGCTAATCAAATATGCTTGAATGGCTTCCCAGGTGGTTCAGTGGTTAAAAAAAAAATCTGCCTGCCAATATAGGAGATGCAGGAGATGTGAGTCCAATCACTGGATCAGGAAGGTGCCCTGGAGTAGGAAGTGGCAACCCACTTCAGTATTCTTGCCTGGAAAATCCCATGGGCAGAGGAACCTGGAAGGCTGCAGTCCAATGGGTCCCAAAGAGTTGGACGTGACTGAGTGACTGAACGTGTGCACACACACACACACAGACATATGATTGAATGTTCAGATTGTTTCCAATTTTTCATAATTGTAAGTGATGTTGAAAAGAACAATTTATAGTAATGTACTTACATATAAATAAGATTATTTCCTTGAAACCTGCAAATGTAATGTTTGAATTAAAGGGAATGAATAATTTAAACAACTTTGTCTTACACTTCTGAAGAACCTTTAAGAGATATGCAGTCATTTGTGGCAACCCCAGCTCTGTGATTAGATCTGATAGACAGAGTGCCTGAAGACCTATGGATGGAGGTTCATAACATTGTGCAGGAGACCATGATAATGACCATCCCCAAGAAAAAGAAATGAAAAAAGGCAAAATGGTTGTTTGAGGAGGTCTTACAAATAGCTGAGTAAAGAAGAGAAATGAAAAGCAAAGGAGAAAAGGAAAGATATAAGGATCTGAATGCAGAGTTCCAAAAAAAAGCAAGAAGAGATAAGAAAGCCTTCTTCAGCCATCAATGCAAAGAAATGGAGGAAAAGAACAGAATGGGAAAGACTAGAGATCTCTTCAAGAAAATTAGAGATACCAAGGGAACATTTCATGAAAAGATGGGCTCGATAAAGGACAGAAATGGTATGGACTTAACAGAAGCAGAAGATATTAAGAAGAGGTGGCAAGAATACACAGAAGAACTGTATAAAAAAGATCTTCATGACCCAGATAATCATGATGGTGTGATCACTCATCTAGAGCCAGACATCCTGGAATGTGAAGTCAAGTGGGCCTTAGGAAGCATCACTACGAACAAAGCTAATGGAGGTGATGGAATTCCAGTGGAGCTATTTCAAATCCTAAAAGATGATGCTCTTAAAGTGCTGCACTCAATATGCCAGCAAATTTGGAAAACTCAGCAGTGGCCACAGGACTGGAAAAAGTCAATTTTCATTCCAATTCCAAAGAAAGGCAATGCCAAAGAATGCTCAAGCTACTGCACAATTGCACTCATCTCACATGCTAGTAAAGTAATGCTCAAAATTCTCCAAGCAAGGCTTCAACTGTACATGAACCGTGAACTTCCAGATGTTCAAGCTGGTTTTAGAAAAGGCAGAGGAACCAGAGATCAAATTGCCAACATCTGCTGGATCATTGAAAAAGCAAGAGAGTCCCAGAAAAACATCTACTTCTGCTTTATTGAGTATGACAAAGCCTTTGACTGTGTGGATCACAACAATGTGTGGAAAATTCTTCAATAGATAGGAGTACCAGACTACCTGACTTGCCTCTTGAGAAATCTGTATGCAGGTCAGCAAGCAACAGTCAGAACTGGACATGGAACAACAGACTGGTTTCAAATAGGAAAAGGAGTACATCAAGGCTGTATACTGTCACCCTGCTTATTTAACTTCTATGCAGAGTATATCATGAGAAACACTGGTTTGGATGAAGCATAAGCTGGAATCAAGATTTCGAGGAGAAATATCAATAACCTCAGATATGCAGATGACAACACCCTTATGGCAGAAAGTGAAGAAGAACTGAAGAGCCTCTTGATGAAAGTGAAAGAGGAGAGTGGAAAAGTTGGCTTAAAACTCAACATTCAGAAAAGTAAGACCATGGCATCTGGTCCCATCACTTCATGGCAAATAGATGTGGAAATAGTGACAGACTATTTTTTGGGGCTCCAAAATCACTGTAGATGGTGACTGCAGCCATGAAATTAAAAGACACTTGCTCCTTGGCAGAAAAGCTATGACCAATGTAGACAGCATGTTAAAAAGCAGAGACATTACTTTGCCAACAAAGGTCTGTCTAGTCAAGGCTATGGTTTTTCCAGTAGTCATATATGCATGTGAGAGTTAGACTATGAAGAAAGCTGAGCGCCAAAGAATTAATGCTTTTGAACTGTGGTGTTGGAGAAGATTCTTGAGAGTCCCTTCAACTGCAAGGACATCCAACCAGTCCATCCTAAAGGAAATAAACCCTGCATATTCACTGGAAAGACTGATGGTGAAGCTAAAACTTCAATACTTTGGTCACCTGATGCGAAGAACTGACTCATTTGAATAGACCCTGATGCTGGGAGGGATTGTGGGCAGGAGGAGAAGGGGTCTACCGAGGATGAGATGGTTGCATGGCATCACCAACTTAATGGACATGAGTTTGAGTAAACTCCAGGAGTTGTTGATAGACAGGGAGGCCCAGTGTGCTGCAGTTCATGAGGTCGCAAAGAGTTGGACACTACTTAGCGACTGAACTGAAACCGAAACAGCTCTGTGTTAACATGATTTTATATTTGTAATTTAGCATATATTTTATATCTATCATCAGTGAGTTTTTTCCAATTTTAGATGGCATATACCTTTTCATTTTTCTAATTTTTCTTTTCTCTACTCTTGAATTATTTTGTTCTTTTCCTTTATTGAGTTATGAGAGTCCATACCTCTTTGCATCTGTATGCATATTCTTTTATATCTTATAGTAGAGTTGAGTTCTACTTCCTGGATACTTCTTAGTTCAACATTAACTATTTTGTAATATTTTGTTCCTGTTTTAAATAGTATATCTCCTTCCATTATGTTTTCATTCATTTTATGTATTTATTTTTTATTGCTCTCACTATCACTGTTCTAAACTCTCATATGCATTTTAATGGTTCATCCAGTTGATTCTCCAGAGAAGGCGATGGCACCCCACTCCACTACTCTTGCCTGGAAAATCCCATGGGCAGAGGAGCCTGGTACGCTGCAGCCCACGGGGTCGCGAAGAGTCGAACACGACTGAGAGATTTCCTTTTCACTTTCACTTTCATGCATTGGAGAAGGAAATGGCAACCCACTCTAGTGTTCTCTCCTGGAGAATCCCAGGGTTGGGAGCCTGGTAGGCTGCCATCTATGGGGTTGCACAAAGTTGGACATGACTGAAACGACTTAGCAGCAGCAGCAGCAGCAGCAGCAGCAGCAGCAGCAGCAGCAGTTGATTCTCATGAAATTTCTACTAGACAATCATACTAACTATGAAAAATAGTAAACACCTCTTTATTTTGCAATGTATTTTCCCTTTATAGTCTTAAGTTGACTAATATTCCCAGAAAAATATTAACTTATGATAGTTATAATGGACATCATTTTCTAATTACTTTTTTTTTTTTTTTTGTGCCACTTGCTGCTGCTTGTGGGTCTTTCACTGACCAGGGATTGGACTCAGTCCCTTGGCAGGAAAAATGAAGAATCCCTAACCACTGGACCACTAGGGAATTCCCTCTTATTTTTGTCATTATATATGTTGAAATTTAACACCATTTTCATACTTGACATTATAGTTTAAATTATGTGTAAAATTAATTTAGATAACATAGAGCATACTTCTTCGATGCAAAAAAAAAGCACCTCACTTTTAAGTAAATTTTTAGAGAAATAATCTAAAGCATTCATAGATTTTGAATGGTGAGTAAAATGTGAAAAATCATTTTGTAAGATTCTCAAGGTTTTTGCATAACAAAATTTGTAGATACTTATGATCAATTTTTTCAATTAGAAAATGTGGGTTAGATTTATTGAATGCTTCCCATTCTTTTTAGATAATTAAAGCATTAAGCCTAGTGTTCAGTATTTTAAAGAATCTTGTATACTTTATTATTTGTTGACTGTTTATTTTTACAAAAGATAGTTCAAAGCTTTCAGTAGACTTTTAAAAATGGTTTGTAACCATTCACACTTGCTTAATGCAAAATGGTTTGAATAAATATAATACAAAAAACAAAGCAAAACAAAAAGAGAAACAATTTTATTGAATTTAGTCAACTGACTTTTTCATTGTAGTATATATTGTTCTAACTGCCTCTTTGGTTTAACTGCTCTTTGTTCCATCAATAGAGTTGACTTTGGTTCAATGCTATGATCCCAGATGAAATGGAAATGTTCTTTTCACATTTTAAAAGGTAAAAAAAAAAATAATAAAAATTAAAGATGTTTTGGATTTTTAAGTATTTTCTGTTCTTTTAATATAATCCATTTTATCCTTCTGTAGGAACATCAATTTTTTTTTTCAAACATAAGAAATATAGCCAAATGAAACTGATGATCAACAGATTTGGGTTCAAAGAGCTAGTTTCCAGTTCTGCCATTTAAAGTGTATATTCACGAATGTTACGACTACCGCTACAATGCACATTGAGGTTTTAAGGACAGTTTTTATTTGTATCATTCATGTTCTGTTTTTCTAAATATTTTAGTTGAGTAACATAAGAAAAATCACTGAAATAATGCTTCTTGGGTTTTAAGCATCCAAATAGTAAAGGGTGTTTTGTTTATGAAAAAGTCTCCACAGTTTTAACTGTTTTTCATTCTCAACTTAGACCTAGGAAATTTGTATCTGACTGCAATTTTCCCCTTTAAACTGCAGCAATCAACATTTTGGCAGAGTATTGGAAACCTGATTTGCAGTTTGTGTGCACTTTTAAGGCATTGCTTGCTTGATTTTTTTCCCACCCTCCTCCTTCCTTTGTAGCTATCTTTGTTTCTTTTTATTTTCCTACCTTCCTTCTTTTTTCTTTTGTTTCCCTTGCTCCAGACTTAAGCAATTTTAGAGACATAGTCTTAAAAGTAGCTAGGTGCTATAACTATGTTAATTCTGTTTTCTATTATTGTCATAAATTGATTCAAAACCTTGGCTATTGATAGCCAGTGTGGTGCTGATACAGAGTGACCTGGGATGATGAGAGGGGAAGAGGATGAGAGAGAGTGAGTGCAAAAGGAGAGAGAGAGAGAATGAAGAAGGGAGAGAGAGAAAGAGAGATTGGAAAGCAGTGGTTCTGCTTTTTTAGAAACTTGTAAGCTGGCATGGCATAGTGGAAAGTAAAGTATACTAAGGAACCTGAGTTCCAAGTTCAGACTTATTACAAGATCACTGTGTGACAGAGGTCTAAGTTACTTCTACTGTTGGGGGATCAGCTTCCTTATCTATTTAAGAAACAGAGGCAACAAGGACCTAGTGTATAGAATAGGGAACTGTATTGAATATCTTGTAATAACCTATAATGGAAAATAACCTGAAAAAGAACACATATACATACATACATGTATATACATATGTATATATATACACACACACACACGATATGTATGTGCATGTATAACTGAATCACTTTGCTATATAACTGAAACTAACACAGCACAGTAAATCAACCCATATGTTAATAAAAATATTTTTTTTAAATGGAGGGACTTGTCATCTCTAAGTTCACTAGAATGTACATTCTATGAGGACAAAAATTTTGTCTCTTGCCTTCTCATGTATCTCCAGCACCTAGAACCGTGTCTGGCACAGTGTAGATGCTCAGTAAACGTTTGTTGAATGAGTGAGGTCCTTTCCAACTCTATTGTTCAATACTAATTTAATAATTTTTCAAGAAAAGACAGTAGCATGACAATGGTAAGTGTAAACTGGGATTAATATAGAGTGTTTGCTTTCTCTTTTCTGACACACAGCTTCTAGCATCTCCAAAACTGATAGCTAATGTCGTACCCTGATAGGTGCCTAAGATCGCCTCCTCTTATGCTCTTATAAAAGAAAACCTTAGGAAACCTCATTTCTAGTCCTAGATTACCCACTGCTGTTGTTCGCTATTCAGTTGCTAAGTCTCGTCTGACTCTTTGCAACCCCACCGGCTATAGCATGCCCGGCTCCATGGGGTTTTCCAAACAAGAGTATTCCTGGAGTGGGTTGCCATTTTCTTCTCCAGGGGATCTTCCTGACTCAAGGATGGAACCTGCTTCTGCTGCTTTGGCAGGCAGATTCTTTACCACTGAGCCAACAGTGAAGCCCAGATTTCTCAACAGTAGAGTGCTTTTGGTCAATTATTTTCACTTTTTTGGAAAAAAAAATTACTTATATGAAAAATGTCATATTAGAGTACTTTAACAACACATTTATTCATGCATTTATTCATTCAGCAAAATGGAATGCCAGTGTGCGTAAGAGATTGAGATGCTTAAAGCAACTGATTTATCAGATCATTAAATCTCTAAAATTCTGTGACTGTACAAGTGTCTTTATAGGTAAAGGCATTAAAAAGGAATAACTAAATTATTTCCTGAGTTTTGCTTTATAATTTTCAATTATATTTTGTTTCAAAAGGAAAAATGAGTTGTTATATTTATATCAGATACTTAGACTCCTACCTCTATTTTTTAATCAGAAGAACAAATTAATTAAGCTATTTTGGCTTTCTCCTTCAACAAGGACTAAGTCTTGATTCTAGCGCATATTAGCTTTTTCTCTTGGATTTCTTAGATGATGATTTTTAAATATCTGATTTTAATAAACCCCAATATTATGTATAAGCACATTGTTATAAGCAGAGCCTTTCATACATACCAGCATGTATTTATTTAAGTTTTCTTTTTTCTCCAGGAAGGGAATCCTGGAATTTTCTAAAATGTTCTCCCCTGGCTGATTCTGTGTGAGCATAAAATGGTTATTATAATTTGCCATACTTTTCTGGTTTATAAAAAGGGGAGGATATGACCTGATTTCTTGCAAGTGCATGTGGCTTCTTTATGGATATTTTATGAGGATGGGCGAGATTGGCATGATCCATCTCTGACCCATGGACCCTGCCATTATATCTGAATGGCTGTACCTTTCTGTTCTTATCTTGTGTCACTGATTGCACTCTGTTCTTAGTCTCCTTCTTTGCCTAAGATGCATGAACTTGTAAGTTCAGATTGAGTCATTATATTTTAAAATGTCACATCACAGCATGGTCTTCCTGCAGGTGCAACTGCTGCTTCCTGTCTGTTGTCTGCAATACTATGTTGCTTGAGTTTGAACATCAGTGGGTTCTTGGTGTTTGTGCTACTGCCAGGGTGGCCAGACATTCAGCAAATGATTTCATAATGAGATTGGATTCCTTTGCTTAAAGTTGTCCATACTTTGGACTTGTGACTTGCTTTTGTTTAAAGAAACAGCTATTTGTATTTAGACAAAGAGAAAGCATGTACTTTGGATTTCTGACTTAGACATTCTCTTGGAAAGCCTAGGGATGGGCATGTGAACTAAGATTCATGTAGGGAGCACCTTGGTGCCTTCATTGACTGTATAAATATTTCTTTATTGTGCATTTCATGTCTGGAACTATTCTAGTGGTGAGAGAGATAAATGAATGAATTTAACTAGGACCCAAATTTGAAAAAGCAATTAACATAAAAGAAAATAAAGCATATATGTAATTGACTATAAATTAAGACTGAAAAATATAAATGATAGAAGAAAGGTACGTGTAAGTGCTCAGGAAGCTAGAGGATGAAAAAATAATTCCTAGTTAAGGGAGCAGAGGAAGAAGAGAGGAAAGGGCACTAGAGTTTGATTTTGGACTGTAAGTAGGGGTTGAGGTACAATCCAGTTGGGGAAGAATGTGAGCAAAGGTACAGAAATTAGGAAATCCAGGAAATATACTGGCAACAGTGACTAAAAGTAAGGTAGTCTTCCTACTAAATTATTAAGTGTTGGAAAATAAGTCTTACTATTTTTGTAACTGTGTTTTGGCACTTCTTCATTTTAAGCATGCACCACAACTCAGACAATAAAAACTTTCAACCTCTGAAATGTCAGTTCACTTCAGTTCAATTTTTCAGTCATGTCCGACTCTTTGTGACCCCATAAACTGCAGCACACCAGGCCTCCCTGTCCATCACCAACTCCTGGGGTCCACCCAATCCCATGTCCATCGAGTCGGTGATGCCACCCAACCATCTCATCCACTATCATCCCTTTCTCCTCCTGCTCTCAATCTTTCCCAGCATCAGGGTCTTTTCAAATGAGTCAGCTCTTTGATCAGGTGGCCAAAGTATTGGAGTTTCAGCTTCAACATCAGTCTTTCCTATGAACACCCAGGACTGATCTCCTTTAGGATGGACTGGTTGGGTCTCCTTGCAGTCCAAGGGACTCTCAAGAGTCTTCTCCAACACCACAGTTCAAAAGCATCAATTCTTCAGCACTCAGCTTTCTTCACACTCCAACTCTCACATCCATACATGACTACTGGAAAAACCATAGCCTTGACTAGACGGACCTTTGTTGACAAAGTAATGTCTCTGCTTTTTAATATGCTATCTAAGTTGGTCATAACTTTCCTTCCAAGGAGTAAGCATCTTTTAATTTCATGGCTGCAATCACCATCTGCAGTGATTTTGGAGCCCAGAAAAATAAAGTCAGCCACTGTTGCCACTGTTTCCCGATCTATTTGCCACGAAGTGATGGGACTAGATGACATGATCTTAGTTTTCTGAATGTTGAGCTTTAAGCCAACTTTTTCACTCTCCTCTTTCAGTTTCTTCAAGAGGCTCTTTAGTTCTTCTTCACTTTCTGCCAGACCTGAGCTAAAATTTTCCTTCAGTCCTAGAAAGAGCAGTTTCTTCTGTTCAAGTTTGATTTTTTTCACTTGCCATCTTTCTCCTATTTCTTTCTGCTTTCTCTGAAGCATTAGCCTTATTCCATTGGCTGAAATATCTTTGTTTGTTTGTTTCCAATGGCTCATCTCCAGCATTCCATATACATAAACCTCTCCCAATGCAAAAATAAAAGATTCCTGTATCCATGGATTTCACTTCCTCTTCTTTTTTAAAGTTAAATTTGCCAAGAGTACTGTTTACTTGCTGTCTCCGTTTTCTTCCCTATATTTACTTCTCAGCTCCCTGCAACCTGATTCCCCTACTAATGACTCCATTCAAACTTCTTGACCAGGGGAAATTAGGTAGGAACATTGTATGCAGTGCTCAGAAAGCACTCATTGGAAAGGAGCATTCCTTCTCTCTTTCCTTCATGCTTGCTGAAATATAGGTATGATTGCTGGAACTCAAGCAGTTATCTTGGTTCATGAAGCAAAGGCCATGGCTTGAGAATGATGGAACAGCCCATGAAAGGAATCTATATTCCTTACGACTTTGAGAAGCCACTCTAGCTACCTTGAACTGTTTGCTTTTGGAAAGAGAAATAAACTTCTTTTTATTTAAGCTGCTGCTTTTTTTTTTTTTTTAAATTTCTGTCACTTTTAGCCAAAACAACTTCTAACTAATATAATGGGTAATGTTAAGCATTCTTATAAGGCTTATAATATAATCTGTGTATCAGTGATTCATAATTCCAGGTCACTGTCTTTCTCCTAAACTTTGGTTGATTTGGGATTTCTTGCTGAGTTTATACTCATGTATAGCCATGCACATCTCAAATTCAGCATGTTTAAAAATGAAGTGTCAGACTTTATTTTTGGGGGCTCCAAAACCCTGCAGATGGTGACTGCATCCATGAAATTAAAAGACACTTACTCCTTGGAAGAAAAGTTATGACCAACCTAGATAGTATATTCAAAAGCAGAGACATTACTTTGCCGACTAAGGTCCGTCTAGTCAAGGCTATGGTTTTTCCTGTGGTCATGTATGGATGTGAGAGTTGGACTATGAAGAAGGCTGAGCACCGAAGAATTGATGCTTTTGAACTGTGGTGTTGGAGAAGACTCTTGAGAGTCCCTTGGAATGCAAGGAGATCCAACCAGTCCATTCTGAAGGAGATCAACCCTGGGGTTTCTTTGGAAGGAATGAGGCTAAAGCTGAAGCTCCAGTACTTTGGCCACCTCATGCGAAGAGTTGATTCACTGGAAAAGACTTTGATGTTGGGAGGGAATGGGGGCAGGAGGAGAAGGGGACGACCAAGGATGAGATTGCTGGATGGCATCATGGACTCGATAGACGTGAGTCTGAGTGAACTCCAGGAGATGGTGATGGACAGAGAAGCCTGGCGTGCTGCGATTCATGGGGTCGCAAAGAGTCGGACACAACTGAGCGACTGCACTGAACTGAACTGAAAGATGAAGTGATTTTTTCTAATTAATTCCCTTCCTACGTTTCCAATCTCAGTTAATGTGACCCAGACAGATGCTAGATAGGAATTATGAACTTGACCACCCCTTGAACTCCAATGGCCCTCTCTTCTTAATCTTTATTATTACAGATTTAGTTTAGACCTTAATCATTATTCTCTTGCAATACTTAATCTTTTAACTAATATTTCTACTTCAACTCTTTCCCCATCTCTAGTCTATTTATTGATCTGTTACCAGTTATATTTCTGAACAGAGGTCTGTTTTTTTCTGAAAAATATACTATCTTGCTTAAAATTCTTCAGTGACAACTAGTTCAAATAGAATCTTCCTCGCATGGCATGCAAGACCCTCCATGAACTGTCTCCTGCTTTCTTCTCCAGCTTTATCTCTACTGAATTGCCTTTCTGTTGCACATTATTCTTTCAATATATTTTCCCTGCCTTGATTACCTTTCCTTACCTTCAGTTCTATATTTAGACTTAAAGATTTTATTTTATGAAAGTATTGTTGATTTACATGGTTGTGTTAGTTTCTACTGGACAACAAAATGATTTGGTTATATATTTATATTCTTTTATAAATATTTTTCCATTATGGTTTATTGCATGATGTTGAATATTGTTCCCTATTCTATACAATAGGACCTTGTTTATCCATTCTTTACATAATAGTTTGCGTTGGCTAATCCCAAACTCCCCATTCTTCCTTCCTCAATCCTCCTTCTTGGCAACTGCAACTCTGTTCTCTATGTCTGTGAGTTGATTTTCATTTCATGGATAAGTTCATTATGCCCTATTTTAGATTCCATGTAGAAGTGATATATGGTATTTGTCTATATTTAGACTTCTAATTGAATAATAGTGTACATACTTTGTTCGATGTTTAGGTCCTCTTTGAAGACTTTCTCACTAACCCAAGGGAGATTTGATCATTCCCTCAGGTATGCCTCACTTCACTTTCAGACTTCTATACTAATATACATAGCTGTGGAAGATAACTAAGAGTAGAGAGAAGGTAAAAATATATCTTGCCATCCTCAACCCTTACTAAGGTGACTGACAAAAGTATGTACCTAATAAATATTTATTATATTAATTAATTGAGTAGATAGTAGCATTAGAAATGAGAAGTAAATTTTAGTTAGAGAGCTATGAAAGAGGGGAAATCACGAGGGCTTAGTCACTGATTGGATGAGGGAGGTAAGAGAAAGAGAAAAGCCCAAGATTACCCTGCTATTTTAAGCCTCAATAGTAATAGTGATAGGATATGGTTTTTCAAATATGGAAAATATGAAGTACAGGGAGGGATAAATTTGGAATGGAAACTGAGATCTATTGGGGGCATTGTAAATTTAACCTGTTGGTGGTATATACACAGGTGAGAATTGGATGAAAATTTCTTGGCGTGTCATTAGACTCCCTGTACAACTGAAGCCTCCTATCACTGGATTATTTAAGGACATCACAGGATGTAATTGGTCAGTTTAGCCTGAGAGAAAACACTAGGAAGATTCATAAGACTGAAAAAATACAAGGCAGGATTCAGGTATGGACCAGGAAACAGGCATAATTGGGAATAAGCAGTCTGCTTTCTTCCATCATGTAAGAGTCTCTGCCACTCTATCAGATTCCTGTGGGCAGCCACTATGCTTCAGATGTTGATCTGTGTCAAAAGGGACTGTTGTAGTTTGGAATGATTGCATATGTCTTATTCTAAGACACTTGATCACTAACCTCTAAACCTTTCTGTCAATAGCAAGAGTATAATGGATTTGTTAAAAGTCCCCCTCTCCTACTATGAATAAATTCATTTATCAAAAAATTATTACAAAAACTTGACAATGTAATCATAAAATGAGAGCCAGAAACATCAAGAAAACCACAAATTGCTGGTTAGGGCTTCAGCTGCACTTATTTCTGGCAAAAATGCTAAAATAATTTTTAAAATAGTCTTTATAGTAATATTATTCTCCAGCTTTTTTTTTTTTTCCCAGAGAAAGAAAGAAAGCAAAGCAGCAAACAATTCCAGTTTAGCTCCTAGCAATTATTCACAGAGAAGTTTCCAGCAACCTTCCGGGAAAATCTCTTCTCAGAATTATTGTCACCTTTTCATCAGAATATCAGAAAAATCAATCTCCAAGTCGAACCAGAATTCAATAAAAGAATTCAGTAAATTAAATGTTTACTAAGTGTGATAAATATCAAGGATAAAAATGAAAAGAGACACATTCCTTGACCTCAGGGAACTCACAGTTGAATGATAGAATTCTATGCCTAAGTTTAGAAATATTTCCAAGATTTAGAAATATTTTCAAAGCCAATCTTATCTCAAGAAGACACTTGCAGAAGGGCAATTATGCACACACATAATAGGAATAGTGAACGTCTTCAGAGCCCAGTAATCGCAGAGTACTTACTCTATCAAATGACATGAATACTCCTCTGATTCTTAAATTGTTATCTTTTGGGAAATTCGTTCATTCATATCCAAGGGCATCCCTGAGTTGAGATCCCAGCCTTGCTAGAGGATTAGCAAGAAAGGCAGTTCCAAATAACTGAAGAAAGTCTAGACTCATGATGCCAAATAGACTATGTGCTATTGGTATGACAGAATTCTGGATAGATTTTGTAAGAAAGACAAATGCTCCAGGGAGCCATAGTTTCCGAAGTTCATGGTCTAGTGATTTGTTAGGTATTTTGTGTTAGCTGGATAAATGAACTGCATATCTTGATTATCTGAGTAACTGCATCAGGAGTTAGGTATACTTTTTGAGGTAATCATAAATTTTTGCCATCCAATATGCTCAAAGAATTATTTCTTTTTTCTTTTTTTTTCAACTGATACTGAAGATATTTTATTTTGGCATATGGCTAGAGCTTGAGTTCATCTATCTTGTCACTTGATGAGGCAAGTTGCCTTTGTCCCCATGGATTGTAGCTGACGCAGTGTCTCCACTTGTAAGACATTTGAAGGTATGAGGGTATACTGAGTTGCTTCAGTTGTGTCCAACTCTTTGCCGCTCTATGGACTGTAGCCTGCCAGGCTTCTCTGTCCATGGGATTATCTAGGCAAGAACACCTGACTGGGTTGCCATGCCCTCCTCCAGGGCATCGTCCTGACCCAGGGATAAACCCATGTCCCTTACATCTCCTGCATTGGCGGGTGGGTTCTTTACCACTAGCACCCCCTGGAAACCCCATTAGAAAGTATGTATATCTCACTTCTTTTGAACTGTGATGCTGGAGAAGACTCCCATGAGTCCCTTGGGCTGCAAGGAGATCAAACCAGCCAATCCTAAATGAAGTCAGTCCTGAATATTCATTGGAAGGACTGATGCTGAAGCTCTAACACTTTGGCCGTCTGATGCTAAGAGGTGACTCATTGGAAAAGACCCTGATGCTGGGAAGAATTGAGAGCAGGAAGAGAAGGGGATTGGATGGCATCACCAACTCAATGGATAAGAATTTGAACAAACTCCAGGAGATAGTGAAGGACAGGGAAGCCTTGTGTGCTGCAATCCATGGAGTCACAAAGAGTCAGACATGACTGAGCAACTGGATAGCAACAAGAACAACTCACTTTAAATATAGTAAAATAAACCCTGATTATACAGTTTAAGATTTTTAATATCATCCTTTGGTTAAATCTCTTTGCTTAATGTTTTCTGGGGGGTCATCCTTTGGTTAAATCTCTTTGCTTAATGTTTTCTGGGGGGTCAAAATAATGGTTAACTATCTATGTTGACTGCAGAGAAAGCTACCACTCATTCTAACCTATGTTTGTAGGTTTTTAGGAAGGTATTCCTAGCAGTTGCTACAGTTGGCTTCTTCAAATTTAAATGGAAACCAATATTCTGAAGTGGTTTTGAAAGACCTGTGGGGGGGAGTCTGGAAAAAAAGGCCCTTGGTTAAGCTGAATCTGGTTGAGATACTTGAAAGCCTTGGGAACATATTTAGATAAGGATTATTTCTTAACTTATCAAGTCACTGTCAGAGGAGGAGGCCAGAATCAAAGAAGAGAACAGGATCAGAAAGCTCAGAACAAATCGAGCTCAGAGAATTACTAGGTGTTAAGCAACAAGCTGGGCATAAAAGCAAGAATGAGGTTTGAGGAAAAGTCATGTACCATTTATTGAGGCATTTTTCTAAGTCCTGAACACATTGCCTCATTTACTTTCGCTTTACCTTATTTAAAAAAATAAAAAACAACTTACTAATGATAAATTGAGTTAGAGTGGTTAAATAATTTACCCAAATTCTGTGACTAAAAATTGGTGTCAGTGAGATTCAAACCTAAATATTCTTTCCACCAGAGCCATTCCTCTTAACCAAGAACTGTGAACTGTCAGAAGCTGAAAGTGTGATCTGGAACACGGTAGATCAGAATCAGGCTGATGAAAACAATTCAAAGGTGTATGAGAATAGAGTTGGGAGGGGAAAGAGAAGCACCATGTATATACTTCAGGCCTAAGGGTCTGGGAGGGTAGAAGAGAGGCAAATTGTTAACATGGAGCGTTTCTGGCACATTAAATAGCTTTTCTTGCAGGTTAACATCTGCTAAGAATTTTTCTTTTTAATAGCCATGATTTGAATTGTTAATGTGATTCTGATACTGTGATTGGGAGTTATTGAAAGTAGAATTTGGGAGCATAGGGAAAAAATATAATCTTTACCTGAATGGGAAATATCAAGGTAAATTTATAGTAGTTATAAAGTTTTTTTTTGTGGTGGGAGGAGAGGAGGAGGGAAATGGGGGGATACTACAGCAAGTAATGGCATTGTAATTTCTGGATCTTAAAAAAGAATTTTTGTAGTCATCTGAAAGAGATTTCAGAATGAAATCTTTGCATGGATGGGATTGCATTCTGTACCTTCCCCTTTTCATCAGATTCTGGTTTCATTTCTTATTTCCTTTGAAAAATGTGATGATGGGACAGTATCCATATTATCATATGGAACTGTGCCTGGGCCATTAGAAATATTGTAATGATGAGACTCTCCAAAACTTATTTTATTGAATATAGAAAGGCTTGCATGTTCCAATGTGTATGATGTCAGTGTAGGAAGAGATACATAGATGTCTTTCACTATGGGATTATGGTTCCGTAGTGCTTACCCTGGATCAGTCCTAAGAAACTTCCATATGTTGTTTGTGTTGAAGTGCTTGTTTACATATAGCAATGATTTTTGTTATTGTTGCCTTTTTAAAACTCTGAAATATTCCAAGTTTTGGCATGATACTTCTTGCACTCCTAGGAGCACTATCTGGATTATTTACCTATGCACATCCCTGAATATTTTAGAGATGACAATTCTGCTACTGGTAATCACTATCAGTACATTCTTGCAGTGACGATAGAAACTTCCCAATACTTTGTTCCTATAGATTCCTGCATTAGGAATCGAATGATGAGGAAGATAGACAGGCTCTATGTATCCTACCTCTGTTATATTTCTTTGTCCTTATTGGACTCAAAGTTGATGTTCAATTAAGCCAAATAATTGGTTGTGTTGAATTGGAGGAGGTCTATAACCACAGGTGGCACTGTGGTAAAGAATCTGCCTGCCAGTGCAGGAGATGCAAGAGACGTGGGTTCAATCGCTGGGTCAGGAAGATTCCCTGGAGTAGAAAATGTCAACTTACTCCAATATTCTTGCCTGGAAAATTCTATGGACAGAGGAGCCTGGCGAGCTACAATCCATGGGATCACAAAGAGTCAGACATGACTGAGCACACATGCACATAATCATTCAGTTCAGTTCAGTCACTCAGTCATGTCCGACTCTTTGCGACTCCCTGAACTGCAGCATGCCAGGCCTCCCTGTCCATCATTAACTCCCAGAGTCCACCCAAACCCATGTCCATTGAGTCGGTGATGCCTTCCAACCATCTCTTCCTCTGTCGTCCCCTTCTCCTCCTGCTTTCAATCTTTCCCAGCATCAGGATCTTTTTTTAAAATATAAATTTATTTATTTTAATTGAAGGTTAATTATTTTACAATATTATATCCAATGAGTCAGTTCTTCACATCAGGTGGCCAAAGTATTGGAGCTTCAGCTTCAACATCAGTCCTTCCAATGAACACCCAAGACAGATCTCCTTTAGGATGGACTGGTTGGATCTCCTTGCAGTCCAAGGGTTATATATAATGTCAATTATCCATATAGGTGTGAGCTTCCCTGGTGGTTTAAATGGCAAAGAATCTGACTGCAATGTGGGAGACCTGAGTTCGATCGCTGGGTTGGAACAATCCCCTGCAGGAGGGCATGGAAACCCACTCAAATATTCTTGCCTGGATAATCCCATGGACAGAAGAACCTGGTGGGATACAGTCCATGGAGTTGGACTGTAGAGTCGGACTCAACTGAGCAAATAAGCACAGCACAGGATCCGTATAGGTGTAGGTTGTGGCTGAAACTATTCTATGAATTGACTAATACAGTGTGCCTCAAAGAGTGGGCTCCTTGGGCTATCTGCATTAGGATCCCCTGAGATGCTTAATAAAAATGCCCAAATGTCTGAGGCAATGCTTGGAATTTGCCAATTAACAAGCTCTCCATTTGATCCCATTGCACCTCAATAACTGATACTAGGCAATATTTATTGAGTACTTATTATACCAGGCAGTATGTTAAGCACTCTATATATCACCATATCAGGGACTTCCCTCGTGGCTCAGTGGTAAAGAATCTACCTGCAATACAGGAGACTTGGGTTTGATCCCTGGGTCAGGAAGATCCCCTGGAGGAAATGGTATCCTGCTCCAGTATTCTTGCCTGAAAAATTCCATGGATAGAGAAGCTTGGTGGACTATAGTCCAAAGGGTCAAAAAGTTGAATATGACTGAGCGACTAAGAGTGTGTATGTGTATATATATACACACACTATACATATGTATATATATATATATATATACATATATACTCACATATATATATATAAAATTCTCATAACAACCCTGATATAGGGTCTTTTTGTTGCTATTAGGCGAGGACCCTAAAGCACAGAGACATTAAGAAACTTTTAGAACCACAAGTGATCCTATTTGAATGGAGCAGAATATGCCACTCTAAAATATGCCATTTTTGTGTACTGTTTCTTTGAGTTAAAGTTACTTAAGAAGCAGCCATTGCAAGAGAGACACTATGACCCTGCTTTGTCCTTCTGAAAGCAGGATATAAATCTCCCATGTGAAAGGTAGCTTCCCTGTACCAGGAGGGTAGAAGGCATTCTTCTCACCAGATACAGGAGCCTGTATAAGCAAAAACCCATTGCTGTTTCATCACTAATATCTTATCTGAAGCCCAGTTCTTTTTGTCTTGACAGTTCTTCACAGCTTCATTTTTTTCTTTGTCTAAAATGTGTAAAATCCACCTTCTTTGGGCACTTCCTTGAATCACATATTTTTGTGAACTCTCTTATACATGTGAAACTAAACATGGTTTTTCCCTTGTTTAATTTTGGCTGCACTGGGTCTTCATTGTGGTGCATGGCCTTTCCCTAGTTGCATCCTGCATGAACTTCTCTAGTTGTGGCACTAGGGCGACTAGTTGTGGTGCACGGGCTTAGTTGCCCTGTGGCATGTGGGATCTTAGTTCCATGACCGGGAATCAAATCTACTTCTCCTGCATTGGAAGGTGGCTTCCATTCGACCACAGAGAAGTCCCAGACTCCCGATTCTTAACTATTAAAATTTAAAAGCAGTAGAGTGTAATAGAAGTGACACTTCATTCTGTAGCTCTGTGACCTTGGGAGGACAGTTGACTTGAGGATCAGAAATGAAATCACAGATGATATATGTGAGGCTGATCCCTATAGCTTAGGTCACTTTCTCAGTCCATCTGGATACAGCATGCAGAAGAGGAAGTGTTCAGTCTTTCCCTTTGCATATACAGGAGACTAGTACAACATTTTAATGTGCCTTGTTAACAAAGAACACATGTTTAAATGGAAGCAGATTTGATGAAAGAATGGAAAGAATAGTTGCTCAGTCATATCTGATGAAAAAATCATTACCATGCCTGCTTATCTCTCTCATAAGTATAGAGTTCATTAAAGAGAAAGTCATGGAAAAATAATTTTAAGGGTATATAAAATCATTTGATGGTGTGCTCTTTATTTTGACTATTAACAGCTTTAATTTCCCCATTTGATTAAGAGTAGCTATAATCTAGGTTCCTTGCACAATAAAGCGTGAATTATTGAGTTTTCTCTTGTTTATTCTTGTAGTATCTTCATAAAATAATTCTCTATGTGTGCTGATCAGACACTGGAGTTCCTTAAAAATGTTTTAGGATTTGTTATATGGATAATTAATTAATTTAGAAAGATTAAATAAAAAAATATTATACTCCACCCAGATTGTTAATGACTGGGATATTAAATGCACTAAGAAATGAAAGTCATTTTGTCTTAATAAGCATAACAGGTAAGAATCAATGACATAGTAGTGTGAACTTAAAAAAAGGAAATGAAGTATACTCAGTAGAAATAAAACCTACTTGCTGTATATGAAAAGATTATTTTGATAAGTGATACAACAAGGTCCATTTTGGGTGAGTGAAAATATTTAAAGGAGTGATAACACTTGTATACAATTAAAATTATATAAACTTAATATCATATAGGCACACTAATAGAGTTTTGCCAAGAAAATGCACTGGTCATAGCAAACACCCTCTTCCAACAACACAAGAGAAGACTCTACACATGGACATCACCAGATGGTCAACACTGAAATCAGATTGATTATATTCTTTGCAGCCAAAGATGGAGAAGCTCTATACAGTCAACAAAAACTAGACCAGAAGCTGACTGTGGCTCAGATCATGAACTCCTTAACCAAATTCAGACTCAAATTGAAGAAAGTAGGGAAAACTGCTAGACCATTCAGGTATGACCTAAATCAAATCCCCTTTGATTATACAGTGGAAATGAGAAATAGATTTAAGGGCCTAGATCTGATAGATAGAGTACCTGATGGACTATGGACTGAGATTCGTGACATTGTACAGGAGACAGGGATCAAGACCATCCCCATGGAAAAGAAATGCAAAAAGGCAAAATGGCTGTCTGGGGAGGCCTTACAAATAGCTGTGAAAAGAAGAGAGGCAAAAAGCAAAGGAGAAAAGGAAAGATATAAGCATCTGAATGCAGAGTTCCAAAGAATAGCAAGAAGAGACAAGAAAGCCTTCTTCAGTGATCAATGCAAAGAAATAGAGGAAAACAACAGAATGGGAAAGACTAGAGATCTCTTCAAGAAAATTAGAGATACCAAGGGAACATTTCATGCAAAGATGGGCTCGATAAAGGACAGAAATGGTATGGACCTAACAGAAACAGAAGATATTAAGAAGAGGTGGCAAGAATACATGGAAGAACTGTACAAAAAAGATCTTCACAACCCAGATAATCATGATGATGTGATCACTAATCTAGAGCCAGACATCTTGGAATGTGAAAGCAAGTGGGCCTTAGAAAGCATCACTACAAACAAAGCTAGTGGAGGTGATGGAATTCCAGTGGAGCTATTTCAAATCCTGAAAGATGATGCTGTGAAAGTGCTGCACTCAATATGCCAGCAAATTTGGAAAACTCAGCAGTGGCCACAGGACTGGAAAAGGTCAGTTTTCATTCCAATTCCAAAGAAAGGTAATGAAAAAGAATGCTCAAACTACCACACAATTGCACTCATTTCACATGCTAGTAAAGTAATGCTCAAAATTCTCCAAGCCAGGCTTCAGCAATACATGAACCGTGAACTCCCTCATGTTCAAGCTGGTTTTAGAAAAGGCAGAGGAACCAGAGATCAAATTGCCAACATCTGCTGGATCATGGAAAAAGCAAGAGAGTTCCAGAAAAACATCTGTTTATGATTTATTGACTATGCCAAAGCCTTTGACTGTGTGGATCACAATAAACTGTGGACAATTCTGAAAGAGATGGGAATACCAGACCACCTGGCCTGCCTCTTGAGAAATCTGTATGCAGGTCAGGAAGCAACAGTTAGAACTGGACATGGAACAACAGACTGGTTCCAAATAGGAAAAGGAGTACATCAAGGCTGTATATTGTCACCCTGCTTATTTAACTTCTATGCAGAGTACATCATGAGAAACACTGGACTGGAGAAATGCAAACTGGAATCAAGATTGCCGGGAGAAATATCAATAACCTCAGATATGTAGATGACACCACCCTTATGGCAGAAAGTGAAGATGAGCTAAAAAGCCTCTTGATGAAAGTGAAAGAGGAGAGTGAAAAAGTTGGGTTAAAGCACAATATTCAGAAAATGAAGATCATGGCATATGATCCCATCACTTCATGGGAAATAGATGGGGAAACAGTAGAAACAGTGTCAGACTTTATTTTTGGGGGCTCCAAAATCACTGCAGATGGTGACTGCAGCCATGAAATTAAAAGATGCTCACTCCTTGGAAGAAAAGTTATGACCAACCTAGATAGCATATTCAAAAGCAGAGACATTACTTTGCCGACTAAGGTCCATCTAGTCAAGGCTATGGTTTTTCCTGTGGTCATGTATGGATGTGAGTGTTAGACTGTGAAGAAGGCTGCACGCCGAAGAATTGATGCTTTTGAACTGTGGTGTTGGAGAGGACTCTTGTGAGTCCCTTGGACTTCAAGGAGATCCAACCAGTCCATTCTGAAGGAGATCAACCCTGGGATTTCTTTAGAAGGAATGATGCTAAAGCTGAAGCTCCAGTACTTTGGCCAGCTCATGCGAAGAGTTGACTCATTGGAAAAGACTCTGATGCTGGGAGGGATTGGGGGCAGGAAGAGAAGGGGATGACCGAGGATGAGATGGCTGGATGGCATCACGGACTCGATGGACATGAGTCTGAGCGAACTCCAGGAGATGGTGATGGACAGGGAGGCCTGGCGTGCTGTGATTCATGGGGTCGCAAAGAGTTGGACACGACTGAGCGACTGAATTGAACTGAACTGATGCATCAAAACCAGAGATTAGCTTTCCTTCTTGACAGTTGGAATTCAGAATTGATTTATAGTAACTGTTATAAAGGAAACCATCAGTTCAGTACAGTCGCTCAGTCATGTCCGATTCTTTGCGACTCCATGGACTGCAGCACAAGAGGCCTCCCTGTCCATCACCAACTCCCGGAGTTTACTCAAACTCATGTCCATTGAGTCGGTGATGCCATCCAACTACATCATCTTTTGTGGTCACCTTCTCCTTCTGCCTTCAATCTTTGTCAGCTTCAGGGTCTTTTCAAATGAGTCAGTTTTTTCCATTAGGTGGCCAAAGTATTGGAGTTTCAGCTTCAGCATCAGTTCTTCCAATGACTATTCAGGACTGATTTACTTTAGGATGGACTGGTTGGATTTCCTTGCAGTCTAAGAGACTCTCAAGGGTCTTCTCCAATACCACAGTTCAAAGCATCAATTTTTCAGTGCTCAGCTTTCTTTATAGTCCAACTCTCACATCCATACATGACTACTGGAAAAACCATAGCTTTGACTAGATGGACCTATGTTGAGAAAGTAATGTCTCTGCTTTTTAATATGCTGTCTAGGTTGGTCATAGCTTTTCTTCCAAGGAGCAAGCATCTTTTAATTTCATGGTTGCAGTCACCATATCTGCAGTGATTTTGGAGCTCCTCCAAATAAAGTCTGTCACTATTTCCATTGTTTCCCCATCTATTTGCCTAGAAGTGATGGGAATGGATGTCATGATCTTAGTTTTCTGAATGTTGAGCTTTAAGCCAACTTTTTCACTCTCTTCTTTCACTTTCATCAAGAGAGTCTTTAGTTCTTAACTTTCTGCCATAAAGGTGGTGTCATCTGCATATCTGAGGATATTGATCTTTCTCCCAGCAATCTTGATTGCAGCTTGTGCTTCATTCAGTCCAGCATTTCTCATGATGTACTCTGCATATAAGTTAAATAATTAGGGTGACAATATACAGCCTTGATGTACTCCTTTCCTGATTTGGAAGCAGTTTGTTGTTTCATGTCCAGTTCTTACTGTTGCTTGCTGACCTGCATACAGATTTCTCAGGAGGCAGGTCAGATAATCTGGTATTGTCAACTTTTAAAGAATTTTCCACAGTGTGTTGTGATCCACAGAGTCAAAGGCTTTGGCATAGTCAATAAAGCAGAAGTAGATGTTTTTCTGAAACTCTCTTGGTTTCTCACTGATCCAAGAGATATTGTCCATATGATCTCCGGTTCCTCTGCCTTTTCTAAATCCAGCTTGAACATCTGGAAATTCATGGTTCACGTAATGCTGAAGCCTGGCTTGGAAAATTTTGAGCATTACTTTGCTAGTGTGTGAGATGAGTGCAGTTGTGCAGTAGTTTGAGCATTCTTTGGCATTGTCTTTCTTTGGGATTGGAATGAAAACTGAACTTTTCCAGTCCTGTGGCCACTGCTGAGTTTTCCAGATTTGCTGGCACATTGAGCTCAGAATTTTCACAGCATCATCTTTCAGGATTTGAAATAGCTCAACTACAATTCCATCACCTCCACTAGCTTTTTTCATAGTGAATCTTCCTAAGGCCCTCTTGACTTCACATTCCAAGATGTCTGACTCTAGTGAGTGATCACACCAATGTGATTATCTGGGTCATTAAGATCTTTTTTGTATAGCTCTTCTGTGTATTCTTTCCACCTCTTCTTAATATCTTCTGCTTCTGTAAAGTTCATACCATTTCTGTCCTTTACTGTGCCCATCTTTGCATGAAATATTCCCTTGGTATTTCTAATTTTCTTGAAGAGATCTATAGTCTTTCCCAATCTATTGTTGTCCACTGAGCAAGACTTTTTATCTCTCCTTGCTATTCTTTGGAACTCTGCATTCAAATGGCTGTATTTTTCCTTTTCTCCTTTGGCTTTCACTTCTCTTCTTTTCACAGCTACTTGTAAGCCCTCCTCAGACAGCCATTTTGCCTTTTTTCATTTATTTTTATTGGGAATAGTCTTGATCCCTGCCTTCTGTACAATGTCATGAACCTCTGTCCATAATTCTTCAGGTACTCTGTCTATCAGATCAAATCCCTTGAATCTATTTTTCATTTCCACTGTATAATCTTAAGGAATCTGACTTAGGTCATACCTGAATGATCTAGTGGTTTTCCCTTCTTTCTTCAATTTAAGTCTGAATTTGACAATAAGGAGTTCATGATCTGAGCACAGCTTCCTGTCTTGTTTTTGCTGACTGTATAGAGCTTCTCCATCTTCGGCTGCAAAGAATATAATCAATCTGATTTCAATATTGATGATCTGGTGATGTCCATGTGTAGAGTCTTCTCTTGTGTTTTGGAAGAAGGTGTTTGCTATTACCAGTGTGTTTTCTTGCCAAAACTCTATTAGCCTAGGAAACCATAGATCTTAACATTTTGGCTCTACACATCAACATAAGTAAGACTGTAGCTCATTCAAAGAACATTCCATAATAAACCAGAGCAAAATAAGATTAATGTTGATATTAGAAGGGGTAAATTGCATATGCAGATTGTATAAAGGATCAAAATTCTTGAGGATGTTAATTATATATGATATCAAACAAAACAGCTTGTTGAAAGGCTTAAAAAAATTAAACTATTTATTTGGTGTACTGTAAAACAAAGAAATGAAGCTTGTTTCACTGCATCAAATTTTTTTGAAAATTGAATTTCCTCAGTAGGTATGTGTAGACATGATACACATTACATGAGAATTCCTAATACATATTAACATATATTTTGAATCTGCAATAATTAACACAGCTATGCACTGCAAAAAAAAAAAACTGTGCAAGAAGTAAATGGATTACAATAAAGAGTCCATAAAAAGATCAAAATAATATGTGGAAATTTAATCTATATTAACACGGTCATTTCTTGGCAATAGAGAAAGGATACATGGTTTTGAGACAAGAGGAAAAGAAATAAACATGGATTCTTACCTCTTGATTTGCACCAAAACAAATTTCAAATGAATCAAATACTTAAATATAAGTCATAAAAGTACGGAAAAAAGTGATTTTGTGTATTTATATCTTGAAGTTCAATACATTTTTGTGACTAGGACCTAAAAACCCACAAGCCATGCATTTGTCTATAAAAATTAAAATACAAAGCAATGGAAATATGTTGTAGTGTAAAAGTGAAAAAAGTCTAAAAATTTAACTGGGAAAATAATTTGTATATATATGACAGAGGACTTTTTTTTTTATTTACAAGATACTCCTATATGCCAATAAGCAAAATGATGGGCAACATCATAGAAACAGGCTGCTTACAGTAAAGGATATATAAATTTAAAAGAGACATGGAATGATGCTCAACTTTGTTCATAATTAAAGGGTTGCAAAGTAAAACAGCAATGTAATTCCATGCCACCTAGATCAGATTTAAAAAGATTAATAAATATCATGATTAAAAAACATAGTACCTATTATTGGAGAGGTACAGGAAGCAGATGCTCTATGCATGACTGATAGTAGTATAAACTGGGACAACATTTTTAGAGAGCAATTTTGCAATAGCTATTAAAAATCAAAATCACTTGAATCTCTCAATTCCACAATTAGGAATTTACTAAATGATACACTCATAAAAGTGTGCCAAATATGCCCACAAGGATGTTCATTGCAGCATTATCTACAGTAATAGTAAACTGAAAAATTCCAATGTCCATCAATAGGGGATCAGTAAATAAATTATGGTATACTAATATAATGCAGTAGTAGAAAAATGAGTTAGATCTGCTTATGCAGGTATGGGGCGATATCTAAAATATATTAAGTGAAAACTGTAAGCCACAGTATAGTGTGATACCATTAGTAAGTAACCGGTCCAAGAATGCTGGGAGCAACCCCCAAAAGGGAGCTCCTTTGGGATTGCTGGGCCACCTGAGGACCACTTTTGCCCAAACTGCAAGAGCAGTTCCACAACCCAGATTCCCACTGGCCTAGTAGCTTCTCTCCAACATGAGGGTTTGCATGTTACCGTGGGTTCCAGGCTCTCTAGATGCTTTGCATCTGGGGTTTTTCAGCACTTCTTAAACAGCTGACACTCACGCCCTTCTCTGTTGGAGCTCACAGTATTTTTTCCTCTCTCTAGAAAAGCCATTTTTGTGCTGACGCCCCCGCCCCCCCGGAAAATAGGGAGCAGCAGTGGGCCTGGTCCCTTTCCTGGGACACAGCCATGGTATTTCCAACAGACAGTCGGTTTCTCTGTTGGATGTCAATGGAGGAAAAACCTCATGATTTTTCTTGCTATCACTTAGCTTCCCCAGTAAAGCTTTTCCCTTAATTTATCCCACATTACACTGTTGAATTTGCCCTGACTCACTCTGCTATAATATATATTTGCAGTTATGTGCAAAATGTTTTCTGAAGAATATCCAAAAAACTGTTACCAGAGATTAGGGAGTGATTTGTATAGGCAAGGAGACTTAAAATTTTCTCCTCATTTCAGCAGAGTTGATTTCTTAGTTGTTTCTTTCACTTTATCCTTAATTTCCTCATTAGATTGAAAGTACAAAATAATAATGCTTAAAAAGCATATAAAATTAAAAAAAATAATCTTTTATCCCACCCCAATTCTTTTGCTATTCCCTTCTAGATAACCAATGTTGAGTTTGGTGTGTCGAGTTTCATGCCTTCTATGTTCATGCACACATATACGTGCATATATTTTCTTTTGCAAAATTCATTTCTGCAAATTGTTTTTTAATATTATTTATTATTTTTTCTGTGCTTGGTCTTCGTTGCTGCTTGGGCTTTCTCTAGTTGTGGGGAATGGGGCTACTCTGTAGTTGTGATGTATGGGCTTCTCACTGCAGTCACT
The DNA here is from genome assembly GCF_032405125.1 of Capricornis sumatraensis. Taxonomy (NCBI): domain Eukaryota; kingdom Metazoa; phylum Chordata; class Mammalia; order Artiodactyla; family Bovidae; genus Capricornis; species Capricornis sumatraensis. Next base: position 3,377,989 of record NC_091092.1, on the reverse strand, counting down.
TCTCTTGTTGCGGAGCATAGACTCTATGGTGGACAGGCTTCAGTAGTTGTGGCACCTGGGCTTAGTACTTGCAGCTCCCAGGCTCTATAGCATGCAGGCTTTGGTAGTTGTGGCTTGCAGGCTTAGTTGCTCCATGCATGTGGGATCTTCCAGACCAGTAATCAAACCCTTGTATTCTAATTTGGCAGACATATACTCTGCCACTGAGCCACCAGTCAGTCAGTCAGTTCAGTCACTCAGTGGTATCTGACTTTTGCAACCCCATGAACCGCAGCACGCCAGGCCTCCCTGTCCATCACCAACTCCCAGAGTATACTCAAACTCATGTGCATTGAGTCGGTGATGCCATCCAGCCATCTCATCCTTTGTCGTCCCCTTCACCTCCTGCTCTCAATCTTTCCCAGCATCAGGGTCTTTTCAAATGAGTCAGCTCTCCGCCTCAGGTGGCCAAAGTATTGGAGTTTCAGCTGCAACGTCAGTCCTTCCAATGAAAACCCAGGACTGATCTCCTTTAGGATGAACTGGTTGGATCTCCTGGCAGTCCAAGGGACTCTCAAGGGTCTTCTCCAACACCACAGCTCAAAAGCTTCAATTCTTTGACACTCAGCTTTCTTTATAGTCCAACTCTCACATCCATACATGACTACTGGAAAAACCATAGCCTTGACTAGACGGATCTTTGTTGACAAAGTAATGTCTCTGCTGTTTAATATGCTATCTAGGTTGGTCATAACTTTTCTTGCAAGGAGTAAGTGTCTTAGATTTCATGGCTGCAATCGCCATCTGCAGTGATTTTGGAACCCCCAAAAATAAAGTCAGCCACTCTTTCCACTCTTTCCTCATCTATTTCCCATGAAGTGACGGGACCAGATGGCATGATCTTAGTTTTATGAATGTTGAGCTTCAAGCCAAATTTTTCACTCTCCTCTTTCACTTTCATCAAGAGGCTCTTTAGTTCTTCTTCACTTTCTGTCATAAGGGTGTTGTTATCTGCATACCTGAGGTAATTGATCTTTCTCCCAGCAATCTTGATTCCAGCTTGTGCCTCTTCCAGCCCAGCATTTCTCATGATATACTCTGCATAGAAGTTAAATAAGCAGGGTGACAATATACAGCCTTGACGTACTCCTTTTCCTATTTGGAACCAGTCTGTTGTTCCATGTCTAGTTCTAACTGTTGCTTCCTGACCTGCATATAGGTTTCTCAAGAGGCAGGCCAGGTGGTCTGGTGTTCCCATCTCTTTCAGAATTTTCCACAGTTTATTGTGATCCACACAGTCAAAGGCTTTGGCATAGTCAATAAAGCAGAAAGAGATGTTTTTCTGGAACTCTCTTGCTTTTTCCATGATTCAGCGGATGTTGGCAATTTGATCTCTGGTTCCTCAGCCTTTTCTAAAACCAGCTTGAACATCTGGAAGTTCACGGTTCATGTATTGCTGAAGCTTAGCTTGGAGAATTTTGAGCATTACTTTACTAGCGTGTGAGATGAGTGCAATTGTGCAGTAGTTTGAGCATTCTTTGGCATTGCCTTTCTTTGGAATTGGAATGAAAACTGACCTTTTCCAGTCCTGTTGCCACTGCTGAGTTTTCCAGATTTGCCACCAGGGAAGCCCACAAATTAATGTTTTCACTTCTATACCTGATTGATTCCTGCATATAATTTTTAACTAGTTTCTTGTAGCTGCATGATATCTCATAGTATAGTTTCCTTTACCATTCCTCCGTGATGGATATTCTATATGAGAAGCAGGATTGCCAATGGGATTACTGGGTCAATGGTTTTATATATAACATTTAATAGATTTGGCCAGAGTATTGACTACAGTGTTTAGCAATTCTTTCTCACACCAAAAATATGTGTCTGTTTTTCTGTAGTTTAACTGCACTAAAAGTTATCAGTTTTTGAAATGCTTCTCAACAAGGTGTAGGATCGAAACGGTATATCGTCATTTTTATTTGCACTTTTACATGAATAAAATTGAACAGCATGTCATATATTAATTGACCAATTTAAATTTGCCTTCAAAATCAACGGATCCAAATTGTTTTTATAAAATTTCAAAAAGAAAAATTTCCCATTTTACAAATAATTCTTGTTATTTCAAAAGGGTAAGATTTCCCTGATTCATTCTTTACAGATAAACATGATACCAAATCTGATAAGCACCAAAAAGAAAAGTAGCTCAGTGATACTCAGTGCTAGTCACACAGTATAATCATTTGGTGAACTTTTGAAAAATGCATCTATGGACACCTTATCTTTGACAAAGGAGGCAAGAATATACAATAGAGAAAAGAAAATCTTTTTAACAATTGGTGCTGGGAAAACTGGTCAATCACCTGTAAAAGAATGAAACTAGAACACTTTCTCACTCAGACTCACGCCCATCGAGTCCGTGATGCCATTCAGCCATCTCATCCTCAGTCGTCCCCTTCTCTTCCTGCCCCCAATCCCTCCCAGCATCAGAGTCTTTTCCAATGAGTCAACTCTTCTCATGAGGTGGCCACAGTACTGGAGTTTCAGCTTTAGCATTATTCCTTCCAAAGAAATCCCAGGGCTGATCTCCTTCAGAACGGACTGGTTGGATCTCCTTGCAGTCCAAGGGAACCTCAAGAGTCTTCTCCAACACCATAGTTCAAAAGCATCAGTTCTTCGTTGATCAGCCTTCTTCACAGTCCAACTCTCACATCCATACATGACCACAGGAAAAACCATAGCCTTGACTAGACGGACCTTAGTCAGCCAAGTAATGTCTCTGCTTTTGAATATGCTATCTAGGTTGGTCATAACTTTTCTTCCAAGGAGTAAGTGTCTTTTAATTTCATGGCTGCAGTCACCATCTGCAGTGATTTTGGAGCCCCAAAAAATAAAGTCTGACAGTGTTTCCACTGTTTCCCCATCTATTTCCCATGAAGTGATGAGACCAAATGCCATGATCTTCATTTTCTGAATGTTGAGCTTTAGGCCAAATTTTGCGCTCTCCTCTTTCACTTTCATCAAGAGGCTTTTTAGCTCATCTTCACTTTCTGCTATAAGGGTGGTGTCATCTGCATATCTGAGGTTATTGATATTTCTCCCGGCAATCTTGATTCCAGCTTGCGTTTATTCTGGTCTAGCGTTTCTCATGATGTACTCTCCATATAAGTTAAATAAGCAGGGTGACAATATGCAGCCTTGACGTACTCCTTTTCCTATTTGGAACCAGTCTGTTGTTTCATGTCCAGTTCTAACTGTTGCTTCCTGACCTGCATACAGATTTCTCAAGAGGCAGGTCAGGTGGTCTGGTATTCCCATCTCTTTCAGAATTTTCCACAGTTTATTGTGATCCACACAGTCAAAGGCTTTGGCATAGTCAATAAAGCAGAAAGAGATGTTTTTCTGGAACTCTCTTGCTTTTTCCATGATTCAGCGGATGTTGGCAATTTGATCTCTGGTTCCTCTGCCTTTTCTAAAACCAGCTTGAACATCAGGGAGTTCACGGTTCACGTATTGCTGAAGCCTGGCTTGGAGAATTTTGAACATTACTTTGCTAGCATGTGAGATGAGTGCAATTGTGCAGTAGTTTGAGCATTCTTTGGCATTGCCTTTCTTTGGATTCGGAATGAAAACTGACCTTTTCCAGTCCTGTGGCCACTGCTGAGTTTTCCAAATGTGCTGGCATATTGAGTGCAGCACTTTCACAGCATCATCTTTCAGGATTTGAAATAGCTCCACTGGAATTCCATCACCTCCACTAGCTTTGTTCGTAGTGATGCTTTCTAAGGCCCACTTGACTTCACATTCCAGGATGTCTGGCTCTAGATTAGTGATCGCATCATCATGATTATCTGGGTCATGAAGACTTTTTTTGTACAGTTCTTCCATGTATTCTTGCCACCTCTTCTTAATATCTTCTGTTTCTGTTAGGTCCATACCATTTCTGTCCTTTATTGAGCCCATCTTTGCATGAAATGTTCCCTTGGTATCTCTAATTTTCTTGAAGAAATCTCTAGGCTTTCCCATTCTGTTGTTTTCCTCTGTTTCTTTGCATTGATTGCTGAAGAAGGCTTTCTTATCTCTTCTTGCTACCATACACAAAAATAAACTCAAAATGGATTAAAAATCTAAATGTAAGACCAAAAACTCTGAAGCTCTTAGAGGAGAACATAGGCGAAACACTCTCCCACATAAATCACAGCAGGATCCTCTATGACCCACCTCCCAGAATATTGGGAAAAAAGCAAAAATAAAAAAATGGAACCTAATTAAAATTAAAAGGTTCTGCATAACAAAAGAAACTGTAAGCAAGGTGAAAAGACAGCTTTCAGAATGGGAAAAATAATAGCAAATGAAGCAACTGATAAAAAATTAATCTCAAAAATATACAAGCAGGTTTTGCAGCTCCATTCCAGAAAATTAAACGACCCAATCAAAAAATGGGCCAAAGAACTAAACAGACATTTCTCCAAAGAAAACACATAGATGGCTAACAAACACATGAAAAGATGCTCAACATCACTTCTTATCAGAGAAATGCAAATCAAGACCACAATGAGGTACTATTTCACACTGGTCAGAATGGCTGCTATCCAAAATTCCACAAACAATAAATGCTGGAGAGGGTGTGGAGAAAAGGGAACCATCTTATACTGTTGATGGGAATGCAAACTAGTACAGCCACTATGGAGAACTGTGCGGAGATTCCTTAGAAAAGTGAAAATAGAACTGCCATATGACCCAGGAATCCCACTGCTGGGCATACACACCGAGGAAACCAGAATTGAAAGAGACTCGTGTACCCCATTGTTCATTGCAGCACTGTTTATAATAGCTAGGACAGGGAAGCAACCTAGATGTCCATCAGCAGATGAATGGATAAGAAAGCAGTGGTACATATACACAATGGAGTATTACTCAGCCATTAAAAAGAATACATTTGAGTCAGTTCTAATGAGGTGGATGAAACTGGAGCCTATTATACAGAATCAAGTAAGCCAGAAAGAAAAACACCAATACAGTATACACACACACACACACACACACACACACACACACACATATATATATATATATATATATATATACACATACATATATATACATATACATATATGTATATATGGAATTTAGAAAGATTAAGGTAATGATAACCCTGTATTCGAGACAGCAAAAGAGACACAGATGTATAGAACAGTCTTTTGGACTCTGGGAGAGGGCGAGGGTGGGATGATTTGGGAGAATGGCATTGAAACATGTATAATATCATATGTGAAACAAATCGCCAATCCAGGTTTGATGTATGATACAGGATGCTCAGAACTGGTGCACTGGGATGACCCAGAGGGATGGTATTGGAGGGAGGTGGGAGGGGTGTTCAGGATGGAAAACACGTGTACACCAGTGGTGGATTCATATTGTTGTATGGCAATACCAATACAATATTGTAATTAGCCTCCAATTAAAATAAATAAATTTATATTAAGAAAAAAAAAGAAAACTGCTCATGTCTAGGACCCACCAAAGAGTTTCTGATTTTATTTTTGAGCTATAACCTGAGAATTATATTTCTAATGTACTACATTTCTAATGTACTATATTTCTAATGTACTTATTCTTCTACCTTATTCTTATTCTTTTACCAGATTCTAAATGAAATACTAACAGATTGAATCAGTTCATTAAAAGAAAATACCATATAATTGCACACAGTTTATAGAAAAATAAAGATGCTTCAACATGACAAAATCTATGAACATAATGCATTACCCACCCACCCCCCGCCCAAATTGAAGGAGAAAGACCATATAGTTATATTAGTAAATGTGTAAATGCTGTTTACTAAAATTCAGCCAGCATTTCTAAAACTATCTCAGGGTATATTTGGACTAGAAACCATTATCACAGTAAAACTTCTTATTATGTGCCATAAGAATATTATAAAGTGAGATATACTAAAGTTATTAAATTCCCATTAAAGTCAGGATCAAGTCAGGAATGTTCATTTTAAGCAATAGTAAGTATTATTTTGGAGATCTGGCTAATGCACTGAAACAGTAGAGAAATGATACAAATTTTAGAAATGAAGAGACAATTACAAGCATGTCATGCAGTTGTATGTATTGAAAATCCAAAAGAAAATAAAACATAGAAGCATTTGCAAGTTAATGTTATAAAGTAAAAAGGATAAACTGTAACTATAGAAAATAAATAGCTTTTATTTATACTAGGAAGAAGTAGTTAGAAAACCACATGGAAAATATATCACATTTGTAATAATTATAAAAATATGACTTACCTGACATTAAATTTAGTGAAGAAACTTATAAGACCTACATGAAAAGAGTTACAACATTTTGTTGAAAGATTTTAAAAAGGTCTCCCCAAATGGAAAGTGATACCATGTTTCTGTATAAAAGAATATTTTAAAATGTCAGTTACATCCCAGTGAAATGTAATACACTAAAACACACATGCAAACACGTGCACATGTACTCATACACTATCCTGAATATTTTTAAGTTGAAATTAGATGGAATTGTTTAAGTTCAAACGGAAGAATTAATGCCTGACAATATTTAAGAAACCTATGATAATAAGAATGCTTCATAGGGATTAGCTTTGTCAGATATTAGTAGTACCATCAGAATAGATGGATAGGTGATAGATAAAAGTTATCCGTCTACATAGATGCTCCCCTTCATGGATCATAGCCTTGTCATGGTGAAGGGGCTTGTTTAAATCAGTGAGCCATGTCTTGTAGAGCCATCCAAGACAGCTGGGTTATAGTGAAGTGTTCTAACAAAACATGGTCCACTGGAGGAGGGAGTGGCAAATTACTCCAGTATTCTTGCTGCGAGAACCCCATGAACGATATGAAAAAGCAAAAAGATATAACACCAGAAGATGAGTGCCCCCAGCTCGGAAGGTGTCTGACACACTACTGGGGAAGAGAGGGCAATTGATAATAGCTTCAGAAAGAGTGAACTGGCTGGGCCAAAGTGAAAATGCCACTCAATTGTGGATGTGTCTGGTGGTGAAAGTAAATTTTGATGCTCTAAGAACAATTTTGCATAGGAACTGGGAATGTTAGGTCCATGAATCAAGGTAGATTGGCTGTAGTCAAGCAATGTTCACAAGAGTGAACACTGACATTTTAGAAATCTGAACTAAAATGGACTGGAATGGGCAAATATAATTCAGATGACCATTATATCTACTACTATGGGCAAGAATCCCCTAGAAGAAATGGAGTGGCCCTCATAGTCAACAAAAGAGTCTGAAATCCAGTACTTGGGTGCAGCCTCAGAAACGACAGATTGATCTTGGTTCATTTCCAAGGCAAACCATTCAATATCACAGTAATCCACGTCTATGCCCTGACCAGTAATGCTGAAGAAGCTGAAGTTGAATGGTTCTAAGAAGACCTACAAGACCTTCTAGAACTAACACCAAAATAATGTCCTTTCATCAGAGGGGATTGGAATACAAAACTAGGAAGACAAGAGATACCTGGAATAATAGGCAAGTTGGCCTTGGAGTACAAAATGATGCAGGTCAAAGGCTAACAGAGTTTTGTCAAGAGAATGCACTGGTTATAGCAAACACCATCTCCCAACAACACAAGAGACAACTCTACACTTGGACATCACCAGATGGTCAATACCAAAATCAAATTCATTATATTCTTTGCAGCAGAAAATGGAGCTCTATATAGTCAGAAAAAATAAGACCGGGAGCTGACTGTGCTCAGATCATGAACTCCTTATTGCAAAATTCAGACTTAAATTGAAGAAAGTAGGGAAAACCAGTAGGCCATTTGTGTATGGCCTAAATTAAATCCCTTACAATTATACAATGGAAGTGAGAGATAGATTCAAGGGATTAGATCTGATAGACAGAGTGCCAGAAAAACTATGAATGAAAGTTCATAACATTGTACAGGAGTCAGTGACCAAAACCATCTCAAAAAAAAAAAAAAAATGAAAGAAGGTAAAGTGGTTGTCTCAGTAGGTCTTAGGAATAGCTGAGAAAAGAAGTGAGAGGCAAGAGAAAAAGGGAAAGATATATCCAACTGAATGCAGAGTTCCAGAGAATAGCAAGGAGAGAAAAGAAGGTCTTAAATGAACAATGCAAAAATAGAGGAAAACAATAGAATAGGAAAGAGTAGAGACGTTTTCAAGAAAATTGGAGATATCAAGGGAATATTTTGTGCGAGGATGGGTGTGATAAAGGACAAAAATGGTAAAGAAATAAGAGAAGCAGAAGAGATTAAGGAGAGGTGGCAAGAATACACACATGAACTCTACAAGAGAGGTCTTAATGACCCAGATAACCATGATGGTGTGATCACTCACCTAGAGCCAGTTATCCTGGAATGTGAAGTCAAGTGGGCCTTAGGAATTATTACTACAGATGAAGCTTATGGAGGTGATGGAATTCTAGCTGAGCTATTTCAAATTCTAAAAGATGATGCTGTGAAAGTGCTTCACTCAATATGCCAGCAAATTTGGAAAAGTCAGCAGTGGCCACAGGACTGGAAAAGGTCAGTTTTCATTCCAATCCCAAAGAAAGGCAATACCAAAGAATGTTCAAACTATGTAAAATTGTGTTCATTTCATATGCTAGTGAGGTTATGCTCAAAATCCTTCAAGCTAGACTTCAACAGTATGTAACTGAGAAATTCCAGATATATAAGCTGGGTTTAGAAAAGACAGAGAAACCAAAGACCAAATTGCCAACATCCCTTGGATCATAGAAGAAGGAAGGAAATTCCAGAGAAACATCTATTTTGGCTTCATTGACTGCACTAAAACCTTTGACTGTGTGGATCACAACAAACTGGAAAATCCTTGAAGAGATGGAAATAGCAAACCACCTTACCTGTCTCCTGAGAAACGTGTATGTGCATCAAGAAGCAACAATTAGAACCAAACATGGAACAACAGACTAGTTCAAAATTGAGGAAGGAATACTACAAGGCTATGTATTGTCATCTTATTTATTTAACTTGTATTCAGAGGACATCGTGCAAAATACTGAGCAGGATTAATCACAAGCTGGAATCAAGATTGTTGGGAGAAATAGCAACCTCAGATATGAACATGATACTGCTCTAATTGCAGAAACCAAAGAGCCTTTTGATGAGGGTGAAAGAGGAGAGTGAAATAGCTGGCTTAAAACTCAGCATTCCAAAGACTAAGATCATGGCATACAGTCCCATTATTTCCCATCAAATAGAAGGGGAAAAGAGGAAGCAATGACAGATTTTATTTTCTTGGGTTCCAAAATCACTGCAGACTGTGACTGCAGCCATGAAATTAAATACACTTGCTCCTTGGAAGAAACACTATGACAAACCTAGACAGCATATTAAAAAGCAGACACATCACTTTATCAACAAATGTCCATATTGATGGTTTTGAATTGTGGTGCTGGAGAACACTCTTAAGAGACACTTGGACTGCAATGAGATCAAATAAGTTAATCATAAAGTAAATCAACCATGAATATTCATTGGAAGAACTGATGCTGAAGCTGAAGCTTCAATACTTTGGCCACTTGATGTGAAGAGCTGACTCATTGGGAAAGACCCTGATGCTGAGAACAATTGAAGGCAAAAGGAAAGGGGATGACAGAGGATAAAAGGGTTATATAGCATCACTTACTCAGGGGACATAAATTTGAACAAACTCTGGGAGATAGTGAAAGACATGGGAGCCTGGAGTGTTGCAGTCTATGGTGTCGCAAAGAGTCAGACACAACTTAGCGACTGAACAACAACCTAGATGCTCTCCTTGACCAAAATTTTGTCAGGTCCTCTCGTCCTCTTCTCAGTGAGGCCTTGAACTTGGACTTTAGTGTCCCTCCTCATTGGGCTTGCATTGCCCAGTTTTAGAAAGAATCTTGTTAAGTCAATTTAGTGAGAATCCCCTACCATTGATATCTGATCAAATTTCTCATTTCCTGCCATACCCCAGGTTTTATCTTATCGCCTTGGCCTGCCTTCACCACAAATCTTATTAGATCAGTATAGCAAGAATTCTCCCTACCCTTTCTGAATCCTCTTATTAATTTTGTATCATCAACCCAATACCCCACCCCCAGCCTACTCCTTACCTATAATTCCTCACTTGTCCTTGGTGTATTTGGATTTGAATTTAGTTCTATACTGAAGTTTCTTTTCTCTTATTGCAATAATCTTGAATAAAATCTATATTTATATCTTTAAGCCCTGTCAGGTTCTAATTATTTTTAGCAACAGTAGCTGGAGGGCATCATGAAATCCAGTAACAAACCTAAGTATAAATGTTGGAGGGCTTCCCTGGTGTCTCAACAGTAAAGAGTCCACCTGCCAAGCAGGAGATGCAGATTTAATCCCTGGTTCAGGAAGATCTCGTGGAGGAAGGAATGGCAAACTACTCCAGTATTCTTGACTGGGAAATCACTTGGACAGAGGAGTCTGGCAGGCTATAGTCCATGGGGTTGCAAAAGAGTCAAACATGACTTAGTGACTAAACCACAACGATATATGTTGGAACTGAATATTTGACAAATATTGTCTTTTTCTTCTGTATGGAAATGATGGTTTTATTAAATAATGGTGTTGGCATAATTTCTTACTCATACAGATAAAAATAAATATATATCCTTATTTTACAACATATACAAAATTTACTTTTGTTCATTCAAAATGAAATGCTGAAATAAATGTCAGGAAATAGAATATGGTACTATTAGAGGGAAGTTTGCAAGCTATCTTGCTACAGTTGTGTCCAATTCTTTGCAACCCTATGGACAGTAGCCCACGAGGCTCTTTTGTCCAAGGGATTCTCTGGGCAAGGATATTGGAGTGGGTTACTATGCCCTCCTCCAGGGATCTTCCTGACCCAGTGATAGAACCTGAGTCTCTGGTGGCTCCTGAATTGTAGGTAGATTTTTTACCACTGAGCCACCAGGGAAACCCAGAGGGAAGTTTAGTGGTTTTCAAAGAAATCTTTAGGCAAGAGAGTAGCTACAGATGTCCTAAATGAAATTTTTACTGTATTTTTTAAGTAAACAATTAAAACTCATATCCTCCAAAAATACAGTAAAATTAAAACTATGAACAATTTCAAAAGAAAACTGAGAAAATATTTGCAATTATTTTAGCAGATTGCTATCCTTAATAGATGGAGAGCTTAATAAAAAGAATAGAAAGCAAAAGTCAAATAATGTAAATGAAAAATAGGCAAATAATATGAAGGAAAGATTAATTGAGCAGGAAATGATGTAACTCTTTGAATTGTTAAAACCATATATATGCATAACTTATGAATAAACCATAATATATTGTTGTTTTTATGGCTTATATCAGATCTGATTCTTCATTTAAGTCTGATTTTATGAAAGGTGTAGGGAGAACCCGGATTAAGTAGGGAGAAGATTTGAAGTTTTTAATTTTTATATTTGAGTTTATGACAATATGTCTACTATGAAGATTTAGACATATGAATTTTTTTCATTTATATTGTTTTAAAGCTTCCCTAATGATATCAACTATTTATTCAGCACTTAACATGTGTGGCTCATAGAACTGTACATACTATATCTCATTTAATCCTCAGAACAATTTATAAGATAGGTACAATTATTCAAATTTTTACATTAAATATAGGAACATGAGGCTCAAAGAGACTAAGTAACTTGCCCAATATCACATAGTGGTGAAACAGGGCCTTGTACTCAGTTTTTCTGAAACTATATGCTCCTATCTTGTTAACTGTATGTGTTCTAAATGACAACCTCATGGAAACCACACCATGTTCTCAGCCTCAATCTCTGAACTATTTATGCATCAGTGCTTCTTTACCTTATTTTTGGCCTCATGTATCTGTAGGATAACTTGATGAAATATATAAATCCATTGTTGAAGAACCTGCAAATATGTGTGCACACATGCATACATACACATACTCACAACTTTGCATGCTATTTCCAGGAAATCATGGCCCTCCTGGAGCCTACCCTGGATCATCTGCATGTCGTCAACCTCTGTTCTAATTGAGGAATATCAGGAGATCGATTCATGCAAAAGTAGTTTTTAGGGGCATTGTACTGACCTATTTTTTAAAACTTCATATCATGATTTATTTTATACAGATATAGACTAAAATGGAAATCTGGGGTTGATTATTAAAGAAATTGGTTGGAGGATGACGAACTAAAGAAAAAATAAAAATTACTCCTATGTGCTAGACCTTCATTTGCCCAGAGAATACATGGAGCAACTCATATATTTGAGTTGTTTGTTAATAGTAAGGTTGAGAATCCAGAATACTCTTATACCTGTATTGTTACATACACAATTATGCACCAAATAGTCCTCTTTAAGAGGCTGACTTTACTTACCTTTCTTAGTTCAGTTTAACCAAGGATTTCCTTGCCAGTCCTTAATATGAGTCTTAAAATATCTAAAGGGTTCTTAAATTTCAGCCCAGTGCTGAAATAATGTATTTTCCATATGAACCATGTTGTTACAAATAGCGGACAGCTACTTTTGAATATCATTGGCCATTTCAGAAGAAAAACAATACCTATGACCTCATAAGTTATGATGGTTCCATTACTGACAGATGGGCATACAGACGGTAATTGTGTGACCTATATGGAAAAGTTTGATTAACCAAAATGTCTTCTACACTGAACTCTAATACTGTTTTTCTTTAGTCATATAATTGGTAAGAAAATCTAGGACAGTGTGTCGTTATTGTTGAGAGTGAGTAAGGATAAAAGCTCCTCCACACAGTATCAAGTGTGAGTTATAAAAAGTGATCGGATTTTAAGTGTGTAGGTAGTGATGGATCCCTTTGTGTTAACTAAGAATGGGTGAAAATACAGCCTTGATGAATAGGCATCAATTATATAGTCTGTTAAATTTGGTTTTGCTCTTTTCTCCTTCACACCTGTGTATCTTGCCAAAAAAATTCAACAAGAAAATTTATCCAGCAATGCCAGTATATATCAATGAGTTTCCTTTGAATGTGATTGCACAATGCTATTGAAGCATACAAAGATGTAATGATAACCTCAGAATGAAGTATTCACTGTAAAATAATTAACTGCATCTTGTAGGCTTCTTGGGCTTCCCAAGTGTCAAGAATCCACCTGCCAGTGCAGGAGACGATAAGAGATGCAGGTTCTATTCCTGGGTAGGGAAGATCCCCTGGAATAGGAAATGGCAACTTATTCTTGCCTGGAAAATACCATGAACAGAGGAGCCTGGTGAGCTACAGTCCATAGGGTCACAAAGTCAAATATGACTGAACTCGCATGCATACATATAGTTACAAGCTTCTTACCATGTGTGGCTGGGTCTTGTCCTGGATTGTTTATTTCATGGTCATCTGTTTAAAAGTTGAACATGAAAGTGCCTTGTTTCTGTGTACTTAAGTGCACTAGAGCATTTTCTTTTGAAAATCTCAGTTTGCTATAATTTCAGTTTCACAGATTCTGTTTTACCTTTACTTAGGCTTTCATAATTCTTTCACTGGTGAAACAATCTCTAAATTCTTGAATTTTCCAATTAATTTCGTGTTTATTTTGGACCTAGAGAAAAAATCTCATCATATTTAGGAAATCTTGTGAGTGAATGAAGTTGCTCAGTTGTGTCTGACTATTTACGACCCCAGGGACTGTAACCTACGAGGCTCCTCTGTCCATGGGATTTTCCAGGCAAGAGTACTGGAGTGGGTTGCCATTTCCTTCTCCAGGGGATCTTCCCAACCCAGGGATCGAACCTGGGTCTCCTGCATTGCAGGCAGATGCTTTACCATCTGAGCTACCAAGGAAGCCCTTGGTATTAGTATAAAATCTCATACTCAGTCTCTTTTCAATAAGTCATTATTCATAGTCACTAAAGCACTTCTCGTCATCTTAGGTTGCTGTCACTTAGTGGGTAGACTGAGCAGTGCATGCCGTTAGCCAAGAGTGCAGGATCAATGAGTATGTAAATGGAGGGTTTTATAAAATAATCTTAAATTCTCATATTCTTATTCTTTTTTTTTTTAATGTGTAGAGCTTCCCAGTTATTTGGAGAAGTTAGTTTTTTGAAAGATTCTTGAATTTCTACATTAGACATGTGCTTACACTGCATAGGCTGCAGGTGGCTGCTATTTAGATCACTCAACCTTACTTGGTTTTCCCTAATCAAAAGTTCCTGTATGATATTACTGCGTGAATTAATGGCTCATTTCATCTCAGCATCAGACAAACCAACCCAAGCTCTGATGCACGGATGCTAAGGGATAGCCATTACTTTTCCTCTCCAAATTTTCTGATAGGCAAATACTATTGCTGTGAAGATTCACATTCACCCTATCTTGGTTATAATACACTTATCCCACTAAGCAAAATCCAGTAAAAAGCAGCTTTCTAGTATTCCTGCTATTTAGATACATCTCCTTAATCCTTACCAGCATCAGATGAGACAATTGATATAAAAATTCCTTGTATATGTATGTGTCTTTGTGTATGTGCATGTGTGTGTGTCTTTGTTTCTAGGCTTGAGACCAGTAAAAGATCCTTTACATTCTTAAGGTAAATTTGCTACAGTAAAGAAATAGTGAGCAGATACAACCAAATGAACCATGTGTTATATTTCTAAAGTTATGAAATGAGTCAAAATTTCTATTCTTCCCTGAAGCCTCAGTGAACTGTTTCTTTGATGAAAGGCTGGTAAAACTGCTCAGGTTTGTTTCTAGTATTCTGGGAGGTAACTGGTTCCTTTAGTTTAAATTGGCGCTTGAACTCTATTCTGTATGTTGCATGAATTGAATGAAATCTTGGATTATATTGAAGTTAAATGTCTGAAACACAGTACTTCCAACAGTGCATACTTGCTGCCCCCTTCACTCACTGAATTTCCAATAATAATAATAAATTGTTTTAACTATGGATAAGACATTTGTGAAAAGTGCACTAAACCAAGGATCAGGAGACTAATATTCTGGTCAAAACTTTGCTGTATGGATGATTTTCACTTTCCTTCACTGGACCCTACATTATCTTTTGAAAGGAAGATATTTAGATGTTTAGTTTTGTTTTAAAATAAGAAAATTGGCAAATAGACTCACAGATGTAGAAAACAAACATGGTTAACAGGGGGAAAGGGGAGGCATAGGGATAAACTCGGAGAGTGGGGTTGACATATATAAAGTAGATAACTAATGAGGTCCTACTGTATAGTACAGGTAACCTTTCAATACCCTGTGATGACCTATATGGGAATAGAATCTAAAAAAGACTGGATATATGTATATGTATAACTGATTCACTTTGCTGTACACCTGAAATTAATACATTTTGAATCAACTATATTGAAATAAAATTTTTAAAATAGAATGAAATAATGACATTTGTAGCAACATGAATGGATCTAGAGTTTATCATATTAAGTGAAATAAGTGAGACAGAGAAAGGCAAATACCATATGATGTCACTTATATGTGGAATCTAAAAAAACGATATAAATGAATGTACATACAAAACAGAAATAGACCTACAGACATAGAACACAAACTAATGATTCCAAGGGGGAAGGGCTGGGAGAGATAAATTAGAAGTTTGGGATTAACCTATACATAAAATAGATAACCAACAAGGACCTACTGTATAGTGCAGGGAACTATACTCATTGTTTTGTAATAATCTATAAGGGGAAATAATCTGAAAAAAATGCGTATATAAGTATGTATAACTGAAACACTTTGTTGTACACCTAAAACTAGCACAATCTTGAAAATCTATTACACTGTAATGAAAAAAGATTGTAAAATTGGCAAGCAGAAAAAAAAGCAGACATATTACAGACATACAAAGAGATTTAGAATTTTTATGTTTTTTATTATCTCTGAATATCTGTAATCTCTTGTTTTAAGACTACCTTTATCAGATAATGGAATTTGTTATTAGGTTCTGGTTTTCAACCTCTCTTGAAGAATATTTTTGATTTATTTAGAGAGTTATAACAGCCATCTTGAAGCCCTCTGTTCTCTTTTGTCATCTTAAGAAACAAATCAGCCTTGAAGTACGATAATATCTATATCTTTTAAAATCTTGAAACTCTTCAGCAGTGCAGTAATAAACAAGCTGACAGATTTATTGACAAAAGAACAACAGTTCATTGTTTGTATGAGTTAATCTTCTTTTCTGTGATACATTAATGTCCTTCAATAAGGACCATATAATTTTGTTCCCACACTTCAAGAGAGAGGTTTAGAATATGTTTCAGAGAATAATGCTTGTGTTTAACGAGTCAGAATCAGAGGAATATATGGAACATCCCAGAAGACAATTTTTAAAAAAATCACTATTCCAAAGGGAGGGTGTTTTGGTGGAGATACCAGATGCTCAGAGCAAAAAGGCAAAGGATTAATTTTTCTTCCTTACCTTTGTTTCCAGATTTTTTCAATTAGAGTGCCTCCTAATGATATTGTTTATGCTAGCTGGCATTGGGATAACACAAAGAGTTGCTGTTGATAAAGGTAAGATAAATGGAATAAGTTTGATTTATATGGCTGAGTTTTATACATTACTTCATTCACTCACTCATCAAATACCCAGTATATCTAAGTATCAAGTGGCATGCTTTGACTTATATACAGTTCATATCAATAACTTAGTGTGTTTTCCCCTCTTTTTTAAGATTCTGAGCTATATCTAACTGTTAGAGAGGAATAGATGACCACTAAATCAATAATTCTGTGCATACATCTAAGCCCTACCATTTTTTGGCATTTGATCCAGATATTTTCTGAAACAAGTAAAACAGAGATGTTTTTCCTGTTCCTATTACTTTCATCTATTCCCTAGATGCAACCAGCAACCTTCATTTTTTAATATATTTTCATACATATGCATATATCTATATCATTTATAAGATTGGTTTGCATATTTTAAAATTGTATATAAATTGCATATGAATAGTAACATTTCAGCTCTATCATTCTGTAACCTAGCTTATTTTGCTCAAGCTAATATTTTTGAGTTAAATCTATATTGATACAAATAGCTCTACTTACATTTTAATTACTATGTACTGCTCCATTGTTTTCATATTCCACAGTTTGCTCTCTTGTTGATGGACTTTTAGGTTCTTTCAATTTTTTTTTAGGTATTTCTAGTAGCTCTACAAGAAAAAAATAAAAGTATTGTAAGGATATTCTTTACAAATGTATGAAGTGTTTATCTAGTTTTATACCTAATACTGATATTATTGAATCAAAAGGTATATCTATCATCACATTTGCTATATATTGCCAAGTTGCCATCCAGATAATGTATACATATTCTTTGTTTTTTGGTGGGATTGCATCCTGATAAGTCCATCATAGGTTGAAAATATTGTACGTTGAAGATGCAGGTAATACACCTAACCTACCAAACATCATAGTTGACCTCATCTACCTTGAAAGTGCTCAGAACACTTACATGAGCCTACAGTTGGGCAAAATCATCTAACATAAAGCCTGTTTTATAGTAAAGTATCGAATGTCTCATATAATTTGTTGAACACTCTACTGAAAGTGAAAAACAGGATGATTATATGGGTTCAGAATGTCCTAAGTGTATCGATTTATTTCCCCTTGTGGTCACGGGGCTGACTGGGAGCTGCTGCTCCTTGTTGTCACCCAGCATCACAAAAAAGTATGGTACTGCATATTGTTAGCCTGGGAAAAAATCAAAATTCAAAGTACAGTTTCTACTGAATGCTTATCACTTTTGCACCATCATAAAGTCAAAATTCATAAGTTGAAGCATTGTATGTTGGAGACTGTTGTACATGCAGTTATTTACAT
This sequence comes from Capricornis sumatraensis, assembly GCF_032405125.1. Taxonomy (NCBI): domain Eukaryota; kingdom Metazoa; phylum Chordata; class Mammalia; order Artiodactyla; family Bovidae; genus Capricornis; species Capricornis sumatraensis. The sequence goes on along the minus strand of NC_091092.1, from coordinate 3,360,176 downwards.
TTGCATCAGGTTATGTCCTTTTGTACAGTTCATGAAGTTCTCATGACAGGTATACTGGGGTTGTTTGCCATTCCCTCCTCCACAGGATCACGTTCTGTCAGAAGTCTTCTCTATGACCCATCTGTCTTGGGTGGCCCTACATGGCATGGCTCATAGCTTCATGAGTTATGCAAGCCCCTTCACCACAACAAGGCAGTGATCCGCGAAGTGCATAAAACTAGAAGAAAACAACAGAAGGGGAAAGACTCTCTTCAGGAAGATTAGAAATATCAAGGGAACATTTTGTCTGAAGATGGGCACAATAAAGGACAGAAACGGTTAGAGTCTTAGTAGATGCTGAAGAGATCAAGAGGAGATGGAAAGAATACATGGAAGAACTGTACAAAAAAGATCTTAATGAACCAGATTACTATGATGATGTGATTAGTCACCCAGACCCATACATTCTGGGGTGTGAAGACAAGTGGCCTTAGGAAGCACTGCTGTTAAAGCTAGTGGAGGTGATGGAATTCCAGTAGAGTTATTCAAAACCCTAAAGGATGATGCCATTAAAGTGTTGCATTCAATATGTCAGCAAGTCTGGGAGACCCACCAGTGGCTACAGGACTGGAAAAGGTCAATCCTTATCCCAATTCCCAAGAAAGGTAGTACTAAAGATGTACTAACCGTCAGACAATTGCACTCATCTCCCATGCTAGTAAGGTCATGCTTAAAATCTTGCATTCTAGGCTTCAGCATCATGCGAACTAAGAACTTCTAGATGTCCAAGCTGGGTTTAGAAAAGGAAGAGGAAGCAGAGATCAAATTGCTAACATTTGCGGATCATAAAGAAAGCAAGGGAATTCCAGAGAAACATCTACCTCTGTTTCATTGACTATACTAAAACCTTGCCTGTGTGTGGATCATAACAAGTTATGGAAGGCTCTTAAAGAGCTGGGAATACCATTCCACCTTACCTGTCTCCTGAGAAACCTGTATGCGTGTCAAGAAGCAACAGTTAGAACTCTGTGTGGAACAACAGATTGGTTCAAGATTGAGAAAGGAGTATGACAGGGCTGTCAGCTGTCGCCCTGTTTTACCAATACACTGAGCACATCATTATGGTGACTGCAGCCATGAAACCAGAAGACTATTGCTTCTTGGCAGGAAAGCTATGACAAACCTAGACAGTGTGTTGAAAAGCAGAGACATTACTCTCCCAGCAAGGCTCTGTGGTCTTCCCAGTGATCATGTACGGTTGTGAAAGCTGGGCCATAAAGAAAGCAAAATGACTAAGAATTGATGCCTTCAAACTGTGGTGCTGGAAAAGACTCCTGAGAGAATCTTGGACAGCAAAGAGATCAAACCAGTCAATCTTAAGAGAAATCAACTCTGAATACTTGTTGGAAGGATTGATGCTGAAGCTAATGCTCCGGTATTTTGGTCATCTGATGTTAAGAGCTGACTCATTGGAAAAGTCGCTTATGCTGGGAAAGATTGAGGGCAGAAGGAGAAGAGGGCCTCAGAGGATGAGATGGCTGGATGGCATCATCGATGCAATGGACATGCACTTGGGCAAAATTTGGGATATCGTGAGGGACAGGAAGGCCCAGCATGATGCAGTCCATGGGGTTGCAAAGAGTTGGATATGACGGTGACAGAACAACAGCAACAGGCAGTGTATGTGTGTTCTTTTTGCTATACAAATTTACTAGCAAGTTGTGGCTTCTCTTTACTTCCTTGTTCTTTGAATATTTCACATTAAATAGAGATTCTTGTTCCCTTGATTAAAAAAAATGTGTCTTTATTTTTTAATATCTAAGTAATTTATTTATTTTTGACTGCATTAGATCTTAGTTGAAGCACATAGGCTCTTCCTTGCAGTGCATGAGCTTCTTTCTAGTTGTGACACATGGACTCCAGAGTGTGTGGGCTCTAGCTCTGGCATGCAGGGTCATCAGTTGGGGCACATGGGTTTAGATGTGGCATGTGGGCCTAGTCGCCCTGTGGCACATGGGATCTTAGTTCTGTGACCAGGCAATGAACCTGAGTCTACTGAACTGGAAGGCGGGTACACTTCATTACTCTTCAATTCTGTTTCTGGGACATTACTGATCTCTTTTGTCCGTCTTAGCTGTATCTTTTTTATTTTCAATATTTTCCTGTTAAAGATATATTTACATGAATCTACTCCACCATCTTCACTAGAGACCCCCTTTGCTCTATTTCAGTTCAGTTCAGTCGCTCAGTCGTGTCCAACTCTTTGCGACCCCATGAATTGCAGCACGCCCGGCCTCCCTGTCCATCACCAACTCCCAGAGTTCACTCAAACTCATGTCCATCGAGTCGGTGATGCCATCCAGCCATCTCATCCTCTGTCATTCCATTCTCCTCCTGCCCACAATCCCTTCCAGCATCAGGGTCTTTTCCAATGAGTCAAATCTTCGCATGAGGTGGACAAAGTATCGGAGTTTCAGCTTTAGCATCAGTCCTTCCAATGAACACCCAGGACTGATCTCCTTTAGCATGGACTGATTGGACCTCCTTGCAGTCCAAGGGACTCTCAAGAGTCTTCTCTGAAACCACAGTTCAAAAGGATCAATTCTTCAGTGCTCAGCTTTCTTCACAGTCCAACTCTCATGGTACAGATTACTTTTATATCTGAGACTTTATTAAGATGAGCAGTTAGAAAACACAGAATAGTCAATATCTACAGTTAAGACTCTACAGCAAGTTGATTAAAAGGGAGGAGAGTACTGAGTCAATTATGTAGATAATTGATCTAAGCATTGACAAATAAGAGAATGGATTTAGGGAATAAAAGAGCAAAGATCATTTATTTTGTTAGTATAGTTAGGAGGTCTATGTCCCTAGTTCCCAATAGAAATTAATATAAAGTCAATTCAGAATGATATAACTCTCCTAATCTCTGCATAGATGGTGATTCTAAACATTCTCTTAGGCAGACTTAAGGAATATAGCAACAGCCTGTAGAAGGACCATTCTGTCTGATCTACAGATAGGGACAGATGAGTGCAACTGAAATTCAGAATATAACTAATAACTGATTGAAGACAATCCCCACGAAAAACAAATGCAGAAAAGCAAGATGGCTGCCTGAGGAGGCCTTACAGATAACTGTGAAAAGAAGAGAAGTGAAAAGCAAAGGAGAAAAGGAAAGATATAAGAATCTGAATCCAGAGTTCCAAAGAATAGCAAGGAGAGATAAGAAAGCCATCCTCAGTGATCAATGCAAAGAAATGGAGGAAAACAACAGAATGGGAAAGCCTAGAGATCTCTTCAAGAAAATTAGAGATACCAAGGAAACATTTCATGCAAAGATGGGCTTGATAAAGGACAGAAATGGTATGGACCTAACAGAAGCAGAAGATATTAAGAAGAGGTGGCAAGAATACACAGAAGAACTGTACAAAAAAGATCTTCAGGACCCAGGCAATCATGATGGTGTGATCACTCACCTAGAGCCAGACAGCCAGCAATGTGAAGTCAGGTGGGCCTTAGAAAGCATGACTGTAAACAAAGTTAGTGGAGGTGATGGAATTCCAGTTGAGCTGTTTCAAATCCTGAAAGATGATGCTGTGAAAGTGCTGCACTCAATATGCCAGCAAATTTGGAAAACTCAGCAGTGGCCACAGGACTGGAAAAAGTCAGTTTTCATTCCAATCCCAAAGAAAGGCAATGCAAAAGAATGCTCAAACTACTGGACAATTGCACTCATCTCACACACTAGTAAAGTAATGCTCAAAATTCTCCAAGCCAGGCTTCAGCAGTATGTGAACTGTGAACTTCCAAATGTTCAAGCTGGTTTTAGAAAAGGCAGAGGAACCAGAGATCAAATTGCCAACATCCGCTGGATCATGGAAAAAGCAAGAGAGTTCCAGAAAAACATCTCTTTCTGCTTTATTGACTATGCCAAAGCCTTTGACTGTGTGGATCACAATAAACTGGAAAATTCTGAAAGAGATGGGAGTAGCAGACCACCTGACCTGCCTCTTGAGAAATCTGTATGCAGGTCAGGAAGCAACAGTTAGAATCGGACATGGAACAACAGACTGGTTTCAAATAGGAAAAGGAGTAAGTCAAGGCTGCATATTGTCACCCTGCTTATTCAATTTATATGCAGAGTACACCATGAGAAATGCTGGGCTGGAAGAAGCACAAGCTGGAATCCAGACTGCCGAGATAAATATCAATAGCATCAGATATGCAGATGACACCACCCTTATGGCAGAAAGTGAAGAGGAACTAACAACCCTCTTGATAAAAGTGAAAGATGAGAGTGAAAATGTTGGCTTAAAGCTCAACATTCAGAAAACGAAGCACATGGCATCTGGTCCCATCACTTCATGGCAAATAGATGGGGAAACAGTGGAAACAGTGTCAGACTATCTTTCTGGGCTCCAAAATCACTGCAGATGGTGATTGCAGCCATGAAAAGAAAAGAATCTTACTCCTTGGAACAAAAGTTATGACCAACCTAGATAGCATATTCGGAAGCTGAGACGTTAGTTTGCCAACAAAGATCCATCTAGTCAAGGCTATGGTTTTTCCAGTGGTCATGTATGAACGTGAGATTTGGACTGTGAAGAAAGCTGAGCACCCAAGAATTGATGCTTTGAACTGTGGTGTTAGAGAAGACTCTTCAGAGTCCCTTGGATTGCAGGGAGTTCCCTCAGTCCATCCTAAAGGGGATCAGTCTTGGGGGTTCATTGGAAGGAATGATGCTAAAGCTGAAATTCCAATACTTTGGCCATCTCATGCAAAGATTTGACTCATTGGAAGACTCTGATGCTGGGAGGGATTGGGGGCAGGAGGAGAAGGGGACGACTGAGGATGAGATGGCTGGATGGCATCACGGACTCAATGGACGTGAGTCTGAGTGAACTCAGGGAGTTGGTGATGGACAAGGAGGCCTGGCGTGCTGCGATTCATGGGGTCGCAAAGAGTTGGACACAACTGAGAAACTGAACTGAACTGAACTGATGATTAGTGATATTGATCATTTTTTCATGTGCCTGTTAGCTATCTTCATGTCTTCTCTGGAAAAATGTCTATTCCTGTACTCTTTCCATTTTTAAACCCAATTGTGGTTGTTTATTTTTTGATGCTGAGCTGTGTGAGTTCTTTGTATATTTGGGATACTAACCCTTATTCAGAGATATACTGTTTTAGTTCAGTTCAGTCTCTTAGTTGTGTCTGACTCTTTCATCCCCATGGACTGCAGCATGCCAAGCTTCCCTGTCCATTACCAACTCCTGGAGCCTACTCAAACTCATGTCCATTGAGTCGGTGATGCCATCCAATCATCTCATCCTCTGCCATCCCTTCTCCTCCCGCCTTCAATCTTTCCCAGCATCAGGGTATTTTCTTTACAAATGTATTATCCAATTCAGTGGGTTCTCTTTTTGTTGATGGATGCTTTTTGTTTGACAAAGTTTCATTTGTTTATTTCACTTTCGATTTCCTTGCCTAAGAAAACATGTCCAAAAAAGCATTGCTAAGACTGATGTCAAATGCCTTACTGCTTATGTTCTTCTAGGACTTTTATGGTTTCAGGTCTTATGTTTTGGTCTTTAATCCATTTGAGTTTATTTTCATATATGGTATGAACAAGTAGACCAGGTTGATTCTTTTGCATGTAGCTGTCCAGTTTTCCCAACACTATTTACTGAAGAGGCTGTCTTTTCCCCATTATATAGTCTTGCCTTCTTTGTCTTAAATTAATAAGCCTCATAATTGTGGGTTATTTCTGGGCTTTCTCTTCTATTCCATTGATCTGTACATCTGTTTTTGTGCCAACACTAGACTGTTTTGATTATTGTAGTTTATTTTATTTTATTTTTTAATTTTTATTTTTACTTTATTTTACTTTACAATACTGTATTGGTTTTGCCATACATTGACATGAATCCACCACAGATGTACATGAGTTCCCAATCCTGAACCCCCATCCCACCTCCCACCCTATATCATCTCTCTGGATCATCCCCGTGCAGCAGCCCCAAGCATCCTGTATCCTGCATCGAACATAGACTGACACTTTGTTTCTTAGATGATAGTATACATGTTTCAGTGCCATTTTCCCAAATCATCCCACCCTCTCCCTCTCCCTCAGAGTCCAAAAGTCCGTTCTATACATCTGTGTCTTTTTTTGCTGTCTCGCATACAGGGTTATCATTACCATCTTTCTAAATTCCATATGTATGTGTTAGGATACTGTATTGGTGTTTTTCTTTCTGGCTTACTTCACTCTGTATAATCGGCTCGAGTTTCATCCATCTCATTAGAACTGATTCAAATGTATTCTTTTTAATGGCTGAGTAATACTCCATTGTGTATATGTACCACAGCTTTCTTATCCATTCATCTGCTGATGGACATCTAGGTTGTTTCCATCTCCTGGCTATTGTAAACAGTGCTGCAATGAACACTGGGGATTATTGTAGTTTTCAATTTTTTAATTTTTATTTATTTTTTTAATTTTATTTTTACTTTATTTTACTTTACAATACTGTATTGGTTTTGCCATACATTGACATGAATCCACCATGGGTGTATACAAGCTCCCAATCCTGAATCCCCCTCCCACCTCCCACCCCATATCATCTCTCTGGATCATCCCCATGCACCAGCCCCTAGCATCCTGTATCCTGTATTGAGCATAGACTGGCACTTCGTTTCTTACATGATAGTATACATGTTTCAATGCCATTCTCCCAAATCATCCCACCCTCTCCCTCTTCCTCAGAGTCCAAAGGTCCGTTATATACATCTGTGTCTCTTTTGATGTCTCACATACAGGGTAATCATTACCATCTTTCTAAATTCCATATATATGTGTCAGTATACTGTATTGGTGTTTTTCTTTCTGGCTTACTTCACTCTGTATAATCGGCTCGAGTTTCATCCATCTCATTAGAACTGATTCAAATGTATTCTTTTTAATGGCTGAGTAATACTCCATTGTGTATATGTACCACAGCTTTCTTATCCATTCATCTGCTGATGGACATCTAGGTTGTTTCCATTCCCTGGCTATTATAAACAAGGCTGCGATGAACATTGGGGTACATGTGTCTCTTTCTATTCTGGGTTCCTCGGTGTGTATGCCCAACAGTGGGATTGCTGGGTCATAAGGCAGTTCTAGTTCCAGTTTTTTAAGGAATCTCCACACTGTTCTCCATAGTGGCTGTACTAGTTTGCATTCCCACCAAAAGTGTAAGAGGGTTCCATATTCTCCACACCCTCTCCAGCATTTATTGCTTGTAGACTTTTGGATTGCAGCCATTCTGACTGGTGTGAAATGGTACCTCATTGTGGTCTTGATTTGCATTTCTCTGATAACGAGTGATGTTAAGCATCTTTTCATGGGTTTGTTAGCCATTCGTATGTCTTCTTTGGAGAAATGTCTATTTAGTTCTTTGGCCCATTATTTGATTGGGTCATTAATTTTTCTGGAATTGAGCTGCAGAAGTTGCTTGTGTATTTTTGAGATTAGTTGTTTGTCAGTTGCTTCATTTGCTATTGTTTTCTCCCATTCAGAAGGCTGTCTTTTCACCTTACTTATAGTTTCCTTTGTTGTGCAGAAGCTTTTAATTTTAATTAGATCCCATTTGTTTATTTTTGCTTTTATTTCCAGTATTCTGGGAGGCGGATCATAGAGGATCCTGCTGTGATTTAAGTCAGAGAGTGTTTTGCCTATGTTCTCTTCTAGGAGTTTTATAGTTTCTGGTCTTAAGTTTAGATCTTTAATCCATTTTGAGTTTATTTTTGTGTGTGGTGTTAATATATATGCACCCAACATAGGAGCACTGCAATATGTAAGACAAATGCTAGCAAGCATGAAAGGGGAAATTAACAATAACACAATAATAGTGGGAGACTTTAATACCCCACTCACACCTATGGACAGATCAACTAAACAGAAAATTAACAAAGAAATGCAAACTTTAAATGATACAATAGACCAGTTAGACCTAATTGATATCTATAGGACATTTCACCCCAAAACAATGAATTTCACCTTTTTCTCAAGTGCTCACGGAACCTTTTCCAGGATAGATCACATCCTGGACCATAAATCTAACCTTGATAAATTCAAAAAAATCAAAATCATTCCAAGCATCTTTTCTGACCATAATGCACTAAGATTAAATCTCAATTACAGGAGAAAAACTATTAAAAATCCCAACATATGGAGGCTGAACAACACGCTTCTGAATAACCAACAAATCACAGAAGAAATAAAAAAAAGAAATCAAAATATGCATAGAAATGAATGAAAATGAAAACACAACAACCCCAAACCTGTGGGACACTATAAAAACAGTGCTTAGAGGAAAGTTCATAGCAATACAGGCATACCTCAAGAAACAAGAAAAAAGTCAAATAAATAACCTAACTCTATACCTAAAGCAACTAGAAAAGGAAGAAATGGAGAACCCCAGAGTGAGTAGAAGGAAAGAAATCTTAAAAATTAGGGCAGAAATAAATGCAAAAGAAACAAAAGAGACCGTGGCAAAAATCAACAAAGCCAAAAGCTGGTTCTTTGAAAGGATAAATAATATTGTAGGTTTTTTTAAAATATAGTTTGAAATCAGCATGATTCTCTCAGCATTGTTATTTCTCAAGATTCCTTTGGTTTTTCAGTGTCATTTGTGTTTCCATACCATTTTAGAATTATTTGTTGTTCTAGTACTGTGAAAAATGCCCTTGCTATTTGAATAGGGTTTGCATTGAACCTATAGATTGCCTTGGATTATTGTTGTCTGTTGTTCAGTCATTAAGTCATGTCTGACTCTTTGTGACTTCATGGTCTGCAGCACACCAGGCTCCTCTGGACTCCACTATCTCCCAGAGTTTACTCAAATTCATGTTCATTGAGTTGGTGATGCTATCCTCTGCTGCCCCCTTCTCCATTTTCCTTTAATCTTTCCCAGCAACAGAGTCTTTTCCAGTCAGCTCTTTCATCAGGTAGCCAAAGTATTGGAGTTTCAGCCTTAGCATCAGTCCTTTCAATGAATATTCAGGGTTGAATTCTTTTAGGCTTGACTAGTTTGATCTACTTACAGTCCAAGGGACTTGCCTTGGGTAGTATTGTGGTTTTTACAATATTAATTCTTGCAGTCCATGTGTATGTTAGGTTTCTTATCTCCACTTCTAGTTCTTTTTCTGATGTCATGTTTTGTTCCTTGGTTTGGAACATTTTCTTATGTCTCCTCATTTTGTCCAATTTTATGCACTTATTTGTTTGTGTTAGTTAGGTTGGATTCATTTCCTAATCTTGGAAAAGTAGTTCTATGTAGAAGACATCCTATGAGTCCAGAAGCACACTAACTTCTGGTCACCAGAGCTTTATATTCCAAAAGTTCTCCCTATGTGAGCTGTGTATGTCCTTTTGTTGTGGTGGGGCTGACTAATATGGGCATTCTCATAGGCAGGACTGGCTCTGGCCTAGTTGGCTACAAGATTGTGCCTCATGCAGTGGCTGCAGTCCTTCTAGAAGGCAGAGTAGACTTCTCAGATGGCTCTCTGTGTAGCTCAGGGAGACTTGGAGCTGGTGACCACTGGGTGGTGGAGCTGGATCCCCACGTGGCTGTTTGCCTGGCCCATGGGCCCAGGCTCAGAGCTGGTTATGGCCCCCTGCTTTATGGGACTGTGTCCTGGGTGTGGCTGGCTTGAGGGGCTGGGTGAAGTGGGATTATGCTGGCACACTGCTGGGCAAAACTAGGTCCCAACATCTCACTGGCTGCTGGGTTTGTGTGGAGGCTCGAACCTGGTGGTGGCCCACAAGTAGCTGGGGCCAGGTCCCCAGGTGGCTGCCTACTTGAGCCCAGGCATCAAAGTTGCCAGCTGTTGTTGGGCAGGTAAGTCCCAGGGCTAAAATGGTACAGGGAGGAATCCAATATGGTGCTTGTCAGCACCAGTGTCCTCTTGGTAGAACAAGCTCCCCCAAATGTCTGCTGATATGTCTGGGTCCCCAAGAGGGTTCCCAGTTGCTTCCTGATTGTTCAGAAAGCTCTACAAGATCAATAAGTGAGTCTGACCAGGCTCCTTTCAAATTTCTGGCCCTGCACTGGGACTCAGGGTATGTGAGGTTTTCTTGCCACTTTAAGAGTAGCCTCTGTTTCCTACAGACTTTTCACTCTTGTTTTCATGCCCCACTGGCCTTCAAAGCCAGACATTCTGGAGACTCATCTTCTTAATACAAGACCTCTGGGCTGGAGAGCCTGATATAGGGCTTAGACTCCTCACTTTTTTCTGGAGAACTCCTGCAGTTGTGATTATCCTCCTATTTGTGAGTTGCCTACCTTGGGGTTTGAGGCTCAACTGTATTGCATCTCCATCTTTTTTACTAGCCTCACTGTGATTCCTTCTTTATATCTTTGATTGTGGAAAATCTTTTTTGCTGATTGTTTTCTTAGATAGTTTCTCTATTAATATCAATAGTTGTAATGTTGGTATGTCTGTGCAAAAAACTGAGCTCAGGACCTTCCTACTCAGCCATATTGGCCACCACCCCCAAGTTGTTTTTCTTTTTATTTGTATCTTTTTAAATGTCTGTCAGCAATATTTTGTAGTTTTCAGGGGACAATTCTTTCACCTCGTTGTTTAAATTTATTCAGAAATATTTTATTCCTATTGATTCTAGTGATTTTTTAAAATTTCCTTTTCAGATTTTTTCATTGTTAGTATGAGAAATGCAACTGATATTTGTCTTTTGACTGTCTTATAACTTTGATGAATTTATTAGTTCTGTTTGTGTGTGTGTGTATGTATAATTTTTAGGAATTTTCTACTTATAAAATCATGTCATCTGTAAACAGAGAATTTTACTTTTTCCTTTCCAGTTTGAGTGTCTTTTTGTTCGTTTTCTTGACTAGAAAGTCCATTATTATGTTGAACAGAAGTGGCAAAAGTAGTCATTTTTGTCTTGCTCCTGTTGTTAGAGGAAAAGCTTGCTTTCTTTCACCTTTGAGTATTTTCATAGCTTTGAGTTTTTCATATGTGGCCTTTATTATGTTGGGAAAGTTATATTCCTAGTTTATTGTTGTTGTTGTTGTTGTAGTTTTTTAATAATGAATAGGTATTGGAAAGGAAAGTGAAGTTGCTCAGTTGTGTCTGACTCTTTGTGACCCCATGGACTGTAGCCTACCAGGCTCCTCCATCCATGAAATTTTCCAGGCAAAAGTACTTCAGTGGGTTGTGATTTCCTTCTCCAGGGGATCTTCCCAACCTAAGGATCAAACCCGGGTCTCCCTCATTGCAAGAAGATGCTTTACCATCTGAGCCACCAATGCATTTTTTGCACCAATTGTGATAATCATGATTTTTTCCTTGAATTTCTTAATATATTATTTTTGTATGTTGACTTATCCTTGCATTTCAACAATAATTCTCACTTGATCATAATGTATAATCCTTTTAACATACTGCTTAATTATTTGCTAATATATAGTTGAGAAGTTTTATATCAGTATTCATGTGGGATGCTAGTCTGTGGTTTTCTTATACTGTGTCTGATTTTGGTATCAGGATAATGTTGTACCCATGGAATGAATTAGGAAGTGTTCACTCCTCTTCAATTTTTGGAGGGATTTAGGAAAAATTGACATTATATCCTTTTTAATATTTTCGTAGAATGCACCAGTGAAGCCATATGGACTTAGGCTTCTCTGTGTTAGAGGTTTTGGATTATGGATTCAGACTCCTTACTTGTTATGGATATAGTTAAAATTTCTATTTGTTCTTGAGTCTTTTGTTGTAGTTTGTGTATTTCCAGGAATTTGTTCATTTCATCTACGTTATCTAATCTTTTGTTGTACAGTTATTCATAGTGTTCTCTCATAATTTTTTTGTATTATTGCTGGTAATATCCCTGTTTTCATTTATGATTTTAGTAATTTGTTTTCTCTCTTTTTTTTAAGTAAATGTAGCTAAATTTTGTCAATTCTGTTAATCATTTCAAAGAACCACCTTTGGTTTTGTTGAATATCTTATTGTTTTCCTAGTCTTTATTTTATCCATTGCCACTTAATCTTTATTATTTCTTTCCATCTGCTACCTTTGGGTTTAGTTTTTTTTTTTTCTTAGTTATTTATGGTGTATAGTTCGTTCTTGACTTGAGCTCTTTCTTTTTTTTTTTTTTTCAGTGTATTCATTTAAAACTGTAGATTTCTCTCATAGTACTACTTCCATTACATCTTATAAGTCTAGATATGTTGTGTTTTATTTGTCTCAAAGTATTTTCTAATTTCCTTTACAATTTCATTTTTTACTTATTGATTATTTATTAGTGTGTTGTTTAATTTCCATGTTTGTGGGTATTTTTGTTTCTTTCTGCTATTAACCAGGTTTCATTTTATTGTTATCAGAAAAGATACTTTGTATGATTTCAAACATTTAAAATTTATTAAGAAAATGAAAACACAACAACCCCAAACCTATGGGACACTGTAAAAGCAATGCTAAGGGAAATGTTCATAGTAATACAGGCTTATATCAAGAAGTAAGAAAGAAGTCAGATAAATAACCTAACTCTACACCTAAAGCAATTAGAAAAAAAAGAAATGAAGAACCTCAGGGTTAGTAGAAAGAAAGAAATCTTAGAAATTAGGGAAGAAATAAATGCAAAAGAAACAAAAGAGACCATAACAAAAATCAACAAAGCCAAAAGCTGGTTCTTTGAAAAGAAAAATAAAATTGACAAACCATTAGCCAGACTCATCAAGAAACAAAGGGAGAAAAATCAACAAAATTAGAAATGAAAATGGAGAGATCACAACAGACAACACAGAAATATAAAAGATCAGAAGAGACTATTATCAGCAATTATATGTCAATAAAATGGACAACTTGGAAGATATGAACAAATTCTTAGAAAAGTACAACTTTCCAAACCTGAACCAGAAAGAAATAGAAAATCTTAACAGACCAATCACAAGCATGGAAATTGAAACTGTAATCAGGAATCTTCCAGCAAACAAAAGCCCAGGACCAGACGGCTTCACAGCTGAATTCTACCAAAAATTTAGAGAAGAGCTAACACCTATCCTACTGAAACTCTTCCAGAAAATTGCAGAGGAAGGTAAACTTACAAACTCATTCTATGAGGCCACCATCACCCTAATACCAAAACCTGACAAAGGTGCCACAAAAAAAAAATATATATATATAAACAACTACAGGCCAATATCACTGATAAACATGAATGCAAAAATCCTCAACAAAATTCTAGCAATCAGAATCCAACAACACATTAAAAAGATCATACAGCATGACCAACAGACAACAGGGATGCAAGGATTCTTCAATATCCACAAATCAAACAATGTAATACACCACATTAACAAATTGAAAAATAAAAACCATATGATTATCTCAATAGATGCAGAGAAAGCCTTTGACAAAATTCAATATCCATTTATGATAAATACCCTCCAGAAAGCAGGAATAGAGGGAACATACCTCAACATAATAAAAACTATATATGACAAACCCACAGCAAACATTATCCTTAATGGTGAAAAATTGAAAGCATTTCCCCTAAAGCCAGGAACAAGACAAGGGTGCCCACTCTCACCACTACTATTCAACATAGTTTTGAAAGTTTTGGCCACAGCAATCAGAGCAGAAAAAGAATAAAAGGAATCCAGATTGGAAAAGAAAAAGTAGAACTCTCACTGTTTGCAGATGACATGATCCCCTACTTAGAAAACCCTAAAGACTCCACCAGAAACTTACTAGAGCTAATCAATGAATATAGTAAAGTCACAGGATATAAAATTAACATACAGAAGTCCCTTACATTACTATACACTTACAATAAGAAAACAGAAATAGAAATTAAGGAAAAAATTCCATTCACCATTGCAACGAAAAGAATAAAATACTTAAGAATATATCTACCTAAAGAAACAAAATACCTATATATAGAAAACTAAAAATCACTGGTGAAAGAAATCAAAGAGGACACAAATAGATGGAGAAATATACCATGTTCATGGATTGGAAGAAAAATCAATGTAGTGAAAATGAGTATACTACCCAAAGCAATCTATAGATTCAATGCAATCCCTATCAAGCTACCAACGGTATTTTTCACAGAGCTAGAAAAAATAATTTCACAATTTGTATGGAAATACAAAAAGCCTTGAATAGCCAAAGCAATCTTGAGAAAGAAGAATGGAACTGGAGGAGTCAACCTGCCTGACTTCAGGCTCTACTACAAAGCCACAGTCATTAAGACAGTATGGTACTGGCACAAAGACAAAAATATAGATCAATGGAACAAAATAGAAAGCCCAGAGATAAATCCACACACCTATAGACACCTTATTTTTGACAAAGGAGGCAAAAATATGCAATGGAGGAAAGACAATCTCTTTAACAAGTGGTGCTGGGAAAACTGATCAACCACTTGTAAAAGAAAGAAACTAGAACACTTTACAACACCATACACAAAAATAAACTCAAAATAGATTAAAGATCTAAACATAAGACCAGAAACTGTAAAACTCCTAGAGGAGAACATAGGCAAAACACTCTCTGACCTAAACCATGGCAGGATCCTCTATGACTCACCTCCTAGAATAAAAATAAACAAACGTGACCTAATTAAAATTAAAAGCTTCTGCACACAAAGGAAACTATAAGTAAGGAGAAAAGACAGCCTTCGGAATGGGAGAAAATAACAGCAAACGAAGCAACAGAAAAAGAATTAATCTCAAAAATATACAAGCAACTCCTGCAGCTCAACTCTAGAAAAATAAACGACTCAATCAAAAAAATGGGCCAAAGAACAAAAAAACATTTCTCCAAAGAAGACATACAGATGGCTAACAAACACATGAAAAGATGCTCAACATCACTCATTATCAGAGAAATGCAAATCAAGACCACAATGAGGTACCATTTCACACCAGTCAGAATGGCTGCTATGTAAAAGTCTACAAGCAATAAATGCTGGAGAGGGTGTGGAGAAAAGCAAACCCTCTTATACTGTTGGTGGGAATGCAAACTAGTATAGCCACTGTGGAGAACAGTGTGGAGATTCCTTAAAAAATTGCAAATAGAACTGCCTTATGACCCAGGATTCCCACTGCTGGGCATACACACCGAGGAACCCAGAATAGAAAGAGACACATGTACCCCAATGTTCATCACAGCACTGTTTATAATAGCCAGGACATGGAAGCAACCTAGATGTCCATCAGCAGATGAATGGATAAGAAAACAGTGGTACATATACACAATGGAGTATTACTCAGCCATTAAAAAGAATACATTTGAATCAGTTCTAATGAGATGGTTGAAACTGGAGCCTATTATACAGAGTGAAGTAAGCCAGAAAGAAAAACACCAATACAGTATCCTAACACATATATATGGAATTTAGAAAGATGGTAACGATAACCCTGTATGTGAGACAGCAAAAGAGACACAGATGTATAGAACGGACTTTTGGATTCTGTGGGAGAGGGCAAGAGTGGGATGATTTGGGAGAATGACATTGAAACATGCATAATATCATATGTGAAACGAATTGCCAGTCCAGGTTCGATGCATGATACAGGGTGTTCAGGGCTGGTGCACTGAGATGACCCTGAGGGATGGGATGGAGTGGGAGGTGGGAGGGGGGTTCAGGATGGGGAACACATGTACACCCATGGTAGATTCATGTCAATGTATGACAAACCAATGCAATATTGTAAAGTAAATAAATAAATAAATAAAATTTTTATTAAGATTTTTTTTGTGGCCTAAATATTGTCTACCCCAGAGAATTTTTCAGGTGCACTTAAGGGAGATGTGTATCTCTTTTTATTGGGTGAAGTGGTCTCTGTCAGCTCTAATAGGCTAATAGTGTAGTTAAATTTTTGTATATTCTTATGGAGAATGCAATGGCAACCCACTCCAGTATTCTTTCCTGGAGAATCCCAGGGATGGGGGCTCCTGGTGGGCTGCCATCTATGGGGTCGCACAGAGTCAGACACAACTGAAGCGACACAGCAGCAGCAGAAGCAGCATTGATTTTATATATGATTGTTCTATAAATTATTATAAGTGGTAGTATTAAAATTCCAAGTTATTATGGACCTTTCTATTTTCCCCTTCAATTCTGTCCATTTTTCTTCATATATTTTGCAGCTTTTTATTGTTGTTCAGTCGCTCTGTCGTGTCTGACTCTGTGTAACTCCATGGGCTGCAGCATGCCAGGTTTCCCTGTCCTTCACTATGTCCCAGAGTTTGCTCAAACTCATGTCCATTGAGTCAGTGATGTCTTCTAACCATCTCATCCTCTGTCCTCCCCTTCTCCTCCTGCCTTCAATCTGTCCCAGCATCAGGGTCTTTTCCAGTAAGTCGGGTTGTGCCTGCTTATAATTTTCAGATATCTTGTATTGACCTGTTCTTTCATAATCTTTTCTGACTTAATGTCTCTTTTGTGTGAACAGTTCTCTTTTGGTTACTATTTGAATGGAATATCTTTTTCTTTCAGTTTTCCTGGTGGCTCAGTGGTAAAGAATCTGCCTGCCAATGCAGGAAATGTGGATTTGATCCCTGGGTTGGGAAGATCCCCTAGAGAAGGAAATGGCAACACACTCCCATGGACAGAAGAGCCTGGTGGGCTACAGTTCATGGGTTGCAAAAGAGTCAGACATGACTTAGTGACTAAACAAAAAAATTTTTTTTTCTATGCTTTTAATCAAATCTGCCAATCTCTGTGTTTTAATGGAATAATTAAATCTATTTACATTTAATGTGATTAAAATAAAGAAAATTTTATTTCTTAAATTTAGCTATATTTTCTACATGTCATATATTTATATTCTTCACTTCTTCCATTACCAACCTTGTAAAATTTACTTTCCATACCATTTTGGTTTCCTTCTCTTTCCTTTTTTGTATGTTTTTTTTTTTTTTTTATTTTCTTGTTGGTTAATTTGGGGATTACAATTTACATCTTAAACTTACAGCATTCTAGTTCAAATAATACCAACTTAATTTCAATACTATAAAGATACTCTGTTCATATATGCCTTATTTAATTCAGACATTGTTTTCTCGATCTCCTTTTGTTCTATCTTCTTGGTTTCTTTTAGTTTATCAAATCTATTTAATGCAGTTGATTTAATATCTTTAACTAATATTTCCAACGTCTGGACTTTCTGGGTGATGATTTCTGTTTAATCATTTTTTCCCTGTGAATAGGCCATTATTTTATGTTCCTGTGCATGGTTTGTAATTTTTATTGAGGTTTGGACATTCTGAGTATTATGTTGTGATAACTCCGGAAATCTAATTTTCTCATTCCTCCTGGATTGCTGTTTCTTTGCTTGTTGAGAGCTGAAACTATCCTTTCATGATTTTTTGACCTATTTTTGTAAACTGTGTATCTTTGTTTTATGTGGTCACTGAAGTTTCTCTTTCATTTTTATCCCCTCTGCAGTCAACTGGTGACCTGGCAAGATTTCCTTAAATATCTGGCTCTCAATAGTGGATGAAGTAGTCTTGTGTCTTTTAAATCCCCTGCGACTAAGGTCCATCTAGTTAAGGCTATGGTTTTTCCTGTGGTCACGTATGGATGTGAGAGTTGGACTGTGAAGAAGGCTGAGCGCCGAAGAATTGATGCTTTTGAACTGTGGTGTTGGAGAAGACTCTTGAGAGTCCCTTGGACTGCAAGGAGATCCAACCAGTCCATTCTGAAGGAGATCAACCCTGGGATTTCTTTAGAAGGAATGATGCTAAAGCTGAAGCTCCAGTACTTTGGCTACCTCATGCGAAGAGTTGACTCATTGGAAAAGACTCTGATGCTGGGAGGGATTGGGGGCAGGAGGAGAAGGGGACGACAGAGGATGAGATGGCTGGATGGCATCACAGACTCGATGGACGTTAGTCTGAGTGAACTCCAGGAGTTGGTGATGGACAGGGAGGCCTGGTGTGTTGCAACTCATGGGGTCGCAAAGAGTCGGACACAACTGTGCGACTGAACTGTGGCTAGGAAGGCATGTTATCCCTTTGGTGTTGAAACAGTGGCTGATCTCTATGCCAGTCCCTCAGTGATAAAAAGCAGCAATTGCAATCAAATTTCAAAATCTGTATCCCTAGGGAACAAGTTTTTACTGCTCGTCTATTTGGCTTTAGCAAGTAGTATCAGTGTTATTGGGTGTTTTCTGCATAGTTGCCTGCCATAGGGTTAGTGGTTGGAGGATAGTAGCTAATAACTATAATGGCCAAAATTGACGGAAATTTACTATCCTCTTCATGAAACATCCACCAAGCTCTCCCCTAGGTGCTGCAAGTGTTATAGTCAATTCAGATTTCCAAAATAGTTGCTTTAGATAGGTCCTGACAGTTTGTTACTTCTGTGGAAGGATGGATTTCTGAAATATCATGCTCTATTATCTTCTCTCATGTCACTCATGAATTGCTTTTTGTGCTTGATTGTCTTTGTCCATTTTAAATTTGAGTGTTAGTAAGCAGAGACATTACTTTGCCAACTAAGGTCTGTCTAGTCAAGGCTATGGTTTTTCCTGTGGTCATGTATGGATGTGAGAGTTGGACTGTGAAAAAGGCTGAGTGCCAAAGAATTTATGCTTTTGAACTGTGGTGTTGGAGAAGACTCTTGAGAGTCCCTTGGACTGCAAGGAGATCCAACCAGTCCATTCTGAAGGAGATCAGCCCTGGGATTTCTTTGGAAGGAATGATGCTAAAGCTGAAACTCCAGTACTTTGGCTACCTCATGTGAAGAGTTGACTCATTGGAAAAGACTCTGATGCTGGAAGGGATTGAGGGCAGGAGGAGAAGGGGACAACAGAGGATGAGATGGCTGGATGGCATCATTGATTCAATGGACGTGAGTCTGAGTGAACTCCTGGAGTTGGTGATGGACAGGGAAGCCTGGAGTGCTGCAATTCATGGAGTCACACAGAGTCGGACACGACCGAGCGACTGAGCTGAACTGAACTGAACTGAACTGAACTGAAGTTTATTATGAATTTTTTTAAAAGCTTAATATATAAAGATTATGAGCTTTTATCTGAAATATTTTCTATTTTTGTCCTTTAAATATTTTGCTATTAATGTTCATTTTATATGTTTGCTATCAGTTGATTTTTTTCTTTGAGATTTAGAAGGTCCTTCCCTTTTCAAGATTGATCACATATTTACCAACATTTTCTTCTAGATGTTATTATTTCATTTTTTATATTTCATCTTTTAAACCATGTGGAATTTATTTGGATGTATTTATTATATGTGATAAGGCTCTAACCTGATAGTTTTTATAAACTGTGAGCTAAAGTTCCCAACATCTTTTGTTTACTAACCTGGACTTTACTCACCTTTTTTGTTTAACTTGTGTTATTAATTAATGTATTATTTTTGGCTGTGCTGGGTCTTCCCTGCTGTGCTTGGGCCTTCTCTAGCTGTGGCAAGCGGGGGCCACTCTCTAGTTGCATAGCACAGGCTCTCGGTGCTCAGACTTTAGCTGTTGTGGTGCACAGGCCTAGTTGACCTCAGGCATGTGAGATCTTCCAGGACCAGGGATTGAACCAGTGTTCCATGCCCTGCAGGGTGGATTGTCAACCACTGAACCACCAGGGAAGCCTCACTTTGGTTTTGAATAATGCCTTTTATTATAAATTAAGTTGATACTCCTCTGTCTTAATTTGGCCTATAATTTTGTTCCAATTATATGCCTGCCTGTGCCTTCACCTATACAACTTGCTTTTAAAACTTTATATTTGGGGTAGATTGTATCATTCCAAATCTTTTTTCTATCCTTTGTGACAAGATTATATAATCACATCTTTTTCCATGAACTTTGCAGTGCCCTCCCACTGTCATTCTGGGGTTGGCTATGACTTTGGCCCATATGATTTTAGAAAATATGTTACAGAAAGAGACCTGTAAAGTGTTTCCAAATTTAGACTTTTTCTCCTTCTTCCCATAGAACTGCCATAAGAAGAGCATACCTTGCTAGACCCAAGAGGAGAATGAAAGACATATAAAAAGAAGCTGCCTTAGCTAAGGTGCCCCAGCTAGACTTAGACTAGGGTAAGTAAATCTTAGTCAACTGAGGATATTTAAGAAAGCCCAGTCAATTTCCATAACAGTGAATAGCCTGTACTATACTATATTAGCCATTTCCTAACTGATTCACAACCTTGTGAAATAAATAAATGCCTGTAAAATTTTTGTGGTTGCTTATTATTCAGCAATAACTGACCAATTCAACAATGTATTTTAGGATATAGTAGAACTTCAACTCATTTAATTTATTTACTAATTTGCAAAAGTAGTTCATAGCTATTTTTGTGACTGTTTACCATGGTTTGCTTAGTAATGTAATTATTTATTTGCCTATCTTTTATTTCACCATGACCCAGTCTAATTCTAAGAGATATTTGACAGCAGAGACTAATTTATTCTTTCTTAGTAGTGTCCACCACAATATCTAGCTCAAACCGTCTTTGCTCATGATGATAATATAACTCATTGTTGAATTAAACTGAATATCTAGAAATTAAATTCTTGAAGAATATAGTAAATCCCTACATTCAGTTCAGTTTAGTCACTCAGTTGTGTCCGACTCTTTGCAATCCCATGAACCACAGCATGCCAGGCCTCCACTCCCAGAGTCCACCCAAACCCATGTCCTTTGAGTTGGTGATTCCATCCAACCATCTCATCCTCTGTCGTCCCCTTTCCCTCCTGCCCCCAATCCCTCCCAGCATCAGGGTTTTTGCCAATGAGTCAGCTCTTCACATCAGGTAGCCAAAGTATTGGAGTTTCAGCTTCAACATCAGTCCTTCCAATGAACCCTCAGGACTGATCTCCTTTAGGATGGACTGGTTGGATCTCCCTGCAGCCCAAGGGACTCTAGAGAGTCTTCTCCAACACCACAGTTCAAAAGCATTAATTCTTCGGTGCTCAGCTTTCTTTATAGTCCAACTCTCACATCCATACAGGACCACTGGAAAAACCATAGCCTTGAATAGATGGACATTTGTTGGCAAAGTAATGTCTCTGCTTTTAATATGCTATCTAGGTTGGTCATAACTTTGCTTCCAAGGAGTAAGCATCATTTAATTTCATAGCTGCAATCACCATCTGCAGTGATTTTGGAGCCCTGAAAACTAAAATCAGCCACTGTTTCCCCATTTATTTACCATGAAGTGATGGGACTAGATGCCATGATCTTCGTTTTCTGAATGTTGAGCTTTAAGCCAACTTTTTAACTCTCCTCTTTCACTTTCATCAAAAGGCTCTTTAGTTCTTCTTCACTTTCTGCCGTAAGGGTGGTGTCATCTGCATATCTGAGGTTATTGATCTTTCTCCTGGCAATCTTGATTCCAGCTTTTGATTCCTCCAGCCCAGCATTTCTCATGATGTACTCTGCATATAAGTTAAATAAGCAGGGTGACAATATATAGCCTTGATGTACTCCTTTTCCTATTTGTAACCAGTCTGTTGTTCCATGTCCAGTTCTAACTGTTGCTTCCTGACCTGCATACAGGTTTCTCAGGAGGCAGGTCAAATAGTCTCATATTCCCACCTCTTTCAGAATTTTCCACAGTTTATTGTGATCCACACAATCAAAGGCTTTGGCATAGCCAATAAAGCATGTTTTTCTGAAACTCTCTTGCTTTTTTGATGATCCAAGGGATGTTGGCAATTTGATCTCTGGTTTATCTGCCTTTTCTGAATCCAGCTTGAACATCTGGAAGTTCATGGTTCATGTACTGTCGAAGCCTGGCTTGGAGAATTTTGAGCATTACTTTACTAGCATGTGGCATGCATGCAATGGTGTGGTAGTTTGAGCACTCTTTGGCATTGCCTTTCTTTGGGATTGGAATGAAAACTGACTTTTTCAAGTCCTGTGGCCACTGCCGAATTTTCCAAAGTTTTGGCATACTGAGTGCAGCACTTTCACAGCATTATCTGTTAGGATTTTATTTTATTTATTTGTTTATTTTAATTGGAGGCTAAATACTTTACAATATTGTAGTGGTTTTTGCCATACATTGATATCAATCAGCCATGGGTGTACATCTGTTCCCTATCCTGAACCCCCTCCCACCTCCCTCCCAATCCCATCCCTCAGGGTCATCTCAGTACACCAGCCGTGAGCACCCTGTCTCATACATCGAACCTGGACTGGAGATCTGTTTCACATATGATAATATACATGTTTCAATGCTATTCTCTCAAATCATTCCACCTCCACCTTCTCTCACAGAGTCGAAAATACTGTTCTATACATCTGTGTCTCTTTTGCTGTCTCACATATAGGGTCATCATTACCATCATTCTAAATTCCACATATATGCGTTAGTATACTGTATTGGTGTTTTTCTTTCTGACTTACTTCACTCTGTATAATAGGCTCCAGTTTCACCTACCTCTTTAGAACTGATTCAAATTCCATCACTACCACTAGCTTTGTTTATAGTGATACTTCTTAAGGCCCACTTGACTTTGCATTCCAGTTGTCTGGCTCTAGGTGGCTCATCACAACATCACAATTATCTGGGTTGTGAAGATCTTCTTTGTATAGTTCTTCTGCATGTTCTTGTCACCTCTTCTTAATATCTTGTGCTTCTGTTAGGTCCATACAATTTCTGTCCTTTATTGTGCCGATCTTTGTATGAAATATTCCCTTGGTATCTCTAATTTTCATGAAGAAATCTCTAGTCTTTCCCATTCTACTGTTTTCCTCTATTTCTTTGCATTGACCCCTGAAGAAGGCTTTCTTATCTCTCCTTGCTATTCTTTGGAACTCTGCATTCAAATGGGTATATCTTTCTTTTTCTCCTTTGCCTTTTGTGTCTTTTCTTTTCTCAGATATTTTTAAGGCCTCCTCAGACAACCATTTTGCCTTTTTTCATATCTTTTTCTTGGGGATGGTCTTGATCACTGCTTCCTGCACAATGTCACGAACCTCTGTCCCTAGTTCTTCAGGCACTCTATTAATCAGATCTAATCCCTTGAATCTATTTGCCACTTCCACTGTATATTCATAAAGGATTTGATTTAGGTCATGCCTGTATGGTCTAGTGGTTTCTCCCACTTTCTTCAATTTAAGTCTGAATTTGGTAATAAGCAGTTCATGATCTGAGCCACTGTCAGCTGCTGGTCTTGTTTTTCTTGACTACATAGAGCTTCTCCATCTTTGGCTGCAAAGAATATAATCAATCTGTTTTCGGTATTGACCATGTGGTGATGTCCGTGTTAGAGTCTTCTCTTGTGTTGTTGAAACAGTGTGTTTGCTATGACCAGCATGTTCTCTTGGCAAAATTGTGTTAGCCTTTGACTTGCTCATTTTGTACTCCAAGGTCAAATTTGCCTGTTACTTCATGTATCTCTTGACTTCCTACTTTTGCATTCCAGTCCCCTATAATGAAAGGGATATCTTTTTGGGGGTGTTAGTTCTAGAAGGTCTTGTAGGTCTTCATAGAACCATTCAGCTTCAGCTTCTTCAGCTTTACTGGTTGGGGCATAGACTTGGATTACTGTGTTTACTGTGTGTAAAGAGTTTACAGCAGGTGGAATATACTGATTCAGTCCTGTAAGTAAGAATGCTTGCAGATTTTCATGGGGTTATAGTAACCTCATATGTAATGTTTTTGAAGATCTTCAGAATAGATTCAAGGGCTTCCCTCATAGGTCAGTTGGTAAAGAGTCCTCCTGCAATGCAGGAGACCCTGGATCCATTCCTGGGTTGGGAAGATCCACTGGAGAAGCGATAGGCTACCCACTCCATTATTCTTGGAGTATTCTTCCCTTGTGGTTCATCTGGTAAAGAATCGCCGGCAATGCGGGAGACCTGGGTTTGATCCTTGGGTTGGGAAGATTTCCCTGGAGAAGGGACTCCTCCCCACTCCAGTATTCTGGCCTGTAGAATTCCATGGACTGTATAGTCATGCAAAGAGTCAGATGGGACTGAGTGACTTTTGTTATTCCCAGAGTCCGAGTCCCCAAAACTGAGAGAATAAGATGTCCACAGCAATGCAAAAGCATGAAGGGGTTTTATTTCTAGCTTGAGCTAGGGCTTCTGCCACATCCAATGCAGTGGAGTGGAGCAAGAAGCCCCGAGCCCAGATTTACAGCAGTATTTATAGGTTTTAGAACAGAGAGTTGGCAAGGGCTGATTGGATGCAGGAGTTTCCTAGTATTTACTAATTGGCTAATCTTTATTGGCTGCAGGGGTTTCCTGGTATTTACTAATTGGCTATTGGCTGCAGGGTGATGTCTTTTATGTCCTGATAAACTCAAACCAGGTTATGGGGAGTATGCTGATTAGACAAGTCCTGGCATCTGCGGGGATGACCTCACTGGGCAATGACTCAGCCTTTCCCGTGAGTCCTACCTTAGTCCCTGAAGCCTATCATGGTGTTTGTTAGGTCCCAACAACTTTCACTTTCACTTCAGAATAGATTCATGATATGTACCTTATGTATTAAAGGTCAATATTTTCTGGCTTTGATTTTGCTAGAATTAAAAAAAAAAAGTGGGGCAGAAAATCAGTGTCTGGTTATTATCTAACCAACATAATGAGATTATATTCTTGAGTTTCAATGTATTTTTAATCTTTCTATCAAGATTTGTTAGAGCCATCTTCTCTTTATTATTTATCACACAGGGATCTTCTTAATGGTACTTTATCTTTTTGCTGCACCTTTCCCTCTTTCCATCTATTTGTGGGGCATTTTAATTGCCTTTACAGTTCTCCACAATAATTAAATATTTTCAGAGGCAGCCTATGATAGATGGTTCTCCTATTGTGTTTAATCATTCCCATTAAATATTATACTAAAACTCAGTTATGATTAAACTAAAGAATAATATATTACATTAGTTTCATTTAGTTGTGTTGCTGTGAAGTCACTCAGTTGTGTCCGACTCTTTGTGACCTCATGGACTGTAGCCTACCAGGCTCCTTCATCAGTGGGATTTTCCAGGCAAGAACACTGGAGTGGGTCACCATCTAATTTATGTTTGCATTCAATAAAGTTAACCTATTAAATCATTTGTCCAAAATTTCAAAAACACGGCTTCCAAAAACAAAGGAGTTATAAAAAAGTAACTAAATTACTAGTGTGATGACAGCATTTTCAAGGCAGTCTAGTCTTGTGTTTTAGGGTGTCTGAGAAGCATGGAAGTCAATTCCCTAACTTTCATTCAGTGAAGCTATTCTCACGACCTTGTGCAGCGCATATGACCTTGTCCAAGTCACTTAACATCTCTGAGCATCTGGTTTTTAAACTTTTTATTTTCCAAACTATTTATCTTACTCTGTACATGGTAAAAGAAGGTAGCAATACTCTTTTAATAATGATTCTCCTGGGATATTTAGAGTACAATCATTATAAAAGTATATATTAAGATAGAGTCAATATGCCACTCTCCTCCTGTCTCCTGAGCCATGCAAATATAGCTGACTTTGTGTAATGAATATAAATAACCTCTTGAAATTACCCACATCTGACTGGTATATGTGGTGAAACATAGTTGTCTGGCCCACTTTGTCTATCATGTAAATAAAAACTCAATAAATGTTTATTTTATTAAATTTTTACTTTCAGAAAAAGAAATCTCTGACCAGATGATTAGATATACCTGGTTACATATATGAGCATTGGCAGTGATATTTTCATAATTGATACTAAAATTATCTCCAATAAGAAAGCATGTATCTCTTGCTTATTATTCATATAAATCTACTGAGGAAAAGACATCTCTAGGTAGAAATTATCTCATATTTCCACTTTGAGTTAAAAAGATAGTCTGTGAAGACAGGTACACACAGGCAAATCCAATGATGATTATTGAAATAGCTGAAGGAAAATCCTGTTATTAAGGCTCTTATAAATTTTATCTATTGACATTAATTAAGAAAAGCAAACAGTATTCTCTTTTGTTTTTGTCTCTTCAAAATGGTTGCCGTATTGAAAGCGCAAGCAATGGCAGTTTCCTTTGACTCCCCTTAACCTTCACATCTACCCATATCTTCCAACCATTACTTTTTTCTTCTGTTTCCATTCTCAATGCAGAATAATATATGCCAGGGTCCAGCCCCGGTGGATCCAGGGTAATTCGAAGTGGAGACGGAGTCAGCGAGGAGAGATTTATTTATTTAGCGATATAAAGAAAGATTAGGAAATAATAGTGTAGTGAGAGAGAGGAGAGAAAATAGAGGAGAAAAGAGGCTGTATTCCTTGGTTTACACAGGAGACCAATAAAGCTCCAAGACAAGGGGCTTGCACCATCTATGTAGGCCACTGGCACCCACTTGAATAGCGGAGGGTGCCCCGCCTTGGGCTCCCTCTCACATGGGTCTTAGAAGCCAGGGCAAATAAGTAGACATGGAGAGCCTCTGTGCTCCAGATGGGAATTCAGCCTGAAAAGGGAGAAAAGAATGACATGGGGGAGCCAAGCATTGGTGCTAGACCCACAACTTTATTTTCAAAAGCAGCTTATATACCCCAAGTTGTACATAAAGAAATAATGGAATATGCAGAGTTATACAGGGGCAGCAGTCCTGACCCTTATTGAGACCAGGCTTTCCTTTTGCATACCTTCCCGTATACAAAAGGTCTCTGGTGGTTTTACATCATCTTCTGGCCAGGGGGCCTGTTAACATTTTAATGGCTTTTTTCCTAGATAAATGTCTATCAACCAGAAAACTCATTTTCCCTGGAAGTGTTTTTTCTTTAATCTGCATCACCCTCAAAGTACTAAATAAAGTTACATTCCTGTAGAACAAACGTGCAGGGGGTTATAACAAATAAAGTACTTAACTCAAAGATCTGATGTTGCTAATGCCAGGGCTACTACCTGTTTTTTCTACATACCAACTATATCAACAAATAAAAAATATGAAAACTTGGCAGCAAGTATTGGCTCAACAATGAAACCCTTAATCAGTCCTATTCAAATGATTTTGACTCCTCGGAAGCCCCTACATTCCTAGGGTGTTTTAAGCTTCCTGTGCCTCTCGTGGTCTGGAGGCCGGAAACAATCACATGCGCAGCTGTAAGAGTCCAGACAAACCTGTCAGGCAGGCTAGAAAGCCATCAGAGGGGTTTTTGGATTGAAACACTCTTATTATGCCCAGGAGACTTATTATCTAAAAGCTCTAAATTAACTTTTTCCAGAAAAAGGTGGTGGGGGGACAGCCCCCTGTTAATGTTAGAAGAGTAGGTGGAAAGCATAACACAGTAAAGCAGGCAGACTCTGGTTTTGGGGGTAGATACTCGAGAAAATCCAGGGGGACCCCTGAGGCCTGATCCCGCCTTTACATTTGTCAGGTCCCCTTCCTCATGACCTTTGCCATGGGTGGGATTCCCCTGCTGACTCCCAGCAAATATACTTTACCTACTTTTAAGATTTATCATGAAAGGAGAAAGTCTAACCTGCAGGCCAGGTGCTGATGTTTTGACAGGAAAAAAAAAAAAAAAAAAAAGGTCAGAATCAAAAATAAACTAGTCAATAAACTGCCACTATCCAAAAACCCAGTATCATGGAATGAAGAAGTAGATTTCAAATCCAAAAGGAAAAGTAACAAGTCAAGTCAAGGGACAAAATAACAGTGTTCGCTATGGATATGAGAATAGGGAGAAACTTTGTCGGAGGAACACTTTCCTCATACTCTTAGTCTCTTGCCTCTTTTGTGAGCTTGAGGACAACTGATCCCATTTCTGAGTTGATGTTCAGAAGAAAGCAGAGATGGTGCTCTGCATATGAGTCTACAAGAGATGTTGTGTCTCTGATATGAAATGACAACCCTAGAGGCCTAGAGGCAAGTTACAGAGACCAATAGACTGTAAGAATGATATAGTCTACCTTCATGCTTCCTAGGCTTCCAGCATGCACGCGGGCTAAGTCGCTTCAGTCCTGTCTGACTTTTTGCCACCGTATGAACTGTAGCCTGCCAGGCTTCTCTGTCCATGGGATTCTCCAGGCCAGGATACTGGAGTGGGTTGCCATGCCCTCCTCCAGTGGATCTTCCTCACCCAGGGATCAAACCTGCATCTCCTGCTACTCCTGCATTGCAGGAGGATTCTTTACTGCTGAGCCACCAGGGAAGCCCTCTTAAGTTTCCTACTACCTCTATTTTCTCAGTTTAACACATTTGCTATGAAGAATGTGTGATATAGAAGAGTTTCAATGGTGAAACAAGTTAAAGTTCTCTATACATTTGGACAGACAATCTGCATATGGGATACTCCGTAATGACATGGCTAGAGCCAACCATGTATGTAAAAAGTTAAAATTCTTGTCCACTATCCAGTGTTTGGCCCATGTTACACCAGTTCTGCCAGTACTTGATAGTACCAGGGAAACATTCCACTGCCTTCCAGAGTCTGTTCCTATTGGCCTCTGAGGGTGCTGGAACATTAGAATACCTCTGTTGATACTTTTAACTCCCTGCCTTAGCAAGGGAACAGATGAGTGAGGGCGCTTGCCATAGGAACTCTTGAGGTCCCGCTGCTTAATCTGTGCTTCTTCCAAACACTCTATAAGTCACTCGGGGCAATGAGGAAAGACAACTACTTCATTAGATTGTTTCTGAATCCATATGGGTCAGAATTTGGGCAATGTAAATGAATGACAACATTTGAAAAAGATAGATACATTTGCACAGATGGGACAAGCAATAGAGGGATTCAAGTGGCAGGCAAAAGTCCATTTACATAGATCGTATAGTCAGACAGAATCAGACTATCCAGGGTTTTAATAGGCTCTGATTACTAAGTCCTGTGACCTTGGGTGATGGCTTGAATTCTTTGAGTCTTATCTGTGTTAAATGAAGATAATATGTAACTTGCAGGTTTCTGTAAGAAAGAAATGAGATAGAGCATATAGTAAGCATTAAAATAAATGGCATTTAGTTTACCTTAGAACATAGGAACTGTAGGCTGTGAAAGATGCCAGAGCAAGGCAGCAGTCATCTTCAGGGTTATAGGGTGCCTCAACAGCCTGAATTGACTGAGTGATTGAGAAAGAAGAGGACTTGAAGTTGGAAGGAATAACACAAGCAAGGGAATAATGGTATAATAAAGCAAAGCCTCTTAGATCAGATTTTTAAAAAAACAGAGGAGCAAACAGTCTCTGTCTTCTGCAGGCAATTCCCAAGCAAAATAAAGGAGCTGTTTTAAAATCAGCTCCAGACATTACTTTTTATGTTTACCATTCCTGTTGCTGGAAGGCTGATTAAGTTGGAAGTGCAATCAGTTTTCTTAGGAAATGGTATTAGTGTTAATTAGTATTGGTGTGAAACTAGCAGGTTTCGAATATCGGTAGGGTCAATGGAAATTTTAGTCACTGCAACTTTGAGAGCATCTCTTAAACTATGAAGTCTGCAAACTTTTTCATATATCCCAAATTAAAAAAAAAAACACAAAAAACTATCAAGTACAGAACCAGCTATTAACAGGATTACTGTCCATGATGCTTTCAGAAGGTGAAGGGGAGGGAAATTGAGGTACAGAACTACTTAAAGACGACCACTGCTAACCCCAAAGAGAAAGAGAAGGGACATATGACGTATTTCATTATTTGTATACAATCTATGCAGTGTTAGTTCAGTTTTTTTCATTATATCCTAAACTGAGCTTTTAGTGTTTTAAAGGCCCTCTGGAATATATTGCTGTCCATATTGCTGTCAATAAAGGGATTGTAAGGATATTGTGCTCCTTACAATAATGGAATTACATCCCCAAATAGCTCCCTATCAGTGCCTGCAATAATCTTTAATCACTCTTTTGAGTTGAAATTTTGATGGTTCCTGTTAAGTTGCTAATAACTTTGGGAGGGATAACAATATTAAGTTTAACAGTATGAAGTCTTGTTAAACCTTAAGTGAGAATTAATTGATCAGATCTTTCCAACAACAACAACAAAATCCGTTGAAAAGAGATTTTATAAGAGAGTGTATATGGAACTATCTGGGGGGAGTGAATTTGATTAGAAAGTGTTTAGGGCATGCAGAATAAAGACACTATGGGGATACCTGGAGGATGGTGTACAAGTATTTGTGAGTAGGAAAATAGCTGGAAGAAGAGGAATAAAGTTTCTGGGGGAAATTTTAGCAAGAGTTTACCATGTCCTGAGCATTTTTTTTTTTCTTATACACTGAAGTTTTCTCTAGTCAGCTCTGCCTATAGATCTAGCTATTATTTTAAGAATTTGTTTTCTTATAAATTTTGATTCAATTTCTCTTCATAGTTCTTATATTTGACTTTTCAAGTGTAAGGACCAGTAAAAATAAGAAAAAATTCCCTGGTGAACACTGTTAGCCTTCCTTCAGGGAAGAGATTAAACACTATTTGATCAGTTGTATCTTGATGAAAGGGAAACATTACACTGCAACTTTTTTCTGATTATTCTGAAAGGGTCTAGCAAACCTTTCACATCCTCCTGCCTTATGTGTGAAGGTATGAAGATAATTATGGATGTCGCATTCCAACCAAGGAATACATTTTAGTGAAAACTGAGGTTAGGTAATGAGTTTTTAGAGCAGAAATACTTATCCTACTCTTTCAACCTGTGCTTGTATATTTGGTGTTAGATAAACAAGAGAGGAATTTTTGGTTTTATAAAACGGACACACTGCAAATCTTACCGTGGGTAAGGATTTCTTTTAAGCTTAGTGCTTTAATGATGAACAATGGGCTTAGAAGTGATTTTATTTTATATCATTTTTCTCTAGAGCATTACATCCCAGTAAATAACAATAAATAAGAAATATTCAGCTTTGTATGTATGAGAGTAAGACTTTAACCTTAGAATTTCTGCCTTCTGGGCTGTGTTTTCTCACCTGTGACTCTATTTTTTTTTTAATTGAAGTATAGTTGATTTACAATGCTCTGTTAGTTTTCAGATGTATAGCACAGTGATTCAGTTATATGTACATACATATTTATTGTTTTCAAATGCTTTATCCTTATCATCTGTGACTCTTCTATGATTTGTAGTCTACTATACTGTAAGTTCCCCTATCCTCAAGTCTCTGGATTAATTAGGATCTGCATATATGAGGTTATAGAAAATCTATACAGCAAATACAGCAAAGTGTGCACTTACAGAGAACACATTAGCTACTCATAACTATGACCTCAGTTTGACTGTTGAACATAATTCTGTGCCAATCAGCAACGAAAGAACTTTCCATTGTTTTTTTAATGAATAAGGTGTTAGAAGAATAAGCCTGTTGATATCAGGAATTATATATGCCATCAAATTCATTTCCACCAAGTACAGTTAGTATGATTTTAATCATTTGTTTTCAAGTAAATCAGCTTAAAGACTTAGTTGATCATGAGTAGTTTGGAATTCAGAATTTTAATTGAAAATCATTGTTGAAATTGTGCTCTTGTTCAATTAAAATCTCTGTTAACCAGGAAAAAAAAAAAACACATTACAAACAGATTGTAAAGAGAAAACGAAGAGGAAATAAGTGAAAGAAAAAGACATACCTCCTGGTGTGGTGTAATAGGGGTTGTCTTAGAAGTATATGCTTTGAGAAAAGAGCAAAAAGAACCCAGAGGGATAAAAATGTATAATTCTGATTATATCACACTCATATATCATTATGCAAGGTTAGCAGGGAGATGAGAATCCAAGACTTCGACCCAATCCTAAAAAGGTAACAAATTATCATTAGCTTTCCGCACCATGTAAGATCTCAGGGGAAGATATTAAATAGTGAGGCTGCTTGTTGCACAGCTGAAATTGGGGGTCTCTTGACAGCTCACCAAAACGAAAGCACCTACATGAAAACTCAACTATTATTATAATCAGAAGTGAATGAACATACTTCTCCTTATCTGGATTTAAATATAATTGGATGAAATCACTTCATATTAAAAGATCTTTAAAAAATATTTGGGAAACTAAAGCAACAATAGGGAATGAATGAACTGCATTGAATTTTGCCATGAGGTGATTTCTGTTCAGGGATAAAAATTTATCATTTAGAATGTAATAGCAGTTCTCTCCTATTTTCTTAATGGTAGAATTTATAGTTCCCTACTCTCAAAGACATGACACTATTTATAATAAAAGAAAATTCCTTTGAGCACATGAAAGTGCTTTATAATAATAATAAGTAAAACTGAAGAATCCACCACTCCCTTGAAAAATGTGGAACTTGTTTTATTGGTTCTGCTACAAGGAAAAAATATTTTCATAAGTATGGGAGAAATCAGAATTTATGCAACATAAAAGATATGTCTTTTTTATAATCCTTCTAAATAACATTAGAGCAAAGACTGGTAGGGCTGTGTAATTATTTTGCTTCCATAAGAAGATTAACATATAATCTTAACTATATTTCAA
Organism: Capricornis sumatraensis; assembly: GCF_032405125.1. Taxonomy (NCBI): domain Eukaryota; kingdom Metazoa; phylum Chordata; class Mammalia; order Artiodactyla; family Bovidae; genus Capricornis; species Capricornis sumatraensis. The sequence continues at coordinate 3,327,830 of NC_091092.1, read as the reverse complement.
CCTGATTATTTATTTGAGTGAGCACATATCTTTGGGAGAGGCATCTAGTGAAGTGAGGGGAGAGGTAGACACCTGCTTAGATAGTAATATGTCCAGATACAGTCCTGGTGACCAACATGATGAGAACCAGAATTCATCTCATTCATCTGATTATAAAATATGACAATATTATTAGATGAATGTCATTCATGTACAAAATTGGGTATGATATGCATAATGATTTTATGTGCATCTGAGACTGCTTTCCTGAAATGATGTTTTGTATACATGTATTATTGTTTCCAGGAGATCTCAAGTCACTGAAATAGAGAAAAGATCTCATTATCTCAATTTAATAGCATACTTTTAATATTAAAATGGAGAAAATTTATTTCTGACAAGTTACAGCATATCTATTTAGGTGGCTCTAAATTCTATATTTTCAGCTTAGACCTCTCCTCAGAATTTCAGTTCGGTGTGGCCAAGTGTCTACTGGGTTATCTCTTCACATCCCGCTGGTCCCTTAAATTAACATGTCCAAGTCCCACATGGAAATCATGCTTCTTTACCTAAGCTTTGCCATGTCTCCAAGGTCTCTACATATTCACCCTTTCCCTTAGGTACACCTGTAGTGGAAATATAGACTTTCATATTAAATTTGAAACCACGTCCTAATAATCCTATCTCCTTAATAATAATAAGCATTTTTCATATATGGCACCTCCTTTACATCCTAAGTTCAGTCTCTACTTATTTTTCCAGCTCGTCTACTTGTTTCCAATCTCGCCTTCTTCAAAACTATTCAGTCCACCCTACAGCCTGCGTTAGCCCTTATAGAATGTATATCTGACCGTGTTACTCCCATAACTAAAGTATTTCAACGGGACTTCTAGATAAACACATCAGTTTATACGTGTGTTTCTGAACCACTTCTTGAAACACATAAAATCATGGATAGTAAAAGAAAATTAAAAAATAGAAAACCACAAAGACAAAGAGAATGGAAAAGGAAACCCAGCAGACTAGACACATCCACAAATTTTGGGAGATGGAAGGCAAATGAATGAGCAATAATTTATGCAACAGAATGACTACTTCCCTGGTGGCTCAGCTGGTAAAGAATCCACCTGCAATGTGGGAGACCTGGGTTTGATCCCTGGGTTGGGAAGATCCCATGGAGAAAGGAACAGCTACCCACTCCAGTATTCTGGCCTGGAACATCTCAAGTCGGACACAACTGAATGACTTTCACATAACATAACATAACATAACATAACATAACATAACATAACGATGTAATGTAACATAGCATAAAATAACGTTTAAAGAGATAAAACTCAAACACATGCACAGGGAGAAGTGAATTCTGTAATAAAATAGAAGAACTCAGAAACTAAAGGCAGCAGTTAATTCTAGAGGCAGAGATTCTGGTTTTTAAATAGAAATAAGAAGATTGGTTGAAAATTTGGGAAAGGAGTAAGATCCCAGATCTTCTTAAGAAGCTCATATCCTTTCTTTTAGGCAACATATCTGGAGTAGAATATATATATTTTTTCAAAAGTACTTTAATACCTTGAAATATACATGATACATGTGTTAAAATATTCATATAATTTCATTACCATGCACAAGAAACTTATAATCAATTGATAACCTGAGCAATTGTGATTCTCTTCTACTGTTGTTCTCTTGCAAGCTTTGTGTGGCCTTTCAGGCAGCACAGTTTTCAGAAAGTAGATTTTTAATAAATACTTCATTGACTTTCAATAAACTGTGTACAAGTTGGCTTTCTTGCTGAGCAAGGTTTAAGGGATAGGAGATTTCTAGAACTTTTAACCTGAAAAATCTTGGATAATCTTTATTAATAGGGTATTTGAGATTCTATGATAGTGTCATAATTGGTATTTAAGAAGGAGTAGCAGATGGAAACCATACCTAAGTGGTGAGAATGAAGAGACTTGGGAGAGGTGACAAACTGTACACTGCAGAATTACATAACATGTTTAAAACCTGCCTTGTATTTTGATGGGTTGCAGAGATAGACTAGTGCAGCATGGAGACAGGGTACAGAAAATCCAGTCTTTGGGAACCAAAAAGATAATAAGGCTGAGATAAAAGGTAGGTAGGTTATAAAATAGGATGGAATTTTGCTTCCTTTGAGCATGGTATGTGTTGTCATTTTGAAGCCTTTTCAATTTTCATATCTTTTTAGTGCCAACTTGGGAGACATATTATCATGACTGAATTGGAGAACTGACAGCCCACCAGAAAGTGTCATTGTATCATTTGGGACTAGTGAAGATGAAAATTATATATATATGTATATATATATATTTTGCACAAGCACCCCAGGAAATTAACCTCCAAATACAACTGAGGAGTGGGTACTGTTATGACTTCTTTATGGATCAGCAAGTGGATGAAATATGGTGAAGCTATATAAGTAGACCAAAGATATACAAGAAGACATGCATTGAGTAGAAAGTAAATTTGAACCCTGCTTATCAACTCTTGATTTGACCAGAGACAGTTCTATCTGAAACATGAGATTCTATATAGAAGCATGAGGGAATTAGGAAGTAAAATCTGATGAGTATTTTTCCTGAAATATTACAGCTGTCATTCCGAGGGCCCTAGTCCTGAAATAGTGGCAGGTTAAGATATTAAATTTTTCTGGGAACTCTTCATGGACTGTTGCCATATCAATGACAATGCAGACAGAAACCCAGTGATTTTTAAAGAGCATACTGTTTGGTGTATCCTCTGTGTAGAACAGCTACACTAAGAGCAGCTAGCAATGTTCATCTGAATTCTTTATTATTTGTCAAAAGAAATACTGTTTTCTGACATAATCTTTCTTTCCTGAGAAAAGAAAATAATCAGTGGTGCCTACTGTAACTATGCTTTAACATCTGACCTTTTCTCCTAAAGACCAAAACATCAATATGACCCCAAAAGAAAGAAAGTGATATGAATATAAATCAAGTATTTTAAAATTTAAAAATCTGACACCCTGTTTCTCTCTTTCTTATTTTAATGCATTAAGCATCATCTCATACAAGCATGAACATAAACCATGACCAGTTTACTAAGTTAAGCTATAATCAAAAGAACATACAATGATATATTTGTTTTTCCTTTCTTGTCTTTGCATTTAATTTTCATATATATCTATGTCTGTGCAGGGACTTTGTCTCCTGGAGGCTGATACCCCTGCAAGTTTAACAGTGAAGACAGATGAGGGGAATCCGTGACTGGCGAGGCTATGTTGGGTAATGTGGACAGGGCCAGAGTGTATTGGATGAGTAGGGAAGCAGGGTTCTGATACCAAAGGGAGCCAGAGTTTCCACCTTTGTTTGCTGAGGAAACTAGCTCAGAGATAAGGAACTGTCTTTTTTTTTTTTTTTCCTTTTTTTTTTATTAAATTTTAAAATCTTTAATTCTTACATGTGTTCCCAAACATGAAACCCCCTCCCACCTCCCTCCCCATAACATCTCTGTGGGTGATCCCCATGCACCAGCCCCAAGCATGCTGTATCCTGTGTCAGACATAGACTGGCGATTCAATTCTTACATGATAGTATACATTATAGAATGCCATTCTCCCAAATCATCCCGCCCTCTCCCTCTCTCTCTGAGTCCAAAAGTCCGTTATACACAGCTGTGTCTTTTTTCCTGTCTTGCATACAGGGTCATCATTGCCATCTTTCTAAATTCCATATATATGTGTTAGTATACTGTATTGGTGTTTTTCTTTCTGGCTGACTTCACTCTGTATAATCGGCTCCAGTTTCATCCATCTCATCAGAACTGATTCAAATGAATTCTTTTTAACGGCTGAGTAATACTCCATTGTGTACATGTACCACAGCTTTCTTATCCATTCATCTGCTGATGGACATCTAGGTTGTTTCCATGTCCTGGCTATTATAAACAGTGCTGCGATGAACATTGGGGTACATGTGTCTCTTTCAATTCTGGTTTCCTCGGTGTGTATGCCCAGCAGTGACAAACCCACAGCAAACATTATCCTTAATGGTGAAAAATTGAAAGCATTCCCCCTAAAGTCAGGAACAAGACAAGGGTGTCCACTTTCACCGCTACTATTCAACATAGTTCTGGAAGTTTTGGCCACAGCAATCAGAGCAGAAAAAGAAATAAAAGGAATCCAAATTGGAAAAGAAGAAGTAAAACTCTCACTGTTTGCAGATGACATGATCCTCTACATGGAACTGTCTTTTGATGATCTCCTCTCTACATATGAAAGACATACTTTCAAATGAATTCCTGTAAGGACTTTTCATTATAGTTTTGATAATGGTCATGGTGACATATTGTGTTTCAAGACTAGAAAAAAGACAAGTTTGAGAGACTACGTCCAATATTTGTGTCCGCTGCACCAGTCTCCCTCTGCTGAGCTCTGGGGGTTGTTGTGTTGGGGGATGAGATACTCAAGATGATACTGGAGGTAAATATTTGTCCTAATACTTTAAAAAATAATTTTATTTTTTATTTTAAAAATAAAAAATTATTTTATTGACATGTAGTTGGTTTACAATGTTGTGTTCATTTCTACTGTACAGCAGAGTGATTCAGTTATACACACACATGCACACACACACACACACACACACACCTTTTTTGCTCTAATACTTTTTGCACAGCAAAGTAGTACAAGTAGTACAAGTAGTACAAGGTCTGTTAAGTAAATTCGATGTGTACCCTCATGACATCTATAATTATGTTAGGTAATTAGAATAGAAAAAAGGAGTCCAGAACGGTGGTGGCTAAAAGACAAAGAAGGGAAAAGCCCGTGAAAATAGAGCAAAGGAAGGTCTGAGGACAGAAGTGAGGACCTCAGGGAGAACAAACAGCCCTCCTGGCCAGCCCAGTTTACACAGGGCAGGCCCAGAGGGAGGAGAAAAAAAAAAAACATAAAAAGAGGAGTCAAAATTGAGTGGGGGGTGTGGGGGGGATGGGGGTGGGGGGTGCTTCTCTTCTCTTTGTGTCTTTTGGGTTGGTGGCCTGCCCTCACGCCTCGAGGATGCATTTTCCTTTGCTTGCAAATAAAAGTGAGCTGTAACATGAAGGGGTAACACTGGTCCATCCACTGCTTCACATTTTTGCTGTGGTGAGACAGAACCAAGGAAATTACACACTCCCCTGACAATTAGAAAAAATAGACTTGAAGAATAAAAGGAATGAGTTTTAAAAAATGTACTTGGTATTGCCAATACCCACACAACTGCCAAAATGTATAGCACTTCCTATGTGCCACATACTCGTCTCACTACATTTATCATCTCATGTACGCATGAGTACAGAAAAACTCTGTGAGCTAGGTAATAATATCATCATTTTGTAAAAGAGGCAGATTGGAAATTCAGTTCCAGGCAAGGTGGTTCCAGAGAGTGCCCTCTTTAAATCTGTATAGTACTGCCACTTCTAAAACAAGGCTATTAAAAAAAAAAACATTGGACAGCAAAGTGAATCAGTTATACATATATCCACTCTTTTTAGATTCTTTTCCCATATAGGTCATTACAGAGTACTAAGTATGCTGTGCCATACAGCAGGTTCTTATTAGTTATCTGTATCATTAATAGAAGTGGGTATATGTCAGTCCCAATCTCTCAATTTATTGCTCCCCAAGGCCAAGTTTTTTGACTTGGCTTTATGACAAGACCGTGGCTTGGACATCTTTGTGAGCTGGTGGGGTTTGTGTCTGGCACAACTCAATCATCTTTTTCTCCACCCTTTCCTAACTTTTATAGTGGATCTCCCACCCTGCAGTCTCATGCTCTATCACTTTCCTACACTTTTGTTCTAATGGGAAAGCACATGATAAAATGTATTCTCTAAAAATGTTATGTTATTCCTCTCAAAAATATATTCCTTCAAGTATAGATAATGTTAACTCTTCCAGATATATTTGCATTCTCAAAGAGGAAGCGTGGAGAGGAGATTGGGAAAATATTAAGTAGGTATTGATCAGATTTCTAAATGCTCCTCAAATCGTAAAAAAAAAAAAAAAAGATAATTACATACTTCCATACCTTTATGGGAAGACTGACTTTATAGTGCTATCAGTACTTCCTTGCCATATGTGAAGGTCAAAAGAAACTGGATAGTTTTAATATCACTTCAGAGGCTCCTGCTTCCTCTACTCATCCTGAATTCATTACTACCCTCTGGATTTCTGTGAAAAGGAAAAATCCCTACTATTTGTAGTGTAATTTGGGATTAAATTCTGGCTTATTGTACTGCTAGGTTTGGCAAATATTAATACATGACTCCCATGCTAATTTGAATCTCATATAATGAATGATTTTTAGTGTAAATACATCCCATGCAATATTTGGGACTTATACGAAAATTATTTGCTGTTTATCTGAAATTTGAATTTAATTGGACACTTTGTGTTTTTACCAGGCAATCATACTGAGTGGTTGTCTCTAGAGAGAAAACAAAACAAAACAGAACAAACCTTCTGCTTATGGATATCTTGTAGTAATTTAATTACTAAATGGTAAAAATATGAAACACAGTGGTGGATACGGAGAAAGGGACAAATCTATACATGCAATGGAAGAAGAATAAATATGTGTTGAATACTTGCCTGAACTGTGCTGATGAGCCAAGGTGTCTTATAGAGAAGTTATGAATATAAGTAACAAAGGAAAAGTCATTATAAAAGAGTAAATCCAGATATCCAAGGATTTTGGTTCAGTTGTTGGATGAAAAGAAGGGTGTATAAATTAATCAGAGCAAAGAATAGGTTGAGGCCAGGAAGTTGAATAAAGTTTAAGATATTAAGCAAAACTTAAATGTTATTTCAGGCAATTATTCCAAAATCTCAAGGTCTGTTAATTTGCTATTGAATATCTTACAACCAGAAATATCACACTAAAGAGAAAGTACTAATTTTTTGACATTACATAGTCATAATCCTGCTTGTCTTTCTTCTTTAATGCATTAAGCACCATCTTATACAGGCATGAACATAAACGGAACACTTTGCTAAGTTATGCTATAATCAAAAGAACATATAATGATGTAGTTTCCTTTCTTGTCCTTGTTCTTGTCCTTGTTGTTCCTTTCCTTTCTTGTCTTTGCATTTAATTTTCACAATCACAGAAAACTAATCAAACTGATCACACAGACCACAGCCTTCTCTAACTCAGTGAAACTATGAGTCATGCCATGTAGGGCCACCCAAGATGAATGGCTCATGGTGGAGAGTTCTGAAAAAATGTGGTCCACTGGAGAAGGGAAAGGCAAACCATGTCATTATTCTTGACTTGAGAACCCCATGAACAGAATGAAAAGGCAAAAAGATATAACACTGAAAGATGAAATCAGGCCAGTAGGTACCCAATATGCTACGGGAGAAGAGTGGAAAAATAACTCCAGAGAGAATGAGGAGATGGAGCCAAAGCAAAAACAATGCCCAGTTGTGGATGTGACTGGTGATGGAAGTAAAGTCTGATGCTGTAAAGAGCAATATTGCATAAGAACCTGGAATGTTAGGTCCATGAATCAAGGTAAATTAGAAGTGGTCAAACAGGAGATGGCAAGAGTGAACATCAACATTCTAGGAATCAGCGAACTAAAATGGACTGGAATAGATTAATTTAATTCAGATGACCATTATAACTAGTGCTGTGGGCAAGAATCCCTTAGAAGAAATGGAGTAACCCTCATAGTCAACAAAAGAGTCTGAAATGCAGTACTTGGATGCAATCTCAAAAATGACAGAATGATCTGTTTGTATCCAAGGCAAATCATTCAATATTGGAGTAATCCAAGTCTATGCCCCAACCAGTAATGCTGAAAAAACTTATGTTGAACGATTCTATGAAGACTTACAAGACCTTCTAGAACTAACACCCAGAAAAGATGTCCTGTTCATCATAGGGGACTGGAATGCAAAAGTAGGAAGTCAAGAGATACCTGGAGTAACAGGCAAATTTGGCCTTGAAGTACAAAATGAAGCACGGCAAAGGCTAACAAAGTTCGGCCAAGAGAAGGCACTGGTCATAGCAAACACCCTCTTCCAACAACACAAGAGAAGTCTCTACACATGGACATCACCAGACTGTCAACACCGAAATCAGATTGATTAAGCAGCCAAACAAGGAGAAGCTCTCTACAGTCAACAAAAGCCAGATCAGGAGCTGACTGTGGCTCTGATCATGAATTCCTTATTGCCAAATTCAGACTTAAAGTGAATAAAGTGGGGAAAACCCCTAGACCATTCAAGTATGACCTAACTCAAATCCCTTATGATTATACAGTGGAAGTGAGAAATAGATTCAAGAGATGAGATGTAATAGACAGTGTTCCTGAAGAGATATGGATGGAGGTTTGTGACATTGTACAGGAGGCAGTGATCAAGACCATGCCCAAGAAAAAGAAATGCAAAAAGGCAAAATGGCTATCAGAGGAGGCCTTACAAATAGCTGAGAAAAGAAAAGACACAAAAGGCAAAGGAGAAAAGGAAAGATATACCCATTTGAATGAAGAGTTCCAAAGAATAGCAAGGAGAGATAAGAAAGCCTTCCTCCATGATCAATGCAAAGAAATAAGGGAAAACAATAGAATGGAAAAGACTAAAGATCTCTTCAAGAAAATTAGAGATGCCAAGGAACATTTCATGCAAAGATGGACACAATAAAGGATAGAAATGGTAGCTATCTAACAGAAGCAGAAGATATTATGAAGAGGTGGCAAGAATACACAGAAGACTTATACAAAAAAGACCTTCACAACCCAGATAATGACGATGCTGTGATCAGTCACCTAGAGCCAGACATCCTGGAATGTGAAGTCAAGTGGGCCTTAAGAAACATCACTATGAACAAATCTTGTGAAGGTGATGTAATTTCGGTTGAGCTATTTCAAATCCTAAAAGATGATGCTGTGAAAGTGCCGCACTCAATATGCCAGCAAATTTGGAAAACTCAGCAGTGGCCACAAGACTGGAAAAGGTTAGTTTACATTTCAATCCTCCAAAAGGGCAATGCCAAAGACTGTTGAAACTATCACATACTTTCACTTATCTCACATGCTAGCAACATAATGCTCAAAATTCTCCAAGTGAGGCTTCAACAGTACATGAACCAAGAACTTCCAGATGTTCAAGCTGCATTTAGAAAAGGCAGAGGAACCAGAGATCAAGTTGCCAACATCACTTGGATCATAGAAAAGGCAAGATAATTCCAGAGAAAAACATCTACTTCTGCTTCATTGATTACACCAAAGTCTTTGATAGTGTATATCACAAAAATGTGTGGAAAATTCTTCAAGAGATGGGAATACCAGAACATGTTAACTGCCTCTGAGAAATTTGTATGCAGGACTAGAAGCAACAGTTAGAACTGGACATGGAACGACAGACTGGTTCCAAATTGGGAAAGGAGTACATCAAGGCTGTATATCGTCACCCTGCTTATTTAACTTATATGCAAAGTACATCATGGGAAATGCAGGGCTGGATGAAGGACAAGCTGAAAGCAAGATTGCTGTGAGAAATATCAATAACCTCAGATATGCAGATGATCCAACCCTTCTGGCAGAAAGTGAAGAACTAAAGAGGCACCTGATGAAAGTAAAAGAGGAGAGTGAAAAAGTTGGCTTAAATCTCAACATTCAGAAAACTAAGATCATGGCATCCTGTCCCATCATTTCATGGCAAATAGATGAGGAAACATTGGAAACAGTGACAGACTTTATTTTCTTGGGCTTCAAAATTACTGTAGATGGGGACTGCACCAATGAAATTAAAAGACACTCCTTGGAAGAAAAGCTATGACCAACTTAAACAGCATAGTAAAAAGCAGAGACATTACTTTGCCAACAAAGGTCCATCTAGTCAAAGCTATGATTTTTCCAGTTTCTGAGTGTGGAAGAACTGATACTTTTGATCTGTGGTGTTGGAGAAGACTCTTGAGAGTTCCTTGGACTGCAAGGAAATCAAACCAGTCAATCCTAAAAGAAATCAGTCCTGAATATTCATAGGAAGGACTGATGCTGTAACTGAAACTCCAATACTTTGGCCATGTGATGCGGAGAACTGACTCATTGGAAAAGACTCTGATGCTGGGAAAGATTGAAGGGAGGAGGAGAAGGGGACAACAGAGGAGGAAATTGTTGGATGGCGTTTCCAACTTGATGGACATGAGTTGAAGCAGGCTACTGGAGATGGTGTTGAACAGGGAGTTCTGGCATGCTGCAGTCTATAGGGTCGCAGAGTTGGACACGACTGAGTGACCGAACTGAACTGTTACACTGCTAATGAATTATGAATATACCTTATATTTAACATTTAATTAAGATGATTGGGCAAAGTGATTATTCACAAGCAAAACTAAAATTGCAAAATACCATATGCATAGTCTGTTCTGGAAAAATTCTAATCATTTAGTGCTGTTTTCTGATGTCACCAAATACTTCAAGTATAAAAGATAATCCAGTTTCATTTCCCATTGGGTTATGAGTTTGCTCCCCCCTCAAGAGATGATTCTTCAAATAGCAGACAACTAGAAGCTAAGTTCAGAGAAGGCGATGGCACCCTACTCCAGTACTCTTGCCTGGAAAATCCAATGGATGGAGGATCCTGGTAAGCTGCAGTCCATGGGGTTGAGAAGAGTCTGACATGACTGAGTGACTTCACTTTCACTTTTCACTTTCATGCATTGGAAAAGGAAATGGCAACCCACTCCAGTGTTCTTGCCTGGAGAATCCCATGGGTTGGGGAGTCTGGTGGGCTGCCATATTCGGGGTCGCACAGAGTTGTACATGACTGAAGCAACTTAGCAGCAGCAACAGCAGAAGCTAAGTTAGGAAATACAAGTTTGATTTACAGAATTGACAATCAAGTGTATTTTATTTTCTGTTCTAGCTAGAGTGCCCATTAGCTATTTTGATTTGCTTAATTTTAGTTTGATTTTAAAACTTAAAATCATCATTCATATGGTAAGGTAAATACCTAATCAGACAGCTTTTGCAAGATCCTGAAACTAAGAATTGGAATAGAATGTAAGAAAAACAAAACCCACTACAATATTATAAATTAATTAGCCTCCAATTAAAATAAATTAATTAATTAGAAAAAATATATTTTCAGTGTAGATACAGGGATATGGGGCATACACAGTCAGAGAAGAACAGGGTTACTGTGGGGACTGTAATCCTGAATTTTATGATTTGTCTTGTGTGATTACAAATTTAATGCTGTAGGAGGATTGTGTGACTTTTTCCCTTTATTTTTACTATGATTTATTTGTGAATAATCAGGGAAGGATCAGGCTTAGATGTGACCTGAATCTGCCCAAATTAGGAGGACCCTGCATCTTTTAGGTAGACAGAAGGGGAAAAAAACAGTATGGGGATGTGATCTCTTCAAAAGTACACAAGTTCAGCACACTGTGAGCTTTCATTGTAGAAAATGACAGAAAACGATTTTGCACTTTGACTTCATTTGCAGCTGAAAATTTCCAAAATGCTTTGCAATGGACACAGAAGCTTTAGAGAGTTTGTTGAAACTCTGCAGGGCTAGTTGTGACAGTGAATGAATTTCTGAGGATAGCTCACAGTTGAAACTGACAACAGAAGGGAAGAGAAGCTAAGGGAGCATACTTTTGCATGGATTTTCTAAAGTATAGCTTACCACAGTGAAGCATATGTACAGTTGTTTGAGAAATAACAAACAGGCAAAGTGTATAGCAGTTAGTGTATGAGTTGTTTTGTTTTTAGAAAAGATTTGGAGTCACATATGAGGATAAGATTGCATGTATACACAAAGATCTGTCAAGCTGATCACACATCAGCCTGATTCCTGTGTTGTCACATCATGCCTTTTGATGGAAAGGGAAATATACAGTCAATTAATAAGGTCTTGTTACACCAGTTCTGATAGAGTTGGGTATTTGGCATACTTTTTATATTGATTACCTTATTTTTCCTCGATATTGCCAGAAATGTTAGTTTTCCAGGCTATGCCAATTTAGGCAATAGATATTCCAGATGATAACCTTTACTGTATTCAGTATGTATTAAATAACTGGTAAGACACAAAAGACATATATACACTCACACATTGGTGGAGGTCACGTAAATCTCAGGGTCCTTTTGGTTCTTTTTGAAGAAGGATTTAATGTAAGTCTTGCTGCCTAAACAAATTTAGCTGAAATTGATATGATAATTAGTATTAATGTTAATACTTTCTGATTTCATCTATTTTTAGCTCAAGATATGCCATTCCTAAAGTTAATCAACCTAAGCCTCTGAAGCCTGCAAATGCAGTATGTATGCTATGGAAAAAAATTAATTAATGTTCTAAATGATAAATAAGGAAGAAAATGGTGAATGGAATCCAATCTTGGAGCAGCAAACATATAAATAAATAAAAAGAAGTTAAATGAAATTTGTCCTTCAAGTTATGGAATATCAAGCATATGATCAGAGAAAGAACTTGCTTAATGGGGGAAAAAAAAAACAACTATTAAAAGTTTGAAAGGGTGCTTAACATCAGTATAAAGATGCAAACAATGGTGAATGAATTAAAATGTAGACTATCAGTCAAAAAGAATCATTCCAACCTTTTAAATGTAAATAGTCATAAAAATGATTATCCTGATTTGGGTCAACTTATAATAAAAGCAGATTATCCTAGAGAGGAATAGAAAAGGAGAGACAAACAAAAAGTAGCCAAGTTTTAGGCTTTCACTGAACACATCTATATTGATATGAATAATAAAAGAAACAAAGAGATGTAAGGCTGAGGCAAAAAAAACAAACCCAAAATATTTTGAGTGTAATATATGTTGTATAAATAGACTCTACTACCAATGAAATGCTTAAAGCATTTTTGCATGTGAGAAATAAAATGTCAGAAAACCAGAATTTGATTAATATTTAGCATAATGCAGTATAGTTATTTTGCCTGAATTCTTGTTCACCATTTTCTCATGAAATTTCTTACATTACAGTAGAAAAGCAGTGTTTTAATAAGAGAGCCATGACTACTTTCATAATTGAAACCCAAAAGATGAGCTCTATTTCATCATATTGATATAAATCAGAGCTCTACACTGGGGACCCACTCCAGTACTCTTGCCTGGAGAATCCCATGGGCGGAGGAGCCTGGTGGGTTGCAGTCCATGGGGTCGTTAAGAGTCGGACACGATTAAGCGACTTCACTTTCACTTTTCACCTTCCTGCATTGGAGAGGGAAATGGCAACCCACTTCAGTGTTCTTGCCTGGAGAATCCCAGGGAGCCTGGTGGGCTGCCGTCTATGGGGTCACACAGAGTCGGACACGACTGTAGCGCCTTAGCAGCATGAAATGAAAAAGGAAAGGAAAACATATTTATCTGTATGAGAATGATTTAGAAATAAATGCACTATTAAAATTGATAAAAGGGGAAAATTTGTTTAAATATAAGTTAAAATGAAAGTAACATATATGGAAGTAATAGGAAGAGGATAGTGAAACTGATTCATCTATAGGTGAAGCAAATGAAAGGAATGAGTATCAAGGTATATTGATGTCCAGATAGTTTAAGGTTGTCCGAAATTCCTTGAGCATCTGGATTTGCAGTGGGATTTAGAACTTAAATATAATGTGTGAAATCTCTCTGTGCACAAAGGGGATTCTTATAGCTTATTCTCAATTTAGAAAAAAAGATCAATTGGCCCCTTTGGCTCTTTAAAGTAGTTGCTACAGAAGCTTTTGTATAATTTAGATATAGCTTTTCTCACTTATAAAAACAAAACAAGCTTTCTGATCACATTCAACTTATCCTGAATTTTGGAGTCTGCATTAAAAATTATGTGATGCATTCCTGAACTAAAAAAACTTTTTTTTTACCTATAAAATAGAACTGCAAAAATATGAATATCAGTAACATACATACATGTCTTTACTTACCTAAAAATGAAACTGAATTTTTATATATATATTTTAATGATCTTAGAATAAACTCTAGAAATGAAGTCCAGAAAGATCTTTTACATTTTCTCCATTTTGCCCAGTATTTCTATTTTGTAATTCTGCCTGGCTGTCATATGAGATTAGAAAATTAGACACTTATAGTAAGATATACTTAAAAGAATATTTCAAAGAAATGTTTTGATTTCATTTTAAATGAACAGTTCAGTTCAGTTCATTTCAGTCGCTCAGTCGTGTCCGACTCTTTGCGACCCCATGAATCGCAGCATGCCAGGCCTCCCTGTCCATCACCAACTCCTGGACTTTACTCAAACTCATGTCCATCGAGTCAGTGATGCCATCCAGCCATCTTATCCTCTGTCATCCCCTTCTCCTCCTACCGCCAATCCCTCCTAGCATAGCAATGGAATTTGACATGCCTAAAAGAGACTTCTGCCTTTATAAGCCTAGTCTGTCACCATGCAAGACAGACTTGTATCGAAAGCCTCCTCAATGACAGAGTATCAGTATGTCCATCACATGTGTGGAGAGTTCAGAACCTCTTCTGATATCACTTTCCCCACCGAGTGTGACCTCTATGACTCTTATCAACTGTATTTCAAATCTCAGTATTTTAGAGTATCATTTTATTACCTTTTATTGAACAGCTCATTATCCAGCTGGTGGATTACCTGTTAAAATGTTTTTCTTATATTTATCCTGCTAGATTACTATATATATTTTTTTAATTTTTATTTTTACTTTATTTTACTTTACAATACTGTATTGGTTTTGCCATACATTGACATGAATCCACCACGGGTGTACATGCATTCCCAAACATGAACCCCCCTCCCATCTCCCTCCCCATAACATCTCTCTGGGTCATCCCCGTGCACCAGCCCCAAGCATCCTGTATCCTGTATCAGACATAGACTGGCGATTCGTTTCTTACATGATAGTATACATGTTTCAATGCCACAGTATTTTACTCCATTTCAAGTTGGTAGTGTTAGTGGTAAAGTATCTGCCTGCCAATGCAGGAGACACAAAAGATGTGGGGTTCTATCCCTGGGTCAGGAAAAACCCCTGGAGGAGGAAATGGCAACCCACTCCAGTATTCTTGACTGGGAAATCCCATGGACAGAGGAGCCTGGTGGGCTACAGTCCATAGGATCGCAAAAGAGTTGGACACGACTTAGTGACTAAACAACAACAAAGTTAATTAAACTACTAATCGAAAATGTTACTAAAAACAAGAGTCCTTGGTCTTACAGAAATAATATTCTATTGTAGGCATCCAAATAATGAATATTTAGAACATGATATGGGCTTCCTTGGAGAAGATTCGATCCCTGGGTCGGGAAGATCCCCTGGAGAAGGGAATGGCTACCCGCTCCAAAATTCTTCCCTGAAGATTCCCAAGGACAGAGACTGGCTACAGTCCATGCAGTTGCAAAGAGCTGGACATGACTGAGCACACACAGGCTTAGCAAGCTAAACTTGTTATCTGTTTTTTAAATAATATTTATTTATTTATTTATTTTTGCCTGTGCCTGGTCTTTGTTAATGTGTGGGCTACTCTCTAGTGTAGTATGCAGGCTTCTCATTTCAGTGAATTCTCTTGATATGGAGCACAAGAACTAGGGGACATGGGATTCAATAGCTGTGGCTCCTGGGCTCTAGAGCATGGACTCATTAGTTGTCATGCATGGCGCTAGCTGCTCCGTGGCATGTGAGATCTTCCTTGACCAGGGATTGAACCCTTGTCTGCTGCACTGGCAAGCTGATTCTTTACCACTGAGCCAAGAGGGACCCCCTAAAGTTATTATCTTTTATCTTCCAGTTCAGTTCAGTTCAGTCGCTCAGTCGTGTCTGACTCTTTGTGACCCCATGAATCGCAGCACACCAGGCCTGCCTGTCCAGCACCAACTACCGGAGTTCACACAAACTCACGTCCATTGAGTCGGTAATGTCATCCACCCATCTCATCCTCTGTCGTCCCCTTCTCCTCCTGCCCCCAATCCCTCCCAGCATCAGAGGCTTTTCCAATGAGTCAACACTTCGCACGAGGTGGCCAAAGAATTGGAGTTTCAGCTTTAGCAACAGTCCTTCCAATGAACACCCAGGATTGATCTCCTTTAGAATGGACAGGTTGGATCTCCTTGCAGTCCAAGGGACTCTCAAGAGTCTTCTCCAACACCACAGTTCAAAAGCATCAATTCTTCAGTGCTCAGCTTTCTTCACAGTCCAACTCTCACATCCATACAGGACCACTGGAAAAACCAGAGCCTTCACTAGATGGACCTTTGTTGAAAGCAATATCTCTGCTTTTGAATATGCTATCTAGGTTGGACATAATTTTCCTTCCAAGGAGTAAGTGTCTTTTAATTTCATGGCTGCAGTCATCATCTGTGGTGATTTTGGAGCCCCCGAAAATAAAGTCTGACACTGTTTCCACTGTTTCCCCATCTATTTCCCATGAAGTGATGGGACCAGATGCCATGATCTTCGCTTTCTGAATGTTGAGCTTTAAGGCAACTTTTTCACTCTCTTCTGTCACTTTCATCAGGAGGCTCTTTAGTTCCTCTTCACTTTCTGCCATAAGGGTGGTGTCATCTGCATATCTGAGGTTACTGATATTTCTCCTGGCAATCTTGATTTCAGCTTGTGCTTCTTCCAGCCCAGCGTATCTCATGATGTAATCTTCATATAAGTTAAATAAGCAGGGTGACAATATACAGTGTTGATGTACTCCTTTTCCTATTTGGAACCAGTCTGTTGTTCCATGTACAGTTCTAAGTGTTGCTTCCTGACCTGCATATAGGTTTCTCAAGAAGCAGGTCAGATGGTCTGGTATGCCCATCTCTTTCAGAATTTTCCACAGTTCATTGTGATTCACACAGTCAAAGGCTTTGGCATAGTCAAGAAAGCAGAAATAGATGTTTTTCTGGAACTCTCTTGCTTTTTCATGATCCAGCGGGTGTTGGCAATTTGATCTCTGGTTCCTCTGCCTTTTCTAAAACCAGCTTGGACATTTGAGCATTACTTTACTAGCATGTGAGATAAGTGCAATTGTGCAGTAGTTTGAGCATTATTTGGCATTGCCTTTCCTTGGGATTGCAATGAAAACTGATATTTTCCAGTCCTGTGGCCACTGCCAAGTTTTCCAAATTTCCTGACATATTGAGTGCAGCACTTTCACAGCATCATCTTTCAGGATTTGAAATAGCTCAACTGGAATGCCATCACCTCCACTAGCTTTGTTTGTAGTGATGCTTTCTAAGGCCCACTTTACTTCACATTGCAGGCTGTCTGGCTCTACGTGAGTGATCACACCATCATGATTATCTGGGTCCTAAAGATCTTTTTTGTACAGTTCTTCTGTGTATTCTTGCCACCTCTTCTTAATATCTTCTCCTTCTGTTAGGTCCATACCATTTCTGTCCTTTATTGAGCCCATCTTTGAATGAAATGTTCCCTTGGTATCCCTGATTTCCTTGAAGAGATCTCTTGTCTTTCCTATTCTGTTGTTTTCCTCTATTTCTTTGCATTGATCGCTGAGGAATGCTTTCTTATCTCTTCTTGCTATTATCTGGAACTCTGCATTCAGATGATTATATCTTTCCTTTCCTCCTTTACTTCTTGCTTCTCTTCTTTTCACTGATATTTGTAAGGCCTCCTCAGACAGCCATTTTGCTTTCTTGCATTTCTTTCCCATGAGTATGGTCTTGATCTCTTGTACAATGTCACAAACCTCCATCCATAGTTCATCATGCACTCTGTCTAGCAGATCTAGACCCTTAAATCTGTATCTAAGTTCCACTGTATAATCATAAGGGATTTGAGTTAGGTTATATGTGAATGGTCTAGAGGTTTTCCCTACTTTCTTCAATTTAAGTCTGAATTTGGCAATAAGGAATTCATGATCTGAGCTACAGTCAGCTCCCAGTCTTGTTTTTGCTAACTGTATAAAGCTCTTGGAAAACATCAGTTTTCATTCCAATCCCAAAGAAAGGCATGTCAAAGAATGCTCAAACTACTGTACAATTCCATTCATCTCACACACTAGTAAAGAAATGTTCAAAATTCTCCAAGCCAGGCTTCACTAATATGTGAACCATTAACATCCAGATGTTCAAGTTGTTTTTAGAAAAGGCACTGGAACCAGAGATCAAATTGCCAACACCTGCTGGATCATTGAAAAAGCAAGAGAGTTCCAGAAAAACATCTATTTCTGCTTTCTTGACTATGCCAAAGCCTTTGACTATGTGGATCAAAGAACTGTGGAAAATTCTGAAAGAGATGGGAATACCAGACCACCTGACCTGCCTCTTGAGAAACCTATATACAGGTCAGGAAGCAATAGTTAGAACTGGACATGGAACAACGGACTGCTTCCAAATAGGAAAAGGTGTATATCAAGGCTGTATATTGTCACCCTGCTTATTTAACTTAGATGCAGAGTACATCAAGAGAAACACTGGGCTGGATGAAGCACAAGCTGGAATCCAGATTGCTGGGAGAAATATCAGTAACCTCAGATATGCAGATGACACCACCCTTATGGCAGAAAGTGAAGAGGAACTAAAAAGCCTCTTGATGAAAGTGAAAGAGGAGAGTGAAAAAGTTGGCTTAAAGCTCAACATTCAGAAAACAAAGATCATGGCATCTGGTCCCATCACTTCATGGGAAGTAGATGGGGAAACAGTGGAAACAGTGTCAGACTTTATTTTTGGGGGCTCCAAAATCACTGCAGATGGTGATTGCAGCCATGAAATTAAAAGACACTCCTTGGAAGAAAAATTATGACCAACCTAGATAGCAAATTCAAAAGCAGAGACATTACTTTGCCAACAAAGGTCCATCTAGTGAAGGCTCTGGTTTTTCCAGTGGTCCTGTATGGATGTGAGAGTTGGACTGTGAAGAAATCTGAGTGCTGAAGAATTGATGCTTTTGAACTGTGGTGTTGGAGAAGACTCTTGTGAGTCCCTTGGACTGCAAGGAGATCCAACCTGTCCATTCTAAAGGAGATCAGCCCTGGGTGTTCTTTGGAAGGAATGATACTAAAGCTGAAACTCCAGTACTTTGGCCACCTCATGCGAAGAGCTGACTCATTGGAAAAGCCTCTGATGCTGGGAGGGATTGGGGGCAGGAGGAGAAGGGGACGACAGAGGATGAGATGACTGGATGGCATCACCGACTCGATGGATGTGAGTTTGAGTGAACTCCGGGAGTTGGTGCTGGACAGGCAGGCCTGGCGTGCTGCTATTCATGGGGTCACAAAGAGTTGGACATGACTGAGCAACTGAACTGAACTGAACTGATAGAGCTTCTCCATCTTTGTCTGCAAAGAATATAATCTGTCTGATTTCGATGTTGACCATCTAGTGATGTCCATGTGTAGAGTCTTCTCTTGTGTTGTTGGAAGAGGATGTTTGCTCTGACCAGTGGATTCTCTTGGCAAAACTCTATTAGCCTTTGCTCTGCTTTATTCCATACTCCAAGGCCAAATGTGCCCGTTACTCCAGGTGTTTCTTGACTTCCTACTTTTGCATTCCAGTCCCGCTTACTGAAAAGAGTATCCTTTTTGGGTGTTAGTTCTATAAGGTCTTGTAGGTCGTCATAAAACCATTCAACTTCAACTTCTTCAGCATTACTGGTTGGAACATAGGCTTGAATTACTGTGAAATTGGGCAGTTTACCTTGGAAACGAACAGAGATCATTTTGGCATTTTTGAGATTGCATCCAAGTACTGTATTTTAAACTCTTTTATTTAGCATTTTTTATATCTAAAGGATAATTCATAAAGGATATGAGATGAATGTAAGTAAAAATAATAATATTATAAATATTTATCTATTGACCTCCAGTGTAGGACACTTATTAATAGGCATGGTATTTCCTCCTGTTGGCAATGATAAATGATAAATAAGGCCAATGTACTGAGCTGTAGACAAAGCTTAAAATAATTTGATTTTTAGTCACTGAAATTACTAATATTTTGTTTTTAGCATTTGTTAAGTGATAAAGACATAAATTTAATTTGAGATTAAATTCTTCCTTTTTGTTCTCAAAATGTATTACTTTAGACATCAGTGAAAATGACAATGTGGGTCTCTCCGAGGGCCCATTCCTCAATAGAAATATCAAAAACTCAAGCAGTAATGATCAGAATAAACTATGGAGAACAGTCAAAATTTAAAACAACCAAGCAAATGCTGATCCAAGAAAAAGGCAAATTAAAATGGTAGGAAAGTTTTGAGTCATTTTATTTGCCCTTACTCCATATTCTTTTGCTGTGCAGCAATAGTCACATTCTCAGTCTGAAAGCATGGTTCTTATTTTCAGAAGGATACGAGCAAACCTCCTACTGATAGAATTGTCATTGTTCTCACTTTTCTGGGGGCTACATGAAAGACTGATGAAAAGCCTTTGTTCACTCACCTTGGAACTCAGGGCACCAAAACGGTGACCATTTCTTTAAAATACTGCAATCCAAAGGAACAACAATATGATTAAGTCTGAGATGCTCCCAGTACCTCAGAACGTGACATTGTTTGAAAAGGGTCTCAACGAGTGAGAAATGACTGAAGTGACTTAGCATGCTTGCATGCACAGGACCTTTGCAAATGAAATTAATTAAGATGAGGTTATAGTAGATTAGGGTTGGCCTTTAATCCAATATGATTGGTACCCTTTAAGAAAAGAAGAAGAGACATAGAAATACAAAAGTAGAATGCCATGTGATGATGGATATGCAGATTGGAAGTAAATCTACATGTCCAGAAGTGCAAAGATTGTCAAGACTTCCAGAAGCTGGAAAAGACAAGGAAGAAATTTTCCACAGAGCCTTTGGGGAGTTCATGGCCTTTTCACCACCTTGTTTTCAGATTTTTAGATTTCAGAACTATGAAAGAGCAAATTTCTCTTGTTCTAAACCACCAAGTTAGTGGTAATTTGTTATGGAAGATCTAGAAATCTAATATAGATCATGGTATCAGGGAGAACAGTTGCTGTTGTAACATGCGTAAAAATGTGGAGTTGGTTTTGGAATTGAGTAATGAATAGAAACTAGAAGAATTTTGAGATGCTTGATAGAAAAATCATAGGTTGCCTTGATGGTCAGTAGAAATATGAACATTAAGTGTACTTCTGGTGACTCCTTACATATAAATGATACACATGTTTTTGGACACTGGCAGAGATGTCATTCTGATATACAGTGGCAGAGCATTGAGTTATGTTCTATCATTGGGAAGAAAGTGGAACTTGTAAACAATGCACTTGGATATTTGGTCAAGGAGATTTATAACCAAAGTGTGGAAAGATCAGCCTGTTTCCTCCTTGCAGCTGACAGAAAATGCAAGAAGGATAAATTAAACATAAGGGCACCAACACCTGGTGATATGGAAAATTCTCTGCCTGTCAAGACAGTGTGCTCTGGAAGGAGAGCCAAGTGTGTGGCTGGACAACTTGCTAAGAGATTAGACAGGTGACTTATGGATTCAGTCAACTATCTCAGCAGAATCCAGAAACAAATATGTGGTTATCCAGGAAGTATCCGTGGAGAGTCTCCTTGTCTAATGGCTTGGATCACTGTACAATTAAATGGGACAAATAAGTTTTGGGAAATTATTTTACTTGCAAAAAATGCTGCCAGCCTGGATTGAGAGGAACAGAGATGGGGGGAAAATGAAGGAAACATTACTGTAAGGGCAGAGCCATGGATGCAGAGGACAGAGTTTTGAGCCACAGAGAATTATTCTCAGAAATCAAATGGAATTTCCCCTGCTGAGTTTTGGGCTTGCTTGGACCATGTAGCCCATTTGATTCCTATTTCTCCCTTTTGGAATGGAAATGTCTAGCCTATGCCTGTCTTACCATTGTATTTTGGAAGATAATGTGCTTCCTGATTTCATAGGTCCACAGTGGAAAAGAATATTACCCCTGGATTGACAGGCCCAGAGTCTCATCCATGATGGATTTACTTATTTAGATAAGAATTTGGACTTATTTTAATTTAACAAAATTAAACACTTTGGGGAACAAAAGATTTATCAAGAAAGTTAAAAGACAGCCTACAAAATAAGAAAGTAAATGACCTATCTGATAGAGATCTAGTGGTGGCTGTTTAGTTGCTAAGTAATCTCTGACTATTGTGACTATGGACTGTAGCCTACCAGGCTCCTCTGCCCATGGGGAATCTCCAGACAGGAATACTGGAGTGGTGTGCCATTTCCTCCTCCAGGGGATCTTCCTGACCCAGGGATTGAGCCCATGTCTTCTGCATTGCAGGTGGATTCTTTAACGACTGAGCCACAGGGAAGTATCTGATAAAGATCTAGTAGCCAAGTAGCCAGATTATGTATGTATGAACTATTACAACCAAAAGCAAAAGGACAAACAATCTAGTTAAAAAATTGACAAAGAGATTGAATAGGCTAAAAACCACTTAATTGTACACTTTATATTGTTAACTTGCAATATATAAATTATATCAATAATGCTGTGATATTATAAAGCAAAGTTTAAGAGAAATGAGTGGGGACTGTGATCCTCAATTTAGTCATTGATTTCTTAGATATGATAAGTAAGCAAAAGCAACATAATTAAACAATGGAATTGAACCTCATTAAAATCAAGTACTCTTGTGCAAATGATGCCATCAAGAAAATGAAAAGAAAACCCACAGGAGAAAATATTTGTAAATCATGTATCTGAAAAAGTATAATATCCATAATATATAAAGAAATCTTACAACTAAATGATAAAAAGCAAACAACCCAATTGAAAAATGGGCCAAGGATCTGAATACATATTTCTCTGAAGATATACAAATGGCTAATAAGCACAAGAAAAGATGTTCAATACCATGAACCATCAGGGAAATGCAGTCAGTCACAAATCCAAATCGCAGTAAGATACCACTTCACACCCACTAGCATGCTTGTAATAAAAAAGAAAGATGACCACAAATGTCAAGTATGTGAAAAATAGGGACCCTCAAACATTGCTGGTGGGAATGTGAAGTGGTGCAGCCACTGTGGAAAGCAGTTTGGCCGTTCCTCAAACAATTAACATAAAATTATCATATGATCCAGCAGTTCCCTTTCTAGGTATATACCAAAGAGAACCCTGTATGCGAGACAGCAAAAGAGACGCAGATGTATAGAACAGTCTTTTGGACTCTGTGGGAGAGGACGAGGGTGGGATGATTTGGGAGAATGGCATTGAAACATGTATAATATCATATATGAAATGAATCGCCAGTCCAGGTTTGATGCATGATACTGGATGCTTGGGGCTGGTGCACTGAGATGACCCAGAGGGATGGTACAGGGAGGGAGGAGGGAGGGGGGTTCAGGATGGGGAACACATGCATACTTGTGGCAGATTCATGTTGATGTATGGCAAAACCAATACAATATTGTAAAGTAATTAACCTCCAATTAAAATAAATAAATTTATATTAAAAAAGAAATTAAAACATATATACCCAGAAAAATGTGCACACACATGTTCATTGCTGCATTATTCATAATAGCCCCAAAGTGGAAACAACCCAATAACCTTCAACTGATAAATGGATAAACAAAATATGCTGTGTCCTTTTAATGGAATATTATTGGGCAATAAAAAAGAATGAAATAGTGATACATGAAACAACACTGAAGATCCCTGAAAACATTACGCTAAGTGACAGAAGTCATTCACAAAGTAATACATAATGAAAAATTCCATTTGTATGAAATATCCAGAGTAGGCAAAGCTTTAGTAACTGATATCATGTTGCTGGCTGCTTAGAGCTGGGGTGTTGTGAGGCAATGAAGAATGTTTGCTAATAGATATGAGGTTTCTTTTAGAAGATGATGAAAATGTTTCAAAATTCAATTGTGATGAATGCACAAATCTGTGAATGTACTGAAATCCACTGCATTGTAGTTCAAAAGTATGTGAATTATACTGTCACAAAGCTTTCTAAAAACCAGATTGTGATGATTTCAAGGAATGTTTGTCAGTAATGAGCTCAAATTTGTGGTTATGATTCTAATTGAAAGTGAATAGAGACAAAACTGCTTTTAATCACTAAAAAAATAGAAAACTTATAAAACCTGGAAAATGTTTTTATTTATTTATTTATTTCACTGAGGTGTAGTTAATTTACCTTGGTGAAATAATATTGTGTCAATTGCTGGAAAAATACATTTAACTAAGAATAGAAGATAGTCCTATACCATTTCTAGCATGTTTCTAATATGTTTAATAAACACTTCAGGCATCATGGAAATACTATAGCAGCATCAATATTCCAGTGCTAATACATACACACACATACTCACAGAGACCTATGCATTTGTCATACATAAGGGTGGGTATCTGAAACTAACTGAATAACTTCTCTGCAAGATATATTTAGTTTAGGTTATTTTTAATACAAATAAGATAGCTAAAAAGTCATTTTTAATGCATATAATCATGTTATTTGAAAATCTGTGGGATAGGACAGGGATTATTAGGCCCAATGAAATGTGTGTTTGCCCCGTACACAGTATAGTATAAGAAGTGTCTCAAACCTTTGTCTCACTGTCTACTTCAGAGCCTCGAATTCCCACTTTTAGTTAGAGTTACTCTTTTGGGCTTGGGGAGAACAATAATGCGTTATATCTGTATAGTATATTACCATTTTTGCAAAGCTTTTACATATATTATCTCATTGAATTCTAACAACTTTAGATTAGAGGTACTATTATATTATTTTTGTAGCTAGAGAAAACTGATACTCTGTGAGGTACTTTACTCACCTGAGGGCAGGAAAGTAAGTCACGAGAAAGCTAAAGATTGAACATTGATAGTCCAGTTTTAAGTGCATGATATCCAAGCATTGTTAAAAGTTCAGTGCATCTAGAAACATCTATTCAAATGGGATTCCCATATGGGCAACAGAGGAGAGGGAAGTAACATAGGATCCCATTCATACTAGAAATCTATAGAGTGAATTACTTTCTTAGACTCACTAGCTACCATTCAAGTCAGAGTGGGGCCTTGAGTTATGGAAGTTATGTGAGAGGAAGGAGACAAGGCTTGAGGAACAGAGTCAAATAGAAACACAGTTTTAACTCAGAGTATAAAGATAAACATTAAGAAAATATATGTTCATTAAATACTAGTATTCCTAGGATATTTTAACTTTTAATTAGAAATAGATATTTTATTTATTTTATTTTGTTCCATTTCAGTCATTTAGATGAGCCCTGGCTATGCTGTATATAAACATGTTAGCAAGATGTGCTCTGTGACTGTGTATATGTATCTTTGATTGTGTTTTGTTTGGAGAATTAAATTTAGAACCTTAGAGGGGTTATACAGTTTACATGTGCTGTCTTCTCAGGTAGAGCTCTAAATTCTCCATTGTATCCTTACCACAAAGAGTTTAGGCCTTTGAATTCTTCACTTCTGATTTTCTTTTGATAAAGCCCTGCTTTTCATTGCATTTCCTTTATTTCTCCTTCCAAATAACCCTGTAATATGACTCTGTAACATCTTCTTTATCCATTTCTGCAAATGAAATTAGTTTGCCTCAGGTCCCACATAAATAAGTCAGACACAATTGTGAATTGTGACTCTTTCTTCTCTCGGCTGCTTATGTGGCCCATTGCTTTGGTATACCTTTTTATTTCTTTCTTCCTTTCTTTCTTTCTTCTTATTCTCTTTAAAGGTATTGTTCAGGGGCCACTTTAGCATTCAAAGACTGATACTCAGCCAGTTCATTTCCTTCCAGTGAAGAAGGACAATGCCTTCTTACTCATCTGGCGTCATTTCTTTTCTTAGGAGATAACATGTTATGAAACGTATATTTTATTTTTTCGCAGTTGCAGATAAAATAACCCTGCTTTTCAGTATATTGTATGTTCCCATTTTATTTCTTTTCTGGCAAGAAATGAGATTCAGTATACTTGTTAAAAGGACAAAAGATCAGTCTGTGCCTGAATTCTGATTCTAATTCTGTTTTTTTGAATATAAATTTATTTATTTTAATTGGAGGTTAATTACTTTACAATATTGTATTGGTTTTGCCATACATAAACGTGAATCCACCACGGGTATACACGTGTTCCCCATCCTGAACTCCCCCTCCTCCCTCCCCATACCATCTCTCTGGGTCATCCCAGTGCACCAGCCCCAAGCATCCAGTATCATGCATCGAACCTGGACTGGCGATTCGTTTCATATATGATATTATACATGTTTCAATGCCATTCTCCCAAATCATCCCACCCTCTCACTCTATTCTGTTCTATACATCCGTGTCTCTTTTGTTGTCTTGCATACAGGGTTATTGTTACCATCTTTCTAAATTCCATATATATGCATTAGTATACTGTATTGGTATTTTTCTTTCTGGCTTACTTCACTCTGTATAATAGGCTCCAGTTTCATACACCTAGTTAGAACTGATTCAAATGTATTCTTTTTAATGGCTAAGTAATACTCCATTGTGTATATGTACCACAGCTTTCTTATCCATTCATCTGCTGATAGACATCTAGGTTGCTTCCATGTCCTGGCTATTATAAACAGTGCTGTGATGAACATTGGGGTACACGTGTCTCTTTCCATTCTGGTTTCCTCAGTGTGTATGCCCAGCAGTGGGATTGCTGGGTCATAAAGCAGTTCTATTTCCAATGTTCTAAGGAATCTCCTCACTGTTCTCCATAGTGGCTGTACTAGTTTGCATTCTCACCAACAGTGTAACAGAATGAAACTAGACCACTTTCTAATACAATACACAAAAATAAACTCAAAATGGATTAAAGATCTAAACATAAGACCAGAAACTATAAAACTACAAGAGGATAACATAGGCAAAACCCTCTCTGACATAAACGACAGCAGGATCCTCTATGACCCACCTCCCAGAATACTGGAAATAAAAGCAAAAATAAACAAATGGGACCTAATCAAAATTAAAAGCTTCTGCACAACAAAGGAAACTATAGGCAAGGTGAAAAGACAGCCTTCAGAATGGGAGAAAATAATAACAAATGAAGCAACTGACAAACAACTAATCTCAGAAATATACAAGCAACTCCTGCAGCTCCATTCCAAAAAAATAAACGACCCAATCAAAAAATGGGCCAAAGAACTAAATAGACATTTCTCCAAAGAAGACATACAGATGGCTCACAAACACATGAAAAGATGCTCAACATCACTCATTCTCAGAGAAATGCAAATCAAAACCACAGTGAGGTACCATTTCACCCCAGTCAGAATGGCTGCTATCCAAAAGTCTACAAGCAATAAATGCTGGAGAGGGTGTGAAGAAAGGGGAACCCTCTAATTCTGTTTTGAATTCCATCTGGTCATTTCTGTCAAATACTTCAGAGTGGATGAGTTGATTTTTTGTTGTTTTGGTAACCTCTATTTCTCCATTTGCAAAGTAGGTAGTATAATGTTACTGTATTTGCATGTCAGGGGTATATGAAAAATAGTGAGGATTGCTATTATTTAGCAGAGCTACATTTTCATAAGTGTTAGAAGCAATCCATATTGTCTATATTACTTATAAAATTGAATTATATGTGTCTACATGTGCAAAATCAAGTGAATAAATAAGCCTGATTAAATACTCATAAAATTAAAAGTAGCATTTTATAGTTAAAATCATCTTTTCATATATTATATAATAAAATTATTTTATTACTTTATGCATTTCACATGTGCCCATGTCCTTGCTCTCACAACATATCATATACAACTCACAAATTTTCATAATAGGAAGAGAAAATTCAGGCAAAAGTGCATTGTTTGGGTAATTATCTCCATTTTCCATTTCAGATTGCATGAGCACACATAGATTTGAAGTATTGTTTTTCTTTTTATTTAAGCTATGTTTATGTCAAATGGAGCCAATTAAAATCCAGTCTACTTTAGGTCTTTATGGTGGTTTACCTTTCATTCTTAATTTGATGTGAATCAATAGTTTTGAGTTGCTATTTACTATATGGAAAATGTCCAGCCACTGAGTTACCTAGTTATTCTTTAGTGAGTTCCTTCCCAAGGCTGCTATAGCAGTGCAGTTATCAATTTGAGTGCCTTCAGCTTTAAGTAATGAAAAAGCTAGACAAACTGGGCTAAATAATAAATCTACTTCCTCCATTAAAAGAAATTTGGAGTAGTTATAGACTGTGTTCAGTTCAGTTCAGTCACTCAGTTGTGTCTGACTCTTTGCGACCCCATGAATCATAGCACACCAGGCCTCCCTGTGCATCACCATCTCCCGGAGTTCACTCAGACTCACGTCCATCGTGTCCGTGATGCCATCTAGCCATCTGATCCTCTGTCGTCCCCTTCTCCTATTGCCCCCAATCCTTCCCAGCATTAGAGTCTTTTCCAGTGAGTCAACTCTTTGCATGAGGTGGCCAAAGTACTGGAGTTTCAGCTTTAGCATCATTCCTTAGGTCATTATATTGGTTCAGTGACATCATCAAGGACTCTAGTCCTTTCCTTTTTTATTCCTGATGTCTTCAGTGTGCTAGCTTTTTATGTTCAAGCTATTTTCCCTCATGGTCACAACATGGCTGCCCCAGAAAGAACAATGTCCAATGAAATAATTTTTCCTTGGGTCTCTTTTTAAGAAGAAAGATTTCTTTACCAAAAGAAGCCTCTCATCAGCCAAAAGGAAATAACATGCTCAGCTATGAATCAAATCTTGGCCAGAGTTAAGAGATCATTGGAATTAGATTAAATAACTTAGGACTTATCCTTGAGTTGCATGGTGGAGGGGTAGGATTCTTGTATTAAATTCTGATTCTAGCAGCAAGTAGGAAGGGAATGCTATTAGATAGGAGGTCAACAGAGTCTGCTCTGTCTAGGATTTGTCAACTTCCCTCTAAGCTTATTCCTGAGAATCTCCCATGAGGGTATTTTCCTGGCAATCTGTTCGCTTAGTCTTTGCTAATGGAGTTTCCTTTGAGAATTTCCTATATTTCTCTGAAAGTAAGCCTAAAAAAAGATCCCGAAACTTTGTCTTCATGTCACTCATATTAACCAATTTGTATTAAAAGAAGCTTACTCCTTGGAAGGAAAGTTATGACCAACCTAGACAGCATATTAAAAAGCAGAGACGTTATTTTGTCAACAAAGGTCCGTCTAGTTAAGGCTATGGTTTTTCCAGTGGTCATGTATGGATATAAGAGCTGGACTATAAAGAAAGCTGAGTGCTGAAGAATTGATGCTTTTGAATTGTGGTGTTGGAGAAGACTCTTGAGAGTCCCTTGGACTGCAAGGAAATCCAACCAGTCCATCCTAAAGGAGATCAGTCATGGGTGTTCATTGGTAGGACTGATATTGAAGCTCAAACTCCAATACTTTGGCCACTTTGGTAGGACTGATGTTGAAGCTGAAACTCTAATACTTTGGCCACCTGAAGAGCTGACTCATTTGAAAAGACCCTGATGCTGGGAAAGATTGAGGGCAGGAGAAGGGGACAACAGAGGATGAGATGGTTGTATGGCATCACCGACTTGATAGACAAGGGTTTGGGTGGACTCCAGAAGTTGGTGATGGACAGGAAGGCCTCGTGTGCTGCTGTTCATGGGGTCGCAAAGAGTCAGACACGACTGAAAGACTGAACTGAACTGAATTGCTTATATGCATTAAAAAGAAAAAAAAAAACTTTTTTGAGGTACAATTTGCAGACAGTAATGTATGTTTTAAATGCCAGTTTGGTGAGTTTTGACATATGTGTATGCAAGATCAAACCAGCCAATCCTAAAGGAAATAAACCCTGAATATTCATTGGAAGGACTGATGCTAGAGCTGAAGCTCCAATACTCTGTTCACCTGATATGAAGAGCTGACTCATGGGAAACGACCCTGGTACTGAGAAAGATTGAAGGCAAGAGGAGAAGGGGATGACAGAGAATGAGATGGTTGGATGGTATCACCAACTCAATGGACATGAATTTCAGCAACTCTGGGAGATGGTGAAGAACAGGGAAGCCTGGTGTGCTGCAATTCATGGGGTTGCAAAGAGTCTGACACGAGCTAGAGGCTGAACCACAGCAATGCCTGTGTAGTCATCACAGTAACAAAAAATATACAACTTTCTCATAACTCAGAAATTCTCTTTCTACTCATATCTCTCCAAACCTAGCCATAGGCATCCAGTGACCTTCTTTCTGTAACCATAGGTTCATTTTTTCCCCCTAGAATTTCATATAAATGAAATTGTACAGTACTTATTATTTTGTATGACTTATTTCACTAAGCATATTTTTAGATTCATACACATTTACATTATTAGTTTGCTCCTCTTTATTATGACTTGCATTCCAATTTACAGTTCTATGACAGTTTCTTTATCTATTTACCTGTTAATGGATTTTTAGATTATTTCCAAGTTTTAGCTATTAGGAATGAAGCTGCTATGAACATTCACTTAGAAGTCTTTGTATTGACATGAGTTTTCCTTTAATTTAGTTAATGTTAATATTTAGGAGTGGGATTGCTGCATCGTATGGTAAGTATGTGTTTTACTTCATGTAGTCCTGTCAAACTGTTACCAAAAGTTATACCATTTTACATTCCCAACAGCAATGTACAGAGTTTCAGTTGTTCCACATCCTTCTCAACATTTGGCATTGTCAATCTTTTGAAAATTTTAGCTGTTATAAATTTCATAACTTTATTGTATGTCTAATTTTCGTATCCTGGATGACGAATGGTGGTTTTCATTTTCTCATGGACTAATTGTTTATGTACATATCTTCTATTGCTGAAGTCTTCTCAAAATGTCATAATTTATTGTGTTCTTTCTTTTTAGTATTAAATGTATTTATACATTCTGGATCTAAATCCCATGACAGATGAGTGAATTGTAAATCTTTTTTCCCCTATATATGGCATGCTTTTTCATTTTCTGGACAGTATTTCAAAGAGTTGAAGTTTTTAATTTTTATGAGTTACAATTTGTTGATTTTTTTATGATTTGTGCTTTTTATATACTATATAAGAGTGCTTTGCCTATCTCTGAGTTGCAAAGAAATCCTCCTTTGTTGCCTTCTATACTATGCCAGGAAAACTTTTTCCTTAAAGGGTCAGATAACAAATATCTTAGGCATCTGACTCTGTGTGTTCCTATGGACTGTAGGTGTTACGAGAGGGCATCAGAAGGGAGACACATTGAAACCATAATCACAGAAAATTAGCCAATTGATTCACATGGACCACAGCCTTGTCTAAATCAGTGAAACTAATCCATACAGTGTGGGGCCACCCAAGATGGGAGGGCCATGGTGGAGAGGTCTGACAGAATGTGGTCCACTGGAGAAGGGACCCAGTAGGACTCCCCAGATCAGTAGGTGCTCAATATGCTACTGGAGATCAGTGGAGAAATAACTCCAGAAAGAATGGAGGGATGGAGCCAAAGCAAAAACAATACCCAGCTGTGGATGTGACTGGTGATAGAAGCAAGGTCCGATGCTGTAAAGAGCAATATTGCATAGGAACCTGGAATGTCAGGTCCATGAATCAAGGCAAATTGGAAGTGGTCAAACAAGAGATGGCAAGAGTGAACGTTAATATTCCAGGAATCAGTGAACTAAAATGGACTGGAATGGGTGAATTTAACTCAGATGACCATTATATCTACTACTGTGGGCAGGAATCCCTCAGAAGAAATGGAGTTGCCATCATGGTCAGCAAAAGAGTCCAAAATGCAGTACTTGGATGCAATCTCAAAAACGACAGAATGATCTCTGTTCATTTCCAAAGCAAACCATTCAATATCACAGTAATCCAAGTCTATGCCCCAAGCAGTAACGCTGAAGAAGCTGAAGTTGAATGGTTCTATGAAGACCTACAAGACCTTTTAGAACTAACACCCAAAAAAGATGTCCTTTTCATTATAGGTGACTGGAATGCAAAAATAGGAAGTCAAAAAACACCTGGAGTAACAGGCAAATTTGGCCTTTAAGTACGGAATGAAACAGGGCAAAGGCTAATACAGTTTTGCCAAGAGAACGCTCTGGTCATAACAAATACTCTCTTCCAACAACACGAGAGAAGACTCTACACATGGACATCACCAGATGGTCAACACAGAAATCAGATTGAATATATTCTTTGCAGCCAAAGATGGAGAAGCTCTATACAGGATTTTTCAGGTAATAATACTGGAGTGTGTTGCCCTGTCCTCCTCCAGGGGATCTTCCCGACCTGGGGATTGAACCTGCGTCTCTTACATCTCCTGCCTTGGCAGGCGAGATTTTTTTTTTTTTTTTTTTTACCACTAGCACCACCTGGGAGCCTCTTTTTTAGGTTTTGCTTTTTCAGTATTAGCTCTCTAATTTTGCGTTTTACTTTCCCATATGAATTTTAGTATCAACTTGACTCAAGGAAAGAAGAAAAATTCCCTGATATTTTTCTTGGGATTGCCTTTATTTTATAAATTAACATTGAGAGAATTGTTAAAACTATTAGAAATGTTCTAACCAGGAAAAAGGGTATTTTTTTTAACTTGCTTGAGCATACTTTGTTGAAGTTTTCTGGAATGTTTTAAAATTTTCCTTATAGAGATCTGCAGATTTCATGTTAATTTATTCCTAAGTTATTTCATCTTTTTTTTTTCCCTTTGGGAATTTCTCTACCATTATCTTGTCTATCTGTTAATGTTTATGTTTTTAAAGGCTATTGAACTCTATATGATGAATTTGTATCTTACTACTTTACTGAACTATTTTATTGGTTTTATTTGGTTTTAATGTTGAATCTCCAAGTTTTTCTGTATATGCTATCATATCATCTGCAAATACAGGTAGTTTTTCTTCTTTTTTAAAATTGAAGTATAATTGACATACATTATATTAGTTTCAGGTGTATAACATAATCATTTGATGTTTCCATTGATGCATATTGCAAAATTACCACCACCATACATCTAGTTAACAGCTATCACTGGACGTAGTTAATTTTTTTTTTTTTTTTGGTAATGAGAACTTTAAAAATTTACTCTTTTGGCAACTTTCAAATATGCAATACAGTATTATTAACTGTAGTCACCTATACATCACATCTCTAGGACTTATTTATTTTATACCTGAAAGTTTCTACTTTTTAACTACCTTGGTGGTGGTGGTTTAGTCACTAAGTTGTGTCTGACTCTTGCGACCCGTGGACTGTAACCTGCCTGGCTCCCCGTCCATGGGATTCTCCAGGCAAGAATACTGGAATGGGTTGCCATTTCCTTCTCCAGGGGATCTTCCTGACCCAGGAATCAAACCCGGGTCTCCTGCATTGCAGGCAGATTCTTCACCAACTGAGCTACAAGGGGTTCTCTACCTTAAGGAGTTTGACTACCTTAAGAAGTTCTTAATTTCAGTTATTATTACCTCTAATTAATTTATCTTTTTTTGTTGCATTGAGTGATACCTCTGTACAGTGCTGAATAATAAAGGAAGTAGTGGGCATCTTTGCCTATTCTTGATTGTAATTCAAATGGTTTTAGTATTTCCTTATTTAATAAGATGCTAGCTTTAATGCTAAAAAAGTACAAGTGGAAGCAAAAAGACCAGTTATGAAGGTATGGAAGTAGAAAAGGTAGAAGCCACCTAGTCAGGATGATGGTAGTGGGGATGCAGAGAAGCAGACAGATTTGAGATACATTTTAGGTAGCAGCAACTGTGTTTGAAAGTACTTGTGTCATAGAAGAGAAAAGGAAAACATTAATTTGAATACTTTTAGTTCAAGCAACCAGTGCGTATATCATCTCCTCATCTACACTGTAGAATCTTTGATAGTAAGTAGTTATAGTATATTGTTTAAAATTTTGTATTTTGCAAACTTATGGTTACCAGGAGGTAAAGGGGGAGAGAGAAAATCACAAGATTGGGATTGACATATACACACTACTATATATAAAGTAGGCAATAAGGACCTACTGTAAAATACAGGGAACTCTACTCAGTACTCAGTAATGATCTATATGGGAAAATAATCTTAAAAAAGAGTTGATATATGTATATGCATAACTGATTAACTTTGCTGTACACCTGAAATAACACAACATTGTAAATCAACTATGTGTGTGTGAATGCTTAATATCTCTCGATTGTGTCCAACTCTTTGCAGCCCCATGGACTGTAGCCCACCAAGCTCCTCTGCCCAACTTTCCAGGCAAGAATACTGGAGTGGTGTACCATTCGCTACTCCAGGGGATCTTCCCGACCAGGGGATCAAACCCACATCCCTGTCTCCTACACTGGCAGGTGGATTCTTTACCACTAGCACCACCTGGAAAGTCTGTAAATCAATTATACTCCAATAAAAATGATGAGGTAAAATAAAATAAAATAAAATTTTGTGTTTTGGAATCCAATTTCCCGGATTTAAAATCAGGCTTCAACATTTGATATATGGCCTTGAACAAGTTACTTAATCCTTCTAAGACTCGATTTTCTTACACACACACACACACACACACACACACACACACACACACACATCTATCTATCTATCTATCTATCTATCTATATATATATGATAATAATACCTACCTCACAAAGTATTTATGGGAATTAAATGAAACAAGAAAAAACATAAAAACTAAAAACAAGAATACAATTTAGCATAGGGTTTGTACATATAAGGGCTTAATAATTACTAATGGAAATAACAATGATGATAATGATCAGCTCAGTTCAATCACTCAGTCGTGTCAGACTCTTTACGACCCCATGAAATGCAGCACGCCAGGCCTCCCTGTCCATCACCAACTCCCGGAGTTCACTTCGACTCATGTCCACCAAGTCAGTGATGCCATCCAGCCATCTCATCCTCTGTCGGCCCCTTCTCCTCCTGCCCCCAATCCCTCCCAGCATCAGAGTCTTTTCCAATGAGTCAACTCTTCGCATGAGGTGGCCAAAGTACTGGAGTTTCAGCTTTAGCATCATTCCTTCCAAAGAAATCCTAGAGCTGATCTCCTTCAGAATGGACTGGTTGGATCTCCTCGCAGTCCAAGGGACTCTCAAGAGTCTTCTCCAACACCACAGTTCAAAAGCACCAATTCTTCGGTGCGCAGCCTTCTTCACAGTCCAACTCTCACATCCATACATGACTACTGGGAAAACCATAGCCTTGACTAGATGGACCTTAGTCAGCAATGTAATGTCTCTGCTTTTGAATATTCTATCTAGATTGGTCATAACTTTTCTTCCAAGGAGGAAGCGTCTTTTAATTTCATGGCTGTAATCACCATCTGCAGGGTTTTGGAGCCCCCCCCAAAATAAAGTCTGACACTGTTTCCACTGTTTCCCCATCTATTTCCCATAAAGTGATGGGACTGAATGCCATGATCTTCGTTTTCTGAATGTTGAGCTTTAGGCCAACTTTTTCACTCTCCTCTTTCACTTTCATCAAGAAGTTTTTTAGTTCCTCTTCACTTTCTGCCATCAGGGTGGTGTCATCTGCATATCTGAGGTGATTGATATTACTCCTGGCAATCTTGATTCCAGCTTGCGTTTCTTCCAGTCTAGCGTTTCTCATGATGTACTCTGCATAGAAGTTAAATAAGCAGGGTGACAATACACAGCCTTGATGTACTCCTTTTCCTATTTGGAAGCAGTCTGTTGTTCCATGTCCAGTTCTAACTGCAGCACTCTGACCTGCTTACAGATTTCTCAAGAGGCAGGTCAGGTGGTCTGGAATTCCCATCTCTTTCAGAATTTTCCACAGTTTATTGTGATCCACACAGTCAAAGGCTTTGGCATAGTCCATAAAGCAGAAATAGATGTTTTCCTGGAACTGTCTTGGTTTTTCAATGATCCAGCAGATGTTATCTGGGTCGTGAAGATCTTTTTTGTACAGTTCTTCTGTGTATTCTTGCCACCTCTTCTTAATATCTTCTGCTTCTGTTAGGTCCATACCATTTCTGTCCTTTATCGAGCCCATCTTTGCATGAAATGTTCCCTTGGTACCTCTAATTTTCTTGAAGAGATCTCTAGTCTTTCCCATTCTGTTCTTTTCCTCCATTTCTTTGCATTGATCGCTGAAGAAGGCTTTCTTATCTCTTTTTGCTATTCTCTGGAACTCTGCATTCAGATGCTTATGTGTTTCCTTTTCTTCTTTGCTTTTCACCTCTCTTCTTTTCACAGCTATTTGTAAGGCCTCCCCAGACAGCCATTGTGCT
The DNA here is from genome assembly GCF_032405125.1 of Capricornis sumatraensis. Lineage (NCBI taxonomy): Eukaryota > Metazoa > Chordata > Mammalia > Artiodactyla > Bovidae > Capricornis > Capricornis sumatraensis. Next base: position 3,291,725 of record NC_091092.1, on the reverse strand, counting down.
TTTTTGCATTTCTTTTCCATGGGGATGGTCTTGATCCCTGTCTCCTGTACAATGTCACAAACCTCTTTCCATAGTTCATCAGGCACTCTATCTATCAGATCTAGGCCCTTAAATCTATTTCTCACTTCCACTGTATAATCATAAGGGATTTGATTTAGGTCATACCTGAATGGTCTAGCAGTTTTCCCTACTTTCTTCAATTTGAGTCTGAATTTGGTAATAAAGAGTTCTGACAGAATGTGGTCCACTGGAGAAAGGAATGGCAAACCACTTCAGTATTCTTGCCTTGAGAACCCCATGAACAGTATGAAAAGGCAAAATGATAGGATATTTAAAGAAGAACTCCCCAGGTCAGTAAGTGCCCAATATGCTACTGGAGATCAGTGGAGAAATAACTCCAGAAAGAATTAAGGGATGAAGCCAAAGCGAAAACAATACCCAGCTGTGGATGTGACTGGTGATAGAAGCAAGGTCCGATGCTGTAAAGAGCAATATGGCATAGGAACCTGGAATGTCAGGTCCATGAATCAAGGGAAATTGGAAGTGGTCCAACAAGAGATGGCAAGAGTGAACGTCGACATTCTAGGAATCAGCGAACTAAAATGGACTGGAATGGGTGAATTTAACTCAGATGACTACTACTGTGGGAAGGAATCCCTCAGAAGAAATGGAGTTGCCATCATGGTCAAAAAAGAGTCCAAAATGCAGTACTTGGATGCAATCTCAAAAACGACAGAATCATCTCTGTTCGTCTCCAAGGCAAACCATTCAATATCACAGTAATCCAAGTCTATGCCCCAAGCAGTAACGCTGAAGAAGCTGAAGTTGAATGGTTCTATGAAGACCTACAAGACCTTCTAGAACTAACACCCAAAAAAGATGTCCTTTTCATTATAGGTGACTGGAATGCAAAAGTAGGAAGTCAAGAAACACCTGGAGTAACAGGAAAATTTGGCCTTGGAATGCAGAATGAAGCAGGGCAAAGACTAATAGAGTTTTTCCAAGAAAATGCACTGGTCATAGCAAACACCCTCTTCCAAGAACATGAGAGAAGACTCTACACATGGACATCACCAGATGTTCAATACCGAAATCAGATTGATTATATTCTTTGCAGCCAAAGATGGAGAAGCTCTATACAATCAACAAAAACAAGACCAGAAGCTGACTGTGGCTCAGATCATGAACTCCTTATTAGCAAGTTCAGACTCAAAATGAAAAAAGTAGGGAAAACTGCTAGACCATTCAGATGATAATGATAGTTGTGCATTATTAAAACCACCTGATGTCTATCTGGTATTCCATAAATGCCATTCATCAATGATTTGGCCTAAAAATACCTGTTGATGTAAGACGTCCATTTTAGGTCATTGTCTTATGAGTTCTGGTGAATATTCTGCTTTATGTTACATTAATTTTTAGTTTTTAGAGTAATGGGATTTTTAAGACACAGTAAACTAAAGATATCCTAAAATATCTTAGGCTGTTTCTCTGGTGAGACCAGATAGTTGATAAATATACCTGGTAAAACGTATTATTAAGACATAAGCAGGTCAATCAATTCAAAACCTATATTTGTGTCAATGAACAGCATTTTGCCTGAGACAGACAGAACTTGTTATTTAAAAGATGGCAAAGTTTTCTCTGGCACCAAATCAAAGAGGTAACTGCCTTTTAATGTATTCTCATTTGTGTGGTTGACTGGTAGCTAAGAGTGGAAATGATCATTATGTACCTTTTTGTGAACTTAAATAACAGTTACATTTTTGAGCAATGGTTTACATTTTGTTCTTTACTTGGTTGAATTCCCATTAAGCAAAGAAAAATTTACTGTACATGATTCTTTTTTTAATCTATTTTATTATAAATTTATTTATTTTAACTGGAGGTTAATTACTTTACAATATTGTATTAGTTTTGCCATACATCAACATGAATCCGCCATGGGTATAAACATGTTTCCCATCCTGAACCCCCCTCCCACCTTCCTCCTCGTACCATCCCTCTGGGTCATCCCAGTGCACCAGGCCCAAGCATTCTGTATCATGCATTGAACCTGGACTGGTGATTCGTGTCTTATATGATATTATACATGTTTCAATGCCATTCTCCCAAATTCGCACCCTCTCCCTCTCCCACAGAGTCAAAAAGAGTGTTCTGTACATCTGTGTCTCTTTGCTGTCTCGCATACTGGGTCATCAGTGCCATCTTTCTAAATTCCATATACATGTGTTAGTATACTGTACTGGTGTTTTTCTTTTTGGCTTACTTCACTCTGTATAATAGGCTCCAGTTTCATACACCTAGTTAGAACTGATTCAAATGTATCCTTTTTAATGGCTGAGTAATACTCCATTGTGTATATATACCACTGCTTTCTTATCCATTCATCTGCTGATGGACATCTAGGTTGCTTCCATGTCCTGGCTATTATAAACAGTGCTGTGATGAACATTGAGGTACACGTGTCTCTTTCCATTCTGGTTTCCTCCATGTGTATGCCCAGCAGTGGGATTGCTGGGTCATAAGGCAGTTCTGTTTTCAGTTTTTTAAGGAATCTCCACACTATTCTCCATAGTGGCTGTATTAGTTTGCATTCTCACCAAGAGTGTAAGAGGGTTTGCTTTTCTCCACACCCTCTCCAGCATTTATTGCTTGTAGACTTTTACATAGCAGCCATTCTGACTGGTGTGAAATGGCACCTCATTGTGGTTTTGATTTGCATTTCTCTGATAATAAGTGATGTTGAGCATCTTTTCATGTGTTTGTTAGCCATCTGTATGTCTTCTTTGAAGAAAGGTCTGTTTAGTTCTTTGGCTCATTTTTTGATTGGGTCATTTATTTTTCTGGAATTGAGTTGCAGGAGCTGCTTGTATATTTTTGAGATTAATTCTTTGTCAGTTGCTTCATCTGCTATTATTTTTCTCTCATTCTGAAGGCTGTCTTTTCCTCTTGCTTATAGTTTCCTTTGTTGTGCAGAAGCTTTTAATTTTAATTAGATCCCATTTGTTTATTTTTGCTTTTGTTTCCAATATTCTGGGAGGTGGGTCATAGAAGATCCTGCTGTGGTTTATGTTGGACAGTGTTTTGCCTATGTTCTCCTCTAGGAGCTTTATAGTTTCTGACCTTAAGTTTAGATCTTTAATCCATTTCGAGTTTATTTTTGTCTATGGTGTTAGAAAGTGTTCTAGTTTCATTCTTTTACAAGTGGTTGACCAGTTTTCCCATCACCACTTGTTAAAGTGATTGTCTTTTCTCCATTGTATATTCTTGCCTCCTTTGTCAAAGATAAGCTGTCCATAGGTGTGTGGATTTATCTCTGGGCTTTCTATTTTGTTCCATTGATATATATTTCTGTCTTTGTGCCAGTACCATACTGTCTTGATGACTGTGGCTTTGTAGTAGAGCCTGAAGTCAGGCAGGTTGATTCCTCCAGTTCCATTCTTCTTTCTCAAGATTGCTTTGGCTATTCGAAGTTTTTTGTATTTCCATACAATTGTGAAATTACTTGTTCTAGCTCTGTGAAAAATACTGTTGTTAGCTTGATAAATCTCCTTATTTTCAATAAATAGCCCATTATAAAAAAGTGTAAGTAGATTATAATCATCAAATTTTGAATCTGAATATAATTCTCTTAGAAAGTTATTCTCTTAAAAAGGTAGTGCTACTGAGGCCCTGCTAGCTCTGGAAAATAAGTCCATTCACAGTTATACTTAATATTTGTACATTCTTATGTATAGAGATGAAAAGAAAGGATGTAAATTCATTTTAAAATCAACATATCTTTATAAATTGTCTATGTGATACAGTTCCATAAAAGTGTGATTATTTATTGCCTTTGAGTTGATAGTTAAATATATTGTCATTAAATCTACTGTCAAGAACAAAAAGAATGAGGGTCATATCCTGCTATGGTTTTGACTATTATGATTCTAATTGAAGTCAGTGGTTGTTTGGTGTATGAAATGATGACAGTCTGTAAACTCTGATAATTTGATTCAACTGGAACCTTCAACTTTGTCTTCTGAAGCATACAGCAAGAGTGACATCTGAGGAAATTTTTCAATGAAAAACTACATCTTTCAAATATATTTTGTCTTTTACATCCTTGTGACAAGATTATTTCTCAATCAGCTTTCCTTTGATTGGTAAGAAGTACATTAGTAATGGACATTGTTATTATTTTGCTTCTCATTATCATATTGTGCATGGGTGTTGCATTTCATTCTGCTTGTAATATAAACCGTCATGTAAGTGTTGAAAGTATTATGTTTCAGAGTTTAGAGTGGTTATCTCTAGCAAACAGAAAGCTATTTCCCTAGCTATGATTATGCTTAATTGTTCATAAATGTCTGCATAATAATGCTCTTGTTTACTTTTCCTCCTTTTTTATTTTCATCCCTGCTAGTTATTCTTTAAGGCCCCTTGTATAATGCAAATTAGTCATTCTATATCCTTAAACCAGAGTGTTGAATTTACATTAGATTATCTTGCTGCCTTTACTCTAATCACTTTTCAGATACTTTGAAATAAACTGACCCAGTTTTGAAATGGATTATAATATTTCAGTTAAAAAGAAAGATGTAGATGCATATTATTTTACCTACATCATTTTGATAATAAAAATACACCTATTGTTAAAAATAAAATTTTAACACCTATTGTTAAAAATTATAACACCAACAAATATAATAAAAATAAATAGAAAAAGCAGTGTTTCTACAAAGCACTCTTACCAAAGCTGCGTCGTGTCCGACTCTGTGTGACCCCACAGACGGCAGCCCACCAGGTTCCTCTGTCCCTGGGATTTGACTCTCCAGGCAAGAATACTGGAGTGGGTTGCCATTTCCTTCTCCAACGCATGCATGCATGCTAAGTCGCTTCAGTCATGTCAGACTCTGTGTGACCCCGTGGACAGCCACTCACCAGGCTCCTCTGTTCATGGAATTCTCTAGGCAAGAATACTGGAGTGGGTTGCCATTTCCTTCTCCACTTATAAAAGCTACTTTCACATTATTTTTAAAGAAATATAGCAAATTATGGCATTGAAACATGTATAATATCATATATGAAATGAATCGCCAGTCCAGGTTCAATGCATGATACTGGATGCTTGGGGCTGGTGCACTGGGACGACCCAGAGAGATGGTATGGGGAGGGAGGAGGGAGGGGGGTTCAGGATGGGGAACACGTGTATACCTGTGGTGGATTCATGTTGATGTATGGCAAAACCAACACAATATTGTAAAGTAATTAACCTCCAAAAAATAAAAAAAGAAATATAGCAAATTTAATAATTACCTTGCAATAAAAATCTTGTCTGTGTGTATGTTGACATTGCTATCTCAGAAAGGATCTAGAGAACAATTGTTTCTAGAAACAAACATTAGAGTTTTGACTTTTATTTCTTGGTGGAGGGGGAGGAGGATTTTTGTTTTTTTAGACAGATCATCGCAATAGCAGATAGATCCTAGTACAGACCTTGGTGGTTATAATCAAAGATCTGGGTAAGAATAAAATCAAGAAGACAGACTTATATTAAACCAACATCCCATGCGAGGTTGATTTTGAAATAAGACAGCTCAAAAATATGGTTGAACACATTACTATGAAATACAAAGACACCCAATTTGAATCAATAAAGCAAGACTCAGAACCAAGATTTCTGACATGAAATTCTCCCCTGTTGAGCCTTTCTGCTTTAGTAAAGCAGATCCCATTTCCAGTTTATACCTATCATAAGTTTTCTAGGGCTTCCCTTGTGGCTCAGTGGGTAAAGAATCTGCCTGCAATGCGGGAGACCTGTTTTCAATCCTTGGGTTGGGAAGATTCCCTGCAGAAGGGATAGACTACGCACTCCAGTATTCTTGAGCTTCCCTTGTGGCTCAGTGGGTAAAGAATCTGCCTGCAATGCGGGAGACCTGTTTTCAATCCCTGGGTTGGGAAGATTCCCTGCAGAAGGGAAAGGCTACCCACTCCAGTATTCTGGCCTGGAGAATTCCATGAAATGCTCAGTCCATGGGATCACAAAGAGTTTGACACAACTGAGCAACTTACTTTTTCACTTTCACCCTGTGTCCAGAATCCTTGGTTCAGGGCATGTAACCTAAGCCAGCTCAAGTAGGGGGAATTGCTGTGACAAAAGTATTTTGAGGGGAGGGGTCTCGAAAATATGTATTTTGAAGCTTGGAATTGCATTAGCTGTTTCACCATTATGAAATAAGCCAACCTGAGGACAAAACACACTTTAAAAGATCAGAACTGAGAATCACTGATCAAATCATACCTGAAGCCTCAAATTACACCTGAATCCTACCTTACCTTTGAACTTTCAATTACACAAGCAAGTGTGCCTGCATGGAGAAGGCAATGGCACCCCACTCCAGTACTCTTGCCTAGAAAATCCCATGGACAGAGGAGCCTGGTGGGTTGCAGTCCATGGGATCCCTAAGAGTCAGACACGACTGAACAACTTCAGTTTCATTTTTCACTTTCATTCATTGGAGAAGGAAATGGCAACCCACTCCAGTGTTCCTGCCTAGAGAATCGCAGGAACAGGGGAGCCTGGAGGGCTGCCATATATGGGGTTGCACAGAGTCGGACACAACTGAAGCAACTTATCAGTAGCAGCAGCAGTGTGCCTGCATGCATGCTAAGTTGTTTCGGTCATGTACAACTCTGCGACCCTATGTACTGTAGCCCACCAGGCTCCTCTGTCCATGGGATTTCTCAGGCAAGAAAACTGGAGTGGGTTGCCATTTCCTTCTCCAGGGGATCTTCCCAACCCAGGCATTGAACTTGGGTCTCCTGCATTGCAGGAAGATTCTTTACCATCTGAGCCACCAGGGAAGCCCAATGTTTTTGAAATGTTTTTGAAACATAAAATCAGATTTTAAAGTGAGAATCCCTGACCCCTTCCCCCAGTAGAAAGTATCACCCATTTTTTGACCCTCTATTATTAGTATAATTGTCACAGGTACTACTACATCTTCTTGCTAGATTTTAGTCCTTTCACTTCTATGTTTTTTGATATCAAACAACAATAATGATTACAAACTATTTTAACAAATAACTAAAGCACTCAGAAATGGTGTATAAGCAGCTGCATATGTGAGTCTTGAGCAACAGTTTTCAAACTCATAAGAATGTCCATCAGCAGACGAATGGATAAGAAAGCAGTGGTACATATACATAATGGAGTATTACTCAGCCATTAAAAAGAATACATTTGAATCAGTTCTAAAGAGGTGGATGAAACTGGAGCCTATTATACAGGGTGAAGTAAGCCAGAAAGAAAAACACCAATACAGTATACTAATGCATATATATGGAATTTAGAAAGATGGTAATGATAATACTGTATGTGAGACAGCAAAAGAGACACAGATGTATAGAATGGACTTTTTGGACTCTGTGGGAGAGGGAGAGAGTGGGATGATTTGGGAGAATGGCATTGAAACGTATACTATCATGTAAGAAACGAATCACCAGTCTTTGTTTGATACAGGATACAGGATGCTTGGGGCTGGTGCACGGGGAAGATCCAGAGAGATGATATGGGGTGGGAGGTGGGAGAGGGGTTCAGGATTGGGAACTCATGTACATCCATGGCGGATTCATGTTGATGTATGGCAAAACCAATGCAGTACTGTAAAGCAAAATAAAGTAAAAATAAATTAAAAAAAAATCACCTATGGAACTTTTAAAATATCAGACCTCATATCCAGGCAAATCTGAGGCAAGTAGTCATTTCATAGTTGGAAGAACTGACTTAAGAAATGTCAGCTAGTATTTCTTATATATTTTAATGGATCTAGATTCCTCAAGCTGGAACATTTTGACTCTAATAATATAGTATTTACAATAAATAATGATAGGAAATTGTCATTTATATTTTCTTGTAAGTCATTTGTGTAACTGATTATATTAATTCTTAATTTCATCAGCATAGCTTCAGTTCAGTTCAGTTGCTCAGTGGTGTCCGACTCTTTGTGACCCCATGGACTACAGCATGCCAGGCTTCCCTATCCATCACCACTCCTGGAACTTGCTCAAACTCATGTCCATCGCTTTGGTGATGCCATCCAACCATCTCATCCTCTGTCATCCCTTTCTCCTCCTGCCTTCAATCTTTCCCAGCATCAGGGTCTTTCTCAATGAATCAGTTTTTTGCATAAGTGGCCAAGTATTGGAGTTTCAGCTTCAGCATCAGTCCTTCCAGTGAATATTCAGGACTAATTTCCTTTAGGATGGACTGGTTGGATCTCCTTGCAGTCCAAGGGACTCTCAAGAGTCTTCTCCAACACCACAGTTAAAAACTACTGTAAAGTGACATTTTAAATTAGTATCATGTATTAAAAGGGGCAGAATTTTGATTTAAGATAGATCTAGATTCTAAACCTGATTACTTAGACAGTATTTAACTAAATTCCACCTATTTTTTTTTCATTTCTAAAATGGAAATAATTAGGCTCCTTCAAAAGATTTTGAGGAGAAATAAAATAATGAAAGTACACACCTACTATGTGACCAACATAGATAGCATATTAAAAAGCAGAGACACTACTTTGCCAACAAAGATCCATCTAGTCAAGGCTATGGTTTTTCCAGTAGTCATGTATGGATGTGAGAGTTGGACTGTGAAGAAAACTGAGCACCGAAGAATTGATGCTTTTGAACTGTGGTGTTGAAGACTCTTGAGAGTCCCTTGGACTGCAAGGAGATGCAACCAGTCCATTCTAAAGGAGACCAGTCCTGGGTGTTCTTTGGAAGGAATGATGCTAAATCTGAAACTCCAGTACTTTGGCCACCTCATGGTAAGAGCTGACTCACTGGAAAAGACTCTGATGCTGGGAGGGATTGGGGGCAGGAGGAGAAGGGGACGACAGAGGATGAGATGGCTGGGAGGCATCACCAACTCGATAGACGTGAGTATGAGTGGACTCTGGGAGTTGGTGATGGACAGGGAGACCTGGCGTGCTGCAATTCATGGGGTGGCAAAGAGTCAGACACGACTGAGAGACTGAACTGAACTGAACTGAACTGACACACCTACAATAGAATGTTGTATAAAGTAGAAACTAGTATATTGTAGTTGTTGTTACTTGATTTCCTTGGCTACTTAATTCTTTTACATATAATTTTAAAAAATTTTATTTATTTAGAATGGTTATGGGAAATTACCATTTTGGAAAGACTTGGTATAGTAATGATAGATCCATTAGTTTAGTTCTTTGAGCTCCAGCTAGATTGTTGGTGAAAGATAACTAAAGTCTTACTGCCTTAAACCTCCCCAGAGTAGCCTAGTGATCTTTAAAAATCTGTTGCTTGCTAGGATTTATATTTATCCTGAAACAGAAATTATGTGAAAAAGAAAATAAGGGAAAAGGTCATTATGGTGCATTATGTGTGTATTGTTGACAAGGCACAGCATTACTCACATTTAATGAAGTGATAAGACAGTGAATATGGCAATGATCAATTAAGCGTCCATCACTGTAAGCTTCCATAAAATAAGGGTCTAAAGATTGCAGGTAAAGTTATACAGTTAGATTTATTCAAATCTGTTGTATAGTATGTTATAACCATCATTCACCATAAAACTGTGCCCTCAGTTCAGTTCAGTTCAGTCGCTCAGTCCTGTCCGACTCTTTGCAACCCCATGAATCGCAGCACGCCAGGCCTCCCTGTCCATCACCAACTCCCGGAGTTCACTCAGACTCACGTCCATCGAGTCAGTGATGCCATCGGAGATATCGTAATTTACTGTCATTGGCAGTTCCTGGTCATTATATGATTAATGAAAATCCAAACTGGATAAAAGAGATTTTCTTGGGACTTAATTTTTTTTACTTATGAGGTCATTATGGAACCAGAAATTTTTTTGACATAGTTTAGTTGTCTATTTGCACAAAAGATATGTTTTAACCTCTGCTTTTCATTAACTTTTCTTTAGTTTGTGTTGTTAATAATTTCAAATACTGCCTATTATTGTGTGTTTTCTTATTGATGAGCCCTTAACCATAAACCATTAAAATATTATGTTCATTTAAAATTTATTTTCAGCATCTATTTATTAAATATATTTTGTCTCCTCCAACTTTTTATTTTGTTCAAAACAATAAGGAACTTAAAACTAAAATTCATCACTATTCAATATGAAACACAGGAAATTGCACTAGTTATATCAAGCAGAAAGAGATTTAGTACAAGGAATTAAGTGTACAAGGGAGAAGGGAATGGCAGCACACTCCAGTATTCTTCCCTGGGAAATCTTATGGACAGAGAAGCTTGGGGGACTATAGTCTATGAGGTCGCAGAGAGTTGGACACAACTTAACAACTAAATCACCACCACATTAGGTGTACAAAATCGTCAGAAAAGTGGTGTACTAAATGTCAAGGGTGATGTTACTAGTGTTCATGCTCATTGCCACAAGGAATCAGAATTCCTACCGTGGAGAATTAGGAAACTAAATTCAAAGGAATCTTCTGAATACATCTCAGCTACTCTTCAATCTTGAGGATGGTGAATGGGAGGAGAACACAAAAGTAACTTCAAACAACTCGAATCTGGGAGGTCCAAACATTAGCCTGTCATTACTGTCAGTGAAATAATGTTTTGTGTTTTCTTTCAGGTCTCATGTGAAAGCATCTCATTTATAAAATATAAAATAGATATGGGAAAAGGTGGAGGGTTGGTAATCTGGGAAATATTGCAGTGTTTCAAGCTCTTGTGATGGAGAGAGTAGCATAGGAGATAATGGAAATGTTTCCATAAGTCAGCATGCAATATCCATCACAGTCCTTTCTTTTGGCAAATAGCATCCATATCCATGCTTGTGTTTAAATTCTTAAGCATCAGCAATAACAAACACCTATTCCACCAAAGCGATTGCAGCTATCCCTCATACAAAGGGAGACCCAAAATTTTATCAGTCACAATATCTGTCTGTATCATATGTTAATTCCTCTTCTGGGAGAGCCACATGACACTTTTGATATCCTGCAGCCTAAAGACTGAACTATAAGGTAACAGCCATTAATACTTCTTCACTTAATAGGGGAAGGAGAGGGACAAAATAAAAGATTGATGTTTGCCAAATACACAAATATATACAAAGAAAGAAAGGGTGACTACATGTCTACTGCATCCCTCATGTCTCCAGTAGTTCAAATGAAGACCTTCTATAGTACCCATTTCTTGTTCATTTGTAGCCAACAAAACGTTCTGTTTTTTTTTTTTTTTTTTAATCATGGTTACTTGATGGTCCTGTGAGCCAAGACTTCGTTCTTAGTGATGGTGCTGGTACTGGATATTTGGGCTTCTTCCCTTAACTTATACTATTGGGCATGCAAGTATTTTGGAAAAGGGAATGGCAACCCACTTTAGTATTCTTGCCCAGAGAATCCCATGGACAGAGGAACCTGGCAGTCTACACTCCACTGGGTCACAAAGAGTTGCATACAACTGAATGACCAACACACACACCTGCAAGTATTTACTCAGAGGCACTCTATGAAATCCTCAAGTTTGCAGACATCTCTGTTTTGAGAAGCAGCAACTCTATTTCCCATTGATAGAATCAATCATCCAATTTATCACAATATTTCAATATGGTGATGCTAAATTTTAACAATAGTTATCATAGTACTTGTATTTTCTTTTTTTCTCCATGTTGAGTTTACATGATGCCAATATATCCATAATGGATGTTGAAATTTTCTGTTCTGATACAGGTGTAAGTCATTTTATACATTGACTTTATTTAATGATAGTTTTGTGGACGTTTTCTACTTGAAAAGATGGGTTAGCAAATTTCAAACTAAGATAGATGTGTAGTTTTACCTGGGCTAATAAGGAAAAGCATTACTTGCTAATATGGCATCCTTTTTCCTGCTCTCTCTCTCACATTGCTTTGCCAACAAAGGTCCACCTAGTCAAAGCTGTGGTTTTTCCAGTAGTCATGTATGGATGTGACAGTTGGACCACAAAGAAGGCTGAGCTCTGAAGAAGTGATACTTTTGAACTGTGGTTCTGGAGAAGACTCTTAAGAGTCTCTTGGACATCAAGGAGATTAAGTCAGTCAATCCTAAAGGAAACTAACCCTGAATATTCATTGGAAGGACTGATGGTGAAGCTGAAACTCCAATACTGTGGCCACCTGATGCGAAGAGCTAACTCATTAGAAAAGACCCTGATGCTGGGAAAGATTGAAGGCAGGATGAGAAGGGGATGACAGTGAACAAGATGGTGGTATGGTATCATTAACTCGATAACGTGGGTTTGAGCAAGCTCTGGGAGGTGGTGATGGACAAGGAAGCCTGGTGTCCTGCAGTCTATGGGATTGCAAACAACTGAACACAACTGAGCGACTGAACAACAGCTCTCACATACAAAAAAATGTCTTGAGAGATAAGGAAGTAACATAGAGTTAGATATTAACTCCTTGAGTTTAATTCCACATTATAGAGAAGACATCTTGTAGATACACCAACATGAAGTAGTCTGAAAGAATATAATTTTATTTTTCAAAGTGTGTTTTTGACATGTTATGGCATACAAGGTGAAAAGTTATTCAGAATAAGATTTTTTTTTATCTAACTTGGATATTAATTGGGCATTAACCACAAGCCTGATGTTTCTGAATAGTCTCCTTTTTCTCTGAACTATTTTCTTACAAAACTCTTATCTACATTAAAATGCTAAAGCTAAAATTTTCATCCAGAAGTTTGGAAATACAAAATATTCAGGTATTAGTACACATGTGAAAAAGTGACATGAAGGATGAATAGAATTAATCACATAAATAGATATACAGGGCTTGGAATTCAGGAAAGCATTCATGGAAAAACTATGAATATAAGAAAAAATGAAGGAAACTAAGTGTGTGTGGAAAGAAAGGAGAAGAGAACTTGTAAGATGTTGGGGAAGTAAATCAGAGCAGCTCTTTAAGGATCTTTTTAATTTAAAAACAACAACAACAACAAGCAGTGAAGAGTTTGTACTGTGTCCAGAGAACATGGAAGATATATTGGAAGAAGTAAGCCTGGGGTAAGGTACATCAGGTGGATGGTTGTTAAGAAGTCCAGACAGGAGTTGACAGTGGCCCAGACTGGGTTATTGGAAGTGGAAATCGAAAAATAGACAGATTTAACAGTTCTTTTAGAAAGTAAAATAGATAATATTTCAGTTCAGTTCAGTCGCTCAGTCATCTCCAACTCTGAGACCCCATGAACAGCAGCACGCCAGGCCTCCCTGTCCATCACCAACTCCTGGAGTCCACCCAAACTCATGTCCATCGAGTCAGTGATGCCATCCAGCCATCTCAAACTCTGTCATCCCCTTCTCCTCCTGCCCCCAATCCCTCCCAGCATCAGAGGCTTTTCCAATGAGTGAACTCTTCGCATGAGGTCGCCAAAGTACTGGAGTTTCAGCTTTAGCATCATTCCCTCCAAAGAAATCCCAGGGCTGATCTCCTTCAGAATGGACTGGCTGTATCTCCTTGCAGTCCAAGGGACTCTCAAGAGTCTTCTCCAACACCACAGTTCAAAAGCATCAATTTTTCAGCGCTCAGCTTTCTTCACATTCCAAATCTCACATCCATACATGACCACTGGAAAAACCATAGCCTTGACTAGACGGACCTTAGTTGGCAAAGTAATGTCTCTGCTTTTGAATATGCTATCTAGGTTGGTCATAACTTTTCTTCCAAGGAGTAAGCGTCTTTTAATTTCATGGCTGCAATAACCATCTGCAGTGATTTTGGGGCGAGAAAAATAAAGTCTGACACTGTTTCCATTGTTTCCCCATCTATTTCCCATGAAGTGATGGGTCCAAATGCCATGATCTTCATTTTCTGAATGTTGAGCTTTAAGACAACTTTTTCACTCTTCACTTTCACTTTTCATCAAGAGGCTTTTGAGTTCCTCTTCACTTTCTGCCATCAGGGTGGTGTCATCTGCACATCTGAGGTTATTGATATTTCTCTCGGCAATCTTGATTTCAGCTTGTGTTTCTTCCAGTCCAGCCTTTCTCATGATGTATTCTGCATATAAGTTAAATAAGCAGGGTGACAATATGCAGCCTTGACGCACTCCTTTTCCTATTTGAAACCAGTCTGTCGTTCCATGTCCCGTTCTAACTGTTGCTTCCTGACCTGCATATAGGTTTCTCAAGAGGCAGGTCAGGTGGTCTGGTATTCCCATCTCTTTCAGAACTTCCCACAGTTTATTGTGATCCACACAGTCAAAGGCTTTGGCATAGTCAATAAAACAGAAATAGATGTTTTTCTGGAACTCTCTTGCTTTTTCCATGATCCAGCGGGTGTTGGCAATTTGATCTCTGGTTCCTCTGCCTTTTCAGGACTAGTTAATTGATTGAGTGGATGGAATTGTCAAGACATTCCTTTGGATAGTGATAGGTGCAATATATAGCACAAAAGCATATTTATCTTTAATTTTGTTCTTTGGCCCATAAGGCTGGGTAACTACAACAAGAAAACAAAGGATATATATCATACACAAAAGGAAATCTACCCTAGAAGAAAACAAAGAAACAATCTATTTAAGAAAACAGGGATATATGCCATATATTCTTTCTTTAAAAAAAATTGAAGGATAGTTGGTTTACAATTTTGTGTTGACTTCAGTTGTACAGCAAAGTGATTCAGATTCTTTTTCTGCATATATATACATATATATATGTATATATATGTGTGTGTATGTATGTATGTATGTATGTGTGTGTATATATATATATATATATATATATGTATCTCCCAACCCCCAAGTTACACTTTGGTACCCCTAAGTTTGTTTTCTATGTCTATGAGTCTGTTTCTATTTAATAAATAAGCTCATTTGTGACCATTATATTCTTTTTTTCCCACTTCCTGACATGAGTACATCAACATATCCTGCCTTCACTCCCCTACTCAAAACACACAGATATTTACCAGGAAATTTTAGCAGTGGTTTCCAAATGCAAGTCTATCTATAAATGGGCTGAATCAGAATAATTTTGTAGGGAGGTATGTACAGATTTCTGGATACTGTATACTAAATAAGCAGTACTTCTGTGGAGCCCAGGAACCTACTTTTTAAACAAGTATCCCAGATATTTATGTATAGACATGTTTCTGAACCAAGGTAGTGAACTCTATATTGACCCTACTCTTTTGATACCCACTTAGTATGTGACTGCAAGAGGAAAGCAGAAAAGTGTCCTTACTGGTGACCTTGCAAAGGGTGTAGGTTCCATTTCATTTATTTTCCCCTCCAATCAAGAGTGAAGAAACTGGATAAAATGTTTCCCCCATTTATGGTTCTGCTCTATATAGCTGTGCGGAGAGAATCAAACAGAACCAAAAACAGAGTACATCTAAAATTAAGGCTTGCTTTACAATTTTTCATTCTCTCTTAAAGCAGCCTCAGCCCTTTTATTCATTCTTTGTCTAGCTTACTTTCAATGTTACTAACTGACTCCCCATGAAATACTTTATGTAAGGTAATAATTGTATAATTAAATAATGTTTCATTGTTTATAGTAAGTAAAGCAAAAGAGGGAAGCTTTTTGAGGAAGTTCAGAACTTACCTATTTTGTTCATAGGGCTTATTATGTTTATCAGTTACTTTAGTTATGTGTTGTTTATTATGATCAATGTTCATATTTAATTGATTATTAATGCATCTTGCCCTTTATTTTCCTTAACTAAATTAATGTAATAAAATATATTTAATACATAACATTTATTTTAAAATATACAGAATTTGCTAATTGTTACAATAATTCTTGCAATATTATCCGCACTCTGCACTGAACATTATCATTTCATTAGTTACAGAACTTTTTGTAGCTTATTCTGTGTATTTCCTCTATTATTTGAAATTTAAGAAATACGTTTGTTGATTGCAGGATGGCCATGAATTGCAGTTCTTGAAAATGTGATGGGAAATGAGCTTAAGGATATAAATGTATATTTAATGACATGCAGGAAGAGTAAGATTTTTATAGAGAGGGTATTTTTCTTGGCTTTTGAAGAACATCTTCTAAACACTAGTCCACTCCTACCTGTGTGAGGCCAAAGCTATGTGTTTTTTAAAATCTCTATCTTCATTCACTCATGTCATTTTGTAATTTTAAGTGCTAAGATTTTCTTTTGATTATTTAAAATAATATAGAACAACATAAATTGTTTTATACTTGGAAAACACAAATAAAGTTTTATTGTTATCAATATGCGTTAATAGTATGGAAGAAGTTCGTATTTATTTTGGTCTTACTATGAATTTCTTCCTTATCCCCTTGTCATGTAGTCCTAATCTATTTTTTATATAACTTTTCAAATTTTCCTTTTCACATTTAGATCTATACTCTATCTGGAATTAATATTTGAGTGGGGTAGCAGTTTTGTGCTGGAATCAGCTTGCAAGAGATGATCAGATGTGTCTGTTCCCAACTCTACATTCTGTGGCATCAGAGCAGTAGTTGGATTATCTATGGTGGAAGTCTTTAACCCCTCAGAAATTGGCACATGCTAAAAATCTGGCTCCAAATCCCCATGTCCCAGAGGAGGGGTCGTTAAATGTTTCCTTTCACATCATTTGAAGGTAGGAATCTAATCTGGTCTTACTTTCCATATGGAGAACCAGTTGTCACAGCATCATTTGGTGCAGCATCATCACACATCATCATCCTTTATTCACTGAGTTGTGATGCTCTCTCAATTATATACCAGAACTGCATTATGCACATATCTAAGTCTTGTCACAAACTTAACTGAACTGGAGAAAGCTGAGCTGCTAGGTGTTGGAGTAGCCAATAAAAATAACAATTCAAAATGATAGTACAGTCAAGACTTTAATCACTTACTGTGACATTATAAGCAAGAAGCTAAACCAGAGAAAGTGCAAACTCCCTTGTTCTCTTTCCCTCACCATAAAATGGTGAAGCAGTTGAGTGTTAAGTTTGGATTTGCACAGACATGGAATTAATCTCACTATCAAGGAAGCCCTGAACAAAAATTTCTACAGTTTTCTGAGCCCGAGGGCCAGGGGAGGGTGAGAGGAAAAGGCTGGGAATGGAAAAGTACTAGATATTGACTTAAAGTGGAGAAATTGTACCTCCACCTCCAGGAAGAGCTTTCAGCAAAGACACCTGAGGAAGGCTTCTGTTGAAAGTCCTCTAGAAAGAATCTTTGGAATGAAGACACCCAGGCTAGAAATGCAAGTATGTGTAAGGGGATGGGGGACCAGGGATTCTGAGTCTTCCTTCAGAGACTAATGCAGTGACAGTGCATCAAGTGTGGGGTGAGGGGGACAGCTTTCTCTGCATAAGGCCTGTCAGGTAAAGCCATTGTGGGTGTCCATGGTTGGACCTGAAAAGAACCCCATAGGTTTTTTTTTTTTTTTTTTTTTTTTTTTAGCTAGAAGCCAGACTCCTTAAATCTGTTTCTTTATTATTATGCCACTTTGTTCTATTTTTCTATCCCTGGGTTGTTGCTAAAAATTTCAATCTATATACATTTATATTTCTGGATATTTGGGAAGGTGATTCAATTTTCTCCTTCCTCTTCTTGTTCTACTTCATTTATTTATGGACCCATTTTTATTTGGATTATCTTCTGTAGGAAGGAGCTTCCCTGGTAGCTCAGTTGATAAAGAATCCCCCTGCAATGCAGGAAAACCGGGTTTGATTCCTGGCTTGGGAAGATGCCCTGGAGAAGGGATAGGTTACCCACTGCAGTAGGAATGTTGTGAGAAAAGTCCCTTACAGAGCTTTATGCATTTATATCCACCATGTATTGTTACTTTTCTTTGTGTGCGTGCTCAGTCATGTCCGAAAACTTGTGACTCCCTAGACTGTACGTGCCAGACTCCGCTGTCCATGGTATTGTCTAGGCAAGAATACTGGAGTGGGTTCCTATTTCCTTCCCCAGGGGATTTATCTGACCTAGGGATCGAATATGAGTCTCCTGCTTGGCAGGTGGATTCTTTACCACTGTGCCACCTGGGAAGCCCCACTAGTTGATGACGTTTTTGTTTTTATTAATCCACTATTTATTCTTGGTTATTCTTAACATAAAATCAATACCGTGACTTTAAAATTCATTAAACCTGTGCTCCCACGTGAATTGAAAACCAAGCTCTGTCTGGAAAGAATCTTTTACTTAAATATTCTAATCCAAATTTCTTAAATGTAACAAGATGTATGTGTCAATACTCTGCCACATAAGTAAATTTAAAAGAATTAAATATTTTTAAATTAAATGTTTTAAATAAAGAACTTTATTTAATTTTTATACTGATTTTCTTTTATGCCATGAAAATATGGTTGACTATGTGGCTCAGATCATGAACTCCTTATTGCCAAATTCAGACTTAAATTGAAGAAAGTGGGGAAAACCACTAGACCATTCATGTATGACCTAAATCAAATCCCTTATGATTATACAGTGGAACTGAGAACTAGATTTAAGGGACTAGATCTGATAGAGAGAGGGCCTGATGAACTATGGACAGAGGTTCGTGATATTATATAGGAGACAGGGATCAAGACCATCCCCAAGAAAAAGAAATGCGAAAAAGCAAAATTGCTGTCTGAGGAGGCCTTACAAATAGCTGTGAAAAGAAGAGAAGTGAAAAGCAAAGGAGAAAAGGAAAGATACACCCATTTAAATGCAGAGTTCCAAAGAATAGCAAGGAGGGATAAGAAAGCCTTCCTCAGCAATCAATGCAAAGAAATGGAGGAAACAAAAGAATGGGAAAGACTAGAGATCTCTTCAAAAAATTTAGAGATACCAAGGGAACATTTCATGCAAAGATGGACTTGATAATGGACAGAAATGGTATGGACCTGACAGAAGCAGAAGATATTAAGAAGAGGTGACAAGAATACACAGAAGAACTGTACAAAAAAGATCTTCACAACCCAGATAATCACGATGGTGTGATCACTCACCTAGACCCAGACATCCTGGAATGTGAAATCAAGTGGGCCTTAGGAAGCATCACTAAGAACAAAGCTAGTGGAGGTGATGGAATTCCAGTTGAGCTATTTCAAATCATAAAAGATGATGCTCTGAAAGTGCTGCCCTCAATACATCAGCAAATTTGGAAAACTCAGCAGTGGCCACAGGACTGGAAAAGGTCAGTTTTCATTCCAAGCCCAAAGAAAGGCAATGCCAAAGAATGCTTAAACTACCTCGCAATTGCACTCATCTCACACGTTAGTAAAGTAATGCTCAAAATTCTCCAAGCCAGGTTTCAGCAATACTTGAACCATGAACTTCCATATGTTGAAGCTGGTTTTAGAAAAGGCAGAGGAACCGGAGATCAAATTGCCAATATCACTTGGATCATCGAAAAAGCAAGAGAGTTTCAAAGAAACATCTATTTCTGCTTTTTTGACTATGTCAAAGCCTTTGACTGTGTGGATCACAATAAACTGTGGAAGATTCTGAAAAAGATGGGAATACCAGACCACCTCACCTGCCTCTTGAACAACCTATATGCAGGTCAGGAAGCAACACTTAGAACTGGACATGGAATGACAGACTGGTTTCAAATAGGAAAAGGAGTACGTCAAGGCTGCATATTGTCACCCTGCTTATTTAACTCATATGCAGAATACATCATGAGAAAGGCTGGCCTGGATGAAACACAAGCTGGAATCAAGATTGCTGGGAGAAATATCAATAACCTCAGATATGCAGATGCTGCTGCTGCTGCTGCTGCTGCTAAGTCACTTCAGTCGTGTCTGACTCTGTCGGACCCCACAGATGGCAGTCCACCAGGCTCTCCCGTCCCTGGGATTCTCCAGGCAAGAACACTGGAGTGGGTTGCCATTTCCTTCTCCAATGCATGAAAATGAAAAATGAAAGTGAAGTCGTTCAGTCGTGTCCGACTCTTTGTGACCTCATGGACTGCAGCCTATCAGGCTCCTCCATCCATGGGATTTTCCAGGCAAGAGGACTGGAGTGGGGTGCCATTGTCTTCTCCAGATATGCAGATGACACCATCCTTATGGAAGAAAGTGAAGAAGAACTGAAGAGCCTCTTGATGAAAGTGAAAGAGGAGAGTGAAAAAGTTGGCTTAAAGCTCAACATTCAGAAAATTAAGATCATGACATCCAGTCCCATCACTTCATGGCAAATAGATGGGGAAAAAGTGGCTGACTTTATTTTTGGGGGCTCCAAAAATTGCTGCAGATGATGATTGCAACCATGAAATTCAAAGACTCTTACTCCTTGGAAGGAAAGTTATGAGCAACCTAGACAGCATATTAAAAAACAGAGACATTACTTTGCCAATCAAGGTTCATCTAGTCAAGACTGTGGTTTTTACAATAGTCATGTATGGATGTGAGAGTTGGACTATAAAGAAAGCTGAGCTCTGAAAAATTGATGCTTTTGAACTGTGGTGTTGGAGAAAACTCTTGAGAGTCCTTTGGACTGTAAGGAGATTCAACCAGTCCATTTTAAAGGAAATCAGTCCTGGGTGTTCATTGGAAGGACTGATGTTGAAGCTGAAACTCCAATACTTTGGCCACCTGATGCGAAGAGCTGACTCATTGGAAAAGACCCTGATGCTGGGAAAGATTGAGGACAGGAGGAGAAGGGGATGACAGAGGATGAGATGGTTGGATGGCATCACTGATCAATGGACATGAGTTTGGGCATGCTTTGGGAGTTCATGATGGACAGGGAGGCCTGGTGTGCTGCAGTTCATGGGGTTGCAAAGAGTCAGACACGACTGAGTGACTGAACTGAAATGATGTTTGTCTACAGAAGTTGTAAGCATTTATTCTTAACTGGTTTTACTCAGTTGGTAAATTAGTTAATGATCAGGGAATATTTGAAATTATGTCCCATGCCCAAAACATTCTGTAATCACTCTTTCTTGGCAATTTAGGGATAAGGCTGACTTGTTGGGTCATTAGGAAGTGTGACAGAAGTGTTTATAGAAGGTAAAAATATTGAAAGCTGTGAATTTAAAACAAGGGATGAGTTGATCAAAATAAAATGTAAATCTTGAAATATGTGTTCCATTTATTAAAATGATATATACTTTGTTTTCGGTCCTAATCTAAATTTTGTAGTATCATCTTCATCAGGTCAAGAATGATTATATCAGGCTACTAACTTTGCATCATTAATGAGTGTTTTGTGTAGGAAATAGAACATGATTGTTAAAGAATCATGGCAGTTAGTAGTAATTAGTGAACATTTTCTATTTACAAATTTCTCTTTCCTTAGAACTCAGCATGATGGAAAGGCTTAAGCTGGAAAATAAGTGTTTTCTTTAAAAATATTATTTAAGTTTTATGAAATTTGTACAGTTAGTCCTCCATATCCACAGGCTCTGTATCTGTGGATTCAATCAGGCACAGATAGAAAGTATTTGGAACAAAAATCCCTGAAAGTTCCAAGAAGCAAAACTTGAATTTGTTGGATGATGGCAACTATTTACATAGCATTTACATTGTATTTACAACTATTTGCATTTCATTGTATTGTTATTTAGTCGCTAAGTCATATCTGACTTTTTTGCAACCCTATAGACTGTAGCATGCCAGGTTCCTCTGACTATGGGATTTCCCAGGCAAGAATACTAGAGTGAGTTGCCATTTTCTTCTCCTGGGGGTCTTCCCAACCCAAGGATCGAATCCGGGTCTCCTGCATTGGCAAGCAGATTCTTAACCACTAAGCCACCAGAGAAGACCTTCATTGTATAAGGTGATATAATTAACCTAGAGATGATTTAAAGTTGATGGAAGGGTGTGCATAAGTTATATGCAAATACTATATCATTTTATTTTATTATTATTATTTTGCCATGCAACATGTAGGATCTTAGTTTCTTGACCAGGGCACAAATCTGTGACCACTGCATTGAAAGCACTTGACTACCAGGGAAGTTCCAACTATTTATTTTATATAAGGCACTTGGGCATCTGTAGATGTTGGTATCCACAGAGTCCTGGAACCAATACTCCATGGATATTGAGGGACAACTGTTTTAATTATTGGAGCATTTGGTATAATTGTAATTTATTATAATGTTCCTCTATAACAGTGTAGCAAGACTCTATGAAGAATTTTAATAATTAAATTTTTCCAAGGACAAAGTTTCACAAAATTATAGCAAAAATGTTTAATATGTGGCCAGGATAAGGTAATTTATAGACTGTTCTAACCAAATTCAGCAATATTTCATGTGCCTGATCAGTGATGAAACTTTTAAATGAGATTCTTGGGTCTCTTGAATTAATGAAATATTTTGTGCAGTATTTTATTGAAATTCTGCCATTAGCTTTAGGACTCTTGTGTGGTAGAAAGAACATTTGACCAGCTCAAGAAAATCATTTCTAGTCCATATTTGATACCCGTTCACTAATTATGTTGCATTGGACAAAATACCTTGCCTTGCCTTTCATCTGTAAGATGAAACATAAATTCCTTCTATGAACTATATCTCATCAGGAAAAAAAAATGCTGCATAATATGCTCTATCTTCTATTATTCAAGCAATCAACCTTTATTTATTGTGGGGGAGCCTGGTGGGCTGACGTCTATGGGGTCGCACAGGGTCGGACATGACTGAAGCGACTTAGCAGCAGCAGCATTCCACCCACCTGCTGGGAACCAAGGTATCATTTTGTTTCTTGGCTGTGTATTAGAACCACTGGTTAGCTGTTTTAAAACTAGATTCCTTAAGCCCCATCCTAGACTTTTTTAAAAATATCTTTATTCATTTATTTATTTGACTGTGCCAAGTCTTAGTTGAAGCATGTGGGATCTTGAGTTGCAGCATGCAAACTCTTAGATGCAGCAGGTGGGATCTATTCCCTGACCAGGGACCAACCCAGACCCCCTGCATTGGGAGTGCTGAGTCTTAGCCACTGGACTGCCAGTGAAGTTCCTAGCCTTCATGAGTTAGAAAATCTTGGTGTTACACTGTGGGATCTATATTAAAAAAAAAAAAAAAACAACTTCCCAGATGCTTCATTCTTATCTGTAACTGAGTTAAGTATAACTCCCGTAGGGCATGAAGAGTAATGAATAAATTATGCAAAAAATTTTAACCTAGTTGAGGATATAAGTTCAGTACTGAATATAAAGGAAAGGCTAAAATATATGTAAATGTAAGTATTAGAGAACGGTCACAATAAGTAAGTGGAGTAAGTTGGGGATGAAGGGTTTAAATTGAATTGAAGTTGGAAAAGGGAGGGAAAAAGAAAAATTATTTTCAGGAAGGGAAATTTGAGTAGTGATGGCATAAAGATGAAATAAGATTAGTTGGCTTTTACTACAGTGAAGTCTGACCAGATTAGAGAGAAAGCCTGGTGAAAATAAGAAATCTGCTTTCTGGCTTCTTAAGGTCTTTGGTTGTTGTCTGATCAATTTCTTAAAAAAAATGTATTTAATTTGTTATTACAATTACATATAGTGATTTAATCACGTGTTATAAATAATATATTAAAGTGTTCTCTTTTCTATTTCATTAATAATGTTATTTTAGTACTTTATATGCATCTTTGACACATACGAGCTCTTTTGTGTCTTGTTTTTTTTGGCTCAATATTATGTTTATGAGTTTCACTCATGTTGCAAATATCTGTAGTTAATTCATTTTCATCATTAAATAACATTCAGTTGGATGAATAGTCCACAGATAATGTATCAGTTCTACTGTTCATGGATGGACATTTGACCTGTTTTCAATTATTGGCTATTTCAAACAGTGCTGCTCTTTACCTGTTGTGGGAGGGGAATTGATGAATCACAGGAAACGAGTATTTTCAACTTCAATAGATAACGGCAGTCTAGATTCTAAAATGGTTTTCATATTACCACCAACAGTATGTGAAAATTCCACAACCCATGTGGAATTGTGTATCTTTTAATTTTTGCCAAGCAAATATGTTTGTTATAGCATGAATCTGTTCCCTGTTGACTAATAATGTTGAGCATCTTTTCAAAAGTTTATTGGTCATTCAGATATCCTCTTTTGAAAAGTGTCTGTTCAAAACTCTTACCCTTTTTTCTGGTATTTTTTACTTTTTTTGTAAGTATTTTTTAATATATCCCGAATATGAGTCTCTTGTTAGTTATATGTGTTGCAAATATCTTTTCTCACCATTAGTTTACCCCTTTACTCTCTTAATTGAGTCTTTTGCTGAATAGAAATTCTTAGTTGTAATGTAATATACTTTATCCATCGACCTTTTAAAGCTTTATGATTCCTGCTTAAGAAATTCTCTCCTACCCCAAGATCATGAAGATATCATATGTTTATGATCTAGAAGCTTCATTGTTTTACTTCTCAAATTTAGACATACAATTACTTTCCTGCTTTGATTATTATCATTGTTCTTACCTGTAGCTACTGAATTCTTCCTCTAATTATACTAAATACTTACTTTTCTAGATACTCTTTCTGATTTTCTTGTATTATCTGCTTGTCTTCCTAGTTTTAATCCTTTCTAAATCACTATGAGGAATTCAATATAAAAATTATATTTACCTATTTCTTTAAATTGGCCAGCAAGTTCAAGTGAAATGTTTCATTTGGTGTTTGCCATTTAGACACAACTTGGATAAACTTGACCCAAGGTCTCTAAAAAATAATTAAATCTTCTCTTTCCTGATCATGAGGTTATTCCTTTTAATTTAATTTAATGAATTTAATTAATTAATGAATAATTTTAATAAATTTAATTTAATTTAATGAAATTTAATTTAATGTTACATAGTGAAGAGTACATATTTTAATCCACACAGGGGAAAATTTCATTCTAGTGCTAGGTATGATAGAATAATGGGGTTTCCCAGGTGGCGCTAGTGGTAAAGAACTCGCCTGCCAATACAGGAGACAAGAGACCCGTGTTTGATCCCTGGGTCTGGAAGATTCCCTGGAGGAGGGCATGGAAACCCACTCTGGTATTCTTGCCTAGAGAATCCCATGGATTGAGGAGCCTGAAGGGCTGTGATTCATAGGGTCACAGAGTCAGACACGAATGAAGTGAATTTGGGTGGACAATGACAGAATAATAGTATTTGGGACAGTTAATAAGTCTGAGCTACCAGAAGTCGACATATCTGAATTTGAAGCAAAATGATTCTCTCAGCTATTATCCTAATAGATTGTAGATTTTGTGAAAGTGTTTAGTGGATGAATGACCATGTAAAAGCCCTCTGCATGCTCCTACTCCCCTCTCCTACTCATTTAATCAATGGTGATAATACTAGCAACTTTCCCTTTGGCATGTCCTTAAACAGAGTTTATGAATATCTGACAATATTAAAAGCATGAAGAATTATGATGGAGAATATGCCTTTCCAGTTGAATACTTGAAGAGTGTTGGCTTGATTATCTTTTTTGCTCTGGCTGTTTTGTTTTGATTGTGTAAAAACTATCATCATCCAAATTTCTGTTCCATTTCATGAAGGGGCAGATATTCCTTGTAGCATCCTTCATGCTATTTGTGCATCCAATTGATTGCAGCTGTATCCAGAAGAAAGGGAACAAATGTTTTGCTGATTCTACTGCCAAGAAGTAGATTAAATTTGGAAACATATCATTGATGAGTGATTAAAATTCAGAAACATAGGATTTGCTAACTTAAAGCCAGGAAGCAAAGATAAGAAATATCACTGTGCTTTCAGACAAGGTTCTGGTTTAGGTGACTATAGTCTGAATATTTAGACTTAACATTTAATGGAAAAGGTTTATTTTTAAATCATTTTTGTTCATTTCTAGAGAATTGATTCCTTTCTGTAGTGGCATATTTGTTATCTTTTTCAAAGCCATTGTTTATATACATTAAAAGCAAGACACATCTGTTTGCAAAAAGTTTACATCTGAAAACTACCTGTGTGCATGCCCTCCCCCACTACAAACACACATATACACAGAGTTGTATTTTAAATGTGTTTTGTGAAATGACAGTAGAAAAGGGGGTTTTCTGAATCAGGTTTTATGAGATAAGAATAAAAATCCATTTCATTTTAAATGTATTGTGCCAGAGTAATTTCTCAAAACAAACAGAAAATGTAATCTGTTTACTTGTTAACTTTAGAACTTTGAGTATCATTTATTTTAGGATACCTAGGTCTCAGACATGGGAAAAGTCCCTAAACCTCTTTTCAAATGATGTTCTTGCCTTGCTTTTTCTCTTCCTCTGTTGTTGGAGATTTGGCCTAACTCTGTAGAGTGCTTGATTATCTCTATTTGAAGGGCTTCTCTCGTCAGAAGAGATGTGTTATCGATCATCATGCTGTCAGAGATCCATGCCTATTCAATTTGATGAAGGCACTGGCAATATTTGAGGCTGGATGGATATCCTGAAGGTTTCTCAGAGAAAGCTGACAAATACTTGGCAGAGTGGTCACCGTTTCTAACAGATTTTATCAGCACTGCTGTTTCAGATGGAGGAACATTTAAACACCAAAAGGGTATACGGAATACCAGAGCTGCAGAACTGGCATTATTGCATACATTTGTGAGAGAACTTTGGAATGAACTTGCAACAATCATCAAACAGCTTCAATCAACACCCATGTCATGGGAACACATTTTTCTCCTTACTGCAACATGTCAAAACAAAAACTCATCACCAGAGGCCAATGGGAAAACTGTATGAATCCCAGGATTTAGATAATTGGGTAAGGTTTTGAGGGTCCATTTGAGAGTGCACATTAAAAAAAATAATGTACTGAGTGTGAGACACGTGCATGCTTAAAATGCCCCCTCTTCTACTTTAGAGCTAGTAGATAGCTTTTCAGTAAATGCCAGCTTTTCTTCTCTTAATAGCTTACCTCTGATTTCTCCTTTCTTTGTCAATACTCTAGCTGTTTTTCAAGGCTTAGTTGGCAAAACAGAAGATAATTACATCTTTTCCCTGAGACTTGTGTCATAATTTGACTTTTGTGGATGGACCCTCGTATCAGGGTCAAAGAAGAGTGCTATAGGGATCTGGGAGTTTCTGTAACATAGACAGCAGTTCCTTTCTGGAATGAGCTGCTTATATCTGTTATATCATCCCTTAAAAACGTATATCAAAATGACATGGAGAATTTAGGTGAATAGAAACATAATCTGGGATTCCCTGGTGGCTCAGTGGTAAAGAATCTGCCTGCAGTGAAGGAGAACTGGGGTTTGATCCCTGGGTCAGGAAGATCCCCTGGAGAAGGAAATGGCAATCCATTCCAGTATTCTTGCCTGGGAAATCCCATGGACAGAGGAGCCTGGACATGACTGAGCATGTATGCAAAGCAAAGTAATGATACATGATGAGTATAAATACATAAAGTTTATCAGAAATCACCATGTTCTTTACCGGAAAAAAAAAATCACTTCCAAATATAGACCACGGTGAATGAGAGTTTTAGGTAATCTACTATTAGATGAAGATTTGCATTAGATTTCTTTAGATCAAAGGAGATAATTAGAATTCCCTTGTTTGGTACAGAAAAAATAGAAATTACTTTGAAGAATTGAATTTTTATTTATCAAAAAAAGATTTTTGTAATATTTAGCAACATAATTAAACCAAGACTAATCTTGTAGTTAATGACATTAGTATGGTGGCCAATAGTGAGCGATAAGCAATAAAATCTGGAATGATGCCCCTCCTTCAAAATCAGGACTTAAAAGTAGATCACCATTGACTAGATAAAGCTCCATGAACAGTGAGATGTTTAACAGTCTTTCCAAATATTTGGAAGAAAATATTTGTTTGCAGATAATCTCTAGATGAAATAAAATCTACAACTTGCTATGGCTATGAAACAGTAGAATTTCTTCATGTCATTTAATCTATAAAAATTCTAACTAACTGTCCTTTCCCTGATTGAGTGGTCTTGACATCCTTGGTAAAGATCATTTGACCAAAAAGTTAGGGTATATTTCTGGGCTCTCTATTTTATTCCATTGATGTATTTATCTGTCTTTATTCCAGCACCACAGAGTTTTGATTACTGTAGTTTTGTAACATATTTTGAAATCAAGAAGTGTGAGTCTTCCAACTTTGTTATTCTTTTTCAAATTATTTTTGCTATTTGGAGTCCCTTGAGGTTTCATATTAATTTTGAAATTTTAAAAATTTCTATAAAAATGTCATTGGGTTACTGATAAGAATTGCTTTGAATCTGTAGATTGCTTTGTGTAGTATGGATATTTTAACATTAGTCTCCCAATCCATAAACATGAGGTATCTTTCTGTTTACTTTTTTGTCTTCTTTAAATCTTTTCAGAATTATTTTGAGGTTTTCAGTGTACAAGTCTTTCACCCCTTTGGTAAGATTTACTCCTGAGTATTTTATTCTTTTTGATGCTATTTTGAATAGAATTTTCTTGATTTCCTTTTTGGACAGGTAATTGATAGTGTACAGAAACATAACTGATTTTCATATGGTGATTAGTTCTGGTTTTGTGTGTGTGTGTGTGTGTGTGTGTGTGTGTGTGTGTAGTCTTCAGAGTTTTTCTACATATAAGATCATTCATCTGCAATCAGGGATAATTTTACTTCTTTTTTTTTCAGATTTGCATGCATGCTTAGTCATTCAGTCATGTCCTACTCTTTGTGACCCCATGGACTGTAGCCTGCCAGGCTCCTCTGTCCATGGGATTCTACAGGCAAGAATACTAGAGTACATTGCCATTTCCTCCTCCAGGGGATTTTCCAAACCCAGGGATCAAACCTAAATCTCCTGCATTGCAGGCATATTCTTTACCACTGTGCCACCTGGGAAGCTTTTTCAGATTTGGTTGCCTTTTATTTCTTTTCTTGCCAATCACTCTGGCTAGGACAGTCAGTGCTATGTTCAATAGAAGTGGCAGGAATAAGCATCTTTGCCTTGTCCCAGATTTTAGAGGAAAAGCTTTCAATTTCTCAGTATTGAGTATATTAGCTGTGGGTTTTTCATATATGGTCTTTATAGTGTTGAGGTAAATTCCTTCTATACACTTAATTTGTTGACAGTTTTTAGCATGAAAATATGTTAAATTTTGTCACTTGCTCTTTCTGCATCTATTGAGATGATCTTATGATTTTATCTATCATTCTATTAATGCAGCATATCACAATGATTGTTTTGTATGTGTTGAAACATCCTTGAATCCCAGGATAAATCCCTTTTGGCCATGGTGCATGATCCTTTTAATGTGCTGTTCAGTTTGGTTTGCTAATATTTTGTTGAAGATTTTGCATCCATGTTTATCAGAGATATTGGTCTGTAGTGTTTTACTGGTATCTTTGCCTGGTATGGTATCAGAGTGATGCTGGCCTCATAAAATGGGTTTTCAGTTTTCCCTCATCTTCTGTCTTTTGGAAGAGTATAACAAAGATTAATATTAATTCTTGGCTTATTTGGTAGAATTCACCTGTGAAGGCATTTGGTCCTGGAATTTTCTTTGCTGGGAAATTTTTTATTACTGATTCAATCTCCTTTTTATTGGTCTGTTTGGGCTTTTTGTCTTTTTGTGATTCAATCTTGATATATTGTATGTGTCTAGGAATTTATCCATTTTATCTAGGCTGTCCAATTTTTTGGCATACAATTACTAATAATAGCTGCTTTTGATCTTTTATTTCTATGCTATCTGTTGCAGTGTTGTAAAGGTTGTAAAGCCTGTAGCTTCTTAGCCCACCAATTTGCTGATGTCTCCTTGTATTTACACATCATATATGTGTGTGTATATTTAATATTGTTTTATTTTGCATTTTAAATAAATAGTATATCATATACACATATGAGCATATATCTTGCTGAAATTTGCCTTTTAAATGCATAATGGTTTTGAGATTTATCCATGTAAAATATACAGCTCTAGTTCATTCATTCATTTTTTTTGTTGTTTCACAGTATTCTGTTATATGAATATGCTTCTATTTATTCAATCGATTCCTGTTGCTGTGAGTTTAAATTGTTTTCTCTCTGTCACTATTGCAATGTTACAATGAGAAAGATTCACATTTGTGACAGTTTTCTAGGTTTTATAGCAAAAAGTAGACTTGCAGAGTCACACACTATACATGTCTTCAAATATAGTAGCTATTCCCAAATTTCTCCCCTAATGGATATACAATTTGCACTCCTGTAAGCAGAGTATGATAATTTCTCTCCTTCTGCATTCTCACTAATTGGTATTTTGCATTCAATTTTTATGAATTTGAGGAATATAAAATCACATCTTAATTTGCATTTACATCATTAATGATGAGATTGAACCCATGTTATCTGGCTATTGGTATTTTCTATTCTATAAAATTCCTGTTAGCACAAATTTTATAAGCATAAATTTAGGGTTATATTACTAAAATTTAAGGTTGTCTTGCTTAAAACGTTATACTGGTGTTGCATGAGATGATACATAGGTAACCAAAATAGCTATAAGTTCTCCAGTTTTCTGGATTCACTTTTTTCCCCTATCCTTTCCTTTACTTCTGTGCTTAGGCAAATTAAATTTATTCCCACATTTCATATATTGTTGGACTATCATCAAGCTC
Organism: Capricornis sumatraensis; assembly: GCF_032405125.1. NCBI lineage: Eukaryota > Metazoa > Chordata > Mammalia > Artiodactyla > Bovidae > Capricornis > Capricornis sumatraensis. The sequence goes on along the minus strand of NC_091092.1, from coordinate 3,261,212 downwards.
CACAATATTTCTAAGTATTCATGAAAAGAGCAGATACGTGCATGTGTGTGTGTGTGTGGTTTGTTTATGCAGAATAGTGTTCTGCTTTCCTATTACTCTCTCCAAATTGTTAGTGAACATTTGTTTCCAGATTCCTGGTGTCATTTTGTTTCCTGTATCTGCTACACAGTGTCTGGTCTATATTATTCTAATTAAGGAAATTAATCTAGTTAATCTCTTCTTTAAAAAGAGTTTATCAAAAAGCTGCTGTGTATAACCAAAATGCATGGGATGATTTACAGAAATGATAGGTAATTTTGCCCCAGAAGGGAAAGTATCTAATGAAAGTTAGATATCACTATTCCAAAAATTTTACTGGCAGTTTCCTTTAACTGAGAAATGTAACGTGTCTGCCCTTAGGAACAGATCTGCTGACATTTTGCTAGACTCCCAGAGCCACCTCTCATCTCTTTCCTTGATGATTTCTCTGATATTCTTTGAATTTCACTTTCAATCCTCTGATAACAAATCCCAAGTTATTGTTCTGCAGTGCACAGATTATATATTTGTTTGTGTCTCAAATCTCTCAAATTATTGCGGGAGGAACATTCTGGGTCAGGAATGGCTTAGTTTCAACTACAAGGGCCAATCATGAAGTGTTCTTAAAGCAAAATGTACAATCTAACCTGAATATATGCAGCCCCGAATCCCCAACATATTTAAAATTTACTGGAAAAAACAGTGGTAAAATATTTATTTATACTAGAGAGCCAAGCCAGTGTAATAAGGTAAGAAATAAGTATTACAAAGCATAAAGATGTGAAAGGAAAAAGAAAAATAACTATTAACATACATTATTAATTTTAATGTAAAATATTATATTAAAATATAATGTTTAAACAAAAATATGACTCATGTTAATAATAAATACAAGTCAAATATTTATTCGACTCATTAATTAAAGAGGGATCTGGTAAGTTTTCAACAGTGGTGCAAAAGGAAAATTGAGAAACAAAGATTTATATAGTCAAAGTCCTACTAAGACAAATTTGCTAATAAATGCAAAATAGTTAATATCCCAAATACAAATAAATTGTATTTATCTTTTCTATTGGGTAGAAATGAATTGCATCTGGCTGGATAAAATTCATGTGCATGCCATGAACAGGAATCATTTGCATTATCCTCTGACAAGAATTATTTTAATTGTTATTATTTTTTCTACAAGGTAACTTCTACCTCTGTAAAGATAAAAAATGACAATCAATAGAATCATTCAGAGGTTCAGGCATACCTTGTTTTCTTATGCTTCATTGTATTCTACTTCACAGATACTGAATTTTTACAAACTGAAATTTTCTGGCAATCCTGTATGTAGTTGAGTAAGTCTATCAGTTAGCCAAATTGTCAATACAAAGGAAAATTTCTTAAAGAAAATTAAAAATGCTAGTCTAGTGAACACACAAATGAAAAGAAAGTGAAATGGGCTTATTGCAAATGTGGAGAAAATTTTAATGATCTAGATAGTAGATCAAACCAGCCACAACATTCCCTTAAACCAAAGGCTAATCCAAACCAAGGCCCTAACTCTCTTCAATTCTATGAAGGCTGAAAGAGATGAAGAAATTGAAAAATAATGGCAAAACCAATACAATATTGTAAAGTAATAAGCCTCCAATTAAAATAAATAAATTAAAAAAAACTGTTTGAAGCCAGTAGATATTGGTTCATGATGTTTAAGGAAAGAAGTTGGCTCTATAACATGAAAGTACAAGGAGAAGCAACAGATCCTGATGTTGAAGATGCAGCAAGTTTCCCAGAATATCTAGCTAGTAGAGTGAAGGTGGCTATACTACACAACAGGTTTTTGATGTAGATGAAAGAGCCTTCTTTTGCAAGTAGATCCCATCTAGGACTTTTTTAGCTAGAGAGGAGAAGTCAATACCTGACTTCAAAGCTTCAAATGATCAGCTGACTCTCTTGTTAGGGGCTAATGCACCTGATGATTTTAAGTTGAAGACAGTGTTCATTTACCATTCTAAAAATCCTAGACCCTTAAGAGTTACACTAAATCTACCACTCTGACTGTACTCTCTAAATGGAACAACAGAGCCTGGATAAGAGCACATACATGTTTATAACATATATGATAAACATTAAAAAGTGACTATTTTATGACCACAGTTGAGATCATGAAAAAGATTCCTTTCAAATTATTACTGCTCATTGACAATATATGTGGTCTCCCATGATCTCTGATGGGGATGGACAAAGAGATTAATATTGTTTTCATGCCTGCTAACATGGTATCTGCAAAGAGTCGGACATGACTGAGCAACTGAACTGAACTGAACACGGTATCCATTCTGCAGCCTATGGATCAACAAGTAATTTTGACTTTCAAGTCTTATTATTTCATAAGGCTATAGCTGCCATAAAGAGTATTTCCTCTGATGGATCTGGGCAACATAAATTGAAAACTTTCTGGAAAGCATTCACCATACTAGATGCCATTAAGAACACTCATGATACATGGGAAGAAGTCAAAATAGCAATGTTCACAGAATTTTGAAAGAAGCTGATTCCAGCCCTCATGGATGACTTTGAGGGAGGCAGAACTCCAGCGGAAGTTACTGCATATGTGGAAATATAGAAAGAGAACTAGAATTCTAAGCAGAGCCTGAAGATGTGATTGAATCCCTGAAATCTCATGATAAAACTTGAAAGAATAAGGAGTTGCTTCATATGGATGAGCAAAGGAAGTGGTTTCTTGACATGGAAACTTCTGGTGAAACCACTGTGAAGATTTTTGAATGACAACAAAGAATTCAGAATATCTCTTAAACTTAGCTGCTAAACGAGAAGTAGGGTTTTAGAGGATTGACTCCAATTATGAAAGAAGTTCTACTGTGGGTAAGTGTTATCAAATAGCATTGCATGCTACAGAGGAATCATTCATGAGAAGAAGAATAAACTGATGGGGCAAAATTTATTGTTGTCTTATAGGAATAATTTTCCCTAGCCACCCCAGTCTTCAGCAACAACCACCCTTATTGGTGAGCAGCCATCAACATCAAGGCAAGAACCTTCACCAGCAAAAAAATTATAATTTGCTGGAGGCTCAGATTATGGTTAGCATTTTTTATCAATAAAATATTTTTAATGAAGATGTGCATTTTTTAGACATAATGCTATTGCACACTTTATAGTATAAAGAAAACTTTTACATGACCTGGGAAATGAAAAAAAATTCACATGATTCATTTTATTGAGATATTCGTTGTATTGCTGTGGTCTGGAGCTGAATCTACAGTATCTTTGATGTCTACTTGTATATTTATACTTTAAACAGATAATCCCCAGAGGTTCTGCTAAACTAGGAATCTGAAATCTCTAGCTCTATAGCCAAATCTGTTTTTATAAGTAAAGTGTTATTGTTACACAGCCACAGTCTGTGTTGTCCATAGTTGCTTTTGGAACATAGTGACAGATTTTAGTGGTTGTCACAGAGGTTGTATGCTCCTAATCCTAAAATATTTACTATTTTACCTTTTACAGAAAAAAAATTGCTAACCCTTGCACAAGACATTACACAGAACTCCATTGAAAAGGCATCCAGCCATCTCTTTTACCCATTTCCAAAATTTGGATGAATATTCTTTAAAATCCTATTGGTATTGAAATAGAGTGAAATTAGCAATGTCACAACGTACAAATCAAAATGGAAAAAGTGTATCTCTATATAGTAGCATAAAACAATTGGAAAATAAATATTAGGGACAGAAGGGTGAGTGTGGCTATAAAGGGGTAGCACAAAGGAGCCTTTTGGTGATGGAAGAGTTCTAGATCTTGACAGAGTTTATGGTTTCATGAATTGACACATGTGATAAGCCTGCATCAAACTACACACACACATACAATTACGTGTAAAACTGGTGAAGTCTTAATAAGCTCTGTGGATTATACCAAAGTCTCTTTCCTGGTTTTGATATTATTGTGCTATCATTATTCAAGATGTCACTATTGGGGGAAGTTGTGAGAAGTATACATAGGATCATGTATTTATTTGAAAAGTCCTATAAGTTTATATTTCAAAATAAAAACTACATATATGCTCAAAAAATCATAGTTTTCACAAAAGAGTTGTTCTAGAATGTTCGTACCAGCTTTACTAACAATAGCAAAAACCTGGAAACAACTCAAATTTCCATCATCAGGAGAATGGATAGAGGGATTATAGTATATTCATTAATGGAATACTACTCAATAATGGAAAGAACTTCTGATACATGGAATAACATCAACAAATCACATGGATATTATGTTCAGGAAAAGCTGAACTCAAATATATCCATACTATGTGATGCATATGTAGCTCTAAAACAGGTTAGGAAAACAATATAAGAAATGACATATGGTTGTATTCAGGTAAAGGTGGGGTGGTGGGATTGATTTAGAAGGGGCAAAAAGGAACTCTCTCAACATATAAGAGAATCCTAGGGACGGCGGAGCCTGGTGGGCTGCCGTCTATGGGGTCGCACAGAGTCAGACACGACTGAAATGACTTAGCAACAGCAGCAGCAGAATATAGAAATATTTTGTATCTTGCTAAAGAGTAGGTTACATAGATGTAAATTTTACAAAAAGCATTAAAAAATAAGTATTAAGGTTAGAAATTTTTCATTGTTGGTAGTATATTTTAGACTGGAGCCGATGAATAGATAATTTGAGCATAATGGATCCAGTGTTTTCACAGTAGAGAACAGAGGTGCTAATATGCAAAGGGGTGATATTAGGACATACTTCGTAATTTTTTGTTGGGTTTCAACATATTATATATATTATATTATATATATAATATAATATATATGGTATATATATATACCTGTGTTACCTCTATGGGCCTGGAAGCAATTCCACACTGATAGCAATGAGCACAACTAGGTCCCAGATCTTTAGTTATAAATTCCAGACAGTACAAGATGACCCAGGAATAGCTCATTGCTCCAAAAAGTAGGGAAGACCCCCCAAAACAATGGAGACAAATCAAAATGACAATGAAGCTAGCTGGGAGTGTTTTCACTAGACAAATCTAGAATGATTTGAAAATCAAAACTAATAATGAGGTTACTGGTTTCTAGCCCATTGAGTAAAATAAGAATCTATGAATAAATATTGATAAAATTAGTCAGTTATTTAATAAGCCAGTGAATGAGAAGGAAAAGCTCTTTCTTACAGTAGATTTCCATTAGAAAGCATGATTGAGTAGGAAATCATCAATAAATGTTAAAATTACTATGATAAAAACAGGATATATGCATAACTTCAACATATCTCTACACAAATCATTAATTGTAAGTGAAAGATTGGTAAATTTGTAAAGGAGAAACTTGGCATTCATTAAGTTAATTAATTGATCAAAGTTATTATCACCAATTATGGAACATATCAAGATCATGTACTTCCTGATATGATATGCTGAGAAGGGTATTAATACCTCTGCAATATTTCTGCCAAAGTATATAACTTGAATATATTCATGAGGACACATCCAACACATCTCAAATAAGAAATATCCTGCAAAATAATTGTCCCATACTATTAAAAAATTAATTAATTAAAAAAACGTGAAGGTCAACAAAGGTAAGGAAATACTGGGAGACTGGTTTAGATGAAAGAATACAAGACAAAGAAATACAATGTTTGATCTTAACTGGATCTTGGACTAGGAAAAATAGATAAAAATGTTAATTCACTGAAACAATTGACACGATACGGTTATGGACGAGAATTTGTGTTTTTAGGAAAAAACATACTAAAATGTTTAGGGATAAAGTGGTAAAACATATCCATAGTGACTCCAGCTTGCTCTCAAACAGTTAAAAATTTTTAAAAAATGTGCATGTGTGTATATATGTGTGAGTGTGTATGTAGGGAGAGAGAGAGGTTATAAACAATCAGTGAATCTGGATACAGAATATACAGAAATTCCTAATGCTGTTTCAATGTTTTACTTTAAATGCAAAATTATATAAAAACAAATCATTTCAAAAATCAAATACTTGCTTAGCTCTTCATTTTCTTAGACATCAGACCTTCTGTACCAATAGTTTGCAAATGGAAGAATGGGGAGAGAATATTAATAGACACTGATTTCCCTCTGAGCCCTAGGAGGCATTTTGATGTTTTCCCCTGGTACATACATAAAGTATTTGCCACACAATAAGTACTTGAGGACATGTAAGCTGTTGATATTATTACGGATATTCAGGTAGAAGATTTGTTTTCATCTCCTATACAGTGGTCCTAAAATAAGTGCTCTTTGCCTCTAGGCTCTTCATTTATCTCTGTGGAGAATTACATGGTCCTCTTAAGTTGTATCATCTCAGTGCTCCTACTGAGTAACAGTACTCAGTACTCCAGTAACAGTAACTCAGTTTCCATGCTGAGTAACAAACTGCCTCAAACATAATGATGTAAAACAATAAGTATTTTATGTTTCATGGACACTGTTGGATCAAGTATTAGGAAAAAATGCAGGGAGAACATCTTGTCTCTGCTGTATAATATTCAGGACCTTAAGTGGGAAGGCTGATGGGCTGGCTGTAACTTGATTTTGGGGATCAGGATCATTTGAAGCTTAGGATGGTCAGTGGGAGCATCTACATGTGGCTTGTCTGTGTGGGTTGGTTTCCTCCCAGCATGGAGGACTCTGGGTAGTCAGACTGTGGTGCTTCAGGAATCCAGACAGGTGTCTTCTGAGAACAAGGTGGAGGCTGCACTGCCTTTGCTGACCTTGCCTCAAAAGTCAGGAACTCATGTGGCTCCTCTTCTGCAACATTCTTTTGATTACAAGGAAGTCAAAAGCCCACCTAGATTCAAGGGAAGTGTACATAGACCCCCACCTCTCAATAGAAGGAGCATCAAGTTTATATCATAGAAAAGCAGGTGGGATGGGAATTATTGTTTAAGGCATTTTGGGAAAATGCAATCAATCACACCGAATAGTTTTCATTTCAAGGAACCACTCATCTGCCTTAGACCATTTACCTTTCTCACCATTTGCTACAATTTCTTCTTTAATTTTACTGAAAGATTCCAGAAAAGCTGTCCTCTAAAGACTTTCTATACGATATCAAAGGTAACTATATCAATCCTTCAAAAACCAATCTAAAAAAATTTGGTAACAAAGAGTTACCAAAAGAAGGTAGATCTATTGAATGTATTATAGATGCATTCCTTTAAGTTGCAAATATATTCCCATTCTACTGATATAAGAATCTATGGGATGTGACTTGTGAATCTATCATGTAATAGCTTTTATCGCATCACTTTGGAGCTTATAGAAATGCAGAATATTAGGCTCCCTCCCAGATATACTGAATCAGAATCTACATTTTAACAGGATCCTCAGGAAATTGTTATGCACTTAAAAAGTTTGGGATGCTCTTGCTAAGTAGTTCTGATAATCTTCAAGGTATGAAACCAATTTATTTAAAACCAGTGCTCATCAGAATGTGGTTTACCAGGACCACCTGCAGAAGAATCATTATAAGCTCTAAAAGTTGAGGCCTTGAAATCTAACTCAGTCTGTTACGAATCTGCCTGCAATAGGGGAGACCTGGTTCAATCCCCGGGTGTGGAAGATCCCCCGGAGAAGGAAATGGCAACCAACTCCAGTATTCTTGCCTGAGAAATCCCATGGACAGAGGAGCCTAATGGGCTACAGTCCATGAGGTTGCATACAGTCCATGGGTGCTGGGGTCCTACCCCGGTGGATCCAGGGTAATTCAAAGGTGGGGCGGAATCGGCATCCTAGGAAGAAACTTATTTAATTACAGATAGAGAGAGATTAGAAAATTAGCGGAGAAAAAGAGGCTGAATAACTTGGTTTACGTGGAATACCAATCACCACCTACGTAGGCCACAGGCATCTTTCCATTCTCCCGAAGGAGAGGAGGCACTGAGGCCTCTCCGGTCTGATCTCAGAAGCCCAGGCAAAATTAGCAGGCTTGGTGAGTACCCACATTCCAGATGGGAATTCAGCCAGAAAAATGGGGAGCAAGAAAGAAACAACATGGGGGAATCAGTCTTTCCAGAAACTGATTCCATTTCTTTTTTTTTTTTTAATTTTTATTTTAATTTTTATTTTTTTAATTTTAAAATCTTTAATTCTTACATGTGTTCCCAAACATGAACCCCCCTCCCATTTCTTTATTTTTTAGGTTTGCTTAATATACCTTTTGTTATACATAGGGATGAAATGGCAACCCACTCCAGTGTTCTTGCCTGGGAAATCCCATGGATGCAGGAGCCTGGTGGCCTACAGTCCATGGGGTTGCAAAGAGTTGGACACGACTGAGTGACTTCACTTTCATACAGAGTCACGTGGGGGTCAGCAGTCCTGACCTTTATCAAAATCAGGTGCTTCACATAAATGTATAAAAAAAGGTCTTAGGGGTTTTACATCGTCTTCTGGCCATGAGGCCTGATGACATTTTATGATCCTTTCTTTCTGATAATGGTCAGTTAACCAGAAAACTTATTTTTTCCAAGGGTGTTTTTTCTTAAACCAGGCACCACCCTCCAAATAAAGTTGCATTCCTATAGGGTGAAGGTGTAGTGGGTTACAACTAAGAAAAGAATTTGTTTGACCTAAGGTTAACATGATTAATCCTAAAGGTTAATACTTATTTCTCCTATATGCTAGTTATATTCATTATAAGGGCAGGGAATATGGAGACTTAGCAGCAAACATCAGCCCAACAAATGAAAACCCTTCATCATTGTTCCCCTTAAGATCTATTTAGTCACTCAAAAAGTCTAGTATTGCTAACATCAAAAACTACTATATTTCCTTTTCTATATTCCAAATACATTGATTAATATATTCCCAGGTGCCTAAGGATATGGAGGTCTGGTGGCAATCATTGACTCAACAATGAGAAAAACCCTATGCTAATTAAGACTTTCAAAATACTCCAAACTCTCTGTGCTGTTTATGGTTGAGAGGTTGTCATACAAGCTAGTCTGTCAGCAGAGAGGTTTGACCTGAGACACCCTTGTCACACCCAGGGCAGGGAATTAGCAGTAATTATTGGCACAATAAATGAAAAACCCTTCACCAATATAATTCCTAATCAACCCACTATACTATACTAATAATTTTCTAACTTTTCAAAAGAGTCTGTATTTAGAAAGTTTTAAAGCATCTCGTGCCTCTCACAGTTGGGAGGCTGTAAACAATCACATGTGGCCGGACAAACCCACTCAGGCAGGCTAGAGAACCTTCAGAGAAGTTTGTAAGTTGAAACACTCTTGTCACGCCCAGGAATTTTTATTAACTGGAGCTGCAAGTTAACTCCTTCTCCAAGAGAAATGGTGATGGGGGAGAGCCCCCCGTAAAGTCAGAGGTGTAGGTGATAGCATAAAACAGACTCTGGTTTTGGGGGTAGATGCTCAGGAGCAGGGGGTTTCCTGAGGCTCGATCCTGCCTTTGCATATGCCGAGCCTCCTTCCTCATGACCTTTGCCAAGGGCAGAGTTCCTCACGCTGGCTCCCGGCACATGGGGTTGCAAGAGTTGGACACAACTTAGTGACTAAGCCACCATCCCCACCTCAAGTGATTCTTATGCTAATTGAGGTTGGAGAACCACTTCTCTCTTTTTTAAAAAAAAATAATTTATTTTTACTTTATTTTACTTTACAATACTGTATTGGTTTTGCCATACATTGACATGAATCCATCACGGGTGTACATGCGTTCCCAAACATGAACCCCCCTCCCACCTCCCTCCCCATAACATCCCTCTAGGTCATCCCCGTGCACCAGCCCCAAGCATCCTGTATCCTGCATTGGACATAGACTGGTGATTCGTTTCTTACATGATAGTATACATGTTTCAATGCCATTCTCCCAAATCATCCCACTCTCTCCCTCTCCCTCTGAGTCCAAAAGTCTGCTCTACACATCTGTGTCTCTTTTGCTGTCTTGCATACAGGGTCATCGTTGCCATCTTTCTAAATTACATATATATGTGTTAGTATACTGTATTGGTGTTTTTCTTTCTGGCTTACTTCATTCTGTATAATCGGCTCCAGTTTCATCCATCTCATTAGAACTGATTCAAATGTATTCTTTTTCATGGATGAGTAATACTCCATTGTGTATATGTACCACAGGTTTCTTATCCATTCATCTGCTGATGGACATCTAGGTTGCTTCCATGTCCTGGCTATTATAAACAGTGTTGCAATGAACATTGTGGTACATGTATCTCTTTCAATTCTGGTTTCCTCGGTGTGTATGACCAGCAGTGGGATTGCTGGGTCATAAGGCAGTTCTATTTGCAGTTTTTTAAGGAATCTCCACACTGGTCTCCATAGTGGCTGTACTAGTTGGCATTCCCACCAACAGTGTAGGAGGGTTCCCTTTTCTCCACACCCTCTCCAGCATTTATTGCTTGCAGATCCACCACCCCTCCCCAGAATTCTGGAAATAAAAGCAAAAATAAACAAATGGGATCTAATTAAAATTAAAAGTTTCTGCACAACAAAGGAAGCAAGGTGAAAAGACAGCCTTCTGAATGGGAGAAAATAATAGCAAATAAAGCAACTGACAAACAACTAATCTCAAAAATATACAAGCAACTTATGCAGCTCAATTCCAGAAAAATAAACGACCCAATCAAAAAATGGGCCAAAGAACTAAATAGACATTTCTCCAAAGAAGATGTACAGATGGCTAACAAACACATGAAAAGATGCTCAACATCACTCATTATTAGAGAAATGCAAACCAGAACCACTTCTCTTAAGCAGTGTTCTCAGCTTGGGCATCACACCAGCAACATTAGTATCACCTGAGAACTTAGAAGTTCATTCTGTTAAAAATTTTTATTGAAGCATAGTTGACTTACAATGTTGTGTTGATTTCTGCTATACAGCAAAGTGATTCAGTTTTATACACACACACACACACACACACACACACATATTTTTCATATTATTTTCCATTATGGTTTATCACACAATATTGAATATAGTTCCCTGTGCTATACAGTGCACGTGTGCTAAGTCATTCAGTTGTGTCCAACTGTGCGACCTTATGGACCATAGCCCACCAGGCTCTTCTGTACAAGGAGATTCTCCAGGCAAAAATACTGGAGTGGGATGCCATGCCCTCCTACAGGGGATCTTCCTAACTCAGAGATCGATCCCGCATCTCTTATATTCCCTTCATTGGCAGGTGGGTTCTTTACCAGTAGCACCACCTGGGAAGCCAAGTGCTATATATCAGGACTTTGTTGTTTATCCTTTCCATATATGATAGTTTACATCTGCTAATCCCAAACTCCCAGTCTTTCCCTCCCCCACCCCACCCACCCCTTGGCATCCATTAGTTTGTTCTCTATGTCTGTGAGTTTGTTTCTGTTTCCTAAATACATTCATTTGTGTTGTATTTTAGATTGCACTTATAAGTGATATCATATGATATTTGTCTTTCTTCATCTGACTGACTTACCTTAGTATGATAATCTCTAGGGCCTTCCATGTTGCTGCAAATGGCATTAAGTAATGTACATTCTTAGGAGTGATTCCAGACCAACTGGATCAGAAACTCTAGGAGTTAGGGCCAGCAATCTGTGTTTTAACAAGCCTTCTGGATGAATCTCATGTCCACTAATCTGACAAACACAAGTCTAAGCAATGTACCCATAAATGGTTAACGTCAGATTATTAGTTTACCAGACCCCGGTTTGTGTTGCTGACACTAAAGGATTTCATTTAGTTTTCTGAACATAGATAAAAATTATGAAAAATTATTTTTTATCATGGCAGTGCTTCTATAGGAAAACCCATCTATTGTCATGATTACATTTTGGCTGAGTACTTTCATTTAAATTTTCATTCTAGGTATAGTTTTGCTCTTTCCAGTTTGTCATATGCACTTCATGAATATTGAATAGCATACAATATCGGCATATAACCCGTTTCTGTCATATAATTTACTGTTACAGATGAGTGACAAGTGTAGCCCTTTCAAGTCATATACAAGTAAATGGTAGCCCACCTGTATCTGTTGTCTACCAACTGTTTAGTTGCCACGGTGTAACAGTGCATTGAAAAGCCTGAATAGACCCAATGTTAATAAAAAGGAACATGTGAGAAGAGCAGAGTCTCTGATCTTTACCCCATCAGTTGAAACAGCTGTGATCTACAGCCTGCCAAGAAAAGGTCAAGAAGGGCAAGCAAGCTTTGTAAGAAAGAAAAAAAATAAATTAAAAAAGGACACAGCTTACACTCCTCTAAGCAAACTGGTCCCACTGAATATGAGAGAATGACTGTAAAATGTTCCAAGAGGTGTCTCTGGAGAATGGGTTTAAAAAGAAATGCAACACTCTGTAGACATGAAATATATTCTTGAGAAGAGGAGATCCTACCTCTGTCTCCACTGCATATGCAGTTATGACATCTTTATAATACTTGTGGTATACCACATTTCAAGGTTTAATAGAATTATCACTGTTTTGTGTTTCATGGTTTAGATAACTAGCTGTGAGGTTGCTGTGTGTCTGATAGCTGGTATTTTACCCAAAGTTCTGCATGGTGGATATGTCTAGGATGAAATACATTATTTGGATATGATAGTAAACTGAGTTGCAGCAGTGTGAGATGGTCTAGATATGGTTGTTGAAATGGATAGTAAAATATCCATTTTACAAAAATAGATGTATGTGCCCTGAAAAAAGATTGGAAGGAGATAGAGCCAGATGTGAGTAATAGCTATGTCTGAATGGTCAGATTATGTTAATTTAATCTCTTTACTTATCTGATTTTCCAAGTTAACCATAATTTAAAAAAAAAGTATAACTACTGTCGCTTCTTTTTTAATTTATTTTTTTACTAAAGGATAATTGTTTTACAGAATTTTGTTGTTTTCTGTCAAACCTCAACATGAATGAGCCATCAGTTCAGTTCAGTTCAGTTCAGTTCAGTCACTCAGTCGTGTCCGACTCTTTGGGACCCCATGAACTGCAGCACGCCAGGCCTCTCTGTCCATCACCAACTCCCAGAGTTCACTCGGACTCATGTCTATCGAGTCAGTGATGCCATTCAGCCATTTCATCCTCTGTCGTCCCCTTCTCCTCCTGCCCCCAATCCCTCCCAGCATCAGAGTCTTTTCCAATGAGTCAACTCTTCGCATGAGGTGGCCAAAGTACTGGAGCTTCAGCTTTAGCATCATTCCTTCCAAAGAAATCCCAGGGTTGATCTCCTTCAGAATGGACTGATTGGATCTCCTTGCAGTCCAAGGGACTCTCAAGAGTCTTCTCCAACACCACAGTTCAAAAGCATCAGTTCTTCGGTGCTCAGCCTTCTTCACAGTCCAACTCTCACATCCATACTGACTACTGGAAAAACCATAGCCTTGACTAGACAGACCTTTGTCAGCAAAGTAACGTCTCTGCTTTTGAATATACTATCTAGGTTGGTCATAACTTTTCTTCCCAGGAGTAAGGGTCTTTTCTTCCAAGGAGTAAGTGTCTTTTAATTTCATGGCTGCAGTCACCATCTGCAGTGATTCTGGAGCCCAAAAAAATAAAGTCTGATACCGTTTCCACTGTTTCCCCATCTATTTCCCATGAAGTGATGGAACCAGATGCCATGATCTTCGTTTTCTGAATGTTGAGCTTTAGGACAACTTTTTCGCTCTCCTCTTTCACTTTAATGCAAGTTATTTCTGTGCATTGATTTTGTATCCTGCAACTGTGCTAAATTCCCTGATTAGCTCTAGTAATTTTCTGATACTATCTTTAGGGTTTTCTATGTGTGATATCATGTCATCTGCAAACTGAGAGCTTTACTTCTTTTCTAATCTGGATTCCTTTTATTTCATTTTCTTCTCTGATTGCTGTATCTAGAACTTCCAGACCTATGTTGAATAATAGTGGTGAAAGTGGATACCCTTGTCTTGTTCCTGATCTTAGGGGGGGATGCTGTCCTTTTTAAACCATTGAGAATAATGTTTGCTTGTAGGCTTATCATATATTGCTTTTACTATGTTGAAGTAGGTTCCTTCTATGCCCATTTTTTGAAGTTTTGATCATAAATGGGTGCTGAATTTTGTCAGAGGCTTTTTCTGCATCTATTGAGATGATCATATGGTTTTTATCTTTCAATTTGTTAATATATTGTATCACATTGATTGATTTGCATAAATTGAAAAATCCTTGAATTCTTGGAATAAAGCCAACTTGATCATGGTGTAAGTATGAGCTTTTGGATGTGTTGCTGAATTCTGTTTGCTAAAATTTTGTTGAGGAATTTGCATCTATGTTGATCATTGAAACTGGCCTGTAGTTTTCTTTTTTTTGTTTGCTGTCTTTGGTTTTGATATCAGGGTGATTGTGGCTTCATAGAATGAGTTTGAGTTTCCACATTGTCTGTTGTAGGCTTTCCTTTTTCATTTCTAATTTTGTTGATTTGATTCTTCTCTCTGTTTTTGTTGATAAGCCTGGCTAAAGGCTTGTCAATTTTATCTTCTCAAAGGACCAGCCTTTAGTTTTATTAATCTTTACTATTGTTTCTTTCATTACTTTTTCATTTATTTCTGATAGGATCTTTATGATTTCTTTCCTTCTACTAATTTTAGGATTTTTTTTGTTATTTTTTTCCCAGTTGCTTTAGGTGTAAAGATAGGTTGTCTGGTCGATGTTTTTCTTGTTTCTTGAGGTACGATTGTATTGCTATAAACTTCCCTCTTAGAACTGCTTTTGCTGCATCCCATAGATTTTGAGTCATCGTGTTTCCATTGTCATTTGTTTCTAGAAATTTTTTGATTTCCCTTTTGATTTCTTCAGTAACCTGTTGGTTATTATAGAAACGTGTTGTTTAATCTCCATGTGTTTGTGTTTCTTACAGATTTTTTTCCTTGTAATTGATATCTAGTCTCATAGCATTGTGGTTGGAGAAGATGTTTGATATGATTTCAATTTTCTCAAATTTACTAAGGTTTGATTTGTGACCCACGATGTGCTCTATCCTGGAGAATGTTCCATGTGCACTTGAGAAGAAGGTGTACTCTTTTGCTTTTGGATGGAATGTCTTGAAGATATCAAAGAGATATATCTTATCTAAGGGATCCTTTAAGACTTGTGTTTTCTTATTAATTTTCAGTTTTGATGATCTGTCCATTGGTGTGAGTGGGGTGTTAAATTCTTCTACTATTATTTTGTTACTTTCAATTTCTCCTTTTATGTCTGTTAGTGTTTGTCTTATGTATTGGGTGCATAGCTGTTTACAATTGTTATGTCTTCCTCTTGGATTGATCCCTTGATCATTATGTAGTGTCTTCCTTATCTCTTGTAATCTTCTTTATTTTAAAGTCGATTTTGTGTGATATAAGGATTGCTATTCCAGCTTTCATTTGCTTCCCATTTGCATGGAATATATTTTTCCATCCTCTCACTTTCAGTCTATATGTGTCTTGAGGTCTGAAGTGGATTTCTTGTAGATAGCATGTATATGGGTCTTGTTTTGTATCCATTCAGCCAGTCTGTGTCTTCTGGTTGGAGAATTTAATCCATTTACATTTAAAGTAATTATTGATATATATGTTTCTATTGCCATTTTCTTAATTGTTTGGGCTTGATTTTGTAGATATTTATTTTCTTCTTTTGTATTTCTTGACTATATAAATCCCTTTAACATTTGTTGTAAATCTGGTTTGGTGGTACTGAATTCTCTTAACTTTTGCTTATCTGAAAAGCTTTTAATTTCCCCATCAATGCTAAATGAGATCTTTGTTGAGTACTATAATCTTGGTTGTAGATTTTTCCCTTTCAGTACCTTAAATAAATCCTGCCATTCCCTTCTGGCCTGCAGAGTTTCTGCTGAAAGATCAGCTGTTAAGCATATAGGGTTTCCCTTGTATGTTACTTGTTGCTTTTCTCTTACTGCTTTTAATATTCTTTCTTTGTATTTATTCTTTGTTAGTTTGATTAGTGTGTGTCCTGGCATGTTTCTCCTTGGGTTTATCCTGTAAGGGACTCTTGGTGCCTCTTGAACTTGATTGACTATTTCATTTTCCATATTGGAGAAATTTTCAACTATAATCTCTTAAAACATTTTCTCATACCCTTTCTTTTTCTCTTCTTCTTCTGAGACCCCTATAATTCAAATGTTGGTGCGTTTGATATTGTCCCAGAGGTCTCTGAAACTATTCTCAGTTCTTTTCATCCTTTCACTTTATTCTGTTATTTCCAACATTTTATCTTCCAGCTCACTGATTTGTTCGTTTACTTCAGATATTCTACTATTGATTCCCTCTGGAGTATTTTTAATTTCAATAATTATTTTGTTTGTCTCTATATGTTTATTCTTTAATTCTGCTAGGTCTTTGTTAATTGATTCTTGAATTTTCTCCATTTTGTTTTCAAGGTTTTTGATCATCTTTGTTATCATTATTCTAAATTCTTTTTCAGGTAGTTTGCCTATCTCCTCTTCATTCATTTGGACTTCTGTGTTTCTAGTTTGTTCCTTCATTTGTGTAGTATTTCTCTGCCTTTTTTCATTTTTTTAAAACTTAATGTGTTTGAGGTCTCCTTTTCCCAGGCTTCAAGGTTGAATTCTTTCTTCCTTTTGGTTTCTGCCCTCCTAAGGTTGGTCCAGTGGCTTGTGTAAACTCTGTATAGGGTGAGATTTGTGCTGAGTTTTTATTTGTTTGTTTGCTTTTCCTCTGACGTGAAAGGCTGAGTGAGGTGATAGATAGAGTCTGCTGATGATTGGATTTATATTTTTGTTTTATTTGTTGTTAATTTTTTTAATTTTTATTTTTTTAATTTTAATTTTTACTTTATTTTACTTTACAATACTGTATTGGTTTTGCCATACATTGACATGAATCCACCATGGGTGTACATGCGTTCCCAAACATGAACCCCCCTCCCACCTCCCTCCCCATAAGGAGTCCTGCACAGGGTGCTACTGGTGGATGGGTGATGGCAGGTCTTGTAGTAAAGTGGTTTCCTTTGTGTGAGTTCTCACTATTTGATACTGTCTAGGGTTATTTCTCTGGTAGTCTCGGGTCTTGGAGTCAGTGCTCCCACTCCAAAGGCTCAGGGTTTGATCTCTGGTCAGGAGTGAAGATTCCACAAGTGGTTTGTTATGGTGTTAAGTGAGATTAAAACCAATATCCAAAATCGAGAAACCAAAGATGAATCCCAGACAAATGGCATTTATAAAATCAGGCAAATAATAACTAAAATAATAGAATATACACATATAAATATACACCCATGAGCAAAGTCAAAACAGTCTGACAAAAATAAAGTATAGTAGATTGACTGGTGAACAAATGAAATCAAACATTATATTTTACCAGTTAAGAACAAAACTAACTAAAGCACAGACTGGAAACAAAACTAAAGCAAGGTTCCAAGTGGGTAATAAAGCAATGAAGACCAAACTAACAAATATGTTGAGAGAAAAGGATAGAAAGAAAAGAAAGAATAGATATGCAAAGTTATATGGAGGTAGATTTTATAGAGGTAGATGAAGGTTTATATACATTAAAGACTAACTGCAAGGGGGAAAGAACAGTAGGAAAGGCAAACAAAGGAATAAATGTAGAAAAAAATATAATAGGTTTTAAAAAATTAAAATTTAAAAAAGAGAAAAGGAAAACAAGCAAACAGAAGAGGAAAGAAAAAAGGAAAACTCCACAGAGCTGCAAAAGCCCAACATGGAGGCAGATGTTTATGGCAACAATAAAGAGTGTGACTGAATATACACACATACATATACATCCATAAGCAAAATCAAGACATTCCAACAAAAATAGAGTAGATTGACCCAGCTAACAAAGAAAACCAAAAATTATATCTACCAGAACAAAACTAACTAAAACACAAACTGGAAAACAAAACTAAAGCAAGGTGTCAATTGGGCAATACTGCAATGAAAATAAAGCTAATAAAATGTTGAGAAGAAAGGAAAGAAATAAAAGAACAAAACAATAGATATGCAAAGTTATATAGAGGTAGATGAAGATTTATATACATTAAAGGTTAACTGCAAGGGGGAAAAGAAGAGTAAGAAAGGCAAACAAAGGAATAAATGTAGAAAAAATAATAATAGGTTTAAAAAATTAAAACAAGAGAAAAGAAAAAAAAAAAAGGAATACTCCACAGAACTTCAAAAGCCCAACGTAGGGGCAGACGTTTATAACAACAATAAAAACTGTGATTGAGAAAAATAAAAAAAAAAGTAAAAGCTCAAAAGCTTAATTAGATTTCATAGTGTCAATAAAATGAACAACTACAGCAGAGGGGGGAAAATGAAAAAAAAAAAAAAAAAAGAAAAATCCAAAAGACTCTACAGAGCAAGTCAAAACATAAGAATAATAATGTTTTTCTTGAGTCACTGCTGTCAGAGTCCTTTCCCTCACTTGGAGTCACCGTACACCTCACCCCCCTAGGATTCCCTTCAACACTGTGCTGATCTCTGGACCTGCTGTGGGGGCAACTCAAATTCTAATCTGGTCCTACTCCTATGTGTTCTTGCCTCCAATGTCCACAGCTATCAGAACTAGTGTGTTTTCTTTTGTGGGAGCTCTCAATGACCTTTATATATTCCATAGACACACAATCTGCCTAGTTGATTGTGTAGATTTAATCTGTAGCTTGTATAGCTGGTGAGAAGGTTTTGGGTCTTCCTCTTTAGCCACACTGCCCCTGGGTTTCAATTGTGGTTTTATTTCCACCTCTGCATGTGGGTTGTCCACTGGGATTTGCTCCTGAGGCTGCCCTGGAGGACTTGGGTTTGCCCCTGTGAGTGTCAGGTGTGGAGTTAGTGCAGCTGCTTAGGTCACAGGGGTTTTGGCAGCACCAGGTACTCAGGGGAGTTGGCGGCTAAGGCAACAGGAAGTATAGTGCTCTAGAAGGGTATGGCCAATATACTCCAGTATTCTTGCCTGGAGAACCCTGCCCCCTCATCGCCCTGACAGAGAAGCCTCGCAGGCCACAGTCTACAGGGTCAAGAGTCAGATACTACCAAAGTGACCCTGCATGCACAGATGCAAGACTTTTTTGCCTGTGGCAGCTCTGCCCCAGTGAGAATTGAGCATGAAGGTGGTGCAGCTGCTTGCCTTGCGAGGACCCTTGGAGCACCAAGTGTGCAGGGACACAGACTGCCTCCACCATAGGAGTTATGGCAATATCAGAGTCTTTTTTTTGAGTCTCTTGTAGGGGGCGATCAGAAAGCCTCTTTGGCCAGTCTTTCTCTGTAACTCTGCCTGTTCAGGCACTTAGAGGGCTCCCTTGTCTGGGGTCTTCTCTGTTGTTTGGTGTGTCAGGCATATAGAGCCCCCCCACCCCCCCGGGTTGGGGTCTTACTCTGTAGTTCGAGGCACCAGTCACTTAAAGGAGCACCCTTGGTGGGGTCCTGCTCTGTAGTTCAGTGTGTCAGGCATTTGATGGGCCAGCCTCTCTCTTGTTCAGCTGCCAACGTGGGGAGAGAGAGGCTACGGTGACGGCTCCACCCTATACTCATGACTCAGCACTATTGCCTTGCTTCCAGGGCTGTCTGACTTTCTCCCACAGGCATTTCCCACCACAGTCTCCTCCCTCACTTCCCCTCGATTGGTCTCCATGAAGTCAACAACAGCCCTAGCTTTGGGATTGCTCAAAAATCCCTAAACTTCAGCTCCCAGCTGCTGCGCCTTCCAGGAAACTTGAATCCCTGTCTGGGGTATGTATGGCTGCAGCAAGGACTGTCTGATTCTCATTCCATTTAGGCTGCCACAGATCAGCTGTTTCACTCTCAGCCTTAAATGTTTCTCCTCTGCCTCAGACAATTGCCCTGATGTGGGGATCAGTCCCCTATTTCAGTTCCCCCACCACCTCAGGGCAGGTCCAGTCCTACCCTACTAATACTCCTGTTTTTCCCCCTCATTCCTTCATCCTACTGAGTTTTGGATGGTTCTGTATATTCTTTTCCTCTGGTCAGGTACTCCTGTCCGCTCTCAGCTGGTGTTCTGCATGCGCTTTTGTGTCTGAAGGTGTATTCCTGATGTATCCGTGGAGAGAGTTGTACTCCACGTCCACCTACTGCTCCGCCATCTTGTACTCTGTCACTTTTACAGTATAATTTTATAAGATAACCTAGTTTTGCTTAATTAAAAAAGGTACATGTTCCAAAACTGCTAAATTATATGTAGTGCCTTCTCTGGTATAGTGAGATCTTGAGCCAGGAGCAATGACATCACTTGGAATGTTATCAGTAGAAATGCACCCAAGTCTAACTGAATAAGAATCTTCAATTTTATGAGATTCCCAGGTGATGCCTGTGCACAAAAATTTTGGAGAAGCATTGAGGCATTAGTCTCATTAGCCTTAGGAAAGAGAATCATCTTTGCTAAAATGTTTAATTCCTGTATCAGGTATGGCTTTCAGATAAACTCTACTGAAAATAGAATTTTCAAATTGAGTTAGTCTACTTAATTTAAATGTTACCTATACATAAGATATATGCATGTGTTCTAGGTCGCTTCACTCATGTCCGACTCTTTGTGACCTTATAGACTGTAGCCTGCCAGCTCCTCTGTCCATGGGATTCTCCAGGCAAGAATGCTGGAGTGGGTTGCCATTCCCTCCTCCAGGGGATTTTTCCCAACCCAGGGATGGAACCGATGTCCTTTATGTCTCCTACAATGACAGAAGTGTTCTTTACCACTAGCACCACCTGAGAAACCCATAAGATGTTTAGGTAAAGGAAATTAAAGGATCTATAGTAGAGAAAATGTATTAAGGAGGGAAAATGAGACCAAATGCAGCTTTTTCTCATTTGGTTTTCTTTCTCACTAACATCCCTTTGGATTGCAGTGGCCTAGCACCTGGAAATAAAGTTTACTGCCAACCAAAAGTAATGGTAAACGTATGTAAATATCAGAAATTCCCATGGCACCCTCGTTTCTGCAGTTTCAGGAAAAATAGCTTACTGAAAAGCTTGGATTATAATTATTACAGCTGGTGGGTTTTCTAATGCCACAGCTATTCAAGAATCATTTGTAAATGCTAATGTACTTATTACCAAAGTGTGAAGCACAGCAAGTCCAGACTCTTGCTTTTTAAAATATGATTTATGCCTCTATTCTTTCTCTTTTTATGCTCTCCTATAAGCCTAATGTAATATATTCCATTTTCCCCCAAACATTTCCCTACTGTGTTATTCAGTAAACACTTCAGAATCTCAATAGGTGATAGAATATATATCTATGTAGTTTAAAAGACCCAGTTTACAACTGCATCCAATATTTACATAGGTTATTGGAAAAGAAAGGTGTATTGCTACTTTTTTAGTAGATAGATACTTACACTGCTTCCTCTCCCATAACCCCTATTCTGTGTGTGAGTATGTTTGTGTGTTTGACTGAAACAGACAGAAACAGAAGGAGAACAGCATGTTGTATAGCCTAATACAGTGCTTCTCCAATTTAATGTGCAAGGAAGCACCTGGGTATCATGTTAAAGTGCAGATCCTGAATATTTCCTTAGCAAGATTGTAAAGGAAAGAGCCCAGAACTCTGAGGCGAGAGGAGACCAAAATCAAACAAACAAACAAATCAAAAAAACCCTCAAAAAACAAACAAACAAACAAAAAACCTGACACAACTTAGCCCAGGTAATTGATCTTATGTAAGACCCTGAAGCTGGGAAATATTGAAGGCAGGAGGAGAAGGGGATGACAGAGGATGGGATGGTTGGATGGCAGCTCAGTGGACATGAGTTTGAGCAAGCTCTGGGAGTTGGTGATGGGCAGGGCAGCTGCAGTCCATGGGGTTGCATAGAGTCGGACATGACTGAGCAACTGAACAACAAACAAGAACAAAAGTTACTTCAATTCTCCGATTAACTCTTGGATTTCATCATCTGTAAAACGGGGCTAAAAATTATGAGGATTCAAAAACAAGATACAATTTGTAAAGCATCTGACACATGAGAGAAACACAATAAACAGTCATTGCATTATTGCCATTAGATGAGTGGTCTGGGATTTCCAGTAGATGGAAGGGAAAAACATGCCAAATGAAACATCTAATGTATATCATGATGTAAAATCTCAAACTTGCTTATATTTGATCCTTTTTGGCTCCATTAACTGCAAAAATTGCCCCCTGGGATATGAACTGACAGAGAAGAAAAATGGGACATTAATATCATTTCAGCATTCCCAACTTCAGTCCAGACCCTGGATTGCACTGCTATCAGTTTCAGATGTCATTTTTTGAGGGATCTTAGTTCCCAGTACAGGGATTGAACCCATGCCCCCTGACGTGGAAGCACAGAGTCCTAACCACTGGACTTGTAGGGAAGTCACTTGGATATCATTTTTATTCTCCTTCAACAATGAATAGTAGTGTTGAGCTTCACTCCACGGGCCTACAAGGCTTGTGTTTGCCCAGCTTCAAGACCTACAAAAGAGCCCAAAGTCAGTAAGAGACATTAGTGTTTTAATGGATGGGGGAGCTTACATGTCTGAAGCATGGTCCTGGAGAGACACCCCGCCCTGTTTAGTGAATGGCAGGCAGGACATGGTGGCAGTCTTCACTCCTGGCAAGAAAGGGAGACTACCATTTATAGGGGAATTGACGTCAGGTGTGCTTATTAGTTACCAAGGAAACCAGTAGAGGGGCACTTCCCTCATCACCTCTTTGATAAAAGCAATCACTAGCTGGGGCCTGGGACAAGAATATAGGAAGGTCAGCCATGTGAGTAGAGTATAGGTAAAGCAGGCACTGTTTGGACAGGAGATGTAGAGAGAGCAAGAAAACAACCATCGTGAGTGGCCTGACCATACAAGTAACACCTAACCTTTTGGACTTCATAAACATCTTATTTTCTTTATTATAACCTCATATTATTTTTGTTTTTAGTTTTTGTTCTTTTTGTTTCCTGGTTTTGGATAAGAATTAGAATTCTCCCTCTGGCTAAGCTGCCTTAGGCTTTCTTGCAATTTCAGAAATACTCCAGTTCCAACTCAGGCTAATCCTATGACAGTCCTTGGGTTTACCCCAATACTTGGAGACAACCAGATTGTTTTAGACCTGCCAGTTTAAGTAGATTTATCAGGCAACTATTTCAGCCTCTGGTTGCATATAGAAATCCCCACACAAAATTCCTTGAACATTTGCAAAATTATTCCTTCATGCATCCTGTTTGTATTATATTAGAATGGCACACTCAAAAGACAGGAAGGGCAAGAAAGTGAATTCCAGCCTTGTATGTTCGTGGTTTGCTTCCCAGGAATTCTATTTCCTTGGATAGATTTTATACAATATAGGATTAGTACTCAGGTACCCTTCATACACTGAGATGTTCTGAGTTAAAAGTGTACTTTTTTCTTAGTCAGGGTTGAGTGTCTGATTTCTCCTTTGACATCTAACCTTCAGTGAATTGTTCTGAAATCTCATCAGTTGGGTATCTTATTAGGTCCAGAATGGCTAGTTGGATGCCTTTTTTATTTAGCTCTCCTTGAACTTATTCATGTTAAGTAGTGTTAAAACTTTTCTCACACTTGTCCTATTTTTCTGGCAAACTGAAAGTCGCATTTTTCATTTTCCATAGTCACACATATGACTTAGTTTTATTTTACTTCTGACTGACCTACTGGCATACAGTTATCACTCAATCTACAATTATTATGATGCATCTATTGAAAAATTATCAAGGCTTAATACTAATATTAAACATCACATGCTGCAGTCCATGTGGTCACAAAGAGTCAGCTATGACTGAGCGTCTGAACTGTACTGAACTGAATATTATCAATACTAATACAATTGATATCGCATCATTGCTGTCATGAACACTACTGTTTTTTAATGTTTATTTATTTTCTGTGTTGGAACTTAATTCTGGGACATGGGATCTTTCCTTGTGGCACACGGGAGTATTTGCCCTTTGACATGTGGGATCTTATTAATAGTTCCCCAACCAGGGATTGAACCCATGTCCCCTGCATTGCAAGGCAGATTCCAAACCACCAGGGAAGTCCCAAACACTATTACTAATATACAAGCATAACTTGTTTTACTGTGTTTTGCTTTATCATGATTTGCAGATACTGTAATTTTTATTTTTATTTTTTAACATAGATTTATTTATTTTAGTTGGAGGCTAATTACTTTACAATATTTCATTGGTTTTGCCAAACATTGAAATGAATCTGCCATGGGTGGACATGTGTTCCCCATCCTGAACGCCCCTCTCACCTCCCTCCCTCTCCCATCCCTCTGGGTCAACCCAGTGCACCAGCCCCAAGCATCCTGTATCATGCGTCGAACCTGGACTGGCGATTTGTTTCACATAGGATAATTATACATGTTTCAATGCCATTCTCCCAAATCATCCCACCCTCAACCTCTCTCACAGAGTCCAAAATAGTTCTATACATCTGTGTCTCTTTTGCTGTCTCACATACAGTGTTATCATTACCATCTTTCTAAATTCCATACATATGTGTTATTATACTGTATTGGTATATTTCTTTCTGGCTTATTTCACTCTATATAATAGGAACCAGCTTCATCCACCTCATTAGAACTGATTCAAATGTATTATTTTCAATGGCTGAGTAATATCCCATTCTGTATATGTACCACTGATTTCTTATCCATTTGTCTGCTGACGGACATCTAGGTTGCTTCCATGTCCTGGCTATTATAAACAGTGCTGTGGTGAACACTGGGGTACACGTGTCTCTTTCAGTTCTGGTTTCCTCGACGTGTATGCCCAGCAGTGGGATTGCTGGTTCATAAGGCAGTTGTATTTCCAGTGTTTTAAGGAATCTCCACACTGTTCTCAATAGTGGCTGTACTAGTTTGCATTCCCACCAACAGTGTAAGAGTGTTCCTTCTCCATACTCTCTCCAGCATTAATTGCTTGTAGACTTTTAGATAGCAGCCATTCTGACAGGTGTGATATGGTACCTCACTGTGGTGTTGATTTGCATTTCTCTGAGAATGAGTGATGTTGAGCATCCTTTCATGTGTTTGTTAGCCATCTGTATGTCTTCTTTGGAAAACTGTCTGTTTAGTTCTTTGGCCCATTTTTTGATTGGGTCATTTATTTTTCTGAAATGGAGGTGCAGGAGATGCTTGTGTATTTTTGAGATTAGTTTTTTGTCAGTTGCTTCATTTGCTATTACTTTCTCCCATTCTGAAGGCTGTCTTTTCACCTTGCTTATATTTTCCTTTGTTGTGCAAAAGCTTTTCATTTTAATTAGGTCCCATTTGTTTATTTTTGCTTTTATTTCCATTACTCTGTGACGTGGGTCATAGAGGATCCTGCTGTGATTTAAGTCAGAGAGTGTTTTGCCTATGTTCTCCTCTAGGAGTTTTATTGTTTCTGGTCTTACATTTAGATCTTTAATCCATTTGGAGTTTATTTTCGTGTATGGTGTTAGAAAGTGTTCTAGTTTCATTTTTCACAAGTGATTGACCAGTTTTCCCAGCACCACTTGTTAAAGAGATTGTCTTTTCTCCATTGTATATTCTTGCCTCCTTTATCGAAGATAAGGTGTCCATAAGTGCATGGAT
This sequence comes from Capricornis sumatraensis, assembly GCF_032405125.1. Lineage (NCBI taxonomy): Eukaryota > Metazoa > Chordata > Mammalia > Artiodactyla > Bovidae > Capricornis > Capricornis sumatraensis. The sequence goes on along the minus strand of NC_091092.1, from coordinate 3,235,636 downwards.
TTATCTCTGGGCTTTCTATTTTGTTCCATTGATCTATATTTCTGTCTTTGTGCCAGTACCATACTGTGTTGATGACTGTGGCTTTGTAGTAGAGCCTGAAGTCAGGCAGGTTGATTCCTCCATTTCCATTCTTCTTTCTCAAGATTGCTTTGGCTATTCAAGGTTTTTTTGTATTTCCATACAAATCTTGAAATTATTTGTCCTATCTCTGTGAACAATACTGTTGGTCCTTGATAGGGATTGCACTGAATCAATAGATTGCTTTGGGTAGTATACTCACTTTCACTATATTAATTATTCCAATCCCTGATCATGGTATATTTCTCCATCTATTAGTGTCCTCTTTGATTTCTTTTGTGTTTTATAGTTTTATATATATAGGTCTTTTGTTTCTTTCAGTCAGTTCAGATCAGTTCAGTCACTCAGTCATGTCCGACTCTTTGCGACTCCATGAATCGCAGCATGCCAGGCCTCCCTGTCCATAACCAACTCTCAGAGTTCACTCAAACTCGCTTCCATCGAGCTGATGATGCCATCCAGCCATCTCATCCTCTGTCGTCCCCTTCTGCTCTGTCCCCAGTCCCTCTCAGCATCAGAGTCTTTTTCAATAAGTCAACACTTTGCATGAGGTGGGCAAAGAATTGGAGTTTCAGCTTTAACATCAGTCCTTCCAAAGAACACCCAGGACTGATATCTTTTAGAATGGACTGGTTGGATCTACTTGCAGTCCAAGGGAATCTAAAGAATATTCTCAAACAACACAGTTCAAAACCGTCAATTCTTTGGCACTCAGCTTTCTTCACAGTCCAACTCTCACATCCATACATGACTACTGAAAAAGCCATAGCCTCGCCTAGCTGGACCTTTGTTGGCAAAGTAATGTCACTGCTTTTGAATATACTATCTAGGTTGGTCATAACTTTCCTTCCAAGGGGTAAGCGTCTTTCAATAACATGGCTACAATCTCCATCTGCAGTGATATTGGAGCCCCCCAAAATAAAGTCTGACACTGTTTCTACTGTTTCCCCATCTATTTCCCGTGAAGTGATGGGACCAGATGCCATGATCTTAGTTTTCTGAATGTTGAGCTTTAAGCCAACTTTTTCACTCTCCTCTTTCACTTTCATCAAGAGGCTTTTCAGTTCCTCTTCACTTTCTGCCATAAGGGTGGTGTCATCTGCATATCTGAAGTTATTGATATTTCTCCCAGCAATCTGGATTCCAGCTTATGCTTCATCCAGCCCAGCATTTTTCATGATGTACTTAAAGCGTCTGTCTACAATGCAGGAAACCTGGTTTCGATCCCTGGGTTGGGAAGATCCCCTGGAGTAGGAAATGGCAGTCCACTCCAGTATTCTTGCCTGGAAAATCCCATGGACCACGGAGCCTGGTAGTTTACCATCCATGGGGTCACAAAAAGTCAGACACAACTGAGCGACTTCACTTTCACTTTCACTCTGCATATAAGGTAAATAAGCTGGATGACAGTATACAGCCTTGATGTACTCCTTTTCCTATTTGGAACCAGTCTGTTGTTCCATGTCCAGTTCTAACTGGTGCTTCCTGACTTGTATATAGGTTTCTCAAGAGGCAGGTCAGGTGGCATGATGTTCCCATCTCTTTCAAAATTTTCCACAGTTTATTGTGATCCACACAGTCAAAGGCTTTGGCATAGTCAATAAAGCAGAAATAGATGTTTTTCTGGAACTCTCTTGTTTTTTGATGATCCAGCAGATGTTGGCAATTTGATCTCTGGTTCCTCTGCCTTTTCTAAAACCAGCTTGAACATCAGGGAGTTCACAGTTCATGTATTGTGGAAGCCTGGCTTGGAGAATTTTGAGCATTACTTTACTAGCATGTGAGATGAGTGCAATTGTGCAGTAATTTGAGCATTTTTTGGCACTTCCTTTCTTTCAACTTGAAATGAAAACTGACCTTTTCCAGTCCTGTGGCCACTGCTGAGTTTTCCAAATTTGCTGGCATATTGAGTGCAGCTCTTTCACAGCATCATCTTTCAGGATTTGAAACAGCTCAACTGGAATTCCATCACCTCCACTAGCTTTGTTCGTAGTGATACTTTCTAAGGCCCACTTGACCTCACATTCCAGGATGTCTGTCTCTAGATGAGTGATTACACCATCATGTTTATCTTGGCTGTACAGATCTTTTCTGTATAGTTCTTCTGTGTATTCTTGCCAGCTCTTCTTAATATCTTCTCCTTCTGTCAGGTCCATACCATTTCTGTCCTTTATCTAGTCCATCTTTGCATGAAATATTCCTTTGGTATCTCTAATTTTCTTGAAGAGGTCTCTGCTGCTGCTGCTAAGTCACTTCAGTCGTGTCTGACTCTGTGTGACCCCATAGATGGCGGCCCACCAGGCTCCCCCATCCCTGGGATTCTCCAGGCAAGAACACTGGAGTGGCTTGCCATTTCCTTCTCCAGTGCATGAAAGTGAAAGGTAAAAGTGAAGTCGCTCAGTCGTGTCCGACTCTTAGCGACCCCCATGGATTGCAGCCTACCAGGCTCCTCCATCCATGGGATTTTCCAGGCAAGAGTACTGGAGTGGGGTGCCATTGTCTTCTCCGAAGAGATCTCTAGTCTTTCGCATTCTGTTGTTTTCCTCTATTTCTTTGCACTGATCACTGAGGAAGGCTTTCTTATCTCTCCTTGTTATTCTTTGGAACTCTGCATTCAGATACTTGTATCTTTCCTTTTCTCCTTTGCTTTTCACTTCTCTTCTTTACACAGCTATTTGTAAGGCCTCCCCAGACAGCCATTTTGCTTTTTTGCATTTCTTTCTCTTGGGAATGGTCTTGATCCCTGTCTCCTGTACAATGTCATGAACCTCCGTCCATAGTTCATCAGGCAGTCTATCTATCAGATCTAGTCCCTTAAATCCATTTCTCACTTCCACTGTATAATCATAAGGAATTTGATTTAGGTCATACCTGAATGGTCTAGTGGTTTTCCCTACTTTCTTCAATTTATGTCTAAATTTGGCAATAAGGAGTTCATGAGCCACAGTCAGCTCCTGGTCTTGTTTTTGCTGACTGTATAGAGCTTCTCCAACTTTGGCCGCAAAGAATATAATCAATCTGATTCTGGTATTGACCATCTAGTGATGTCCATGTATAGAGTCTTCTCTTGTGTTGCTAAGTAGATATATTCCCAAGTATTTTATTCTTTTCGTTGCAATGGTGAATGGAATTTTTTCCTTAATTTCTCTTTTTGTTTCTCATTATTAGTGTATAGGAATGCTAGGGATTTCTGTGTGTTATTTTATATCCTGAGACTTTTCTATGTTCATTGATTAGCTCTAGTATTTTTCTGGTGGAGTCTTTAGGGTTTTCTTTGTAGAGGATCATGTCGTCTGCAGACAGTGAGTGTTTTAGTTCTTTTCTTTTGTGGATTCCTTTCATTTTTTTCTGCTCTGATTGCTGTGGCTAAAACTTCCAGTACTATGTTAAATAGTAGTGGTGAGAGTAGGCACCCTTGTCTTGCTCCTGACTTTAGGGGAAATGCTTTCAGTTTTTCACCATAGAGGATACTGTTTGCTGTGGGTTTGTCATATACAGCTTTTATTATGTTGAGGTATGTTCCTTCTATTCCTGCTTTCTGGAAGTTTTTTTTATCATAAATGGATGTTGAATTTTGTCAAAGGCTTTCTTTGCATCTATTGAGATAATCATATGGTTTTTATCTTTCCATTTGTTATGTTACCTTGATTGATTTGTGGATATAGAATCCTTGCATCCCTGGGATAAAGCCCCCTTCATCATGACGTATGATCTTTTTAATGTGTTGTTGGATTTTGTTTGCTAGCATTTTGATAAGGATTTTTTTTTTATCTATGTTCATCAGTGATATTGGCAAGTAGTTTTCTTTTTTTGTGGCATCTTTTTCAAGTTTTGGTATTGAAGGTTTGTAGGAACCCTGTATCTTTCACAAGTCTATCAGTGCCATTTTTCCAAAAGCATTTGTTCACTTCATGTATATGTGTCACATTTTGCTTATTCTCACAATATTTTAAACTTTTTCGTTATTATTATGTTTGTCATAGTGATCTGTCATGTTACTATTGGAAAAAGATTATGATTTGCTGAAGGCTCAGGTGATACCATGTTTTAGCAATACCCACTTTTCAATATAGTATGAACATTTTTTAGACATTGTGGTATTGAACACTTAATAGACTACAGCATAGTGTCTTTTGTACACTACAGCATAGCTTTTGTACACACTGAGAAACCAAAAAATTGCATCTACTATGTTACAGATCCAGAGCTAGAAGCTAAGTGTATGTAGAGATTTGAAAGTTTAGGCCTCTGAGAAGCTTATAGTCCAGGTGGGAAGACAAAGCACATCAAAAATTAGAAAATCTGTGGGTGGAAAAAGCCCCTGTCTTAGTCTGAAGAAGTTGCTTTAATGAAATACCAGAGTGAGTGACTAAACAACCTACATTTATTTCTTATTGTTCTGGAAGCTGAAGTCTGAGACCAAGGGCCAACAGATTTGATGTCAGGTGACAGTCCAGTTCCTTGTTTGTAGACAGCCAGCCTTCTCACTGGGGGCCAACATGATCTTTCCTGGATGTGTGCTCATGGGAAGGGGGTGGGAGGGGAGGGAGAGAGATAATTGGTCTTCTTCCTCTAACAACACTAATCCCATTATGTGTTTTCCACAATCATGGCCTCAATCTTCTTTGCATCCCAAAGGTCCCACAAAATACCATCACATTGAGGGATAGGCCTTCAACATATGAATTTTTAAGGGACAAAAGCATTTAGCTCATAACAGTCCATAAAGTTTATTTTGCTCATCTGATACTTAAGTCCTCTCTACAACCCCATAAAATAATCACATAATCTCTTATTAAGTATTCCCAATAGCGGTTGTTATTCCATCACTGAGATATGTCCGACTCTTTGTGGCCCCATGGACTGCAGCATGCAGTCCTTCACTTCCATGTCCTTCACTATCTCCTGGAGTTTGCTCAAACTCATGTCCTTTGAGTCGATGATGCCATCAAGCCATCTCATCCTCTGTTGTCCCCTTCTCCTCAAGCCTTCAGTCTTTCTCAGCATCAGGGTCTTTTCCAGTGAGTCAACTCTTCACATCAGGTGGGCAAGTATTGGAGCTTCAGCTTCAGCATCAGTACAGCCATTGCATATTCAGGGTTGATTTCCTTTGAAATTAACTGGGTTGATCTCCTTCCTATCCAAGGGACTCTCAAGTGTCTTCTTCAGCACCACAGTTTGAAAACAACAATTCTTTGGCACTCAGCTTTCTTTATGGTCCAACTCTCACATCTATACATGACTACTGGAAAAAACATAGCTTTCACTATACAGATCTTTGTTGGCAAAGTGATGTCTCTGCTTTTTAATATGCTATCTAGGTTTATGATAACTTTTCTTTCAAGGAACAAGCATCTTTTAATTTTGTGGCTGAAGTCACTGTCCACACTGATTTTGGAGGCCAGGAAAATAAAGTTTATCACTGTTTCTGTTTTCCCCCCATCTGTTTGCCACAAAGTGATGGGACTGGATGCTATGATCTTAGTTTGTTGAATATTGAGTTTTAAGTCATATTTTTCTCTCTTCTTTCACCCTCACCATGAGGCCCTTTAGTTTCTCTTAGCTTTTTGCCATTAGAGTGGTATCATTTGCATGTCTGAGGTCGTTGATATTTCTCCTGGCAATCTTGATTCCAGCATGTGATTCATCCAGCCCAGCATTTTCTGTGATGATGTAAATAAGCAGGGTGACAATATACAGCCTTGTCGTACTCCTTTCCCAATTTTAAACCAGTCCATTTATCCATGTCTGCTTCTTGACCTGCATACAGGTTTCACAAAAGGCAGGTAAGATGGTCTGATATTCCCATCTCTTTAAGAATTTCCCATACTTTGTTTTGATCCACACAGTCAAAGGCTTTAGTGTAGTCAATGAAGCAGAAGTAGATGTTTTTCTGGAATTGTCTTGCTTTTTCTATGATCCAATGGATGTTGGCAATTGGATCTCTGGTTCCTCTGCATTTTCTAAATCTAGCTTTCCTCAAGAGCAGGGACTTTTATCTACTGAAGTAGTGGCCAATTCTGTGTTGAATCACTTCTGACTATTAGAAATTTCCTTTTCGACTTGAGTTGAAGGTGATTCCCAGTAGTTTTTCACCATTGGCCCTTGTTCTATCTTTTGGAGCCTTGAGAACCATTGTATTTATCCCAAATACACGAGTACTTAGAACATTAAATAATAATGAGCATATTGTCCTTTGCAATAGCTTTTCTTCTCATATATTATATATCCCAAGATTCCTCAGAAATTCATTTTGTGCAAAGTCATGGTTTTAATTTTTCTAAGGCTCCTGGATGCTGGTCTTTCTGCATGTGTAAAATGTCAAATAATAGTAGGAGAGACACATTAAGTGCCTAATAAGTAATTTATACAACGAGATTTATGGGAATTCAAAGACAGAATATGAACTGAGGACAAAGTGATTGGGCAGGGTTTAGTGGATGAAGTCATTCTTGCACTGTTCCTTAGACACATGAAAATAAGAGAGAGTAATGTGAAAAAAAGGCCCTACAGCTGCATTGTATATGTCTATTTCAGGAACCACATTCATATCAGTTTGTCTCAATCATGTAACAAGTATGGACATTGAATCATTTCACTGAAATCCGCATAAAAAAATATCTGTACCACAGAATTGAAAGAGACACATGTACCCCAATGTCCACTGCAGCACCCCAATGTTCACAATAGCTAGGTTGTGGAAACAACCCAGATGTCCATCAGCAGACAAATGGATAAGGAAGTTGTGGTACATGTACACAATGGAATATTATTCACCTATAAAAGGAAAGCATTTTAGTCAGTTCTAATGAGGTGGATGAAACTTGAGCCTATTAGAGAGAAGTAAGTTAGAAGGAGAAACAAAAATACTGTATATTAACACATATATATGGAATTTAGAAAGACAGTAATGATGATCCTATATACAGGTCAGCAAAAGAGACACAGATGTAAAGAACAGACTTTTGGACTCTGTGGGAGAAGGAAAGGGTGGGATGATTTGAGAAAATAGCATTGAAACAGGTATATTACCATATATTCAATAGATGACTAGTGCAAGTTCGATGCATAAAGCAGAACACCCAGAGCTGGTGCTCTGGGACAACCCAGAGAGATGGAGTGGGGAGGAGGTGAGAGGGGGGTTCAAAGTGGGGGGACAGATGTGTATATGTGGCTGATTCATGTCAATATATGGTAAAAACCATCACAATATTGTAAAGTAATCATCCTCTAATTAAAATTAATTAATTAAAAAGTTATAACACAAAAATATCTGTATCAAAGTTTGAATAATTTGTCCTATATTTTCCTTAACTAATAGTAAATTTTTATGCATTTTTTTGTAAAGAAAGAGGCAGACGCATCTGAATTTCAGTGACTTAGTTTTAAGAACACCTCAGGAAAGTTTTAAATGGATTATTTTGAGTGGGGTGATTTCCTTGTGATGTGATTTCCTATGTAGAGACCTTCCCTACCATGAGTTAGATTAGGGCTTCTCTGGTGGCTCAGATGGTAAAGAATCCGTCTGCAATGCAGGAGATAGATGTGGGTTCAATCCTTGTGTCAGGGAGACCCCTGGAGGAGGAAATGGCCACTCACTCTAGTATTCTTGCCTGGGAAATCCCATGGACAGAGGAGCCTGGTGGGCTACATTTGGGGTCGCAAAGAGGGACACAACTGAGGATTAAGCACATACAACATACAAAGCAGAAGGTTCTGATGAAAACACCAAATTTCTAAGCTTTAGTTTCAATGGAGTCCAGTCAATCCAAGACCCAAAGATATATGACATATTTTAGGAAACTTTCACTGACTTTCACAGGCTGGAAGTAAAAATTACTAAGGAAAGAAAGGAGAATATGGGGTCATGATGAGCAAGGACACATTAGTGTACTTATGGGATAAGCTTTGTGTAGAATACATGTACTGTGCTAGCACATATGGTCTTCAAAAATAGCTGGGTTGCATGTATCAACATGGGATAGTATTTTTATGATATATGTTGTGTAGCCTGTGTGGTGGAGTCATGTATCTGGCAATGGCAATGCATATGTTAGCTTTACCTACTTAGGTCAGAGGATAGCTGTCTGTATTGGGATGGGTGAACTATGTTTTTAGCCTTTTATTGAAGTATAGTTGATTTACAAAGTTGTGTTATTTTCTACTGTACAGCAAAGTTACTCAATGATATATTTATATATGTATACTTTTTCAGATTTTTTTCCCTTATGGTTTATCACAGGATATTGAATATAGTTCCCTGTGCTATACAGTAGGAGTTTGTTTCTTCAACCTATATATTCTAGTTTGTATCTGGTAATCCCTAACTCCCAATCCTTCCCTCCTTCAGACCCCCCTCCCTTGGCAACCACAAGTCTGTTCTCTATGTCTGTGTGTCTGTTTCATAAATGTATTCATTTGTGTCACATTTTAGGTTCCACATATAAGCAATATCATATGGTATTTGTCTTTTACTTAGTATGATAATCTCTAGTTCCTTGATTTTTCTACAAATGGTATTATTTCATTCTTTTTTAAGACTGAATAGTATTCCGTTGTTCCACATCTTCTTTATCCACTCATCTGTTGAGAAACATTTAGGTTGTTTCCATGTCTTGCTAACTGTAAACTGTGTTGCTGTGAACATTGAGGTATGCATATCTTTTTGAATTGTAGTTTTGTCTGAGTATATGCCCCATGAGTGGGATTGCTGAATCATAAGGTAACTCTATTTTTACTTTTTAAGGAAACTTTGTACTATTTTCGACAGTGGCTACATCAGTTTTCACTCCCACCAACAGTGCAAGAGTGTTTCCTGGTAAACTATTTGAATGGAAATCTAAGAAGTAGCTTGTTAGAAGGGCCAAGTTCTAGCTACTGATACTGTGTGAAGGTTGTCATAATAAATCTCTTCCTGTAGCTTAAAAGCATTTATTCATTACTTACCAAATAATAACTGACCATTTCTTCTGTGTCAGCAACCTAGTAGACCCTGGAGATGGTGAACCAAAAAAGACAGATATCTCTTTTCAAGGTTCTCATGGTTGAGCATGAGAGACAGGCATTCATATAATAATCACATGAAGAAATATCTGTTAACCTAACTGTTCCAAAGAAAAAGAAAAGGTGCTATGAAAATAGCATGACTTGTGTTCTTTGTGTGTTCTGTGCATTCTCTATTGAGAGACACCAGCTAGGTGCTGCTACAGACCTCAGTGGGGTGACCCTCAATTGAATGCTTCTTTATTTGGGCCCTCACAATACTCAAGCCAAGTCATTCTTAATTTATGATACTGACTAGGATGTCAGTGTAATTAACCGTTTACACATTGTCTCCGCAAGTAAAATGAGAGCACCTGGAAAGGCGCTCATGTATCTCAGCCCTGTATTCCTAGCCCAATGCTTGGCACACAGTAAGGGTCCAATCAGTGTTAGCTGGAGGACTAAATAAATCCTATTGCAATATTAACCAGCTTAAAATTATATTCAGAGCCAGCATTTTTTCAACAATAATGCAGGACCACCAGACCCTTTTACCTTAGTTATGGTCTCATTTTCCTGTATAGCGAATGGTACTGTTTCACTATAGAATGAAACTTCATAAGTGCCATTCTTTTCAACTCTATGCTCAATCTCAAAGTATGCATTTGAAGCTCAGTTAGAGATCTATACAACAAAAATATTTAAAGATATCATTTAGAAAATCAGCACTTTTCATTAGAGAGTGAATTTCACTTAATTATTGGTTTGCGAGCAAAGCTTTAAAATGCCAAATAAATCCCGAGTGTCTTCAGTGAATGTATTGGGCAGATTTTGATGTTGCTAAATCTAAGCTTGATTGGGAGTGTGGTGATGGGTTTGAAAAATTTACACCATGATTAATCTTTCTTTTTTGGCGGGGGGAAGGGAGTTAATTGTTTTTAATAGACATCCAGTTTACTGCTTCATCAGCCCTTTCACATCTCAGTTTTACTAATAACCCTTCTCCTTCTAAAAGTCTTTCCAGAAGCTAAAATATGTCTGCATACATCCAGTATATTTAACTTATACCCCAAGATGAGACTGGGCTATTACAGAAGCAAGGCTGTGAAAAGGATTTAGAAAGGTACATTTTTTTATGGCTGGCCTGCCATAATAAATATGGGTAATTCAGTAGATGATTATACCGCAATAAGTGTGCTAAAAGACAACTCTGATTCAGACAGTGACATAGCCTGTGAGACTCTTGACCCTCATGATGGAGACCTCAATTCATCAGCTAACTTGAATTCAGTCAAGGAAAGAATAGACTCCCACAGAAGCGAAATTCTCCTTAATGAGCTGTTAATTGTTTACATGTAACGGAAGTTGCCTGACATTTCTTTTAATTTAATGTATTCCTGGCCCTGCTGCTCTGATGGCCTCAGGCAAACTCTTATCATAAAAATGCAGGTGTGCTTAGCAGGTATAATAAAAGTGTAATAAAAGTGCAGATGTGCATAGCGGGTTTGTCAGTTGATATGCTCATATCAGCTTAAAAGAACTTCACATTTCTATAAATTAAGAAATGAATCAGTGCTGTGCTGATTCTCTGATTGCCCTCTCTTCATCATTTTCTCTGCAGGCCCAGACTGACTAGGCTATTTTACGGGAGCTGGAGATGACTCATTACCCCACATTACTTTGTCTCACAGATGGCATCATTTTATCTTAGGCACAAAGAGACTGACAAGTGACATTGTTGCAGTGATTTCATTGTATTAGGCTGTGGAGAGCACTGGATGTGATGAATATATAACGCGAGGCTGGAGTTTGCATTTGAGATTGGGGCTTTGGTAAGATAGAGGGAGATAAAAAGGGAGATTTTCAAAAAAGGCATACAGACGGTGGAAAGGAAGAAGTGTTAAGAGAGTGTATTCCCTCTATAAGCAAGATAGTATTTTCTATACGTCAGGGGATACTGAAGACCCATAGATAGTTCTCAGGCTAATCCAGTCATTTGGCACTGAAAAATGGTTTTTAAACCATGCTAAAACTGTTGACCCAAGGCTTTTTGATTCCTGCCCATAGTTACAGATTTGCTGGTAATTTTCATTAAACCAAGGAACCTAGGGATGCTGTAGGACTGAGGTAAAGGTTGGCTTCTTGCCAATGCTAAAATGATAGGGCAGTAATTTCCACCATTAAGTCAAATATAAGAATCCTCTAAAATGTGTATGTGTATGTGTGGTTGTGTGACTGTGTGTGCGTGTATGTCTTTATGTGCATGCTTTTCTGATTGCATGTGTGGAAGGAGTGGAAATATGTGGAAATTTAAAAGAAATACAAATTTTATCTGATCAGGTAGGAAGAGTCAAGAATAATTTTGTACTTTCTTCTGACATATTCACAGGTGAAAACTGTCAACTAGGTAGAATCCTCTGTCTAGTTCTTCTGTTGGAAAGCGATATTTTTTGTTATAGGTACCTGCCATTGAGCGACTGGAATTATCAAAGATTGTTGTTACACAAAAAGGGCCCATTACACTCAGCAAAGCATGAAAATACCAGCATAATTTACTATCATAGCCAATAACAAAGCACTCTTTTAAGAAGCTTAATGCCACCTGTTAAAACTCAGGTTTTCCAGATCAGAGCCTGAGGTGTTTTCTTGCTAGTACATCAGGTATTAATTTTACTTTGTCCCAAGATTTCTGGATACAAGAAATATCCTATTATTTCCTAAACCAAATTAAATCTGACATGAAGTCCCATTTATGGGGACTGTGGAATGATCTAAAATCACTCATTATTGGATCTCCCATCCCACCTCCCCAGGGTTGTGGGAAAGCTATAGGGGATTATTCAATCCAGAGTTTGAGAAAGTCCCTGGGTTTCCCAAGTGGCTCAATAGTAAAGAATCTTCCTGCCAATGCAGAAGATGAAGGTGACAAGGGTTCCATCCCTGGGTTCAGAAGATCTTCTGGAGAAGGGAATGGGTACCCACTCCCATATTCTGGCCTGGGGAATCCCATGGACAGAGGAGCCTGGTGGGCTACTCTCCATGGGGTCACAAAAAATTTGACAACTGAGCATGCATGCACACAGTGTCTTGGTCCACAACGGTTCCAAGCCTTCATTTTCCATTGGGACAGAGAGGTGGTGCCGCTTCTTCTTTGACTGGGGCACAGGGTTTGGAATTGTGATGGAAGGACTAGTGTATTCGTTCTCTTGATGGAACTCACTTGAGGTTCCATCGCTTCCCTATTGACTTAGGGTTTAAAAGCATATGTCCCAGCTCTTTGGGGACACAAGAAGTCACTTTCCCATCTTGACGACTCTCTCATAGACCCAGAGTTGTCTATTTTGTCTGCCTGTCTCTACAAACACTTCTAATCCATCCTGTCTCGCTTTGGGACGATTTTTCATAATCCCTTCCCAGTGAGACACATTTGCCACCTTCTCCAGTGGGAGAGTGGGGCTAGAAATATTGAAATCAGTCTGTTTCATTCACATTATCTGATCCTGATAGCAGTAGTTACCTGAACTCAAAAACAGTGGGTCAGAGGGTCCTATCTCTGAAAAATGAATAATTGCTCATGACAGAGAGGCAGACAGTGTCTCAGACTAAAAGCTCTTGGAGAGTAATATTCCCAGGTTATGGCACCTTTGTACCACTTCCCTCCTTTAAAAAATTAGTGTAAAGACATAGAGAACAGACTTGCGGTTGCCAAGGGGGAAGGGTATGGGGAAGGGATGGACTGGAGTTTGGATTAGCAGATGCAAGCTATTGTATATAGAATAGAAAAATAACAAGGTCCTACTGTATATCACAGGGAATTATATTCAAAATTCTGTGATAAACCATAATAGAAAAGAATATGAAAAATAATGTGTATATATACTGGGCTTCCCTGGTGTGGCTCAGTAAAGAATCTGCCTGCCAATACTTGCCAGTGCAGGAGATGCAGATTCATTCCTGGGTTGGGAAGATACCCTGGAGAAGGGAATAGCAACCCACTCAATTATTCTTGCCTGTAGAATTCCATGAATGGAGGAGCCTGGCAGGCTACAGTTCATGGGTTGCAAGGAGTCAGACATGACTTAGTGTGTAAACAACAACAGAAATATACATGTATATATGTAACTGAATCATTTTTCTGTACAGTAGAAATTTGTACAGCATTGTGAATCAAGTGTACTTCAAAAAAGTAAATTTTTTAAAAAAGAATGTTTCTCATTGACTATCAGAATGAAGCTATTCTCAACCTCAGCATAGTTTTAACTGCTTTTCAGTTTCTTTTTTAGCAGTTTAAAAGATTTTTTAAATATAAATTTATTTATTTTAATTGGAGGCCAATTGCTTTGCAATATTATAGTGGTTTTGCCATACATTGACATTAATCCACAATGGGTGTACATGTGTTTCCCATCCCGAAACCCCGCCCACCTCCTCACCGTCCCATCCCTCTGGGTCATCCCAGTGCACCAGGCCTGGGACGGAATACAGGGAGCACTCTGTATCATGCATCGAACCCGGACTGGTGATCTATTTCACATATGATAATATACATGTTTCAATGCTATTCTCTCAAAACCTCCCACCCTTGCCCTCTCCCACAGAGTCCAAAAGACTGTACTATATCTGTGTCTCTTTTGCTGTCTCACATATAGGGTTATCATTACCATCTTTCTAAATTCCATATATATACATTAGTATACTGTATTGGTGTTTTTCTTTCTCGCTTACTTCACTCTGTATCAGTTCAGTTCAGTTCAGTTCAGTAGCTCAGTCCTATCCTACTCTTTGCGACCCCACGAATTGCAGCATGCCAGGCCTCCCTGTCCATCACCAACTCCCGGAGTTCACTCTGTATAATAGGCTCCAGTTTCATCCACCTCACTAAAAGTGATTCAAATGTATCCTTTTTAATGGCTGAGTAATACTCCACTGTGTATACGTACCACAGCTTTCTTCTACATTTGTCTGCTGATGGACATCTAAGTTGCTTCCATGTCCTGGCTATTATAAACAGTGCTGCGATGAATATTGGGGTACACGTGTCTCTTTCAGTTCTGGTTTCCTTGGTGTGTATGCCCAGCAGTGGATTGTTGGGTCATAAGGCAGTGCTATTTCCAGTGTTTTAAGGAATCTCCACACTGTTCTCAATAGTGGCTGTACTAGTTTGCATTCCCACCAACAGTGTAAGAGAGTTCCCTTTTCTCCACACTCTCTCCAGCATTTATTGCTTGTAGACTTTTACATAGCAGCCATTCTGACCAGTGTGAGATGGTACCTCATTGTGGTGTTGATTTGAATTTCTCTGATAATGAGTGATGTTGAGCATCTTTTCATGTGTTTGTTAGCCATCTGTGCATCTCCTTTGGAGAAATGTCTGTTTAGTTCTTTGGCCCATTTTTTGATTGGGTCATTTATTATTCTGAAATTGAGCTGCAGGAGTTGCTTGTTTATTTTTGAGATTAATTCTTTGTCAGTTGATTCATTTGCTATTATTTTCTCCCATTCTGAAGGCTGTCTTTTCACCTTGCTTATAGTTTCCTCTGTTGTGCAAAAGCTTTTCATTTTAATTAGGTCCCATTTGTTTATTTTTGCTTTTATTTCCATTACTCTGAGAGATGGGTCATAGAGGATCCTGCTGTGATTTAAGTCAGAGAGTGTTTTGCCTATGTTCTCCTCTAGGAACTTTATAGTTTCTGGTCTTATGCTTAGATCCTTAATCCATTTTGAGTTTATTTTTGTGTATGCTGTTAGAAAGTGTTCTAGTTTCATTCTTTTACAAGTGGTTGACCAGTTTTCCCAGCACCACTTGTTAAAGAGATTGTCTTTTCTCCATTGTATATTCTTGCCTCCTTTATCGAAGATAAGGTGTCCATAAGTGCATGGATTTATCTCTGGGCTTTCTATTTTGTCCCATTCATCTATATTTCTGTCTTTGTGCCATTAACATACTGTGTTGATGACTGTGGCTTTGTAGTAGAGCCTGAAGTCAGGCAGGTTGATTCCTCCAGTTCCATTCTTCTTTCTCAAGATTGCTTTGGCTATTCAAGAAATTTTGTATTTCCATACTAATTGTGAAATTATTTGTTCTAGTTCTATGAAAAATACCATTGGTAACTTGATAGAGATTGTATTGAATCTATAGATTGATTTGGGTTGTATAGTCATTTTCACTATGTTGATTCTTCCAATCCATGAACATAGTATATTTCTCCATCTATTATTGTCCTCTTTGATTTCTTTCAGCAGTGTTTTATAGTATTTTATATATAGATCTTTTGTTTCTTTAGGTAGATATATGCCTAAGTATTTTATTCTTTTCATTGGAATGGTAAATGGAATTGTTTCATTAATTTCTTTTTTCTGTGTTCTCATTGTTAGTGTATAGGAATGCAAGGGATTTATGAGTGTTAATTTTATATCCTGCAACATTACTATATTCATTGATTAGCTCTAGTAATTTTCTGATGGGGTCTTTAGGGTTTTCTAAGTAGAGGATCATGTCATCTGCAAACAGTGAGAGTTTTACTTCTTCTTTTCCAATCTGGATTCCATTTATTTCTATTTCTGCTCTGATTGCTCTGGGTAAAACTTCCAAAACTATGTTGAATATTAGTGGTGAGAGTGGGCACCCTTGTCTTGTTCCTGACTTTAGGGGAAATGCTTTCAATTTTTCACCATTGAGGACACTGTTTGCTGTGCGTTTGTCATATATAGCTTTTATTATGTTGAGGAATGTTCCTTCTATTCCTGCTTTCTGGAGGGTTTTTTGTTATAAATCGATGTTTAATTTTGTCAAAGGCTTTCTCTGCATCTATTGAGATAATCATATGGTTTTTATCTTTCAATTTGTTAATGTGGTGTATTACATTGATTGATTTGCGGTTATTGAAGAATCCTTGCATCCCTGGGATAAAGCCCACTTGGTCATTTTGTATGATTTTTTTAATGTGTTGTTGGATTCTGTTTGCTAGAATTTTGTTAAGGAGATTTGCATCTATGCTCATCAGTGATATTAGCCTGTAGTTTTCTTTTATTGTGACATTTATTTCTGGTTTTGGTATTAGGGTGATGGTGGCCTCATAGAATGAGTTTGGAAGTTTACCTTCCTCTGAAATTTTCTGGAAGAGTTTGAGTAGGATAAGTGTTAGCTCTTCTCTAAATTTTTGGTAGAATTCAGCTGTGAAGCCGTCTGGTCCTGGGCTTTTGTTTGCTGGAAGATTTCTGATTACAGTTTCAATTTCCATGCTTGTGATAGGTCTGTTAAGATTTTCTATTTCTTCCTGGTTCAGTTTTGGAAAGTTGTACTTTTCTGAGAATTTGTCTATTTCTTCCAAGTTGTCCATTTTATTGGCATATAGTTGCTGATAGTAGTCTCTTATGATCCTTTGTATTTCCATGTTGTCTGTTGTGGTGTCTCCATTTTCATTTCTAATTTTGTTGATTTGATTCTTCTCCCTTTGTTTCTTGATAAGTCTGGATAATGGTTTGTCAATTTTATTTATCCTCTCAAAGAGCCAGCTTTTGGCTTTGTTGATTTTTGCAATGGTCTCTTTTGTTTCTTTTTGCATTTATTTCTGCCCTAATTTTTAAGATTTCTTTCCTTCTACTAACCCTGGGGTTCTTCATTTCTTCCTTTTCTAGTTGCTTTAGGTGTAGAGTTAGGTTATTTATTTGACTTTTTTCTTGTTTCTTGAGGTAAGCCTGTATTGCTATGAACCTTCCCCTTAGCACTGCTTTTTACAGTGTCCCATTGGTTTTGGGTTGTTGTCTTTTAATTTTCATTCCTTTCTATGCATATTTTGATTTATTTTTTTATTTCTTCTGTGATTTGTTGGTTATTCAGCAGCATGTTGTTTAGCGTCCATATGTTGGAATTTTTAATAGTTTCTCTCTTGTAATTGCCATCTAATATTACTGCATTGTGGTCAGAAAAGATGCTTGGAATGATTTCAATTTTTTTTGAATTTACCAAGGCTAGATTTATGGCCCAGGATGTGATCTCTCCTGGAGAAGTTTCCATGTACACTTGAGAAAAAGGTGAAACTCATTGTTTTGGGGTGAAATGTCCTATAGATATCAGTTAAGTCTAACTGGTCTATTGTATCATTTAAAGTTTGTGTTTCCTTGTTAATTTTCTGTTTAGTTGATCTATCCATAGGTGTGAGTGGGGTATTAAGGTCTCCCACTATTATTGTGTTACCTTTTGAATTTGTCTCCTGTGCATACTCTGTACTCAGGCAAAATGGACTCTGTTAATCTGAACATTCTGATATCTGATCAGTATCACCTGCAGGCCTTTGTTCTTGCTCTTTTGACACAAATGCATTCCCTTTATATTTGCCTTTTGAGATCCTACTCATTACTCAAAGTTCAACCAAGATGTTATTTCCTGCAGGGATTCTTTCCTGATTCCTTTTATTTGACTTTCTTTCTCCTTTGAACCTGAGAACATTTAGTTTGTCCTTTTCTTTTTATAATTCTCATATCCTTACACTGTAGACTGTAGTTGCTTTTATTTTTTACTCTAACTGTTCAGTTGGATTGAACATCTCCTGATGGCAGACACTATGACCAAGGGCTGACTGATTTCCTAGCAAAGTGCCTTGAGAGGCTAGATATTTGACAATTTTGAAATTAGTTGATCATACCCCAAGCTATTTTTAGGTCAGACATTGTTTTCTCTTTCTTCTCATAGTGCCTCCAGATGTTTAAGGCTTTGTTTTTATACATGTGAATTTCTCCAACATTTTTTTACACCTTGGCCTCCTGCAGAGTAAACACATACCTAGCTGTTTGTACCTGGTTGTTTTTGTTTGAGCTCTCCTTGTAGTTTCTGTTCTAATTTATTATTGACAAACCTTTTCTTTGTCCCTTTTTGCTATGTTTCTCTTGAATGTCATTCAATTATATTGGAATAGAAGAGGTAATTCTAGACTCCACATTTATCTAATTTTTTAAAAAGTTGATAGAAACTTCTAGGCACCACAGGAATAATTCTAAAACAAACAAGCATGCAAAATAACATTGTAGCTTGTTATTTGAAAAGGGGAAAGAGAACTGTTCCAAACTAGAAGGACCTTAATTTGTACCTTTGTGAAGGCTGGCTCCCCTGCTTTTCTTACTACTCTTTTCCACCTTGCAAACTCCTACACATGATCCAGTTCAAGTAACCTTTTTAGTAAAGTTAGTTCCATTTGGTGTGTGTTACTACTTTACCTTCTATTAATACCAATTATAACATGTATCACATTGTACTGTCTCTTTAAAATACTCCTATTAAAAATATTTTATTCATATATAGTTAATTTACGGTGTTGTGTTAATTTCTGCTGTACAGCAGAGTGATTCAGCTATACATATGTTTGTGTATGCATTCTTTTCATATTCTTTTCCATTATGGTTTATCACAGAATCTTGAATATAGCTCCCTGTACTATATAGTAGGACCTTGTTATTTATCCATTCTATATATAATAGTTGGCATCTGCTAATCCCAAACTCCCAATCCATCTCTCCTCCAGCTCCCTCTTGCCTGGCAACAAACAGTCTATTCTGTAGGTCTGTGAGTGTGTTTGATAGATAAGTTTATTTATGCCATATTTTGTATTCCATATATGAGTGGTACTATATGGTATTTGTCTTTTTCTTCACTTAGAATGATTATCTGTAGGTTTATTCATGTTGCTGCAAATACTTCTCACTGTTATAATGAATTATTTTATGAATATTATTTAAGCATAGACATTGTCATTAGACTATGATTCGATAAGGTAGATAACACTTCTCTTTGTCAGTTAAAATCCCAAGTGCTTGCCATTTAATAGATTATTCATAACAGTCTGTTGGATAGGATGTGCCAATATTTCTTTTGTTTACAAACTTTTCTTCCCTTTTCAACCTTACAGTCATTATCTTCATTTTTGTTGTATGCCGAGCACCTAGTTCAGCATCTAAAACATAGACAATACTTAGCATGTATTTTATAAAAGCTATATTAGTGAATTATAAGATATGTGAATCAGGTCTAAAATATTTCTTTCACCAAAGTCTTTGCTTTTCAAAGGTTTGGATGGACCCAACTCCTTTTTGTTTCTCTCCAGAACTTAACATAGAACCTAAGGAATTGATGGCAATCAATAAAGATTAAAAAACGCTTAATTCTAAATTCCAGTTCTAATCTGCTCTGTATCTCAGTAAATCATTTACTTAGTACATATCAATTCAGTGTTTACTGGGTGGTAGGCCCTTTACTACCTTTTAAATTTTCCTATGTTTCATAAATGAAGAAAATATTTTCTGGATTTTGTATAATATGGGATATTATGGAATAGGGAAGATACTGATAGCAATATTTTGAAAGTAGGGAAAGTGTAGTAAATACTGAACTTGCAGTAACCTGAGTATTTTGGTTAATTTCATATTCATGATAGTTAAATGTTGCCATATACACAGTTTCCATTTCTCAAAGCATTGAAATAAACCATAACAGAATTTAACCCTAATACTATCATGAGTTCTTTTTTTTTTTTTTTTTTTTTTTGCTTTTGATATGGAAGGTTTTCTGAACACCTGCCAATGCAGGAGTCATAAGAGCCATGGATTAAATCCCTGGGTCAGGAAGATCCCCTGGAGAAGTGCATGACAACCCACTCCAGTATTGTTGGCTGGAAAATCCCATGGACAGAGGAGCCTAGCGGATTACAGTCCATAGGGTCGCAAAGAGTTGGACATGACTGAAGCAACTTAGTATGCATGTACTGGATCTTAGAGTACCTCTGAGGCATGTCAGAACTGGATGATTTCTCACTAGCTTGGTTTTCAATCTATAGACCTAGCATGCATAATCTTGGGAAGACAAATCCTTGGTGTTTCTAAGCTAGAGCAATAATGATTTAACCCCATGTACTGCCCCTATGTACTCCTGTGAGGCCCACATGTAGCATCCTTTCCCAAGCATGTTATCCAGAAGAAGCAAATCCATACTTTTGGCCAATGCATAGCTTTTGACTGTGTGGGTAAATTGCTAACAAACTTAGATAAGCCTCTCTATAATACAAAAGGAGAAAAGGGCTGGAAATATAGACATCTGAGCCCTTCTGTATAAAGAGGTCTGTTGAGAAGTTTAACTCATGCTGTAAAAAGCCAAACGACCAAAAATTGTGTAAAAGAAAGCAGGCTCACATACCAAAGGAAAAGAGTTCTGTTTGTACACTATAAAACTTACAGTGTTGTGCCATTAATCACTCCAACAGTTTGCTTTATTCAAAACTAAAAGTCACATGTCATGATCATAATAGCCTCTAGAGGGAGGGAGGAAGGGAGAGAACATTAAACATAATCATTATGCAAAAATTCACTTTATATAAGGGGTAATGAACATTTATGATCATCCAGAGACAGAACCCCTGGTGAGAATGAGGCAGTGCTAAATGCATGCTAAACAAATGATAGGTGCAAAATCTTGAATTAATACCATTAAAAATAAGCCTCTGTGATGCCAAATGAGCATCTATGAAATATTGTTAACATGTATCACAGAGTGAGAGGTTTGTTTGAAACCATATTTCCATTGCAAACACAGAGGCCCAGTATTTCAAGAATGAAAACTTGTTTCCCTATCTGGCTAATATACCCATTTTAATTGATTTAATTGTATTTTATACATTTACTAATATCTGTGTGGAAAAGTGTTCAGGATTAGAATCATCTAATCATCAAATGAAACCATTACTGGTTTCATTTTACATTTTCTTGGTTTCCATATAATCCAAGGAGAGATTTTTTTTTAATCTAAATTCCTTAAAAGTTGAAATAATGAAGTGTACAATATGTAATATTTCATGGATTACCATTAACCTTATAATGGAAGTAGATATTAAAATGCAGACTCTGTTACTGAGGAGACTAAATATGATTTTATTGTAAGACTAGTGAAATTAATCAGAATTTGAATATTATTCTGACCTTGATATAATGATAGTATATGAACACAAGCCATAGAATATGGCTTAGTATAGGAACACAAGCCATAGTATATGAACACAAGCCATCAACATGTTTTTCATCTTCTATTTTTAGTTTTTTTTTTAAGAGAAATGAAATTTGAAGTTAAAATGGGGTATTAGTAAAACTTGCTCATTCTGGTAAAAACCTCAAAGTATATAGGTCCTGTTTCTGTCGTTAGCTAGTATATATGGCTTTGAATGAGTCACATCTCATCCTAAGTCATTTTTTCATTTATAAGTTTATTCTTGAAATACCAATATTCCATAATTCTAAATACATGAGAAGACTAGGGTTTTGCTCTCCTGACAATACTTAAAGAGTGGTAGGAACATCTTATGGTAGGAACATCTGGGTAGGTACTTTAACTGACTGAATTTTTCCTGAAAGTCACTGATGCTGAAATCTCAGTTTCTCTGTGCATCAGTGCCAAATCAAATCTGAGACTGAGTTTTGCATGAAGTAGAAGAGAATAGCTATTTGCTTTACCAGGGAAAGGGGGACACAGTTGTCTCCTGACCCAAAAAAAACTGTGCCCCAACCAGGAACGATTTGGTTAGGAATTTTATAGCCATGGTTTTTGGGTGGAGTTGCTAATAAAGATTAGGATGTGTGCAGGCCAGGCACTCCTTTAATCTGGTCTCAGGTTGTCTCCTGATGAACTTCTCTGGTTATCAAACTGATCTCTGGAATGAAGAATTCTAACATCTTCCATTTGTTGGGGGAGTTTAGTTCTGTAAATGCCTCAGATATTGTTATGTGTATCCCTTGAGGTAGAACCAGGATCTTGCCCCAAGGCTACACTAGTGTGTCTTAACTGCTCCCCCCTTGTCTCTGTGTCCCCTTCATTCCCTGATTAGCAACTGCTAAAAAGACTACCCTGCCCAGGAGCTCCACAGGATCCTGCTCGGTTTCACTGGGTCAGAGCTGTGTGCCCTTTTAATTAATTTTCTGAAATTGCCCTAATACCAATTTGGACCCAATATTCTTAATTTAAAACAAATGAGGTGTTTTAAAGCTTGTTTTCAATGCTTAACACCTGCAATGAATTAGGTTCCCTAAATAGCTCTCCTTATGGGGCCCTTTTAGAACTAACACCCCAAAAAGATATCCTTTTCATTATAGGGGACTGGAATGCAAAAGTAGGAAGTCAAGAAACACCTGGACTAACAGGCAAATTTGACCTTGGAATATGGCATGAAGCAGGGCAAAGGCTAATAGAGTTTTGTCAAGAGAATGAACTAGTCATAGCAAACACCTTTTTCCAACAACACAAGAAGACTCTACACATGGACATCACCAGATGGTCAACACCGAAATCAGATTGATTATATTCTCTGCAGCTAAAGATGGAGAAGCTCTATACAATCAGCAAAAACAAGACCGGGAGCTGACTGTGGCTCAGATCATGAGTTCCTTATTGCCAAATTCAGACTTAAATTGAAGAAAGTAGAGAAAACCACTAGACCATTCAGATATGACCTAAATCAAATCCCTTATGACTATACAGTGGAAGTGAGAAATGGATTTAAGGGACTAGATCTGATATATAGAGTGCCTGATGATCTGTGGATGGAGGCTCATGACATTGTGCAGGAGACAGGAATCAAGACCATCCCCATGGAAAAGAAATGCAAAAAAGCAGAAAGATTGTCTGGGGAGGCCTTGCAAATATCTGTGAAAAGAAGAGAAGTGAAAAGCAAAGGAGAAGAGGAAAGATATAAGCATCTGAATGCAGAGTACCAAAGAATAGCAAGAAGAGATAAGAAAGCCTTTTTTCAGCAATCAATGCAAAGAAATAGAGGAAAACAACAGAATGGGAAAGACTAGAGATCTCTTCAAGAAAATTAGAGATACCAAGGGAACATTTCATGCAAAGATGAGCTCGATAGAGGACACAAAATGGTCTGGACCTAACGGAAGCAGAAGATATTAAGAAGAGGTGGCAAGAATACATAGAAGAACTGTACAAAAAAGATCTTCATGACCCAGATAATCACAATGGTGTGATCACTCACCTAGAGCCAGACATCCTGGAATGTGAAGTCAAGTGGGCCTTAGAAAGCATCACTATGAACAAAGCTAGTGGAGGTGATGGAATTCCAGTTGAGCTATTTCAAATCCTGAAAGATGATGCTGTGAAAGAGCTGCACTCAATATGCCAGCAAATTTGGAAAACTCAGCAGTGGCCACAGGACTGGAAAATGTCAGTTTCATTCCAATCCCAAAGAAAGGCAATGCCAAAGAATGCTCAAACTACTACATAATTGCACTAATCTCACATGCTAGGAAAGTAGTGCTCAAAATTCTCCAAGCCAGGCTTCAGCAATACGTGAACCATGAACTTCCAGATGTTCAAACTGGTTTTAGAAAACACAGAGGAACCAGAGATTAAATTGCTAACATCCGCTGGATTATGGAGAAAGCAAGAGAGTTCCAGAAACAAACAAACAAACAAACAAACAAACATCTATTTCTGCTTTATTGACTATGCCAGTCTTTGACTATGTGGATCACAATAAACTGTAGAAAATTCTGAAAGAGATGGGAATACCAGACCACCTGGCCTGCCTCTTGAGAAACCTATATGCAGATCAGGAAGCAACACTTAGAACTGGACATGGAACAACAGACTGGTTCCAAATAGGAAAAGGAGTACATCAAGCTGTATATTGTCACCTTGCTTATTTAACTTTTATGCAGAGTACATCATGAGTAACGCTGGGCTGGATGAAGCACAAGCTGTAATCAAGACTGCTGGGAGAAATATCAATCACCTCACATATGCAGATGACACCACCCTGATGGCAGAAAGTGAAGAGGAACTAAAAAACCCTCTTGATGAAAGTGAAAGAGGAGAGTGAAAAAGTTGGCTTAAAGCTCAACATTCAGAAAACGAAGATCATGGCATCTGGTTCCATCACTTCACGGGAAATAGATGAGGAAACAGTGGAAACAGTGTCAGACTTTGTTTTTTTGGGCTCCAAAATCACTACAGATGGTGACTGCAGCCATGAAATTAAAAGACGCTTATTCTTTGGAAGAAAAGTTATGACCAACCTAGATAGCATATTGAAAAGCAGAGACATTACTTTGCCAACAAAGATCCGTCTAGTCAAGGCTATCGTTTTTCCACTAGTCATGTATGGGTTATGAGTTGGACTGTGAAGAAAGCTGAGCGTCAAAGAATTGGTGGTTTTGAACTGTGGTGTTGGAGAAGACTCCTGAAAGTCCCTTGGACTGCAAGGCGATCCAACCGGTCCATTCTAAAGGAGAACAGCCCTGCGTGTTCTTTGGAAGGAATGGTGCTAAAGCTGAAACTCCAGTACTTTGGCCACCCCATGCCAAGAGTTGACTCATTGGCAAAGACTCTGATGCTGGGAGGGATTGGGGACAGGAGGAGAAGGGGATGACAGAGTTTGAGATGGCTGGATGGCATCACCAACTTGATGGACATGAGTGTGATTGAACTCCAGGAGTTGGTGATGGACAGGGAGGCCTGGCGTGCTGTGATTCAGGGGGTCGCAAAGAGTCGGACACGACTGAGTGACTGAAGTGATGGGTCCTGAAGGCATGAAATTAAAAGTCACTTGCTCCTTGGAAAGAAAGCTATGATAAACCTAGACAGCATATCCAAAAGCAGAGATATCACTTTGCTGACAAAAATCTCTATAGTCAAAGCTA
Organism: Capricornis sumatraensis; assembly: GCF_032405125.1. NCBI lineage: Eukaryota > Metazoa > Chordata > Mammalia > Artiodactyla > Bovidae > Capricornis > Capricornis sumatraensis. The sequence continues at coordinate 3,210,892 of NC_091092.1, read as the reverse complement.
TGGTTTTTTTAAGTAGTCTTATACGAATGTTATAATTGGACCATAAAGAATGCTGAGCACCGAAAAATGGATGCTTTCAAATTGTGGTGTTGGAAAAGACTCTTGAGAGTCCCTTGGACTGCCAGGAGATCAAACCAGTTAATCCGAAAGGAAATCAACCTTTACTATTCATTGGGAGGACTGATGCTGAAGCTCTAATACTTTGGCCACCTGATGCAAAGAGATGACTCATTGGAAAAGACCCTGATGTTGGGAAAGATTGATGTAGGAAAAGGGGGCAACAGAGGATGAGACGGTTGGCTGGCATCACTGACTCAATGGACGTGAATTTGAGCAAACTCCAGGAGACAGTGAAGTACAGGAATGCTGCAGTCCATGGGGTCCATAAGAATCAGAATTGACTTAGTGACCGAACAACAAAGAAACGGAATCTGATAAGGCATTTGTGTCATTAGAGGGTCAATATCCAAAACATAGGGACAGATTTCTGCTTTGGTGATGGAAGACACATTTTTTATGATAGCATTTAGGGTTTCTCACTGTGCCTGGGATACAACTTGATTATACTTCTTCCACCCCAACCTCCATCCCCACCACCACACAAACACATTCTTTTCAACCTATTAGGTATCTGAAACTATAAACTATAAATCAATATATAAAATAGAAATGTAAAAGTGAGTATGTTACCTGAAGACATTGTCTTTCTAGATATGACTTTTATATCTTCTGGTCCTCAACTGCTACAATTGTATTAATATTTCTTCTAAAGAATTGATCTCTTACATAAAGAAAATGTTTCCTTTGATTGCAATTAGAAACAAATATATTATAATTGAATGTAAATACTTAGAATGGCCTTTTCCTTCATATATCTTAAGATAGTTTCTTCCATCTGAGAATCACTGGTTACCATCATAGTCATAAGGATATTACAAGGACAAATGGTAGTAGAGTTAGAAGGAAGAAGTCTAGAAAGAAAGAAATTATATTCTGTAAATCTATTTTTTTTTTTGTACAAAGGTGCCATTTTATTACAGTCAGAGAGAAAGAAAACTTTCCTCTACCCTTCTAGGTTCTTCAGGCTAGTTAAGTATTCAGTTGACATGAGACAGATTAAAAGGGAAAAAAAATCAAATTTACTTTAATATATACAGAAACACCACATATATGAGATGGTCAGAGATCCCACATTCATGAGAGGCTCAGAGACAGACAGGTAACATATGCATGCCATCTTGAACTGCAGAATAGGATAGGGGCCTGAGACTTTCAAGGACAGGTGGGTCATTCACAGGATCATGGTGTTAACAAACAATGTTCATATGTCCAATGCACTGTGAGGCCAAATAAACTGAAATACTGGAATCTGGAGCAGTGTGCTGTGTGCTTCAGACTGTGTGCTTTGTATATGACTACTTGCCTCAACCGTGTCTAATCCATGGACTATAGCCTGTCAGGCTCCTCTGTCCAAGGGATTTTCCAGGGAAGAATACTGGAGCGGATTTCCATGCCCTCCTCCAGGGGATCTTGCTGACTTGGGGATTGAACCTGCATCTCTTATGTCTCTTGCATTTTCAGGCAGGTTCTTTACCACTAGTGCCACCTGGGAAGCCCAATCTGAAGCAGAGAAAGGTTTATTTCAGGGCCATGCAAGGAGAACAGGTAGCTCATTCTCAAAACCCCCAAACTCTGCAATGGATTTTGGGGAAAATTTTTTATAGGCAAAATTTGAGATGAGGGCTGCAAGCTGTGTGGCTTTCTCCTGATTGGTTGGTGGTAAAATAATAGGGTGGTCCTCTAGGAGTCTTGTGTTCAGTCTGAAGTTACCAGCCTCAACCTGGTGGGGGATCCTTAGTTCCTGCTGAAGAGCTCAAAGATATGTATATTCCTTGAGGAGGAACCAGGACCCTGCCTTAAGGCTGTATCCCCACTTGACTCTTCCTCTCCCGTTTCTGCCTTCCCTCCCTTCACTGATGAGCAGCTGTTTGAATCTGCCCTTTGAAACTCAAGGAAGGTCATGGAAGCTGAATAAAGCCTGTTTCCTACAAACAAGAAACAGGGCATACAGAAAGGATTTGTACCCAAGAGTTCTATTGTGTCATACTTGGCTTCAGTAAGAAGAGCAGATGTTTGGTGGTTAGATGTTTGCCTGGCTATATAGTTGGTAGATAAACTTTTTATCTGGTAATAACTCTTTTTTTCTGTGAAAAAAACCCAATTTAAATTCTTCTAGGTAGTTACATGCATACTAAGTCACTTCAGTTGTGTCCAACTCTTTCTGACCCTATGGACTGTAACCCACCAGGCTCCTCTGTCCATGGGGATTCCCCAGGCAAGAATACTAGAGTGGGTTGTCATGCCCTCCTCCAGGGGATATTCCTGACCTAGGGATCGAACCCACATCACCTGTGGCTCCTGCACTGTAGGCAGATTTTTTACCACTGAACCACAGGGGAAGCCCCAGTCAATATTTCTCCTCCCCCAAAACTTGCCTGATAGGGAGTCCCATGTTTCAGAGTATACTGGAGAAAACAATTTTAATTAAAGTTTGAAAATACATTATTAGTTAGCTTTGACTACGATTGGTACAAAATGAAAGAGATTGTAATTATTTATTTATTTGTAGTTGTTTATATTCTAGGCTGATTCCTTTAAAACTAATTTATTTATAAATCTATTAATTATGATTACATTAATTTATTTATTTTACTCAGTAATTGTGTTTAACTTCAGTTCTTAAAATAGCAATTTTATTAATTTTTAAAACTAATGTATGGAAAATTTTTATTTAAGTTTAAACTTCTGTCAAATTTTATGATTTGTAGTTCAAATGCAGACCTATATCATTCAGTTCAGTTCAGTCATGTCCAACTCTGTGACCCCATGAACTGTACCACACCAGGCCTCCCTGTCCATCACCAACTCCCAGAGCTTACTAAGACTCGTGTTCACTGAGTCAGTGATGCCATCCAACCATCTTATCCTCTTCTGTCCCCTTCTCCTACTGCCTTCAATCTTTCACAGCATCAGCATCTTTTCAAATGAGTTAGTTCTTCGCATTAGGTGGCCGAAGTATTGGAGTCACAGCTTCAGCACCAGTCCTTCCAATGCATATACAGGACTGATTTCCTTTAGGATGAACTGATTTGATCTCCTTGCTGTCCAGAGGACTCTCTAGCTTTGACTAGATGGACCTTTGTTGGCAAAGTAAAGTCTCTGATTTTTAATAAGCTGTCTAGTTTTGTCATAACTTTTCCTCCAAGGAGCAAGCATCTTCTAATTTCATGGCTGCAGTCACCATCTGCAGTGATTTTGGAGGCCCCCCCCCCAAAAAAAAAAAAAAAGTCTGTCACTGTTTCCATTGTTTCCTATATCACTATTGGTGGCAATATATTCTAGAGCTGGCAGAAAACCAAATTGGGAAAAAAAGATCTCATAAGAATTGAAAATATATTCTAAAACTATCAAGTGACAGCAACATTACAGCATACGTGAAAATGGATGTATACTTCAAAATCTGAGCTTGAGTAAATATAATGATGTTCCATGTGCTGTGCTGTGCTTAGTCACTCAGTTGTGTCCAACTCTTCATGACCCTATGGACAGTAGCCCACCAGGCTGCTCTGTCTATTTTCCACTTAAGAATATTGGAGTGGATTGCCACATGCTCCTTCAGGGAATATTCCCAACTCAGGGACCGAACCCAGGCCTCCCACATTGCAAGCAGATTTTTACTGTCTGAGACACCAGAGAAGCCCATGTTCCATACTTGACTGAAATATATTGGTGGCCTTTGAGGGTAATAATAAACATTAGCAGTCAACAAAAATATCCCAATCTCTTATGTAGTGAGTAGTAAAATTTTTAACTGTGCATAATCAGCATGACATTTTGCAACTTTAATAATTAGCTCAAGTTCAAAGCAATATCCCTCCAAAGTGTTGTCTGTCTTCAACTCCTAGTAGAGTTTTTCCTGTGGAAGAAGATAGTCTTTGAAGTCACTGAAGCTCTGCAAGAATGATGATGAAAATTTAGTCATTTATATTTAACAAAACAGATATTTCCAGTGCCGCTATCTTTGGAAGCTTTATTGAAATCAGACATCTTCTTTTTCCCAAGTTCTAAATGAACAATGTGCTACCAACTTAACAAAGCAATAGGGTATGCTGTCATGAATTGTCAAATAGCTGAAGTACCTTTTTAGTGGAAAGTAAGTATTTTTGTTTTGCCTGTGCTAGCTAAAGAGTGTGGTATACATAGTAAACATAGTCCCAGGGCTGGGACTAACTCACTGTGTGACTTTAGGAAAGCTGCCTTCTCAGGTTCTCTGGGTACCCATTTGTGAAATGAACAGGTTGGACAAGTCAATCACTTCAATTCTTTTCAGTTCTAATATTCTATGACTATATTGTTCAGTGTTTGAGCTTGATAGGTAGCCATCAAGTAATAATGAGAATCTCTCTCAATTAAAAATTTCATGGTTTGATCACAAAATAAAAAACAAGAGCACCGCACAAAACAAATGTATAGTTTAATGAATTATTGTAAGTGGAACAGGTGTGTAACCACCATCTGGTTCAAGAAATAAAACATTGACAACCTCCCTCATGAACACTTTCATGTGCTGCATCCCGATATCATTTTATCTTTCTTCCTCCTCAAAATAACCACTATCTTCACTTTTCAAATACTTAGTCATTCCCTTGTATTCATTCAATTCAATGGTTATCTATACATTGTAAATCAACTTAATTGAGGTATGATTTGCAAATGATAAAATGCACCTATCATAAGTGTTTGATTGCTTTTAATGAATGTATGTACTCATGTAACCAGCAGCTAAATCCATATGTAGAATGTTTATTTCAATAGAGCCTAAATGATTTCTTTTTACTCTTTTGCAATCAGTTTACCTCCTCTTCCATTCTCAGTCCCAGGCAATCTCTGTTCTCTTTGAGCACATTCTATGTGAAAGTCACTGTTTCAGAAAGTAAAATAATGAATACATCTAGGCTTTTCCATCAAGAAACTTGTAAGACAATTGACATTTCTATTTTGCTCACCAATGTATCACCTAAACCAGCATTGTTTAGGTGCCAAGTTGTGTCTTACTCTTTTGCAACCCCATGGACTGTAGCCTGCTAGGCTCCTCTATCCATGGGATTTTCCAGGCAAAAATACTGGAGAGGGTTGCCATTTCCTCCTCCAGGGAATCTTCCTGTCTCGGGGATCAAAGTTGCATCTCCTGCACTGGCAGGTGGATTCTTTACCACTGAACCACGAAGGAAGCCCAATAAGTTATCAGTTCAGTTGATCAGTTGTGTCCGACTCTTTGTGACCCCATGAATTGCAGCACACCAGGCCTCCCTGTCCATCACCAACTCCCAGAGTTTACCCAAACTCATATCCATTGAGTGGGTGATGCCATCCAAACATCTCATCCTCTGTCGTCCCCTTCTCCTGCCCCCAATCCCTCCCAGCATGAGTCTTTTCCAATGAGTCAACTCTTCACATGAGGTGGCCAAAGTACTGGAGTTTCAGCTTTAGCATCAGTCCTTCCAAAGAACACCCAGGATTGATCTCCTTTAGAATGGACTGGTTGGATCTCCTTGCAGTCCAAGGGACTCTCAAGAGTCTTCTCCAACACCACAGTTCAAAAGCAACAATTTTTTGGTGCTCAGCTCTCTTCACAGTCCAACTCTCATATCCGTACAAGACCACAGGAAAAACCATAGCCTTGACTAGACAGACCTTTGTTGACAAAGTAATGTCTCTGCTTTTGAATATGCTATCTAGGCTGGTCATAACTTTTCTTCCAAGGAGTAAGCATCTTTTAATTTCATGACGGCAGTCACCATCTGCAGTGATTTTGGAGCCCCCCAAAATAAAGTCTGACACTGTTTCCACTGTTTCCCCATCTGTTTCCCATAAAGTGATGGGACCAGAAGCCATGATCTTCGTTTTCTGAATGTTGAGCTTTAAGCCAACTTTTTCACTCTCCTCTTTCACTTTCATCAAGAAGCTTTTTAGTTCCTCTTCACTTTCTGCCATAAGGGTGGTGTCATCTGCATATCTGAGGTTATTGATATTTCTCCCGGCAATCTTGATTCCAGCTTATGCTTCTTCAGCCTAGCATTTCTCATGATGTCCTCTGTATATAAGTTAAATAAACAGGAATAGCACATGACAATAACAACCACTCAATAAATATCTATAAAACGACAGTTCAAGGAGTCTACAGATAAATACACAGTAGAATGCTACAAAAGCTATAAGAATGAAACAAACAAAAGTTTTACATTAAGTAGGACATAAAATACATGACAGCATTTCCCCGGTGGCTCAGTGGTAAAAACTTTATCTGTCAATGCAGGAGACACAAGTTCTATCCCTGGGTTGGAAGATCTTCTGAAACATGAAGTGACACCCTCTCCAGTATTCTTGCCTGGAAAATTCCATGGACAGAGGAGCCTGGCAGGCTACAGTCCATGGGATCACAAAGAGTTGGACGTGACTGAGCACACACACACATTCACACACACATGCACAAAATACAGGAAAGATTTGAGGTAAGGCTAGAAAAATAGAAGGAAGCTTATATAATGAACAGCTTTGAAAATTATACTCTTTTTCTTTATTTCTAAGTAGTGGGACAATCACTGAAATTTATGGACAGGGAAGTGATATAATTTCATTTATACTTCAGGAAGATTAAATATGTGGTAGGGTATACGATAAATCAGAAAGGAAGAGACAGTTGACAAAGACTAGTAAGGAGATAATTATGATTGCCCAGACGTGAGATCAGAGAATGCAATGGCACCCCACTCCAGTACTCTTGCCTGAAAAATCCCATGGATGGAGGAACCTGGTAAGCTGCAGCCCATGGGGTCACGAAGAGTCAGACATGACTGAACGACTTCCCTTTCACTTTTCACTTTCATGCATTGGAGAGGGAAATGGCAACCCACTCCAGTGTTCTTGTCTGGAGAATCCCTGGGACGGAGGAGCCTGGTGGGCTGCTGTCTATGGGGTCGCACAGAGTCAGACATGACTGAAGCGACTTAGAAGCAGCAGCAGCAGCAGACATGACTTGCTTTAGTATTGACTGATTTGATCTCCTTGCTGTCCAAGGGAGTCTCAAGTGTCTTCTCCAGGACCACAATTTGAAAGCATCAATTCTTGGTGCTCAGCCTTCTTTACGATTCAACTCTCATATCTGTACATGACTTCTGGAAAAACCATAGCTTTGACTATACTGACCTTCATCGGTGAAGTGATGTCTTTTCTTTTTTATATGCTGTCGAGGATTGTCATGGCTTTTTTTCCCCAAGAAGCAAGCATCTTTTAATTTCATGGCTGCAGTCACCATCCACAGTGATTTTGGAGCCTAAGAAAAGAAAATCTGCCACTGTTTCCACTTTTCCCCATTCTATTTGCCATGAAATTATGGGACCAGATAGCATGATCTTAGTTCATTGAACGTTGAGTCTTAAAGCAGCTTTTTCATTCTCCTCTTTCAGCCTCATCAAGAAGCTCTTTAGTTCCTCTTCACTTTTTGCCATTATGGTGATATCATCTGCATAACTGAAGTGATTGATATTTTTCCTGGCAATCTTGATTCCAGCTTGTGATTCATCCAGTCCAGCATTTTGCATGATGTAATCTGCATACAAGTTAAATAAGCAGGGTGACACTATTCAGCCATGTCATACTCCTTTCCCAATTTTGAACCAGTCAATTGTTCCATGTCCAGTTCTAACTGTTGCTTCTTGACCTGCATACAGGTTTCTCAAGAGGCAGGTAAGGTGGTCTGGTATTCTCATATCTTTAAGAATTATAGCTATAGTGCATATCTAGTTTCTCAACAAAAATAGTGGTGTCATTTTCTTTTCTAGCTATATAGGCCACAGATGTATACCATGACACCCTTGCGGAATCCCTAAGAATTTTCCCTTAAACATAGTAATGAATTCTGAAAATTCCTCCTGTATTTGCCAAAATTTTGCAGAGTGGCATTTCAGAAATTTGTATCCCCTTCCCCCTGAAATAACCTCTTTTTTTTCAAACTTGTAAAATCCGGGTAAGTTACTTAACCTATATGAGTCTCTGATTTTTTTTTCTCTTTATAAAATGTAAATGATATTTTCTAACTTAGAGAGTTATTTACAGATTAAAATTATTCTTCTAAAGTGCTGAGCCTGCTGAGCAGCATGTTTTACACATAGCAAAAGCTCAGGAAATCTTAAATACTATTGATAATGTTATTATTTTTTTCACTGTTAATCATGTAGCAAAATAATTCATACAACTTCTATTAGTATGAGCACAGCATGTAAAGAATTGGGCATTGGTAATCAAGTCTCTTTGACTCAAAATTAAAATTTTCATCATCACTGGAGCTAAAATATGCTCTTAATGATCACTATCTTTTGTTTAGAGGAAATATGTCAGGGTAATAGTCACAGTTATTTTTTAAAATAACTTTTACTTTTGGAAGATAGAGAAAATGAGAATATTTACGTTTTTTCTCTTTTCCCTGTGCTTCTAGTTCTCTGATTGTCATCTGTTCATTCTCCCCTTTTGTGACAAACAGGTTGGTGTCAAGTTTGAAAATCAGTTTTCTAGAGCTATTTCTTAAAACACAGATTTTTCATGACCTGGATAGTGGTGGGCTAGTTCAATATCTCATGAAATCAATTGGAATTCCTCTGAATATAGCAATGCTTTTTTTTTTTTTAGAATTGCTAATACACTTTATTTTATTTTTTAAAATTTATTAATTTATTTTAATTGCAGGCTAATTACTTTACAATATCGTAGTGGTTTTTTGCCAAACATTGAAATGAATCACCCATAAGCATACATGTGTTCTCCATCCAGAACACCCCTTCACCTCCCTCCCTATCCCATACCTCAGGGTCATCCCAGTGCACCAGACCTGAGTACCCTGTTTCATGCATCGAACCTGGACTGGTGATCTGCTTCACATATGATAATATACATGTTTCAATGCTACCCTCTCAAATCATCCCACCCTCACCTTCTCCCACAGAGTCCAAAAGACTGTGCTTTACAACTGTGTCTCTCTTGCTGTCTTGCATATAGGGTCATCATTACCATCTTTCTAAATTCTATATATATGCATTAGTATACTGCATTGGTGTTTTTCTTTCTGACTTACTTCACTCTGTATAATAAGCTCCAGTTTCATCCACCTCATTAGAGTTGATTCAAATGCATTCTTTTTAATGGCTGCGTAATATTCCATTATTCCACATTCAAGGTCATAGGTGGTGGCAGAGAGGAGCTACCCCATGTCCAAGGTAAAGGGCAGAGGCCGAGAAGCTACCCCACGTTCAAGGTCAGGAGCAGCAGCTGCACTTTGCTGGAACAGCTGTGAAGAGATACCCCATGTCCAAGGTAAGAGAAACTTAAGTAAGACGGTAGGTGCTGAGAGAAGGCATCAGAGGGCAGGCAGATTGAAATCACAATCACAGACAACTAGCCAATCTGATCACACGGACCACAACTTGTATAATTTAATGAAACTAAGCCATGATGTGTGGGGCCACCCAAGACAGACTGGTCATGGTGGAGAGGTCTGACAGAATGTGGCCCACTGGAGGAGGGAATGGCAAACCATTTCACTATTCTTGCCTTGAGAACCCCATGAACAGTATGAAAAGGCAAAATGATAGGATACTGAAAGAGGAACTCCCCAGGTCAGTAGGTGCCCAATATACTACTGGAGATCAGTGGAGAAATAACTCCAGAAAGAATGAAGGGATGGAGCCAAAGCAAAAACAGTACCCAGTTGTGGATGTGACTGGTGATAGAAGCAAGGTCCGATGCTGTAAAGAGCAATATTACATCGGAACCTGGAATGTTAGGTCCATTATTCAAGGCAAATTGGAAGTGGTAAAACAGGAGATGGTGAGTGAATGTCGACATTCTAGGATCAGCAAACTAAGATGGACTGGAATGGGTGAATTTAACTCAGGTGACCATTATATCTACTGCTCTGGGAAGGAATCACTCAGAAGAAATGGAGTAGCCATCATAGTCAACAAAAGACTCCGAAATGCAGTACTTGGATGCAACCTCAAAAACTAAAGAACAATCTCTGCTTGTTTCCAAGGCAAACCTTACAATATCATGGTAATCCAAGTCTGTGCCCCAACCAGTAACGCTGAAGAAGCTGAAATTGAACAGTTCTAAGAAGACCTGCAAGACCTTTAAGAACTAACACCTAAAAAAGATGTCCTTTTCATTATAGGGGACTGGAATGCAAGAAACACCTGGAGTAACAGGCAAATTTGGCCTTGGAGTACAGAATGAAATAGGGCAAAGGCTAGTAGAGTTCTGCCAAGAGAACGCACTGGTCATAACAAACATACTCTTCCAACAATACAAGAGAAGACTCTACACATGGACATCACCAGATGGTCAACACTGAAATCAGATTGACTATATTCTTTGCAGCCAAAGATGGAGAAGCTCTATACAGTCAGCAAAAACAAGACCGGGAACTGACTGTGGCTCAGATCATGAACTCTTTCTTGCCAAATTTAGACTTAAATTGAAGAAAGTGGGGAAAACCGCTAGACCATTCAGATATGACCTAAATCAATTCTTTATGATTATACAGTGGAAGTGAGAAATATATTTAAGGGACTAGATCTGATAGAGTGCTTGATGAACTATAGATGGAGGTTCATGACATTGTACAGGAGACGGGGATCAAGATCATCCCCAAGAAAAAGAAATGCTAAAAAAACAAAATGGCTGTCTGAGGAGGCCTTACAAATAGCTGTGAAAAGAAGAGGAGTCAAAAACAAAGGAGAAAAGGAAAGATATACCCATTTGAATGCAGAGTTCCAAAGAATAGCAAGGAGAGATAACAAAGCTTTCCTCAGCAATCAATGCAAAGAAATAGAGGAAAACAATAGAATGGGAAAGACTAGAGATCTCTTCAAGAAAATTAGAGATACCAAGGGAATATTTCATGCAAAGATGGGCTCAATAAAGGACAGAAATGGTATGGACCTAACAGAAGCAGAAGATATTAAGAAGAGGTGGCAAGAATACACAGAAGAACTGTACAAAAAATTATCTTCACAACCCGGATAAGCAAGCTAGACAGCATATTAAATAACAGAGACATTACTTTGTCAACAAGGGTCCATCTAGTCAAGGCTATGGTTTTTCCAGTAGTCAAATAAGGATGTGAGAATTGGACTATAAAGAAAGCTAATCACCGAAGATACGATGCTTTTGAACTGTGGTGTTGGAGAAGACTCTTGAGAGTCCCTTGGACTGCAAGGAGATCCAACCAGTCCATCCTAAAAATATTCGTCCTGGGTGTTCATTGGAATGATTGATGTTGAAGCTGAACCTCCAATACTTTGGCCACCTGATGCGAAGAGCTGAGTCATATGAAAAGACACTGATGCCTGGAAAGATTGATGGCAGGAAGAGAAGGGGATGACAAAGGATGAGATGTTAGGATGGCATCACCTACTCAATGGACATGAGTTTGGGTGGACTCCAGGAATTGGTGATGGACAGGGAGACCTAGCTTGCTGCAATTCATGGGGTCGCAAAGAGTTGGACATGACTGAGTGACTGAACTGAAGTGAATATTCCATTGTGTATATGTACCACAGCTTTCTTATCCATTCGTCTACTGATGGACATTTCGGTTGCTTCCATGTCCTGGCTATTGTAAACAGTGCTGTGATGAACATTGGGGTACATATGGGTCTTTCAATTCTGGTTTCCTTGGTGTGTATGCCCAGAAGTGGGATTGCTGGGTCGTATGGCAGTTCTAGTTCCAGTTTTAAGGAATCTCCACACTGTTCTCCATAGTGGCTGTACTGGTTTGGATTCCCATCAACAGTGTAAGAGGGTTCCTATTTCTCTGCACCCTCTCCAGCATTTATTGCTTGTAGACTTTTAGATAGCAGCCATTCTGACTGATGTGAAATGGTACCTCATTGTGGTTTTGATTTGCATTTATCTGATAATGAGTGATGTTGAGGATCCTTTCATGTGTTTGTTAGCCATCTGTATGTCTTCTTTGGAGAAATGTCTGTTTAGTTATTTGGCCCGTTTTTTGCTTAGGTCGTTTATTTTAGCTGCAGTAGCTGCTTATATATTTTTGAGATTAATTCTTTGTCAGTTGCTTCATTTGCTATTATTTTGTCCCATTCTGAATGCTGTCTTTTCACAGCAATGCTTTTTGATGAATTAGTGAGTTATACTAAAATTTTTTCCAAACTATATATTTGTAATGCTGTTTATGAACCAGAGATAGTTATCATTATTTGCCGGGGTCCAGCCCCGATGGATCCAGGGAATTCGAAGGTGGGGATGGTGTCGGCATCTTTGGAAAAATACATATTTAATCACAGATATAGAGAGATTAGAAATGGATAGTGTAGTAGGAAGATTAGTGGAGAAAAAGAGGCTGAATAACTTGGATTACGTGGAATAGCATCCATGCTCCAGATGGGAATTCAGCCAGAAAAACGGGAGCAAGAAAGAAGCGACATGGGGGAATCAGTCTTTCCAGAAACTGATCCAATTTCTTTATTTTTGGGTTTGCTTATATACCTTTTGTTACACATAGGGATGAATACAGAGTCATGTGGGAGTCAGCAGTCCTGACCTTCATCAAAATCAGGTGCTTCACATAAATGTATAAAAAAGGTACACCATCTTCTGGCCATGAGTGAGACTTGCTGACATTTTATGATCCTTTCTTTCTGATAACCAAAAAACTTATTTCTTCCAAGGGTGTTTTTTCTTAAACCAGGCACCACCCTCCAAATAAAGTTACATTCTTATAGGGTGAGGGTGTAGTGAGTTACAATCAAGAAAGGAATTTATTTAACCCAAGGTTAACATGATTAGTCTTAAAGGTTAATACTTATTTCTCCTATATGCTAGTTATATTCATTATAAGGGCAGGGAATATGGAGATTTGGCAGCAAACATCAGCCCAACAAATGAAAATCCTTTCACCAATGCTCGCCTTAAGATCTATTTAGTTTTAAGATATGATAAAGTTATATTTTCACATAGCAAGGACACAGTGATTTATAACAAAGTACAGTGATCTATTACAAAAGAGAAAATCCATTAACTCAAAAAGTCTAGTATTGCTAACATCAAAAACTACTGTATTTCCTTTTCTATATTCCAAATACATTGATTAATATATTCCCAGGTGCCTAAGGATATGGAGGCCTGGCGGCAATCATTGACTCAAGAAGAAGAAAAAGCCCTATGCTAATTAAGATTCTCAAAATACTCCAAAACTCTCTGTGCTGTTTATGGTTAAGAAGTAGTAAACAATCATGTGCATAGTGGCAGGAATATGGATAATCCTGTCACACAAGCTAGTCTGTCAGCAGAGAGGTTCACCTGAGACATCCTTGTCCCACCCAGAGCAGGGTATTAGCAGCAATTATTGACACAACAAATGAAAAACCCTTCACCAATATAATTCCTAACCAACCCACTATACTAATAATTTCCAACTCCCCAAAAGAACTTGCCTTTAGTAAGTCTAAAACATCTCGTGCCTCTCAGGTTGGGAGGCTGTAAACAATCACACGTGGCCAGACAAATCTATACAGGTGGGCTAGATAGCCTTCAGAGGAGTCCATAAGCTGAAACACTCTTGTCACACCCAGGAATTTTTATTGACTTGGAGCTGCACGTTTACTCCTTCTCCAAGAGAAACGGTTATGGGGGAGAGCCCCCGTAAAGTCAGAGGTGTAGGTGAGAGCATAAAACAGACTCTGGTTTTGGGGTTAGATGCTCGGGAACAGGGGGTTTCCTGAGGCTTGATCACGCCTTTGCGTATGCCAAGCCTCCTTCCTCATGACCTTTGCCATGGGCGGAGTTCCTCACGCTGGCTCCCGGCAATTATTTGCTATAGAAAGTCATAGTTTGGGTTCATGTCATGTAAAAAAAAAAAAAAAAAAAAAGACAAACGAAAGTATAGATGAATAACCCAGTTTGTACAGACAGTCATTAAATTAACACTGTTAAGTTGTATTTGTTTCTTAAATACAATTTTGGAGAATATCAGTTATGGATAATTTAGAAACATTAGAGTGAGCTAATTATGCAAACTTTCATGGCCAATTTCAACTTGCATATGTTAATATTAAATGCAATTTGATTTATATACATTTATTATAATTTTGTATGATTTATCAGTGATGATTATCCCAGCAAGGAAAAATAAAAAAATAAAAGAAAAGGAAATATTCATATTTAATATTCAAAGTCCATATTAACTCTAGTCTCCCTTTTGAAACTATATAATAAAGGTCAAATGCCACAGTAAAAGCTTGGGGAACTAAATCAGATTAGGGTAGTATATTTAAAGGATAAGCGAGCTCATTTTATAAGAATCTGATAAAATATCATAGTGGAAAGAAATGTTTTTTTCTCCCCATTGATGTCAATTGTCAGATTAGTTCTAGATTTTAAACTTAAATTTGTTCTTGCTGGTTTTGAAAATTTGTTTAAAGTTGAGAGTCTTTATCTTTTGTTGACCTATGCTGTCATGGATGGGATGCTTTTGATTTTGCTTCCAGCTTATATAATGGAGCTTTTCTTTTTGGAACCTGGTAATTTTAAGATTAGAATTCTTTGTTCGAAAGAAGCCAACCATTGGTTGACCTCAACCCTTTTCATTTTTGATCTCAGGTTCGTCTAAACCCCATGATAGCACCAAGGTCCAAAGTTTTTAAAGATACAAATTTCTTTTATTCTCTATTCTCCTTTAGAGAAAATAACATCAACTAAAAACTCCTTCTATCCGAAATTCTTCCTCTTTGTGTTTGAGAAAAGTTAAAATGGCTCTTAAATTTCTTTATGCAAAGGTGTTATTTCAGTGTCTTGACCCTCGAGTCTTCAGCTTCAGTTAGAGCAAGTGCTTTATTGTTAAAAGATGATGCATTCTTCAATACTAATTAATGTGGAAATTTAGTTAAAATATGTGAAATGTTCTGTAATTAGAGGTAGAACTTCTAAACAAAATTTCATGATGGTCTGTAATTTCTGGAAATGGATAAGAGCAAATCATGTTACAAATACAGGGTTTAAGCTTTTAAAAATAGTATTGTAAATATTTTTAAAAATATCAAAGAACTTGCTAAATAGGAAAACAGGAATGAATCAGTGCATCAGTAACCCACAGGCCTGAAGCCCACAATTCACCTGAAATTCTGTCTATTGGAACAAAAGGAAGTATGAGAGAAAAAATTAATAGATATAGAACATCGATTCACAAGTTCCAAGATCACTATAAATGGCATTCTTTGAATATAAACACAATAGAAGAAATGAAATAAAGAGTAATAAAAGAATACATACATTAATTCCTTTATTTAAAAAAATTAATACCGTATCCCAGGTACTGTTCCAGACTCAGGGAAACACTGATAATAGTATTAAGTAATCAGACAAAAATATCTGCATTACATTCTTACATTCTTCTTGGTGCTTACATTCTTCTTGGAAAGACCTATACTAAGCAGGATAACTAAATAAAGCATATTAGAGTATGAAATGGGACAAGAAGAAAAATATAAATGAAGACTAAGAATTTGAGATAGTGAGGTAATTTTTTGTTTTGGATATGATAGTCAAGAAGTTCTCACTTACCCAGAGACATATGGGTATTGATGTAATGTGAGGACATGAACCATGCTGCAGTCTATATGAAGGGCATCCCAGATAGAGGTAATTATAAGTATGAAGACCCTTGAGTCTAGAGCTTATGAAATATGTTCAAGGAACAGAAAGGAGTTTCACTCTGGAGAGAACTAAGGAAGAGTAGTAGGAGATAAGGACCTCCCTGATAGCTCAGATGATAAAGAATCCGCCTGTAATGCAGGAGACACAGGTTAGATTCCTAGGTTAAGAAGATCCCCTGGAGAGTGGAATGGCAACCCACTCCAGTTTTCTTGCCTGGGAAATCCCATGGACAGAGGGGCCTGGCAGGCTACAGTCGATGAGGTCACAAAGAGTCAGATATGACTGAGTGACTAAGTGCACACACACAGACACACACACTCACACTCACACATATACAGTAGGTAGGAAGTAATATCAGGAGAAAGGAAGGCCAGCTTGTGTAGTTTTGGTTGTCACAGTAAGAACTTTGACTTAATATGGAAAGCCATTGTAGGTTTTTGAGAAGAGGTGTGACAGTATCTGAAAGGTGTTAACAAGATTATAGATCATAGCTCAACATAATAAAACCTATTTATGGCAAGTCCACAGCCAACATAACACTCAACAGTGAAAAGCTGAAAGCCTTCCCAGTAAAATCTGGAAAAGACAAGGATTTGTAGTCTTACCACTTCTATTCAATATAGTTTTGGAAGTCCTAGTCACAGCAATCAGGCAAGAAAAAGAAATAACACATATATATGTTGGAATGGAAGAAGTAAAATTGTCATTACATGCAGATGACGTGATACTATATATGGGATCAGAGACAACTCTTTTTTTTTTTTTAATAATGAGAAAGAGATGTAGCCTGGTAGCTAGAGGGGAAATGGGTCAGAGATGCCTTGTGTGTGTAATGGGAGAAGTAACAATTTGTGTACCAATGAGAATTATTCCATAAAGAAGAAAAAAATTTATAATAAAAATGGGAGGATGTCCAGAGCAATGTTCTTCAATGGTGGAATGAAGATAAGGGCTTATTCACAGGGAGAGACATAGGCTAGGAGGATGTGTAGTCTATTCATAGAAATAGAAGGGAAGTAGAATATATGGGTAGAGATACCAGTAGGTAAATAAATGTGGTGGTGATAATACATTGAAGGTCTCATCTGATTATTTTCTCAAAGGAATAGTTAGTTTTCTCAATACAATAGAAAGCAAAGTCATCATCTGAGCATGAAGATGGGAGAACAGGCACTAAAGGTTTAAGAGAAGAGCAAATATATTAATAGAAGAGTCAGCTAGAAGTGTTGGGACTGAATGCACTAGGGGAAATATGGCATACTACCCATTCAGCATTAAGGGCTTTTGTGAGGTGGATAGTCGTGAATTAAATGTGAGACCATTCAGTGTGATTGTGTGTTTTCTATGGCCATGTCCAGCTGCAGGGGTTGCAAGTGTAATAAGTAGCTGGAAAATTTGATTTCATCAAAGTTAGTCTCACCAGCTGAGTAAAATGAAGTGAGAAAGCGAGACACTGGAGGTAAAGGGGAGACATAGAATACACATAAGATTCATTATAGTAATTGACTTTGGAATTTTAAGTTGCATCATGAGGGAAGGCGAGATATCAAGGGGGTGATGGCCAGTGAAATGGTTTGTGCTTCTTACTTCAGTGGAATGATTGTTGGAGTCAAGGTAGTGAAAGGTTGTTGTTGAATCACGATGCCGGATTCTTGGCCCCCGGAGGAGAAGAATTCAATCCAGGGCCAGAGACAAGGCTTGATCGCTCAGAGCTTTTGTGTAATAAAGCTTCATTAAAGTATAAAGGAGATAGAGAAAGCTTCTGACATAGGCATCAGAAGGGGGCAGAAAGAGTACCCCCTTGCTTGTGTTAACAATGGAGTTATATACTCCACCGTAAATCAAAAGAATGTCTGGAGGTTGTAAAGACCTCACCAGACCCACTCCCATAATTTACATTTTAAGATAACAGAATTAGCCAGAAGGTTTAATCCAGAGACTGTCCTCAGGCAGAATACATTGTTGTTATATAATCCTTGTAAAGAGCAGGTCTACTCCCATAATTTACAGAATTAGCCAGAAGTTTTAATCCAGAGACTGTCCTTAGGCATAATACATTGTTGTTATATAATCCTAAGGACTGTAGAGAAGGAAAAAAAAATTTGTCTTTTCTTCCTCCTTGAGAATTCCAGACCCCTCTCTCCTTGGGGACCCCTAGACTTCTTATCAACCTGCCTAGGAAATGACTCTCTCAGTAGCAGATGAAGTTAGGTGGAAAGATAAGCATTTGTGGCTAAATATTGGAACGTTTGAAATGAAATTATGGAGTAATTTCAGTTATTTTAATTCTAAGATCAAACTTATGACTATGGAATGAAGGTGATTGGATAGAATGGAGGAACAGATTCTGGGAGAGAAGAATGTCTGGGAACTGAGAGACTGATTTATTGGAATAATCTTCTAAGTGAAATTTTAAATCTCCAACAATTATGACAATTAGTGTTTGAAGGTGGCAGTCAGGCAGGAGCTAAAGAAATGAGAGTGAGTGAACTGGAGATCTGCAGACCACTAAAATAAGAGTGCAAGTAGGTGTTTTTATGGGGATAAAAAGAGTATGATCTCAAAGAGCCTAAATAATGGTAATGAGGAAGGGGTGCCACTGTCCCAACTCCAAGCCCTATGAAATGAGCTTATAGGAGCAAAACCACGTGTGTACTCTGGTTTTGTTTATTTCTGAAATAATAAAATTATGTATTTGTAGTTGAGTAGCTGAAATAGGGGGCTTCCCTGGTGTCTCAGATAGTAATGAATCTGCTTGCAATGTGGGAGACCTGCACTCAATCCCTGGGCTGGGAAGATCCCCTGGAGAAGGGAATGGCAACCCACTCGATTATTCTTGCCTGGAGAATTCCATGGACAGAGGATCCTGTGGTGCTACAGTCTACAGTGTTGCACAGAGTCACACACAACTGAGCAACCAAGCACAACAGCTGAAATACTTCATAATCTGCAATAAAAGGACATTAAAAACACTTAGACTAAAAACAGAACCTGTCCTCAAAAATTAGACATGATATTTGCCTCATATAAGACCAATTCATATACATGTGTAGAAATATGATTTATTGAGGAGTTTTCAGGTTTATTGATGAGTCAACTAAATGCTTGTAGGGAATCTGCCTAGAAGAAGGCTCTGCTTTTCTTTAGTTACAGTGGCTTCTACCAAAACTGTTTGGCTAGCTTTGCACTCCTGTGACAAGGTTCTCCTGAGGGTGTAAGCTAATGAAGCCTTTTAGACAAATTTACCTGTGAGAACTTGACTGTGTCATTTAAGTTTGAGAATATCTTAACTGCAGTGCTTCCCCGAGTAGCAATTCTTGTATAAACCTCAGACTGGCTGCTCTAACCTCAATCCTGCCTACAGCTGAAGCTCTACTGTTTCTAGGGTTTTTTTTCTCCCTAGTTTTGAAATATTTCCACACTATTAAATATAGAATATTTGTGGAACTTTGTGGTAGTTCTCTATGATTGTGGGGGTTTTGTTGCTATTATTACTTTATTGAGTAGTATCTTATTTCCCATTACTCTTTTTTAAACTTTTTAAAACATATTTTTATTGAGTTTTTATTGAAATATAATTGACATACTGGGGACTTCCCTAGTGGTCCAGTGGTTAAGACTCCATGCTGCTCACTCAAGGAGTGCAGGATCGATCCCTCTTCAGGGAACTAAGATCCTGCATGCTGCAGGGCACAGCCAAAAAGATTAAAAGAAAAAAAAAAGATTAAAATGTGTATGTATATATATATATATATATATATATATATATAAACAATTTACCAAAAAATCTGTTAACTGACATATAGCACTGTGTAAGTTTATAAGGTGTACAACATAACGACTTGACACATATATTATGAAGTGATTATCACAATAAATTTAGTGAATATTTGCTATCTCATATAAATTCAAAATTAAAGGAATAGGAAAAAAGTATTTTCCTTGTGATGAGAACTCTTAGGATTTGCTGTTTTAGCAACTTTTCATTTATGACATGCAACAGTGTGAATTGTATTAATTATGCTGTACATTCCATCCATAGTACTTATTTTATCTTGTAGCTGGAAGTTTGTACCTTTTGACCACCTTCATCCAACTCGCCCTCCCTTCAAATTCCACCTCTGGTTACCACAAATCTGATCTTTATTCTATGAATTTGTATGCTTTTGAACTATAATTGACCACTATGTTGTGTAGAAGGCACTATGTTAGTTTCTGCTACACGACATAATGATTTGATATTTCTATGCGTTTCAAAATAATCACTATGATAAGTCTAGTTATGATGTCACCACACAAAGATAGTCCATAGTTTTTACAGTGTTCTCCACACTGTATATTTTATGCCCATGAGTCATTTATTTAACTGGAAGTTTGTGCCCTTTAATATCCCTTACCTATTTTTTCCTTTTCTTACCCCTCCACTCTGGAAACCACCTGTTTGTTCTTTGTATTTGTAACTCTGTTTCTGTTTTGTTATGTTTATTTATTTTTAAAATTCTACATATGAATGAAATCATACAGTATTTATTGTTTCCCTTGGCATAATACCCTCCAAGTCCATCCATACTGTTGCAAATTCATTCTGTTTTATGGTTAAGATATATTGCATTGTGTGTGTGTGTGTACACACCACATCGTCTTTATTCATCCATCTATTGGTGGACACAGAAATTGCTACCATATTTTGGCTACTGTAAATTATCCTACAATGAACATAGAAGTGCATATATCTTTTCAAATTAGTGTTTTCATTTTCTTTAGATAGATACCAGAGGTAGAATGGCTGGATCATATGGTAGTTCTATTTTTAATTTTTTGAGGAAACTCCACACTGTTTTCTACAATAGTTCTACCCATTTACATTATCACCAAAAGAGCACTGTGGTTCTCTTTTTTCCATATCTTTGCCAATGCTTGCTATTTATTGTTGTTGTTTATAACAGTCATTTTGGCAGGTGAGAGCTGATATCTCACTGTGGTTTTAATTTGCATTCCCTAATGATTAGTGATGTTAAGCATATTTTCCTGTGCTTCTTGACCATCTGTGTGTCTTCTATAGAAAAATATTCAGATTATTTGCACTTTTTAATTGGGTTGTTTGGGTTTTTGATGGTAAGTTGAGTTCTTTGTATATTTTGGATATTAACCAACCCTTTATTGAATATATCATTTGTAAATATCTTCTCCCACTCAGTAGGTGGCCTTTTCACTTTATTGACAGTTTCCTTTACTGTGCAAAAGCTTTTTAGTTTGATGTTGACTCATTTGTTTATTTTTGCTTTTGTTTTCCTTGCTTGAGGAGACATAGCCAAAAAAATATTACTAACACCAACATCAAAGAGTGTACTTCCTATGTATTATTCTAGAAGTTTTATGGTTTTAGATCTTAAATTTAAGTCTTTAATGTATTTTGGATTTATTTTTGTGCATGGTGTGAAAGAGTAGTCCAGTTTGATTCTTTTACATGTAGCTGTCCAGTTTTCCCAACACCATTTAGTTAAGTGACTGTGTTTTCTCTATTGTATAATCTTGCATCTTTTGTCATAGATCAATTGAACATAAGTGTGTGGGCTTATCTCTGGGCTCTCTATTCCTCACCATTGATTGATGTGTCTGATTTTGTGCTGGCTTCATACTCTTCTGATTACCACAGCCTTATAGTATGGTTTTAAATCAGGTAGTGTGATACCTCTAGCTCTGTCCTTCTTTCTCAAAACGGTTTTGGGGTATTTTAGGTTTCTACAAAAAATTTAAAAATTATTTATTCTAGTTATGTGAAAAATGCCATTAATATTTTGATAGAGATAACACTGAATTTGTAGATTGCCTTTGGTAGTATTGTCACTTTAACATTAATTATTTTAGTCCATTAACATGGTATGTCTTTCCATCTCTCTCTGTTATCTTCAATTTTTTTTTCATCAGTGTCATAGTTTTCCAAGTATGAGTCTTTTACCTCCTTAGTTAGATTTTTTCCTAGATTTATTATTCTTTTTGATGAGATTATAAATGTGATTGCTTTTCCCATTTTCTCTAATAGTTCATTATTAAGTGTCTAGAAATGGGGAAGATTGTGTACAGAAATGAGACAGATTTCTGTATACTAATTTTATATACTCAGTTTAAACATATTCATTGATGAGTTCTATTAGGTTTTTAGTTGTGTTTTTAATATTTTCTACATATAATATCATGCCATTTGCACACAGTGACAGTTTTATCTATTCCTTTCCAATTTGGATTCCTTTTATTTCTTTCTCTTGTCTTATTGCTGTGGCTAGAACTTCCAGTTGTATGTTGAATACAAGTGGTAAGAGTGGGAATCCTTGTCTTGTTTTTGACTTTAGAGGAAATGATTTCAGTATTTCAATGTTGAATGTGATGTTAGCTGTGGAGTTCATTTGTTGTTTGTTTAGTTGCTCAGTCATGTCCAACTTTTTCATGACCCCATGAACTTTAGCCCATGAGGCTCCTCTGTCCACGGAATTTTCCAAGCAAGAATACTGGACTGAGTTGCCATTTCCTGCTCCAGGATATTTTCCTCACATGGTGTTCGAACCTGAGTCTCCTGCATTGGTAGGCGGATTCTTTACTGCTTTGTGTTGATGCATGTTCCCTCTATATTTGCTTTGATGAGAGTTTTTTCATCATAAATAGATGTTGAATTTTGTCTACCATTTTATCCTTGGGATAAATCCCACTTGATTATGGTGTATGATCCCTTTAATGTATTGTTGAATTTGGTTTGCTAATATTTTATTGAGGGTTTTTGCATCTATGTTCATCACTGATATTGATTTGTAATTTGTATGTGTGTGTGTGTGATATGTTTGTCTGATTTTGGTATCAGGGTGATGTTTATCTCAAAGAACGAGTTTGGAAGCATTCCTTCCTCTGCAATTTTTCAGAATTGTTTGAGAAGTATAGGTGTTAACTCTTCTCTAAATGTTTGGTACAATTCAGCTGTGAAGCCACCTGGTCCTGGACTTTTGTTAGTTGGGGATCACTTTATTACTAAGTCAGTTTGATTACTGATATTAAACTGCTCATATTTTCTATTTATTCTTGGTTATTTCCCCCTTACTCTTTTATCACTGTAAAATGGGGAATAAAAAATGTAGTGCAGAGAATCAAGGAAGAACAATTCATGACCAATCAATGGAAGTTACTTGTCGTACTTTTTCCATCTGATTAGGTCTTCAAAGATATTTCCTGAACTTCCAAAGAGACTTCCCTAGGTAAAGTTTATTTCTCTGTAAAGTTTACTTAGGCACTTAGTAATAGCTAATCACATTATCTAGGTGAATCAGAAGAACATCAGCCATAATAGCTGAAACAATTCATTCTTTTTTAAAAGATATTCAGTATATCTATCTGTGAGGATATACACGAACTAAAAATCATGGAGTTTGATACACACACACACATGTATATATCATCTAGCTAATTCAGTGGAGAAGGCAATGGCACACCACTCCAGTACTCTTGCTTGGAAAATCCCATGGACAGAGGAGCCTGGGAGGCTGCAGTCCACGGGTTCACTGAGAGTCAGACACGACTGAGCGACTTCACTTTCACTTTTCACTTTCATGCATTGGAGAAGGAAATGGCAACCCACTCCAGTGTTTTTGCCTGGGGAATCCCAGGGACGGGGGAGCCTGGTGGGCTGCCGTCTATGGGGTGGCACACAGTTGGACACGACTGAAGTGACTTAGCAGCAGCAGCAGCAGCTAATTCAGACGGTTTTTCTAAAGAGTCTACAGCACAGATAGATAAGGAAGTAAGAAAAAAAAATTAGTATAGAAGGATTCTTCAATGATACTACAACAGCCTTTATACAAGAGAAGAGCAATGCGATTTGAAACATCCTTTGAAACAAAACAATAGATGATAAACTTCTATGACTATAACTAAGCTTTTGAAATTTCTTTTATGCTCGCCTGCCTTTATGATAAAGTGAACTGAAAAGCAGAGATGCAAAATAATTATAATTTTGTGTATGAATTTTCAATTCTTTTAGTCATCTTAAATAAGAAGAGCCTAGGTATGGCTGAAACCACCTTCACTAGAGATTTTTAGAAAGGTGGTTGTTTCTCAAGTTATGTCTCTCTGCCTCATGATAATTTTCTACGATTAAAACCTGAATAAAATGCTAGACTGGAAAATCAAGGTGCCTTTTGACTCTATGATCATCTTCACCCTTCTCAAAATGAGAAGAATAGGATATCCCAGAGGTCTACAAAAGATGATTAATCAAGGCTTTAAGCCTTGGCATTCATTCTCCCTATAAAAAGCCTTTTTACCCAAGTGAACTTGTCAAACTTAAACTCAAATTTTTCTTCACTACTCCATCTGGAACACTGTTTCACTTGTGAATTTTTAAAAGTTGATAGCTGTTAACATCTCAAAATATGATCACTATTTTTTTTCTCCAAGCTCTCTTTTGCTCAATCTTCTAGAAGTGAAGTGAAGGCATTAGTTGCCCATTTGTGTCCTACTCTTTGTGATCCCATGGACTGAAGCCCACCAGGCTCCTCTGTCCATGGAATTCTCCAGGCAAGAATGCTAGAGTGAGTTGCCATTTTCTACTCCAGGATGTCTTCCTGATTGAGGGATTGAACCCACGTCTCCTGCATTGCAGGCAGATTCCTTACTGTCTGAATCACCAGAGAAATGCTTGAAGCTGTTAATATTTCACTTCCTCATGCGTTTTCACTCTGAGAATTACCAAAATCTCAGTCTTCAGAGGCTATTGACTACAAAGGAAGATACCTTTGTTCCTTCAATAGACTGATTCAAATGGTTACAACTTTGATAAAGACTGGTAAATGACCTACGTCTGTTCAGAAATATTTGCCAGCAATAACATACTCATAGTATCATCTGTTTCCAAAGATCTATATATCTGACATATAAATTCTTTCATCTTAATATCCTTAGACTTTTAAACAATCTAACCACTTGACAAAGTAATATGGCAGACTGATAAGTTGATGTCTACAATGTTAAATGGGTAATTTCTAAGTTATCTAGTATTTACAATAATAACAGTTCATTTTCATTTAGACTTTACTCACTGATAAAATAGACATGACAGATCTTAACTTACATACGAATATCTGTGTATCAAGGTGGATTCATATTTAGCTCAGTTATCTGTCTACATGAAACTGTTTTAGTTTTCTTTACCTAATATTTTGAGTGTTGAGAGCAGGAGGAGAAGGGGATGACAGAGGAAAAGATGGTTGGATGGCATCACAGACTCAATGGACATGAGTTTGAGTAAACTCAGGGAGATAATAAAGGACAGGAAAGCCAGGTGTGCAGCAATCCATGAGGTTGCTTAGAGCCGGACAAGACTGAGTGACTGAACTACAAGAGCAACTGATGAGAAGCATGATGCTAAGCAATATGCAGTCACAATCTTCTCCTATAATCATTGTGCTACTGTATTAGCTATGAGGTATAGGAGCAGCTGAGGCTCAGAGAAATTAAATATCTTATGGAAGATCACACAATTCACTGGAAAATCTCAAATAGGAAATGAGTCTCAAATTTGTCTTGTTTAAATCCATGCTTATTGCACTACATCTTCCTCTCACCTACTTGATAATTCCTTGGTGGCTCAGTTGGTAAAGAATCTGCCTGCAATGCAGGAGACCTGGGTTTGATCCCTGAGTTGGAAAGATCCCTTGGAGAAAGGAATGGCTACCCACTCCAGTTTTCTGGCCTGGAGAATCCCAAGGACTGTATAGTCCATGAGTTTGCCCAGAGTCAGATACAACTGAGTGACTTTCACTTTCAGATTTCTGGGACCAAGGATGATACTGCTAAAATTCCAAGTATAATACACATGAACTGCAATTGAAGGCCTCAAATGACTCAATTGAAGGCCATGCTTCTACAGACACCCATCAAAGAAAGAGGATACATTTATTAAATTTAGTCTATGTGAAGTAGCAGCGAAGTCAGTAGAGTTGCTAGATAAAATACACCCAGTTAAATCTGAATTTCAGATAAATGAGTAATTGTTTTAGTATAACTATGGCCCATGCAATATTTAGGAAATGCTTGTATTTTTAAGCATTATCCATTGTTCATATGAAATAAAATTTTAACTATATATCTTGTATTTCTAAGTGCTAAATATTGTAATCCTATGAATAAAGCAGTTGTAGTTAGAGCTTCCAACTTCAGGGAACCATTTATTTCTGTTTTTCTTGAGCCTTTTAGAAAAAAAAAAGCCTTGGTATAGTGCATGGTGATTGGATAATAGCATCAATACTGTGCTCTGAAGTAAGGAAAGGGTTTTGTTTGGGGTGGAGGGCAATAAATTTAATGATATCCTGAAATTTTGTTCCATGCTGAATTATTTGAAAATTTCCTACAAACAGTTTCTGGAATTGATATCTTGTATATTATGGTACATACAAGATAGCACTCATTGTATCTGAATTTTAGAATAAAATTGACTGATGACCCTGAATTATTGGAAAAAGAAAATAACCTTTTATAGGCCATGTCTTTTTTGCTCCATAATTATGCAGCATGGTAGAAAAAAGCACTGACCTTGAGTTAGATGGAATAGCCATCGTAGTCAACAAAAGAGTCTGAAATGCAGTACTTGGATGCAATCTCAAAAATGACAAAAGATCTCTGTTTGTTTCCAAGGCAAACAACTGAATATCACAGTAATTCAAATCTAGGCCCTAACCTATAATGCTGAAGAAGCTGAAGTTGAAGACCTACAAGACCTTCTAGAACGAACACCCCAAAAAGACGTCCTTTTCATTATATGGGATTGGAATGCAAAAGTAGGAAGTCAAGAAACACCTGGAGTAACAGGCAAATTTGGCCTTGGAATACAGGATGAAGCAGGGCAAAGGCTAGTAGAGTTCTGCCAAGAGAACGCACTGGTCATAGCAAACACCCTCTTCCAATAACACAAGAGAAAACTCTACACATGGACATCACCAGATGGTCAATTCCAGAATCAGATTGATTATATTCTTTGCAGTCAAAGATGGAGAAGCTCTATAGAGTCAGCATAAACAAGACAGAGCTGACTGTGGCTCAGATCATGAAATCCTTATTACCAAATTCAGACTTGAAGTAGGGAAAACCGTGAAACTGTGATTCAGGTATGACCTAAATCAAATCCCTTATGATTATACAGTGGAAGTGAGAAATAGGTTCAAGGGATTAGATCTGATAAGACAGAGTGCCTGAAGACCTATGGATGGAGGTTCGTGACATTGTACAGGAGACAGTGATCAAGACTATTCCAATTAAAAAGAAACACAAATAGGCAAAAACAGCTATGAAAAGAGGAGAAGTGAAAGGCAAAAGAAAAAAGGAAAGATATACCCATCTGAATGCACAGTTCCAAAGAATAACAAGGAGAGATAAAATAGCCTTCTTCAGTGATCAGTGCAAAGATAGAGGAAAACAATAGATTGGGAAAAACTAGAGATCTCCTCTAGAAAATTAAAGATACCAAGGGAACATTTCATGCAACGATGGGCACAATAAAGAACAGAAATGATATGGACCTAACAGAAGCAGATGTTAAGAAGAGGTGGCAGGAATACACAGAAGAACTATACAAAAAAGATACCCAGATACCCATGATGGTGTGATCACTCAACTAGAGCCAGACATCCTAGAATGTGAAGTCAAATGTGCCTTAGGAAGCATCATTACAAACAAAGCTAGTAGAGGTGATGGAATTCCAGTTGAGCTATTTCAAATCTTAAAAGATGATGCTGTGAAAGTACTGCACTCAATATGTTGGCAAATTTGGAAAACAACCATGGCAGCGAATTTGGAAAAATCAACCATTGCCACAGGACTGGAAAAGGACTCTATTCATTCCAATCCCAAACAAAGGCAATGTCAAAGAATGTTCAAAGTACCGCACAATTAAACTCATTTCAGTTCAGTTCAGTTGCTCAGTTTTGTCCAACTCTTTTGACCCCAGAGAGGCACGCAAGGCCTCCCTGTCCATCACTAACTCCCAGAGTTCACACAAACTCATGTCCATTGAGTCGATGATACCATCCAGCCAACTCATTCTCTGTCGTCCCCTTCTCCTCCTGCCCCCAATCCCTCCCAGCATCAGAGTCTTTTCCAATGAGTCAGGTCTTCGCATGAGGTGGCCAAAGTATTGGACTTTCAGCTTCAGCATCAGTCCTTCCAAAGAACACCCAGGACTGATCTCCATTAGAATGGACTAGTTGGATCTCCTTGCTGTTCAAGGGACTCACTAAAGTCTTCTCCAACACCACAGTTCAAAAGCATCAATTCTTTGACGCTCAGATTTCTTCACAGTCCAAATTTCACATCCATACATGACCACTGGAAAAACCATAGCCTTGACTAGACGGACCTTTTGTGGCAAAGTAATGTCTCTACTTTTGAATATGCTGTCTAGGTTGCTCATAACTTTCCCTCCAAGGAGTATGCATCTTTTAATTTCGTGGCTGCAATCACCATCTGCATTGATTTTGGAGCCCTCCTCCCAAATAAAGTCAGTCACTGTTTCCACTGTTTCTCTGCTTGCCATGAAGTGATAGGACTGGATGCCAAGATTGAGAGGGTAACAGGCAGGAAGGCCAGGGGTCTCCAAATGGAGGAAATAGCCTGCAAGTGTCAGACATTTTTATCTCTCTTAAGCAGGAGGAGGAAACTAACTAGCGATAATTTTTTCCTTCTCTATACACATTTAAAAGGAGGTTTCTCTTAAAATACTGTGTTGCCATAATGACATCTGGTTTCACTTAAAGTTAACTATTCTCAAAACTTGAGATAACCAATGCATTTTTTTATGGAAATGTTTGTCTCATCACTCCATGGGAAATAGATGGAGAAACAGTGGAAACAGTGTCAGACTTTATTTTTTGGGCTCCAAAATCACTGCAGATGGTGATTGCAACCATGAAATTAAAAGACACTTACTCCTTGGAAGAAAAGTTACGAGCAACCTAGATAGCATATTCAAAAGCAGAGACATTACTTTGCCGACTAAGGTCCGTCTAGTCAAGGCTATGGTTTTTCCAGTAGTCATGTATGGATGTGAGAGTTGGACTGTGAAGAAGGCTGAGCGCCAAAGAGTTGATGCTTTTGAACTGTGGTGTTGGAGAAGACTCTTGAGAGTCCCTTGGACCGCAAGGAGATCCAACCAGTCCATTCTGAAGGAGATCAGCCCTGGGATTTCTTTGGAAGGAATGATGCTAAAGCTGAAACTCCAGTACTTTGGCCACCTCATGCAAAGAGTTGACTCATTGGAAAAGACTCTGATGCTGGAAGGGATTGGGGGCAGGAGGAGAAGGGGAAGACAGAGGATGAAATGGCTCGATGGCATCACCGACTCGATGGACATGAGCTTGAGTGAACTCTAGGAGTTGATGATGGACAGGGAGGCCTGGCATGCTGTGATTCATGGGGTCGCAAAGAGTCGGACACGACTGAGCGACTAAACTGAACTGAACTGAACTGATGGTAACGTACTGTGCATTTCCCCCAAACTCTGTCTTCAAGTCGATCCTGCCTAATGGCTCAGAACCTACTTGACAAACCAGTATGTTATACTCAGATATTGTTGCCCTAATCTATGTAAATGAAACTATTTTTGTGGTAATCTGTCCTTCTACAAGATTCAAGTTAATCATTTTATGACCCAGGATGAACCATTTGGTGCCAAGATTATCCCAAAATGCATCTTATGGGTGAGGGGCCTGGTGCCATTCTGAGTTTTAAAACATTCCTTTCTTTTATTAACAGACTGTTAGTGACTATATAACATCCAGCTGAATACTAGTAGGGGGGCACACTTTCTGCCCTCTTCTGATGCCTATGTCAGAAGGTCTTTCTATCTCCTTTATACTTTGAAGTCGCTCAGTCGTGTCCGACTCATTGCGACCTCATGGACTGTAGCCTACCAGGCTCCTCTGTCCATGGGATTTTCCAAGCAAGAGTACTGGAGTGGATTGCCATTTCCTTCTCCAGGGGGTCATCCTGACCCAAGGATCGAAGCCAGGTCTCTCACATTCTATACAGACGCTTTACCGCCTGAGCCACCAGGGAAGTCCTTTATACTTTAATAAAACTTTATTACACAAAAGCTCTGAGCGATCAAGCTTTGTCTCTGGCCCCAGATTGAATTCTTCTCTGGGGACAAAGAATCCCAGCATCTTTGCATGATTCAGCAACAACCTTTCATGATCTTATTTTCCTGAATATTGAGCAATAAGCCAACGTTTTCAATCTCCTCTTTCCCTCTCATCAAGAGGGTCTTTAGTTCTTCTTCAGTTTCTGCCTTAAGGGTGGTGTCATCTGCATATATGAGATTGTTGATATTTCTCCCAGCAATCTTGATTCCAGCTTGTGCATCATCCAGCCTAGCATTTCTCATGATGTACTCTTCATATAAGTTAAATAAGCTGGGGGACAATATACAGCCTTGACCTACTCCTTTCCCTATTTGGAACCAGTGTGTTGTTCTATGTCCACTTCTAACTGGTGCTTCCTGACCTGCATATAAGTTTCTCAAGAGGCAGGTCAGGTGGTCTGGAATTCCCATCTCTTTCAGAATTTTCCACAGTTTATTGTGATCCACACAGTCAAAGGCTTTGGCATAGTCAATAAAGCAGAAATGGATGTTTTTCTGGAACTATCTTGCTTTTTCGATGATCCAATGGATGCTGGCAATTTGATCTTTGGTTCCTCTGCCTTTTCTAAAACCAGCTTGAACATCTGGAAGTTCACAGTTCATGTATTGCTGAAGCCTGGCTTGGAGAATTTTGAGGATTACTTTCTTGTATGTGAGATGAGTATAATTGTGCAGTAGTTTGAGCATTCTCTTGCATTGATTTCTTTGGGATTGGAATGAAAACTGACTTTTTCCAGTCCTGTGGCCACTGCTGAGTTTTCCAAATTTGCGGGCATATTGAGTGCAGCACTTTCATGGCATCATCTTTCAGGATTTGAAATAGCTCAACTGGAATTCCATCACCTCTACTAGCTTTGTTCATAGTGATGCTTCCTAAGGCATATTTGACTTCACATTCCAGGATGTCTGGCTCTAGGTGAGTGTGAGTGATCACACCATCGTGATTATCTGGGTTGTGAAGATATTTTTTGTACAGTTCTGTGTATTCTTGCCACTTTTCTTTATATCTTCTTCTTCTGTTAAGTCTATACCATTTCTGTCCTTTATTGAGCCCATCTTTGCATGAAATGTTCCCTTGGTATCTCTAATTTTCTTGAAGAGTTCTCCAGTTTTTCCCATTGTATTGTTTTCCTCTATTTCTTTGCACTGATCACTGAGGAAGGCTTTCTTATCTCTCCTTGCTATTCTTTGGAACTCTGCATTCAAATGGGTATATCTTTCCTTTTCTCCTTTGCTTTTTTGCTTCCTTTCTTTTCACAGCTATTTCTAGGGCCTCCTCAGACAGCCATTTTGCTTTTTTGCCTTTCTTTTTCTTGGGGTGGTTCTTGATCCCTCTTTCCTATACAATGTCATGAACATCCATCCATAGTTCATCAGGCACTCAATCAGATCTAGTTCCCTAAATATATTTCTCACTTCCAGTGTATAATCATATGGGATTTGATATAGGTCATACCTGTATGGTCTACTGGTTTTCCCCACTTTCTTCAGTTTAAGTCTGAATTTGGCAATAAGGAGTTCATGATCTGAGCCACAGTCAGCTCCCGGTCTTTTTTTTGTTGACTGTATAGAGCTTCTCCATCTCTGGCTGCAAAGACTATAATCAATCTGATTTTGGTGTTGACCATCTGGTGATGTCCATGTGTAGAGTCGTCTCTTGTGTTGTTGGAAGAGGATGTTTGCTATGATCAGTGCATTCTGTTGGCAGAACTCTATTAGCCATTGCCCTGCTTTATCCTGTACTCCAAGGCCAAATTTGCCTGTTACTCCAGGTGTTTCTTTGCTTCCTACTTTTGCATTCCAGTCCCCTATAATGAAAAGGACATCTTTTGGGGGTGTTAGTTCTAGAAGGTCTTGTAGGTCTTCATTGAACTATTCAACTTCAGCTTCTTCAGCATTACTGGTTGGGGCATAGACTTGGATTACCATAATTTTGAATGGTTTGCCTTGGAAACGAACAGAGATCATTCTGTTGTTTTGGAGATTGCATCCAACTACTGCATTTCAGACTCTTTTGTTGAGTATTATGGCTACTCCATTTCTTCTAAGGGGATTAAGGTCTTTTCAAAATGCTTCTAAGGAGGCCCTCTGATGGTCAGACATTGCTTGACATTGGTAATTAAGTGATCTTAGCCTGTCATTCGGAGAAGGCAAGGACACCCCACTCCAGTACTCTTGCCTGGAAAATCCCATGGGCAGAGGAGCCTGGTAGGCTGTAGTCCCTGGGGTCACGAAAAGTTGGACACTACTGGGCAACTTCACTTTCACTTTTCACTTTCATGCATTGGAGAAGGAAATGGTGACCCACTCCAGTATTCTTGCCTGGAGAATCCCAGGGACGGGGGAGTCCAGTGGGCTGCCATCTATGGGGTCACACAGAGTCAGGCATGACTGAAGTGACTTAGCAGCAGCAGCCTGTCATTTGCTTTCTTCAAAGTATCAGTGGTGCTTAGCAACAGCCATCCAAAACCAATCTGAATAGTTACTAAGCTCTCTATATTTTGCAAACACCAGAGACTTTACAAAAGCTAGTGCATCTCTGCATTCCGCTTACCTCTGTTAATGAATACTACTCACCATTTAGCCACTGAGATGCTTTTCTACAGCCCCTTGTGATACCAACTGTATTAGTTCTTATTTCATACAAGAAAGCCTGAAATGTGATTTTTGAGAAATTGATTTAGTGAGGGATCACTTGCCAGTAAATCCTTTAAGGAAGTGAGGAAAATCAGTTACATGGAGGAACATCCATGGCAAAGATGTGTAGTCTAGCTTGTTCCAAGTGGAAAGCCCAGGAACACGAATGATACCACAGAGTTATTCCACCTTGAGACAGTGGTCTGACATTTTGCACTATAAACTCCCAGGCATTTCCAGGAAAGAGCTTCTTGTTGCTAAGGCAGATTCTCAAGAGGAGACAGATATATAAAACAAAAGGTACAGTACATTATGACTTATTTAAGATAGAGTGAGAACTTAATAGATGCTATTGTCAATTTTACCTAGTTTAGTGGGAAAGTCTTTTTCTGAGGTTTTGGAGGAGGTAACACTGAAGATGAATCTTCAGATTTGCATGCATGTTTGGCAGGCAAGCAAGAAAACACCCTTGCAGGCAGAAAGAGCAGCATGAACACATCTCTCTGTAGGTGTAGTGGTGGAGATGGCTAATTGACCCCTGAATATTATTCTCACTTTCATATATAGGAATAGAATTTTTGTTGGGCACATGATCAACATAAATGTCAAAGACTACATTTTACAGGCTCTGCAATAGTTATGTAAGGCTAGCCATGTGACCAGATTTTGGCCAATGGAATATGAACAGAAGTGATGAGTCTCATGTCTAGACCATTCACTTAAAAGAAAGGGAAATTTCCTGTCTTGTGTCTTTATGTCCTTCCTTTAGGCTGGAATGTAAGCATGATAACAGGAGCTATAAGACTTTCCTGGACAAGGAGATGGTAGCTATGTATTGATGATATCCAATCAGTATGCTTAAAGGAACCAGGATCCCTGCTGATTTTGAAACTGCCTACCCAAGTTCTGATGTGAAAGAAAAATAAATCTCTCTTATTTAAGCAGCTAGTATTCAAGGTTTTACTTTATAACAGCCAACTCTGTATTTAACATAACATAGACACTATTTCTAGAAAAGGAAAAGAAGAAATTCTTAGTGATTGTGGACTTGTCAATAAGTGAACCAATTGATCAAAATGAGAATTCTGCATTGGTAACCTTGGCAAAGGCTCATAAAACAGAGAACTCTGCTGTAGCATCTCTTTCCATGTATAATGGAGAAAATACTTAAAGCAGATTTTGTTTTCATAGTTTAAATTTGTCAAATCACACAGGAAATATTTTTCATGTATTGACAGAATTAACACTAAAATAAATGTAGTAGTCACTGTGAGGGAATTTTCCCATTGTGGCATGAAAATAATTTATAAAATTAAACATATGCATTGATTAATCTACTTCTGAACTATTGTTCTTCAGAAAAAGTAAAAAGAAAAATAATCATCTTGATTAATCCAGAAGCTCAGTGCCATTCTAAGCCCTTAGAGGGATGTTTTCATACCTGCAGGGAGCAGAGGATTTTTTGCCTGATAATTTTGCTCAGAACGATCAGTAGGAGAAAACTGTGGTTGTGAATTTAACAGATGGCTTTAACATTTCTCCTTTTGACAAGGAAAGCAAAGCAAGCTGGAAATTTATCAACAGAAATGTTGATCTGTAAAAGTAGTACAGCTGGTGAACTACTATCAGATGAATCAATAATTAAAGGATGATGTCTATTTTTCTGTGATACAGAAAGCAATAATTGACTGTTGAGATTAATTAATAATTAAATTGAAATGAAAGGCTTTAATCTATCCTAAATGCTGCTTATTGTAAGCATACCACAACTAAACACACATATCAAAACAGAGAAAATTCTATTCAATTAGCAGGTTTGGAAAACATCATACTTACTTTCTGAAAAGTATCCCAGAGAGATGCTGATTAGTCAAAAAAAAAAAAAAAAAAAGACTTATCAAAGGTATAGTTAAAAAGGGAACACTTTTTAAAAATATCAGCTCAAAAGACTGAATTATGTTTGATAAAGGATTTGGAATGAGTGATTATTTTAGAAACGATGTTATTTAGGTCTTTTGTATAATTGGCTATTTAAAATATCCATTGCAACCAATTGAATACAATTAGATTTCTTTGAGCCTTTGATGCTGCAAATAAATCATTGGTTATATGGAGCAGTAGTGTCAGCATTAGTTGTTATTTTTTAGTTTTTAAGTTGTGTCTGACTGTTTTGTGACCCCATGGACTGTAGCCTACCAGGCTCCTCTTTCCGTGGGATTTCCCAAGCAAGAATACCGGAGTGGGTTGTCATTTCCTTCTCCAGTGGATCTTCCCAGCCTAGTGATCAAACCTGCATGTCCTGCATTGGCAGGTGAACTCTTTACCACTGAGTCACTGAGGAAGACCTTCCGCAGTAGAGAAAACACTAAAATGGGAAAATAGGAAACCGAGGGTCTTGTCCTAGCTCTGCCAATAACTCAGTGTTGCCAAAGGTCTCTTCTAGTTTTGAATTCTGTGATTTCCAAAAGAAATCTCAGTCTTGCCAATGATAAAATTTTGTTATGTATATTCCTGATTTTTAAATTTGCATGGAAAGGATTTAGAAAATTTATTTTGCTACCCATTATGATTCAGATCTTAAAATTCAGACCTCAGTTAATGAATGAGAGAAAAATTTTTCTGATTAGGTTGATAAAGAGCCAATTAAAACTGTATTTACCTGATTGGGACCATTCATAAATACAAACAACTCTATTTTAGGAGAACAAAAGAGGTTACATCTGCTTATTATAGGTGCAGAAGGCTTGTGTTTTATTAAAAACAACAGCTTGCTCATAAGTTTTATGAATAGCATACATAGGTTTGCTTTTCTCAGAGATTTAAGAGTGAAATGATACTTAAAACACTGGAATGGTGAAAAAGCATTTGATTTTTCAGAAAGGAATTTTTATGTTTCAGGTTTTCTGGGCTTTTGGTTTTTAGGAGAACTTCATTAAATGGACTGTAACCATATATTCTCAACTCACAGCCCACATAATAAGCAATTCCATAAAATCACCCTTCTTTATATGATTGTAAAGTATTAAACAGAGTGGTGGCCTGGTATCATTACT
The DNA here is from genome assembly GCF_032405125.1 of Capricornis sumatraensis. NCBI lineage: Eukaryota > Metazoa > Chordata > Mammalia > Artiodactyla > Bovidae > Capricornis > Capricornis sumatraensis. The sequence goes on along the minus strand of NC_091092.1, from coordinate 3,175,243 downwards.
ATTATCTACTTGTGATCGTTGAAGAATCATTGAAGAACTGAAAAACTCTCAGTACCCTACCACAGAACACTACATGAGAAAGATAAGAGGATACCACGAATTATACTTTTATTTACATGAGCTAATGATTTTCTTAAAACAAGGGCTGAAAGGTATTCGCTTAGAACTAGTCCCAGTAATAGAGTGACAACTCCATATATTTCTTCTAGACTCTTTATTTTATAATGATACTAACTTTATTTGATTAGCAGAGAAGAATACCCTGAAAGTTGCCTCAGTACTTGGCAACATTCAAAGTCGCACCAATCAGTGGCAGCTACTTCTGTCAATCTTTAGAAGCAATAATTAAATTAAAATGAGTTTTACCCCTCAAATCTCATATTCTGTCAGTAGTATTCTTTATTTGCCAAGATACCTTTTAACTGAGTTAAACAGATGGCTGTCTCTCTTTTAAATACAAGGCAAAATGCCAAAATAAAAATTACCAAAATAGCATGCTTATATTAGAAATAGGAATTTTGGGATTTTCTATGTTTGAAATATATTATCTGGAGGCTTAAAATATCCTTTTTAAAGAAAAATAAGCTTATAAATCCAAACATATAAGATGCAGACTCATACCTTGTTAAACCTGAAGCTTAGAGTACTATATGCATAATAATAGTGTGAATTATAAGCTACAGAGATAAATCAGAGTGTTATGGGTTCAGTTAACCCCCCCCCAAAAAAAAGAATAATGAAGTTCTAACTCGTAGTACCTGTAATGTGACTTTATTTGGAAATAGAATCTTTGTAGATTTAATCAGGTTAAGATGAGGTCATACTGGATTAGAGTGAGACCTGAACCCTATGACTAGTGCATTTGTAATGGGAGAGAGATTTAAAGATGACATGGGAACAGGGAAGAAGACTATTTGAGGACAGAGGAAGAGATTGGAGTGATGCAACTATAAGTCTAGAAATGTCAAGGATTGCATTAACCACCAGAAACTAGGAGAGGAGTGTGGTATAGATTCTCCCTCAGAGCCCCTAGAAAGAACCAGTCCTGCCCACACCTTGATTAGATTTCTGAACTCCTGAAGAGTTAAGATACTACTCTTTTGTTATTTTAAGCCACCCGGTTTGGGGCACTTTATTGAGGCAGTCCTACCAAACTAATACTGAAGAAATTTAGCTAAAGAATACTTAGGGAATGGGGGCTTCCCCAGTTGCTCAGCAGTAAAGAATCTCCAAAGAAGACATACAGATGGCTAACAAACACATGCTCAACATCACTCATTATAAAAATGCAAATCAAAAACCACAATGAGGTACCATTTCACACCAGTCAGAATGGCTGTGATCCAAAAGTGTACAAGCAATAAATGCTGGAGAGGGTGTGGAGAAAAGGGAACCCTATTACACTGTTGGTAGGAATGCAAATTAGTGCAGCCACTATGGAGAACAGTGTAGAGATTCCTTAAAAAACTGGAAATAGAACTGCCTTATGACCCAGCAATCCCACTGCTGGGCATACACACTGAGGAAACCAGAATTGAAAGAGACACGTGTACCCCAATGTTCATTGCAACACTGTTAATAATAGCCAGGACATGGAAGGAACCTAGATGCCCCTCAGCAGACAAATAGATAAGAAAGCTGTGGTACATATACACAATGGAGTATTACTCAGACATTAAAAATAATACATTTGAATCAGTTCTAATGAGGTGGATGAAACTGGAGCTGATTATACAGAGTGAAGTAAGCCAGAAAGAAAACACTAATACAGTATACTAACACATATATATGGAATTTAGAAAGATGGTAACGATGACCCTGTATGCGAGACAGCAAAAGAGACACAGATGTATAGAACAGTCTTCTGGACTCTGTGGGAGAGGGCGAGGGTGGGATAATTTGGGAGAATGGCACTGAAACATGTATAATATCATATAAGAAACGAATTGCCAGTCTAGGTCCGATGCAGGGTGCAGGATGCTTGGGGCTGGTGCACTGGGATGACCCAGAGGGATGGTACGGGGAGGGAGGTGGGAGGGGGGCTCAGGATGGGGAACACGTGTACACCAGTGGTGGATTCATGTTGATGTATGGCAAAAACAATACAGTATTGTAAAGTAAAAAAAAAAAAAAAAAAAGAATCTACTTGCAATGCAGAAGCTGCTGGAGACGTGAGTTTGATCCCTGCATCTGGAAGATACCCTGGAGGAGGGTATGACAGCACACTCCATTATTCTTGTCTGGGAAATCCTATGGACAGAGGAGCCTAACCGGCTATAGTCCATGGGGTCACAAAGAGTCGGACACGACTGAAGTGACTAAGCATGCATGCGCTTAGGAAGCGAGTGGGGAAAAGGAAGGAGAGAATTTAAAGATTGTATGCCTATAGTATTTGTCTGTTACTGGCTTATTTCACTTAGCATAATGTCATCCAGAATTATCCATGTTGTCACAACGGGCAGGATATCCTTATTTTTCAAGGCTACATAATGTTCTATTGTATGTATATAGCGTACTTTTTTGATCCATTCATCTGTCAGTGGACATTTAAGTTGTTTACTTATCATGATTGTTGCCATTATGGCAATAAACATGGGAAAGCAACTATCTCTTTGATATCCTGACTTCGATTCTTCTGACTATATACCCAGAGGTGGGTATACAGCTGGGTCATATTTTTAATTTTTAGAGAAACCTACTTTTACTGTTTTCTATAGCTGATCTACCATTTTATATGCATACCAATAGAGCACAAGAGTTCCAAGTTTTCTACACCTTTGCCAGCACTTACTTTTCATTTCTTGTTTTTTTAATTTAAATGTATTTATTTTCATTGGAGACTAATTACTTTACAATATTGTATTGGTTTTTCCATACATCAACATGAATCTGCCACCGGTGTACACGTGTTCCCCATCCTGAACCCCCCTCCCACCTCCCTCCCCGTACCATCCTTCTGGGTCATCCCAGTGCACCAGCCCCAAGCATCCTGTATCCTGCATTGAACCTGGACTGGCAATTCGTTTCTTATATGATATTATACATGTTTCAATGCCATTCTCCCAAATCATCCCACCCTCGCCCTCTCCCACAGAGTCCAGAAGACTGTTCTATACATCTGTGTCTCTTTTGCTGTCTCGCATACAGGGTCATCGTTACCATCTTTCTAAATTCCATATATATGTGTTAGTATACTGTATTGGTGTTTTTCCTTCTGGTTTACTTCACTCTGTATAATAGGTCCAGTTTCATCCACCTCATTAAAACTGATTCAAATGTATTCTTTTTAATGGCTGAGTAATAGCCATCCTAAGAGGTGTGAGGTTTTGATTGGCATTTCCCTGATGATTGGTGATGGTGCACACCTTTTCATGTTAGCCATCTGCATATCTTCTTTAGAGAAATGCCTATTCAAGTCCTTTGCCCCATTTTTAGTCAAGTTATTTGGACTTTTGAATTATAGGAGTTTATTTCAGACATTAACTCCTTATCATTTATATGGCTTCCAGATGCTTTCTCTCATTCCATAGATTGCCTTTTCATTTTGTTGATTAGTTCTTTTGTTGTGCAGAAACCTTTTAGTTTGATATAGTTTCTTTACTCTATTTTTGGTTTTATTGCCTGTGCTTTTGGTGTCATAGCTAAGAAATCATTGCCAAGACTAACAGTTCCATTTGTACGAACTTGTTGCTGTTGTTCAGACACTAAGTTATGTTCTATTCTTTGTGACTGCATGGACTGTAGCACGCCAGGCTTCTCTGTGTTTCACTATCTCCCAGAGTTTGCCTATATTCATGTCCATTGAGTTGGTGATGCTATGTAACCATCTCATCCTCTGCCACCCCTTCTCCTTTTTCCTTCAGTCTTTCCCAGCCTCAGGGTCTTTTCCAATGAGTCAACTCTCTGCATCACGTGGCCAAAGTATTAGAGCTTCAGCTTCAGCAACAGAACTTCCAATGAATATTCACGGTTGATTTCCTTTAGGATTGATGTGATTTGATCTCTTTGCAAGGGACATTCAAGATGCTTCTCCAGCACCACAACTCAAAAGCATAAATTTTTCAGCACTCAGCACTTCTTTATGTTCCAACTCTCACATCCATATATGACTACTGGAAAAACCATAGCTTTGACTATACAGACCTTTGTCAACAAAGTGATGTCTCTGTTTTTAAATATGCTGTCTAGATATGTTGTAGCACTCTTTCCAAGGATCAAGCATCTTTTAATTTCATGGCTGTAGGCACGGTCTGCAGTGATTTTGGAGCCCAAGAAAGGAAAATCTATCACTGCTTCCACTTTATCTTTTTCTAATATTTGCCATGAAGTGATGGGACCAGATACCATGTTCTTAGTTTTTTGAATATTGAGTTTTAAGCCAGCTTTTTCACTCTACTTTTTGACCCTCATCAAGAGACTCTTTGGTTCCTCTTCACTTTATGCCATTACACTGGTATCATCTGCATATCTGAGGTTGTTGATATTTCTCCTGGCAATCTGGATTCTAGCTTGTGATTCATCTAACCAGGCATTTCACATGATGTATTCTACATAGAAGTTAAATAAGCAGAGTGAGAGTATACAGCCTTGTTGTGCTTCTTTCCCAATTTGGAACCAGTCTGTTGTTCCATCTCAGGTTCTAGCTGTTGCTTCTTGACCCACGTACAAGTTTCTCAGGAGACAGGTAAAGTGGTCTGGTACTCCAGTCTCTCTCTCTCTCTCTTTTTTTTTTAATTTATATTTTATTTCAAGACAAGAAAAATTTAGCATAAAATTTTTCTGCCCTTTAGCCTCTTCTCTCCCCCAACTCTGCATTATTTTTTTTTAATTTTTTAATTTTTTTATCTTTTTATTTTTTATTTTTATTATATATATTTTTTAATTTTAAAATCTTTAATTCTTACATGTGTTCCCAAACATGAACCCCCCTCCCACCTCCCTCCCCATAACATCTCTGTGGGTCATCCCCATGCACCAGCCCCAAGCATGCTGTATCCTGCATCAGACATAGACTGGCGATTCAATTCTTACATGATAGTATACATGATAGAATGCCATTCTCCAAAATCATCCCACCCTCTCCCTCTCCCTCTGAGTCCAAAAGTCCATTATACACAGCTGTGTCTTTTTTTCCTGTCTTGCATACAGGGTCGTCATTGCCATCTTTCTAAATTCCATATATATGTGTTAGTATACTATATTGGTGTTTTTCTTTCTGGCTTACTTCACTCTGTATAATCGGCTCCAGTTTCATCCATCTCATCAGAACTGATTCAAATGAATTCTTTTTAACGGCTGAGTAATACTCCATTGTGTATATGTACCACTGCTTTCTTATCCATTCATCTGCTGATGGACATCTAGGTTGTTTCCATGTCCTGGCTATTATAAACAGTGCTGCGATGAACATTGGGGTACATGTGTCTCTTTCAATTCTGGTTTCCTCGGTGTGTATGCCCAGCAGTGGGATTGCTGGGTCATAAGGTAGTTCTATTTGCAATTTTTTAAGGAATCTCCACACTGTTCTCCATAGTGGCTGTACTAGTTTGCATTCCCACCAACAGTGTAGGAGGGTTCCCTTTTTTCCACACCCTCTCCAGCATTTATTGCTTGCAGATTTTTGGATCGCAGTCATTCTGACTGGTGTGAAGTGGTACCTCATTGTGGTTTTGATTTGCATTTCTCTGATAATGAGTGATGTTGAGCATCTTTTCATGTGTTTGTTAGCCATCCGTATGTCTTCTTTGGAGAAATGTCTATTTAGTTCTTTGGCCCATTTTTTGATTGGGTCGTTTATTTTTCTGGAATGGAGCTGCGTAAGTTGCTTGTATATTTTTGAGATTAGTTGTTTGTCAGTTGCTTCATTTGCTATTATTTTCTCCCATTCCGAAGGCTGTCTTTTCACCTTGCTTATATTTTCCTTTGTTGTGCAGAAGCTTTTAATTTTAATTAGATCCCATTTGTTTATTTTTGCTTTTATTTCCAGAATTCTGGGAGGTGGATCATAGAGGATCCTGCTGTGATTTATGTCTGAGAGTGTTTTGCCTATGTTCTCCTCTAGGAGTTTTATAGTTTCTGGTCTTACATTTAGATCTTTAATCCATTTTGAGTTTATTTTTGTGTGCAGTGTTAGAAAGTGATCTAGTTTCATTCTTTTACAAGTGGTTGACCAGTTTTCCCAGCACCACTTGTTAAAGAGATTGTCTTTACTCCATTGTATATTCTTGCCTCCTTTGTCAAAGATAAGGTGTCCATATGTGTGTGGATTTATCTCTAGGCTTTCTATTTTGTTCCATTGATCTATATGTCTGTCTTTGTGACAGTACCATACTGTTTTGATGACTGTGGCTTTGTAGTAGAGCCTGAAGTCAGGCAAGTTGATTCCTCCAGTTCCATTCTTCTTTCTCAAGATTGCTTTGGCAATTCGAGGTTTTTTGTATTTCCATACAAATCTTGAAATTATTTGTTCTAGTTCTGTGAAAAATATGGCTGGCCAGTCTCTTTAAGAGTTTTCTACAGTTTGTTTTGATCCACACAGTCAAAGGCTTTAGCATAGTCAATGAAGCAGAAGTAAATTATTTTCTGAAATTATCTTGCTTTCTCCATGATCAAACCAGTGTTGGCAATTTGATCTCTGGTTCCTCTGCCTTTCCTAAATGCAGCTTGTGCATCTGGAAGTCCTTGGTTCACGTACTGCTGAAACTTAGCTTGAAGGATTGAGCATAACCTTGCTAGCATGTGAAATGAACACAACTGTCCAGTAGTTTTAACTTGCTTTAGCATTGCCTTTCTTTGGGATTGGAATGAAAGCTGACCTTTTATAGTCCATGTCCACTGCTGAGTTTTCCAGATTTGCTAACATATTGAGTGCAGCACTTTAACAGCATTATCTTTTAGGATTTTAAATAGCTCAACTGAAATTTCATCACCTCTACTAGTTTTGTTCATTGCAATGCTTCCTAAAGCCCACTTGACTTCACACTCCAAGATGTCTGGTCCTAGGTGAGTGACCACACCATCATGGTTCAGTTCAGTTCAGTTGCTCAGTCATGTCTGACTCTTTGCAACCCCATGGACTGCAGCATGCCAGGCTTCTCTGTCCATCACCAACTCCTGAAGCTTGCTCAAACTTATGTCCATTGAGTCGGTGATGCCATCCAACCATCTCATCCTCTGTCGTCCCCTTCTCCTGCCTTCCATCTTTCCCAGCATCAGGGTCTTTTCCAATGAGTTGGTTCTTTGCATCGGGTTGCCAAAGTGTTGGAGATTCAGCTTCAGCATCAGTCCTTCCAATGAATATTTAGGACTGATTTCCTGAATATTAACCATCATGGTTATCTGGGTCATTAAAACTTGTATAGCTCTTCTGTGTATTCTTGTCACCTATTCTAATCTCTTCTACTTCTATTAGGTTTTTACCATTTCTCTCCTTTATTTTGCCCATCTTTGCATGAAATGTTCCCTTAATATCTCCAATTTTCTTGAAGAGATCTCTAGCCTTTTCCAAATATCTTGCTTTCTTCTATTTCTTTACATTGTTCATTTAAGAAAGCCTTCTTATCTCTTCTTGCTATTCTCTAGAACTCTGAATTCATTTGGGTATATCTTTCCCTTTCTCCCTTGCCTTTCACTTCTTTTCTTTCTTGAGCTATTTGTAGAGCCTGTGCAGACAACCACTTTGCCTTCTTGCATTTTTTTTTCCCCTTTGAGATAGTTTTGTCACTGCCTCCTCTACAATGTTATGAACCTCTGTCCACACTTCTTCAGGCACTCTGTCTACCAGACCTTATCCCTTGAATCTATTTTTCAACTGCACTATATAATCATAAAGGATTTGATTTAGGTCATAACTCAATGGCCTAGTGGTTTTCCCTACTGTCTTCAGTTTAAACCTGACTTTTCCAATAAGGAGCTGATGATCTGAGCCAGTCAGCTCCAGGTCTTGCTTTTACTGACTGTATCAATATCTAAAACTGTCAACTCACAGAAGCTGAGAATACAATGATACTTGCCAGCAGCTGGAGGGATAGGGAAATGGGGAGTTGTTGTTTAATGGGTATAACGTTTCACTTATGTAAGATGAATAAATTCTAGAGACCTACTGCACAAGAATGTCCCTATAGCTAACAATACTGTATGGGAGTGGTGGAGGAAAGAAATAGGTGAGGGAGATTAAGAGGTACAAATTTCCAGTTGCAAAATAAATGACACACAGATATCAAAAATATAGTGTGGGAGATATACTAAATAACTATGTCGTATGTTTGTATGGTGACAGGTAGACTTGTGGTGATCACTTTGAAATGTGTAGAAATATTGAATCACTGTGTTGTATAATGGGAACTGACATAGTGCTGTAGGTCAATTGTACTTACAAATAAACAAACTTATAGAGAAAGAGTTGAGATTTGTGGTTACCAGAGACAAAGATTGGGAGAAGAGGGAATTGGATGAATGCAGTCAAAAGGCACAAACTTCCAGTTAAAAGATAAATAAGTACAAAGGATGTAATGTACAACATGCTAAAGATAATTTACGCTGTTGTATACTACATATGAAAGTTGTTAAGAGAGAAAATCCTAAGAGTTCCCATCAGAAGGAATTTTCTTTTCCATTTCTTTAATTTTGAATCTATATGAGATGATGGATGTTCAGTAAATTTAATATGATCATCTTCATGATGTATGTAAGTCAAATCATTATGCTATACACTCTAAACATTATAGCACTGTATGTCAATTATATCTCAATAAAATTAGAAGGAAAAAACATGGGATATAAAAAAAATGAACAAGAACAAAAACCCCAATACTATGTAGTGAAATGAAGAAAGTCTTGAGAGGGTAGATCTCATGTAAGGGACACAAGGAACCTTTTGGAGGGGACACATATGTCTGCTACTTTGATTCATGATGGTTTCATGGGTGTATGCAAAAATCCAAACTCATCATATTGTGTACATTAAATATGTGCAGTTTCTTATATATCAATTATGACTTTGAAAAGCTATCAAAAAGATATCATATACTTTATAATTCAGTTCATATAACAGTCTTTGTTTTGGGGATGTGTACATCCAATTTCACCAGGCTATGGTTGAAAGAGGAGGTGGTTTATGTTATATTTTATATAGAGACATTTTTTATTTTGGGAAGACTCTTTGCCCTATAAACATCTACTTCACGCTTGTTAAGAATTTTGGCAAATTTAAATTCATAGTAATCTACCAAGCCTTTCTTACTTCCAAGGATATCATATCACTTCTAAGTGGAAATATTATCACATTGGCCTGGAAAACTCAAGCCACAGAATGGTGTGTCTATCTGTCTATCTATTTGTCAGTCTATGATTTTGGGTTTTTTAAATGTAGACTACTCTGTAATTGGAATAAGGGCCTTAATTGTGTTTCCTGTTCCACTTTTGGTGACCTCATGTAACCACTCCCCATATTTACCATGTGTTTAAATTTGTATTTATAGACATAAGAGTATCATAGTGAGCCTGTTAAAAATCTTTATTGAACACCTATCACAGTACAGATGCTTTCTAGGTACTAAAGACCCTGTGCTTAAGATTCAAGATGGACTTGGTCCCTGTCCTCAAGGAACTTACATTTCAGTGGGAAAGACAGAGCATAAAATGCAAATAAATGAGATTTCTAGCACTTAAAATAATAACTGTCATACTTTCGCAGAGGGTGGCCAATTTAGCCAGGTGGTTGGGAAAACACGTTGTGGAGAAATGGTGTTTGACTTGAGACTGAAAAGATGAGAAAGAGGCAGCTATGTAGATATTTGAGGGAAAAATCATCCAACCATAAGTATCTCTTTCTGTATATCAAGATATATACATTTGATATATATTTCAAAGTCAGGTGACTCTAGTGGTAAAGAACTCACCTGCCAATGCAGGAGGCATAAGAGATGCAGGTTCAGTCCCTGGGTGAGGAAGATCCTGTGGAGAAAGGCATGGCAACCCACTCCAGTATTCTTGCCTTGGAGAATCCCATGGACAGAGGAGCCTGGTGGGCTACAGTCCATAGGGTCATGCCAATTCTGACATGACTGAAGTGACTTAGCACACACAGCACATTTCATATATATTTATTTATTCTATTTCAAGGTCCCCAAAACATAAATAAACTTACTATGTAAGAAGAACCAATCTAACTGGAGCATAATTAATGAGGGGGAGGGAGGGTAGATACAGGAAGAAGCTATATTTTATACAAGTGGTAGTCCAAGATAAATAGTTTGTATTTTACGTTAGGTTTCTTGGAGAGACACTGGAAGGTTTTAACCTGTGATGCGCCATAGTTTTCACAAAATTATGGGAGGTGTTATAAAGAAGATAAGTTGTATGGGGAAATGAGTAGAAACAGGGAGACAAATTAGGGAACTATTTCAGTAGTCCAGATGAGAGATGATAGTGCCTTGGACTGGTATTTTAAAACCCAGTGGAAATGAATTTGAAACATTTCAAAGGTAGAAATACCTTTGGAAATTGATTTTTTGGAAATATGACAGGACTTACTGATGGATAGACCTGAAATTTGAAGGAAGAAGAAGAATCAAGGAAGACTCCTACCTTTTGTTTTTAGTCTCAAGAACTGGGTGTTTACTCAAAAGGAGATAGGTTGGCCAGGAGCAGATATAGAAGTAAAACTCTATAATCCTATTTGCATTTTATTAAGGTTGAGAGGTCTATTAGACTTTTCAAGTGGCAATGTGGCGTAGGGAGTTCTGTATATATGATATGATTTCTAAAGTTCAGAAGAACAGTGCAGGCTGGAGCTATAGATTTGACAGGCATCAGTGTATAGATTTGAATTCTTGGTACTGGATGAGATAGTTTAGGGAGAGTGCATATAGAAGAAATGAGGGGTAAGGAAAGGCTCCCGGCATACTCCAACTTCTTAAAGTCTTATCCAGAAGGAGACAGAAAAAGTATCTAGTGAGAGAAAACAAGACAATGATTCAAAAAAAGCCAAGTGCTATCCATGCGTCAATAAAATTAGTCAGAGATCTCCACATCGGCTTGGGCAAAATGTAAGTCATTGGTTTCTTTGGTGAGAGCTTTTGCAAGACAGAAGGAATTGAGTTACTGAGTATAGATAAATATGCGGAAGAGCATTTCAATACCATGTTTTGAAAAATAAATGAAGAAATTGAGCCAGTGAGTGGAGACAAATATTTGGAGAATTTGTACCACAGACGGAGAGATATAGAGATTTTTGTTTGTCATGTTTTTAAAGTGTATGATAGTGATACATATTTAAGTGACAATGAGGGTGCATATTTGAATGACAATGAGAGGGAGAAACTGATAATTGAGTAGAGGTAGGGAAGATCCCCTGGAGAAGGGAATGGCAACGCACTCCAGTATTCTTGCCTGGAGAATCCCATGGACAGAGGAGCCTGGCAGGTTACACTCCACTGGATCACAGAGTTCGACATGACTGAAGCGACTTAGCATGCACTCGACATAATTACAGGAGTAAAGTCTTTCAGAAGGTAAGAGGGGTTGGGATTCAAGGAAGGCACATGGGAGCATACTCCTAGAGGACTCTTCTATAATAGCAGCAAGACAATTGAGTATGGAGTTGAGTTAGTCTGGAGGCAGACTTTCTGGGTTCATATCCTGTGTTTGTCACCTGTGGTTTGTCTGTTTATTTTTGGTAAACCTAGATGAATGCTTTCATTTCCTCATCTCTAAAATGGGGCTGATATATGGTATCTAAAAAAACCAAGCATATCAAAACAGAGTTAGGGTTAGTGTTAGATTGGTGGTTGCACAACTGGGTGAAGGTGGTCAAAAGGTACACATTTCTAGTTAAAAGATAAATAAGTACTAGAGATGTAATGTACAGAATTGTGACTATAGTTAGCAGTCATATATTTGAAATTTCTAAGAGAGTAAATCTTTAAAGTTCTTATCACAAAGAAAGAAACTCTTTTTGACTATGTGAAGTGATGGATATTAACTAGACATATTGTGTCACCATTTCACTATATATATATATATCTCAATCATTATATTGTAAATCTTAATCTTAAAATGTTATATGTCAATTGTATCTCAATAAAAGTGGAAAAATTAAATACGGAGGCTATAATAGCACATACCTCATAGAGTTGTCATAAATATTGAATAGGTCAAATTGGATGAACTGCATGGGCTTCCCAAGTGGCACTAGTGGTAAAGAACCCTCCTTCCAATGCAGGAGACATAAAGAGATGTGGGTTCTATCCCTGGGTCAGAAAGATCCCCTAGAAGAGGACACAGCAACCCACTCCAGTATCCTTGACTGGAGAATGTCATGGACAGAGGAGCCTGGTGGACAATAGTCCATAGGGTCAAAAAGAGTTGGATACTACAGAACACAACACAGGGATGGATGAAGTGCATAAAGTAGTACTTGGCAAATGGGAAGTTCTCAGTAAAACCCAGCTATTGTTGTTGTTGCTGCTGCTGTTATATGGGAACAGATGCAAGTGTGTGGGTGAAATTGTTGATGGGAAGATGAGGCAGTTATCAGCTGATTGTACCCATTATGTCTAAGAAGAATGCCATGGGATTGTCAGATGAATTAGTGGGAAAAAAGTTGAAAATTTAAAGAGAAAGGAGAAGGTATTAAATGGTTATTTTTTTTTCTAACTAAGTAATTCTAGTATCAGTGAAACTAATCTAGTACTAGGAATTCTATATTATTGAATTGTTATGAGGAGTAAATGAGATAATGTTTAAAAATACTTAAAAAGCACCATATAAGTGGAATTATTATTTTGTCAGCATAGGTAGTTGTAAAGTGAAATGTCTCCTCAAACAATATGGGTAAGGAAATGATAAAGGACATTGTGTAATTGGTTTGATTTTGCTCCCTGATTCATCAAACTATTTTTTAACATTTCATAGACATTGACTATATTACAGGATACCTTTTCTTATTCATATAGATTTCATTTTTACTAAGTTTGAGGCAAGAAATAAAGTCCTTAAATTCAAAATTTATTTAGGTAATGAAAGATTACAGTCTCAAAATATAGAATATGCCACTTAGCATTTGGCAGTTCTTTTATACTCCAAATGTGACTATTTAACAGGCTAAGTTTATATTAAAACAAGACTTAGGTATTCATGTTTGTAGCAGATAAAAGGCATTTAAAACTCCTGGCAAAGTTACCATTTTGACAACATGAAATTTTCCCATCCAGCTGGTCATTAGGCCTTTCCAACTGTCAATGTCTTTTGCAATCTGCTTTAATAGTAGCATATAATTAGCTTTATACAGATCAGAGACATCGGGGGGTAATATTCCAATGCAAATATCAAAATCCCAAGAAAGCTAACTCAAAGAGACATATGTCCCCACCATCCTTCATGAGAGTCTTTAGCTCTGAAGGCTGTAGCAGTTGATTTGTGTAAAGTACTTTGAATCATAATTTGGAAATATTCTAATTAAATACCTATTGGAGTTCTGGAAAATATATTCAGGAGAGTGATGTAGGTAGCAACATGTCATTAATGTACATTGTCTTTGCATATGTAGTTCAATAATCACTTCAAAGGAATGTGCCAGATAATTGGGAAAAAATGATTTCTAATGCTAGAGTGAATTTTTCAAGGTTTGATTATATGGGGAATTTAAAGAGGGTGGGATGATTTGGGAGAATGCCATTGAAACGTGTATAATATCAATAAGAAAAGAATCACCAGTCTAGGTTCGATGCAGGGTGCAGGATGCTTGGGGCTGGTGCACTGGGATGACCCAGAGGGATGGTGTTGGGGGGGACGTGGGAGGCGGGTTCGGGATTGGGAACACGTGTACACCCGTGGCAGATTCATGTTGATGTGTGGCAAAACCAATACAATATTGTAAAGTAAAAATAATAATAATAATAAATTAAAATATAATAAAAATAAAAATCACAAAAAATAAATAAAATAAAATCAGCACAACTTTATTTGTAAGGTAATGTACTGTCTGACTGATTTAAAATTAATCTAATTTTAATGTATCACAATGAGTTCTGTATACATTTCCACACTTATATACATAGACACATGAAGGCTCTCTAGGTTCAAAATATGTCACTTTAAAGGGGACAAGATTGTTATGATCAAATGGAATTTGAGACATCTTTTTAATCTCTTTTTTAAAAAAAAATTAATATAAATTTATTTATTTTAATTGGAGGTTAATTACTTTACAATATTATCTTAGTTTTGCCATACATCAACATGAATCTGCCACAGGTATACATGTGTTCCCCATCCTGAACCCTCCTCCCTCCTCCCTCCCTGTACCATCCCTCTGGGTCGTCTCAGTGTACCAGCCCCAAGCATCCAGTATCATGCATCGAACCTGGACTGGCGATTCGTTTCATATGTGATATTATACATGTTTCAATGCCATTCTCCCAGATCATCTCACCCTCTCCCTCTCCCTCTCCTACAGAGTCCAAAAGACTGTTCTATACATCTGTGTCTCTTTTGCTGTCTCGCATACAGGGCTATCATTACCATCTTTCTAAATTCCACATATATGCATTAGTATACTGTATTGGTGTTTTTCTTTCTGGCTTACTTCACTCTGTATAATAGGCTCCAGTTTCATCCACCTCATTAGAACTGATTTTTATCTCTTGAGTTAAGGAATTCCGTTTTGTAACTTTAAGAATTCAGCACCTAATGTCTAATTCTCCTTTAATAAGGATGTCTTCATCCTTGAGTAGTTTTGCACTCCCATAGAAAGGTTTCTGCCTTTATGAGATTAATCTTTAGAGTGTCTAGTAGTTAGAAGTAGCCAGCTGTCTCCAGACTGTTTAGCTGGAAGCATTCACAATAGTTCTTTGTGAAAGTGTTGTCTAAGCAGAGCACTAATGGCGAAACTGTGAATAAAACATAGCATGTGTGTGCAGAAGATGACTTTTCACTAGCAGAGAAAAGAGAGAGAACTCCATCTAAAAGTCTCCGTTGCTTTGCAAGAAATTAATTTAAGGACTATCAATAATTAAATATTCCTATTCAGCGATAAATGGAATCTACCAGACTTCAAACCTGCCCATAGGAAACTTGCTATTTGGCAGAACAAGTCCAAGACACCAACCGTGTGTCTCAGCTTATTACTTGGCCAGGTCCATTATGTCAACTCACATGAAAGTAGTGAGTTTACCATCTACTGAAGACTAGCATTGGCTTTATTACAGCTGCTAATGATGAATTGGGCAATAACCAGAACCCACTGACAGTAAGAAGGAAACTACAGTCTGGTATTTACATGTGAATATCATAAGTGAAAAATGTTCACTAATAAAGTCTGAACTAAATGTCAGATGGGATTTCTTTATTCCTTTTGAGTTTTTCATAAGCCCATTGTCTGTACCCCAGAGAGATGACAAGAAACTCCTGACTTGAGTTTCTCATTCTCCATCTATTTATTTGTGTCCCTTGATGCGTATACTCTTGTCATAAAACCATACTCATTTTCTGGCTAGGATCTTTACATTTGTTTGCAAACTCATTTGTGTTTCTGTATAATCCACATATTCTAGCTCCTGGTAGGCACTATAGTGGACTAAGGACGTGAAGGACAAGCATTCTCATTCATCTTTGATGCTTGCTGGTAGCTCATTAGATGCTCAAGTGATTGAGATTTTAGACAAGTCAGGACAGGCAAGGGCACAGCAGAGATCTTATATTAATTTCCCCACTTGATGGCTGAAAACTGGCAAACACAGAAAAGATAAGTGATTTGTCAGAGGTAAACTACTAGTTGCATTCAAACACTCATTAGGAAATCATAGGTCCTAGTTTTGATTATTTTCCATCATTTTATTCTGACCTTTAATATCTTATGGCAACATATAGCGAGCCTACTGTGCTACATACAGTTCATAGGGTCTCAAAGAGTTGGACATGACTGAAACGACTTAGCACACGCACAAGTACAGCTTATTTCTACGCCTGGTTTCTCAGTCACAATTCAAGAGTGTATTCTGTGTAGAAAGTAGATCCCCCTATTTTAGTGAATTATAGAGTCTGAAATGCAGTACTTGGATGCAAACTCAAAAATGACAGAATGATCTCTGTTCATCTCCAAGGCAAACCATTCAATACCACAGTTATCCAAGTCTATGCCCCAACCAGTAACGCTGAAGAAACTGAAATTGAACAGTTCTATGAAGACCTACAAGACCTTTTAGAACTAACTCCCAAAAAAGGTGTCCTTTTCATTATAGGGGACTGGAATGCAAAAGTAGAAGTCAAGAAACACCTGGAGTAACAGACAAATTTGGCCTTGGAATACGGAATGAAGCAGGGCAAAGACTAATAGAGTTTTGCCAAGAAAATGCACTGGTCATAGCCAACACCCTCTTCCAACAACACAAGAGAAGACTCTACACATGGACATCACCAGATGGTCAACACCAAAATCAGATTGATTATATTCTTTGCAGCCAAAGATGGAGAAGCTCTAGACAGTCAACAAAAACAAGACCAGGAGCTGACTGTGGCTCAGATCATGAACTCCTTATTACCAAATTTGGACTCAAATTGAAGAAAGTAGGGAAAACCGCTAGACCATTCAGGTATGACCTAAATCAAATCCCTTATGATTATACAGTGGAAGTGAGAAATAGATTTAAGGGTCTAGATCTGATAAATAGATGCCTGATGAACTATGGAATGAGGTTCATGACATTGTACAGAAGACAGGGATCAAGACCATCCTCATGGAAAAGAAATGCAAGAAAGAAAAATGGCTGTCTGGGGAGGCCTTACAAATAGCTGTGAAAAGAAGAGAGGCGAAAAGCAAAGGAGAAAAAGAAAGATATAAGGCTCTGAATGCAGAGTTCCAAAGAATAGCAAGAAGAGATAAGAAAGCCTTCTTCAGTGATCAATGCAAAGAAATAGAGGAAAACAACAGAATGGGAAAGACTAGAGATCTCTTCAAGAAAATTAGAGATACCAAGGGAACATTTCATGCAAAGATGGGCTTGATAAAGGACAGAAATGACATGGACCTAACAGAAGCAGAAGATATTAAGAAGATGTGGCAAGAATACATGGAAGAACTGTACAAAAAAGATCTTCACGACCCAGATAATCATGATGATATGATCACTAATCTAGAGCCAGACATCTTGGAAAGTGAAGTCAAGTGGGCCTTAGAAAGCATCACTACGAACAAAGCTAGTGGAGGTGATGGAATTCCAGTTGAGCTATTTCAAATCCTGAAAGATGATGCTGTGAAAGTGCTGCACTCAATATGCCAGCAAATTTGGAAAACTCAGCAGTGGCCACAGGACTGGAAAAGGTCAGTTTTCATTCCAATTCCAAAGAAAGGCAATGCCAAAGAATGTTCAAACTACCGCATTTGCACTCAACTCACATGCTAGTAAAGTAATGCTCAAAATTCTCCAAGCCAGGCTTCAGCAATACGTGAACCATGAACTCCCTCATGTTCAAGCTGGTTTTAGAAAAGGCAGAGGAACCAGAGATCAAATTGCCAACATCCGCTGGATCATGGAAAAAGCAAGAGAGTTCCAGAAAAACATCTATTTCTGCTTTATTGACTATGCCAAAGCCTTTGACTGTGTGGATCACAATAAACTGGAAAATTCTGAAAGAGATGGGAATACCAGACCACCTGATCTGCCTCTTGAGAAATCTGTATGCAGATCAGGAAGCAACAGTTAGAACTGGACATGGAACAACAGACTGGTTCCAAATAGGAAAAGGAGTACGTCAAGGCTGTATATTGTCACCCTGCTTATTTAACTTATATGCAGAGTACATCATGAGAAACGCTGGACTGGAAGAAACACAAGCTGGAATCAAGATTGCCAGGAGAAATATCAATAACTTCAGATATGCAGATGACACCACCCTTATGGCAGAAAGTGAAGAGGAACTAAAAAGCCTCTTGATGAAAGTGAAAGAGGAGAGCAAAAAATTTGGCTTAAAGCTCAACATTCAGAAAATGAAGATCATGGCCTCTGGTCCCATCACTTCATGGGAAATAGATGGGGAAACAGTAGAAACAGTGTTAGAGTTTATTTTTTGGGGGCTCCAAAATCACTGCAGATGGTGTCTGCAGCCATGAAATTAAAAGACTCTTACTCCTTGGAAGAAAAGTTATGACCAACCTAGATGGCATATTCAAAAGCAGGGACATTAGCAGAGACTGGTACCTGACTCTGAGCATTGAGGACAGAGGTAGCTAATTAATTATTGTTAGAGGTTGATCAAAATGCTAAGTATGTATTATGCAGTCCATATATAAATGATAGCTGTTGTTGCCACCACCACTGCTGCAGCTGTTCTTGTTATTAGGGCATCATTAGAAATCCCACAGAAGCAAGTCGGGAAGGGAAAAGGACAGGCAGAGAATAATGAATAAGTAGAAGAAAAGAATGGTTTATTAGCTAATTTCTTGAACTTTCCCACATCATTCTGAATGCAATAATATGCCCTTTCTGGGATTCGGCAAGCATTTTTGCTTTTCTTTTAAAGTATATGCCACATGCTTAGGAAGAAATTTAATCAATTGATGATGATTCACATAGTCCTAAATCTTCACAACTGAATATGGGAAAATCTTTTGATAGTCAAGAGAGCTTTTTTCTCTTGTTATAATCAGACAATCTCTCCTACAGAAAAGTAGGTTATATTTCTTAAATAAATGTATTTAACATGAATGATTCAGTTTCAAACTCTGAATTTATTGATTAGGGGGTGGAGGGGACACGTGTGAGTTTTGAACATTGTAGAATGAGCATTTATATCCAAAAGAAAGAATTCTGATAGACAGACTGCTTGAGTATGAGGTGATTATACAACAGAAACTTACTGCCGGTCTCTTTCTTCTCCTGAACACCCACAGGAAACTTAGAAACATCCATCTGAAGGTATTGTAACTAACATAATGGCACAGAATGTCATAGACAAACATCTGAGGGACAAAGTAATTGTAAATGGACAAGACTGGTATAAACATGTAAAAGAGCAGGAATAATGGTGCTTATGCCAAGCAACTGATACTTAAGATCATAGAAGAAGTTGAAGAACAAGTCAAAATCTGTAATTATGATGTTTTGTCATGGATAGTGGGGCTTCCCAGGTAGTGCTAGTGGTAAAGAACCCACCTGCCAGTGCAGGAGATATAATAGCCTGGAGTTTGATGTCTGGGTTGGAAAGATCCCTGGAGGAAGGCATGGCAACCCATTCCAATATTCTTGACTGGAGAATCACATGGATAGACAGAGACTGGCAGGTTACAGTCCATAGGGCTGCAAAGAGTTGGACACAACTGAAGTGACTTAGCACACATGCCATGGACAGAATAACACCTTAAAAAAGGAGCTTTTGACTGCAGAAACACTCTTTGTATGGTATGGGGAGACATTTATTATTTGACATAACTCCGAACACCATTAAGTGGCCACAAAATGATAGATCTAGTCCATTTATTTCCTGGGCAAATTAGGTAGGGTCTTTTACCTTCTGTGAAGTCTTTACCAAGATTTTGTTCCAAGGTCCTATCAAGAAATATGGTGGTATAATGTTGCTATACTATCATGTAAGAAATGAATCACCAGTCTATGTTTGATGCAGGATACAGGATGCTTGGGGCTGGTGCACGGGGATGATCCAGAGAGATGATATGGGGTGGGAGGTCGGAGGGGGTTCATGATTGGGAACTCATGTACACCCGTGGTGGATTCATGTCAATGTATGGCAAAACCAATACAGGACTGTAAAGTAAAATAAAGTAAAATATATATATATTTAAAAAAAAAAATGCTTCCCCTAATCTAGCAGCCCATATTCTTCTAAGTGTTCCTCAACACATTAGGTATTATAGTATAGAATTTCAAAATAGCAAAAACAAGTCACAAGATACAGGTGATCCAAGGCCTTGCCTTCAGAATCTTGAATCTTAATAACACACCTAAAGAAGACAAATCTCTCAAGAAAGCACTTGTATTTAACCAAGTCATAATAGTTGCAGTGATTAAAAAAAAAAAAAATCACAGTTACTGGAATATTTGAAGCCTGTATATTCCCTCTTATTAGCACTTACATGGAACCCAAGTTATAGTCAGAAAGTTGCTTGGCAAGAACGGAATTAAAATGAGACATTAGATTAAAGTTTTGATGTTATCAAGCTGAAATAGATAATCACAATAAAATGGATCTTACTAATAAAGTTAAAATTATTGACTCTGGGGCCAGCAATATCCTGTCTCCATTTTCACACTGGAAATAGCTGTAAATATGAAAAAGTTATGGTTAAAGACCCTTTATCTATTGGCCAGTGCTTGGACAGTCTCTGCCCACCTTTGACATTGTGGTGCTCATTTTCCATTTCACTGACTCACCTTTCCTTACCACTTTTTCATTTTCCTTCGATTTGACAATAACTTTAAGCACATCAGAATAAATCCTGTGGGTTCTGGAGTTGTATCAATCAGGGTTGTAAGAAATAAGACCACACTTTAGATGGTTCAAATGAAGAAACATTAATAAATGGTTGTAAATTACCCAGAAACTACCACTAGTTAAAGGGCTTCCCTGGTGGCACTAGTGGTAAAGAGACTGCCTAACGACACAAGAGATGTGGGTTCAGTTCCTGGGTTGGGAAGATCCCCTGGAGGAGGAAATGGCAACACACTCCAGTATACTTGACTGAAGAATTCTATCAACAGAGGAGCCTGGCAGGCTAGAGTCCATGCAGTCACAAAGAGTTGGACACAACTGAGTAACTGAGCACACACCACTAATTAAAAGTTGTTAAAATATAAAAAAATGTGAAAGTGTTAGTCCTTCAATCATGTTCGACTCTTTGTGACCCCATGGACTGTAGTCAACCACGCTCCCCTGTCCATGGAGTTCTCCAGGCAAGAATCCTATAATGTTTACCCATTCCCTTCTCCAGGGGATCTTCTTGACCCAAGGATTGAGCCCGTGTCTCTTGCATTGCAAGCAGATGCTTTACCATCTGAGCCACTAAGTAAGCCCTAAAAATTGTTACAACCACTAATCTTAAAGGTACTGAAGGTAACTGAATAAAAACAGGAACCATGGAGGAGACGCTTAAAGGCAGGAGGTGAAATCACTGAGGGGCTTTAGCACCTCTAGTGACAAGGTGCTGAAGAAGGTCTGAGGGAAGGACGTTTTACTTCTCCTACCCTAACATTTCCTGCTAGTGCCTCCTGTTTGCCTAACCTCATGGAAAGGTAGCTGGCAAGGGAGCATGAGCAATTTAGTCCATAGAAGTCAACCTCCCAGGAAACAGAGCAGGAAAGAAAAGAGTGGAAGTGGATATTGCTGGTGATTGTGAGAGGGGAACAAAACATAATAACCAGCATAGGAGACATTGTCCATCTTTCTAGAGACCTTTTTGTCTTAGTTTGCTATGGCTTCTCTAAAAGTCTGGGTATTATACCATAGACTAGGTGACTTATAGACAGTAAAAATTTATTGTTCATAGTTTCGGAGGCTAGAAGTGCAAGATCAAGGTGTCATCATGCTCGGGTTCTGGTGGGTGCTCTCTTCTGAGTTGTAGGCTGCCACCTTCTTATTGCATCCTCACATGGTGAAAAGAGACAAGGGCGCCTTAGGGGTTAGGATTTCAACATGTGAATTTATGATGGACATAAACATTCAGATCACAGTGCCCTTTTTATGATCATCTGGCTCACTGTGTCCTGATCTTATGTTCTCTCAAAGGAAAGTCTTGTGTATCTCATATCTGTTTTCTTTATCACAGTGTTTACTGTACTCTCTCAAATACTGAAATCATAATCTATAAAAATATAACTGGTTCATAACTGAGAACCATAGAACTAGTGAACATTGGGAGCATATCTAAAAGCCAAAGCTAAATTTGCTTATTTTCTAATCTAGAACAGAGTAGAAGAATCAGAATGATAGAAAGGAATAAGATGGGCATGGTGGTTAGAATACATGTGTGATGGGAAAGAATGTGATCCATGGGCCTGAACCATCATTGCCCATCGAGACACAGGAGTCTTTGTCTGCTTTAATTGTGAAGTAACTAGTAATCTGCAGTCCTACATACTCAGAGATTCTCAAGCACAGGAGAAAAGAGAGAGAGAAAACAGATAGGGTTTGTTGGAATGACAAAACCACTGAGTGAATTCTAGGGAGAAAAATAGAGAAACATTGACTTTGACATTGCTTTCAAATAATTATCACCCAAGCCCACCACTACTGTTGGCTGAAATATGCAGTGATCAAGGCAGGGGATGTTTCCTATTTTTAACTTCTTTCAAGTATAATCATATCCTCCAACATAACATATACTCTAACCTAGCTGGATTTTTGTCATTTCCTTGCTTTTCCACTCCAATACATTTTACTCATTTTGTTTCTTCATCTTTATCTATTGAAATTCTGCCCATCTGTAAAGATTTATTTCAATATTACTTCTGATCTTTGGTGAAACACCCTAGTGGCTCAGATGGTAAAGCATCTGTCTGCAATGCAGAAGACCCGGGTTCGATCCTTGGGTTGGGAAGATCCCCTGGAGAAGGAAATGGCAGCCCACTCCAGTATTCTTGCCTGGAAAATCCCATGGATCTCAGAGCCTGGTAGGCTACCATCCATGGGGTCGCAAAGAGTTGGACACGACTGAGCGACTTCAGTTTCACTTCACTTCTTGATCAACTTCTATTACTATGTATTCTTCCCATGTAATTGATCACTTTTTTCATTATTTTAAAGTTTACTGTAAGATCTTTGAGAGTGGAGGCAGGATCGAATTAATCTTTGTTTTCTCTGCAACCACTAGCACAGTGCCTAGGATACACATCTTTGGTGTAAAGAGCCTTTGGATTCCTTGTTGTTCTTGTTGTTCAGTTGCTAAGTCCTGTCTGACTCTGCAAACCAATGAACTGCAGCACAGCAGGCTCCTGTGTTCTCCACTAACTCCCAGAGTTTGCTCAAACTCATGATCATTGAGTCAGTGATGCCATCTAACCATCTCATCCTCTGTTGCCCCCTTCTCCTCTTGCCCTCAGTCCTTCCAAGCATCAAGGTCTTTTCCAATGAGTTGGCTCTTCACATCAGGTGGCCAAAGTATTGGAGCTTCAGCTTCAGCATTAGTCCTTCCAACATAGTGGGTGTAGCTTTTTGTTAGTGTGATTGACAACTGTGGAATCATTATTATGTATGTTAATAGAAACCATGGAAGATGTCCTTAGGAGTAAGGATTTAAAATGCCAGTGGATATGGATGCTGATGATTTGAAAACATCTGTCTTCATAAGACTGAGTTTCCCTCACAGAATGCTAATACTTCTGTTACTTTTATGAGCACTTTTTTCCTTATAAGTCACCTATTTCATAAAACTTTTTAAAAAGTTATCCTCAAATTCTATAAAGAATGAAAAATGAAGATGCTGTTCTTTTCTAATTTGGGACTGTTCACCAGTATGATTCCCAGTTTGTTACTTACACCCTAACAGGTATTCTCTATCACAGGATCTATTTCCAAATTACAAGAGATAATATGCATTCTAATTGGTCCTTGTTATCTAAAAACTGCAAATGAAATAATTACTTAACATTCTGTGTTCAAAATTTTATCCATTTTTAATGACTAAATTCTTTCACGTTAAAAAAGTTTAGCACTTATCAGCAATTATGAATATAAAAATAAAGCCTAATGATGTAATAAAATACAGTATATAAAATGGTGCAGAAATGTAACTGGTGGTTAATTAAGAGATAATGCCTGCAGTACTGAATAGTGTCATCCTTTGGCACAAATGTTAAGGTGAAAGAAAGTCATTATTTTAAGAGCAGAAAAGTAATTTATAAACATATTTATGCTGCAGCCTGATTTAGGAATACCACTGGATGACAAAGACAAGGAGGGTTATGTAGAAGAATGGTGTTCTTGTGCCCATCTACTCTGCAACAGAATGCTTTTCTGTTCTTATACAAAGTGCTCTATCTTGACTTTATTTTTCTTCTTTGTAAAATGGAGAACGCATCTCTGCTTTAATTACTTCATATGATTTCAAACTAAAGAAAAAGAGAGAATATTGACAAGTTAAGCAGTGCTATATAAATGTGAGAGAAGGCACATGCACACACACATACACACAAACACAGAACAGATGTAAGCTGCACTGGTATTGGTTTTTCGTTTTTTTTTTTTTTTTTTGAATTGAAGTATTCATGCATTGGAGAAGGAAATGACAACCCACTCCAGTATTCTTGCCTAGAGAGTCCCAGGGATGGGGGAGCCTGGTGGGCTGCCGTCTATGGGGTCGCACAGAATCGGTCACGACTGAAGCGACTTAGCAGCAGCAGCAGCAGCAGCAGCAGCAGCAGCAGCAGGGCTGATTTAGTCATTTAGAAGACAGTGTATGCTTCACAATAATTTTCTTAACTATTCCCTGGTATATGCTCTGGGACGCATATATGACTAAGAATTAAGGTAAAACAGAGAGCACTTAAAGTTACCCATCCCTGAAAAAAAAAAAAAATGAACTCACTAGGGACTTGAATGATATATTTCCTAGGTCACTTGTAAGATGGACTCCCCAGGTCATTTCTAAGATTTTAAATCCCTAATTTTAGTTTAAAAATAATATTTGAAATAATTTTAGCACAGGATTATAAAGAAAATAAAATTATATAACAAATATTAATATATAAGATCAAGCCAATAAGGTGGCCAAATATAGAGCAATTAAAAATGTCCTTTAAATGATTTTCAAAAACACTGTAGTGAATCAAAGGCCAGTTTAAGAAAGGCTTTCTCTGTGTGAGTTGAAATTTTAGTTATATATCTATTACAGGTTGAAATATTATGATTTCAAGGGAAAAATATGTATATATATTTGGTAATTCAGATGACCAAAATATATTTCTCATATATATTTGGTCTTCATTCATATTTCCAGGCTTACAGCTCCCAAAATTTCCTGAGCAATAAGACCAAAGGGAGCATCTCTTGTTATAATATTTGGTATCTTGTCCTCAGTTCTTGAAATCACTTCAGAGCCATAAAGCTGAAATGGATATCATGTTACTTTTACGAGCCCCTTTCCACTATAACTGGGTTTGTGTTTATGAAGATAACTTTCGGAAAGCAACTAAGGTTGGGGGCTGGTTGCCAGGGTAACGAATCATGAATAAAGAGTTGAAACTTTCAGTCCCATCCCCTGATTTCCAGAGAGGGGCAAGGAGCTGCAGGTTGAATCAATCAGCAGTGGCCAATGAGTCCATCAACTATGCCTATGTAGTGAAGTCTCCATAAAAATCCAAAAGCAGGGGGTTTAGAAAGCTTCTAGATCAGGGAACCAGAATGTTTTCATGCGCCATTGTGCTGGACCCAAAGCTCCAGTAGGACAGAAGGTGCTTTGTTTGGGACTTCACCCTATGTATCTCTTTATCTGGCCTTGATTTGTATCCTTTAATATCCTTTGTAATAAATTGGTAATCTTGTGAGTAATAGAGTTTCCAGGATGTCCCCCGTGGCTCAGCAGTAAAGAATCTGCCTGCAATGCAGGAGATGCAGGAGACCTGGGTTTGATGCCTGAGTCAGGAAGATCCCCTGGAGGAGGACATGGCAGAAGCTGGTCATCAACCTGGAATCAGGATTGGCATCCTGAGTTGGAGGAAGTCATTGGAAACTCCAATTTGTTGCTGGTAGGTCAGGTAATATCCTGAGATTACAATTGGTGTTTGAGGTGGAGGGCAATCTTATGGGATTAAGCCCTTTACCTGTGGAATCTGAGTTATTTCTGGGTAGATAGTTTCAGAATTGACTTGAATTATCAGATATCTTGAATTCAGTGTCCAAGAATTGCTTGTTAGTGTGGGCAAGGCTCCCTACACATGTTGGAATTGGGTCCAGGAACCCAAAAAAACTAGTCATTTAAATCAAATAAATATCTAGTATTTATAATAATACTAGTTTTGGTATATTAGTCAGTGATTAACCTGTTGTTTGACAATCAGTTATAACAACAATAAAGAATCAACAATGATAATGATCAGTGAATACATATAGATATGGCACTTGGAAGTCTGTAATGTGTTATAATGAGATAACCCTGCTTATTTAACTTATATGCAGAGTACATCATGAGAAACACTGGACTGGAAGAGACACAAGCTGAAATCAAATTTGCTGGGAGAAATATCAATAACCTCAGATATGCAGATGACACCACCCTGATGGCAGAAAGTGAAGAGGAACTAAAAAGCCTCTTGATGAAAGTGAAAGTGGAGAGTGAAAAAGCTGGCCTAAAGCTCAACATTCAGAAAACGAAGATCATGGCATCCGGTCCTATCACTTCATGGGAAATAGATGGGGAAACAGTGGAAACAATGTCAGACTTTATTTTTTGGGCTCCAAAATCACTGCAGATGGTGATTGGAGCCATGAAACTAAAAGACGCTTACTCCTTGGAAGAAAAGTTATGACCAACCTAGATAGCATATTGAAAAGCAGAGACGTTACTTTGCCGACTAAGGTCCGTCTGGTCAAGGCTATGGTTTTTCCTGTGGTCATGTACGGATGAGAGAGCTGGACTGTGAAGAAGGCTGAGCACTGAAGAATTAATGCTTTTGAACTGTGGTGTTGGAGAAGACTCTTGAGAGTCCCTTGGACTGCAAGGAGATCCAACCAGTCCATTCTAAAGGAGATCAGCCCTGGGATTTCTTTGGAAGGAATGATGCTAAAGCTGAAACTCCAGTACTTTGGCCACCTCATGCAAAGAGTTGAGTCATTGGAAGAGACTCTGATGCTGGGTGGGATTGGGGGCAGGAGGAGAAGGGGATGACCGAGGATGAGATGGCTGGATGGCATCACTGACTCGATGAACGTGAGTCTGAGTGAACTCCGGGAGTTGGTGATGGACAGGGAGGCCTGGCATGCTGCAATTCATGGGGTCGCAAAGATTCTGACACGACTGAGCGACTGAAGTGAACTGAACCATGTAATGAGGTTTAATAAGTTTTTTGAATGACTAAATAAACATTACAGATTCTCATCATTCATTCAGCAATTTTGTTTCTGTTTTCATGTGTTATATTTCCTTGCAATAAATAGTGTACATACAAATACATATGTGCGCAGGTATACAATCTCGTGGGGGTAGATGTAGTTTGAAAATCAGAAGTTTATCTTAGAAAAGTGATATGAAGTATACTGATTTGGGGTAACAGCTCATGTGGGTCTGAATCAGCACCTCATCCAAATATTTACAGTATATGGGAAACGTAATGTTTATGAAATACAAACCTCGGTCAGTATAAATTCAAATTTTGGTGAACTGAATATGTTGGGCACCAAATTTGCAGAAGCCCTTTTTCAGAGCATTTTAGATTTTGGAATTACAGATGAGGTATAGTGCCCTGTATGGTAATGAATCTACCTGGAAATGCTGGAAACGAAGGAGATGTCAGTTCAGTCCCTGGATAGGGAAGATCCCCTGGAGGAGGAAATGGCAATCCACTCCAGTATTCTTGCCTGGATAATCCCATGAACAGAGGATCCTTGCAGGCTACCATCCATGGGGTTGCAAAGAGTCGGACATGACTGAGAACACACACACACACACAGAGGGTAGCTTGTGAGTGCTGCGCCAGGTCGCTTCAGTCATGTCCGACTCTGTGACCCCATGGACTATAGACCAGCAGCCTCCTCTGCCTATGGAACTCTCCAGGAAAGAATACTGGAGTGGGTAGCCATTTCCTACTCTAGGGGATCATCCCAACCCAGGAATCAAACCCACGTCTCTTATGTCCACTGCATTGGCAAGCAGGTTCTTTACCACTAGCACCACCTGGGAAGCCCAGTAGTTCTTACCAAGTCTAATTGAAATGACAAATATGATTATATTGGCTTCCTTTCAATCTTTGAAGTTTTGTTAACCCCTTTTTTAGCTGAAGGAGAAGGGCTTTAAGTTGACTTGAGGTTCCCTTGGAATATGGAGGGGATGGTTTGGAGTCCTTCTGATGGAGCTGAAGTCAGAATCAGAGGCAACTCTTTCCATGAGGGGATCTCAGCGAACTAGGTAAACAGGGCAGCTTGAGGATGCCACAGAGTGGGAGAAAGGCAATTTCTCCATTTTTGCTTGGAACACACCATGGCTCAGTCAGACACCAGAGTCCTGAAGCCTGAATATGGAACAGTGCTATTTCTGCATCTCAAAATGTTGTGCCGCTTTAAGAAGCACAGGGAGGCAGCACTGCAGTGGTGAGACCACTCTCAAGTCGATTTGACCAGTAATGCACATGGACAAAAAAAAAAAAATCCTTAAATCACCATGAGAAAAGATTTTCCCTGTGGTTGGAGTAGGGATGGGGGGCTCTCAGGAATTTCCAGAAGTGGGTGAATTTGGTGGGAGCTTGAGATCTAATTGTGGTTTGGTGAATGTAAAAAGCTAGTAAGATTTGAGCATTCATGTTATTATGACTCTTTAATAGAGTGCAAACAGGAAAATCCTGAGGAAATTTTGGTTATACATCCATTTCCAAGAATTGCATGTTTAGGCTTAAAATGCAACTTTTATACCATCATAAGCTAAAGTTATTGACAATATATGATTATTTAGCAGATGTGGTGGCAGAGGGGTGGGTGGGTTGCAAAACAATTTGTTGTTGTTGCTCAGTCTCTCAGTCATGTCCAATTCTTTACAACCCCATGGATTGTAGCACGCCAGGCTTCCCTGTCCTTCACTGTATCCTGGAGTTTGCCCAAACTCACCTCCATTGATTCGGTGATGCCATCTAACCATCTAATCCTCTGTTGCCCCCTTCTCCTCCTGCCTTCAATCTTTCCGAGCATCAGGGTCTTTTCCAGTTAGTTGGCTCTTCCCATCACTTGGCAAAAGTATTGGAGCTGCAGCTTCACCATCAGTCCTTACAATGAATACTCAGAGTTTATTTCCTTCAGGATTGACTAATTTGATCTCCTTGCTGTCCAAGGGACTCTCCAGCACCACAGTTTGAAAGCATCAATTCTTCAGTGCTCAGCCTTCTTTATGGTCCAACTCTCACATCTTTACATGGCTACTGGAAAAAAATATAGCTTTGACTATACAGACTATTGTCAGCAAAGTGATATCTCTGCTTTTTAATATGCTGACTAGGTTTGCATAGCTTTTCTTCCAAGGAGCAAGAATCTTTTAATTTCATGTCTGCAGTCACCATTCACAGTGATTTTGTAGCCCAAGAAAATAAAACCTGTCACTGTTTTCATTGTTTCCCCATCTATTTGACATGAAGTGATGGGATTGGATGCCATGATCTTAGTTTTTTGTATGTTGAGTTTTAAGCCAGTCTTTTCACTCTCCTCTTTCACTTTCATCAAGAGGCTCTTTAGTTCCTCTTCACTTTCTGCCATAAGGGTGGTGTCATCTGCATATCTGGGTGAGTGAGTGAAGTCGCTCAGTCGTGTCTGACTCTTTGCGACCCCATGGACTGAAGCCTACCAGGCTCCTCCCTCCATGGGATTCTCCAGGCAAGAGTACTGGAGTGGATTGCCATTATATTTCTCTTGGCAGTCTTGATTCCAGCTTGGGCTTCATTTAGCCCAGCATTTCACATGATGTACTCTGCATATAAGTTAGATAAGCAGAGTGACAAGATACAGCATTGACAAACTCCTTTCCATTTTGAACCAGTTCATTGTTTCATGTTCGGTTCTAACTGTTGCTTCTTAACCTGTATACAGGTTTCTCAGGAGGCAGGTAAGGTGGTCTGATATTCCCATCTCTTTTAAGAATTTTCTGCAGTTTTTTGTGAGCCACACAAAGACTTTATCATAGTCTGTGAAGCAGAAGTAAATGTTTTTCTCGAATTTTCTTGCTTTTTTTCTATGATCCAACAGATGTCAATTTGACCTCTGCAGAACCATACTGCCACCTAAATGAGAACTTTCATTTGGTTAATAATTATTTTAGGATAAAAATTCTAGGGGACCAAAGAAAATGTTACACTTCTCCCATTCCCAAACTCTCCAAACAGAAAAACACTCAAAAATACTGTCAGTGTGAATATGTGGGTCAAGAAGGAGGAATGGACTTGTGCCTGGCCAGTGACCATCCAAAATGTTAATCCGGTGTTTAAGACAATCATTTGGTTTGTTATTCCATTAGTATTCACTCTCTAAGTAATATTTACCCTTCTAAGAATCATGATTGACCCATTTTGTTTTGTGGGGGCATTTTTACCTCATTCAGTTCAGTTCAGGTCAGTCGCTCAGTCATGTCCGACTCTTTGTGACTCCATGAACCTCAGTACGCCAGGCCTCCTTGTCCATCACTAACTCCCAGAGTCCACCCAAACTCATATCCATTGTGTCAGTGATGCCATCCAACCATCTTTACCTCATTATTGAGTACATTTAAGAAAAAAGAAGCATATTCAGAGGGAATGATCAGGGTCAGTCTTTTAAGACAAAATAAATAGAATAATTTGGAATTTTAATTTCAGAAAGTTATTGAAGCAATATAAAAATCACTGTGTTCCTTTGTATTTAGTTGAAGGTAAATTCATAATATATATTCATTTTATTCCCTGTAAAAGATTTTTAATACCAGCAATTATAATCTTAGAGATATGGAATTCAATTAACTAATTTTTCTTCTAAGTATCAAAGTCATTTTCAAGTTTTCAGTATATAAGAAACATTTTCTTTTTTAAAGATAATTTTATTTATTTTAATTGGAGGCTAATTACTTTACAATATTGTATTGGTTTTGCCGTACATCAACATGAATCTGCCACAGGTATACACATGTTCCCCATCCTGAACACCCCTCCCACCTCCCTCCCCATACCATCCCTCTGGTCATCCCAGTGCACCAGCCCTGAGCGTCCTGTATCATGCATCAAATTAGATGCAACTGTTTATATTAAGAGAACAAGCTAAACCCAAAAAACGTGCAAAGACATATTTTAATTTGAAAAAAATGTCAGTGGAAACCACCTTATAAAGATATATCAGTTTGCAGCCACAAAAGCCAATTGTAATATCAGGAAATTGCCACAATAAGAATTTATTAAGGAAAGAGTGGTGTCACTTATATTCACTGAATGCAATCATTTGTTATCACTCTAGTCTGTCTGTTCTAATTTGTTTTTGATAAGCCACTAATATGGTTCCTATCACTTCTCTTCAAAGCTCTTTTTACAGGGTTTTCTCTTTGTTCTAGAGCATTGCCACTAGTAAGAGATTTCAATTGTGTAAAAGAAAGAATGGCTAAAAATTCTGTTGATTCATTGTTAACCAGAGAGCACTGAATAGTCACCTGAGAGTTACATGGAATAGTCACAGATTTGAGACTGAAAGAAAGAAAGAAAATAAATGTAAATATTAGTGAACTCATTTTCCCTGTAAGAGTATTGATTTCATTCATCTTGCTTGATAAATGGGATGCCTAAGCAAAAATCCAAATCTAAAGCCATCAATTGAACAGGAATCAGGAGTGGAGTAGAGGATGGTGAAATGATGAATGTTACTTTGTTAAAAGAAGAAAAAATGCAATCCTTCTTGATGAGGGATTCATCATTTTTCTTGTGTTCAAGCCATCTTAATAAGCATTTGATAAATGCACATTTAGGTATAAGAGAAAAATTATGTTTAAAATTTAGTTCATGGGTCATCTTTCAAATATTTCATTATAATAAATACAACAACTTTATCACATTCCCTGTATGATTATTTAATGCCTTGGCTTTAACTTTTCTAGTTGTAATAGAGAAATACTAAGAATTTTCATCATGAACAATAGCAAATTTATGATAAAACAGTGTATCATATACATTTCTTTAGCAACATTGAGAACAGTTTATATGAAACTTTCACCACAGATATTGGTCTCAGGAGATAGCCCATTATTCCAACTGCATATATGCAGAGTTAAGATGAAGCTATTCTCCTAGGAATTCTATAATATTAAAATGTGAGGGGTTGTGAAAATTATAAAATCTGTGGAATGAAGTTTGAGAATTCAAATGTTTACAACTGTTAGTGTACATGCCAGCTATCATACATATACATATGGAAGTTTCAGAATGAATTGGAAGGGATAAAAGAACAATCACGGTTTCTCTCATTTCATATAGAAAGCTAGTCTTCCCATTTATCTCCATTGAGTAGGTTGTCTATTCCAGATAGTTGTGCTAGAAGGCATTTTTCTAGCAAAACTGTATTATATTCAGCATGAAAATAAAAGGATAAACAAAGATTTATTGAATTTTTTATTGGCCAGATTGGGAAGATATAATCTATTTGAAAAAAAAGAAAAACATGTAAAAGTAAAATATTATGTGCACAACCTAAAAGTCTTCAGTGGTATCTAAATATTTGTTCCACTCATTGCAATAGTACACATTTAATGTCTTAGCAAATAACCAATATTTTGTATGAATTTACTGAGAAAAAAAATAGCATTTGATCTGACCACATCCTTAATAAGTAAAACTATGAGGGAGTGAGAAATGAATAATCTGTTTGCAAAGACATCTTTGTTAAGTAGGAAAAGAAATATAATTTAGATGACATTCCAGGCAACAGCTACTCTGAATTTAGTTCCTATTCTGTGGCAGGAAGTTTACAGTATAAGAATATGTAATTATCAAAATATGCCAGCAAGGTATTACGAGTACCCCTGCTTTTTGAAAGTTTGCTTTAAGTAATTTCACTTTGCTTAAAAGCTATGTTAATACCAGTTTTCCTTAATGGAAAGAAATCCAAACAAGACCTTTTATTTTTATGGGAAAAAAGTGAAAAGCAAAAATAGTGCTCAGTATTTGTTTTCTAGCAAGCTAAAGGCAGCACACACCCTGAGCAAGAGAAGTGGCGCTGCCAAGCTCCTTCCCAGACAGCTACACTTGGCCTCTCAGCATCAAGTCACCAGAGCTTTGAACTGTGTCTGTGAGCGTTTGTGCTTTATCTTGATTTATTTTGTGTATCTGTTAGCAAGATGTGATAAGATGTGATAAGATCATTGCCATTTTGGAATAGAGGATGGGAGAACCTGTGTTATTGTTATCAATGTTGTCTCCAAATCACAAATCTGCTACAGAAGCTCAGAGAGAGCAGATGACTTGTCCGTGTTTGCATAACTAGTCAATGACAGAGTTGGAATTCAGACCCAGATATTATTCAACTAAGTTTGCCTGAAAGGAAGTACCTTAGCTCTTAACAGTGAGACATCAATCTTGGGGAATGGGTATAATGCAGGGTTATTTCACTGAGAGCAGGGAGAGAGCATTAGGTCTGCAGTATTTTGAATTTTCCCATTGTTTAAGGGAAATAGAGTAAAAATGTCAGCCTTTTTACCTGGAAATGTTTATCTGAAATGAAGTAATACTAGCTGAAATTCCTGCATGGGTCTTTGCCATGTGAGCACACACAGATGACAAGGGAAAAGTCATTCTGGGATTGCAGAGCATCATTAAATATTTTGCAAAAGGTTGAAAATATAATAATAATACTTTTTCCAAGATAGATTTAGGTGGTCAGAGATAATTTGTTCATTAAGTTAGAGAGTCACCAATTATCTCTAGTGGGTTTAGCAGCTGGACATATTTAATTTGTGTCATCGAGACATGACTTTCTCAATAAACTTACAGACAAATAAAACTACTCTTTAATGCTGTGCATGATCATTAATTACAAAAGGCAGCTGATGTTCCAAGAATGTTATATGCATTTCACCTCACTTAAGGAAATCATAGTATTGTTTCCTTTGTATTTCTCATTCAAAATTACAA
The DNA here is from genome assembly GCF_032405125.1 of Capricornis sumatraensis. Lineage (NCBI taxonomy): Eukaryota > Metazoa > Chordata > Mammalia > Artiodactyla > Bovidae > Capricornis > Capricornis sumatraensis. Next base: position 3,141,464 of record NC_091092.1, on the reverse strand, counting down.
CACCAGCTCTGGATATGCATCTGCAGTGTTGTATGTGAAATAATTTGCACCAGATAATGTGGCTGTTTGACTACTTTATTTAGTCAAATTTTATCTAGTTAATTAGTACTGTTGTACCACTATTTCATATGGAAAACAATTCATTGAGGGGGGACTAAAATGGGGGGCTGTTACTCACCCTTGGATCTCTTGCTAATATTTTTGGTTGAAGATTCTATTAATTTTGGAAAATCCCTTACACATTTACTCTAACATGATGAGCACTTTTAAAATTAGAGTGAGTAAATCTTACAAAAGCAAAATTGACCACCTGTGGCTATCTCCTTATCACTACTTCTTAGATGAATTACACTTACTGTTAAGTTAGGATGCCCAAGAATTCCTAGTACTTACCCTAATAAGTTCATGAAGTAAATGTGACCAAATGACAGGATCCTACTTTAATCATGTGCTTGTGTGCCAATACATTTGTAAAATTTGTAATGTGTTCATTACAGCATGTTGGTGCTGGGAATCACCGTTAAGGTAACTTAACTAGAGGAAAATGAGGTCCACAGAAGCTGGTTTGTGACAGAATTAGGACCAGAATCAATAATTTCTCTCTCCCCATCCAGAATGTATTCTATGTTGCACCTTTTTAATTTTATTTGAAGATATGGGAAACATAATTATCTATTTTCTTTGTACTATTTATTCATTTAAGAAATGTGGTCATGTAAAATATTTCCTGAAAAATGTGATTTAAGAGAGTTTCTGAGGACAATTTAGGTTTTATTGTAAGCATGCTTTTTATTGTAATACTCTTCTGTATCCTATGGAACACTTTTATATGTTTATTATTAAAATTCATTTCTTACACTTAACATTCAGGCACATATTATGTAATTTAGAAAGATTCATTGAAAGATAAATATTTAATGTTTTTTTTTAATCTATGGAACAAAAAAAATGATCATCAAACAAAATTCTAAAATATTTATGGAGTATAGTGTCCCCTTTTGGAAAGGATTAAGGACAATAGAAAAAGGAGGGGAAAACCCTTTTGTTTTCTGATATTGAATGAAAATACTAAATGATAATGCTTGTTTTGCTTAACCTCATGTCATTTCATGTATGCTTCACAGTATTACTATACACTGACATTAAATGCCTCAGGATGCCATCCCCAATTGAATGTTTCTTATATAAGTAAAAACAATTCGTAATTTTATGAATATGGATGATTGGTGTAGAAAATAGCAGCTTAGAATTTGGCGTTTGGGGTTCTACAACATTCTAAACATACATATTGCAGGCTCTTCTCTTTGTAAACACTTTTCTTTTAAATGCTCTTTTCTCATCTTCTCTCTTTTCCCTTCTCCATTCTCACACCTTCTCCTGTATATGCTAGTGTTTCCATCAGTCAGTCCTATTAGATTCCCTCTACTTCCTTCCTTTGATATTTTCTTATTGAAGGTACTAGATACTGTGGCGATTAAGGGCTCTGAATTCACAGGACGGCTAAGACAGATAGGTTTATCGCAGATTAGCAGTGGAGCCAGTTACACATTCTTAGTGCCTCTGAAGTGGAAATGGCTTCATAGTACAGTAGCCCAAGTCATACTTTGAAACAGGTGCCCTTAATTTTTCTTCAACTAAATGCAGGTTTTATTGATATGGCTTAAATTTCTTTGATTCAGGTTTCTGACAGGCACATCCGAGGGGTTTCTGGATTCAAAGGGGGAAGGGGACTGGAGAGGTAGAAATGATTAAGATTTTTAAAGAAGCACTGGCAGATACACAAAATAAAACCTCCGTATCAACCAAAAAGAGTCCCTGAACCAGTTAGATAACAGACCAATAAACAGAGGTGAGAGAAATTTCAAGTAAAACATGTAGACATGTATTTTGATGGTCCAGGCTTAATAACATTACCACTCACTTCAGACCTCTTGGCCTCGTAAATAATACAATCCAAAATTAAAGGTTGACTGACCTGATTGTTATCAGTAGGAATGAGCTTAAATAATACATTGGTAGGCATTTTATTTTGAATCCTCAGTATCCAGAAGAGGCTGAAGCCTTTTCCCAACCAACCACTGGATATTCTCGGACAGGACTCTTCTCTCTTAAAGAAAAATAGTATGGTACCTTTGTTTCAACAGTTGTAAAGATGACACTTATTAACATAGGAAATTGTCCAGAAAGGGTTGTGGGTAGCCTTTCAGTTCAGTTCAGTTCAGTCACTCAGTTATGTCTGACTCTTTGCGACCCCATGATTTGAAGCACGCCAGGCCTCCCTGTCCATCACCAACTCCTGGAGTTCACTCAATGTCACGTCCATCGAGTCAGTGATGCCATCGAGACATCTCATCCTCTGTCGTCCCCTTCTCCTCCTGCCCCCAATTCCTCCCAGCCTTTAAGCATTCATTTCTTTGCTCCTTGTAAATAAAGTTTGTGTTATCAGAAGCCTTTTCTTTTTAGACTCGTGTTCTTCAAAATGTGACCTGATCTATTAAATTAAATCATCATCAAACACGTTTCGGGTTGAGTGGCATTTAAAAATACTCATACTGGATGCTTGGGGCTGGTGCACTGCAATGACCCAGAGGGATGGTATGGAGAGGGAGGGGGGTTCAGGATGGGGAACACGTGTATACCTGTGGCAGATTCATGTTGATGTATGGCAAAACCAATACAATATTGTAAAGTAATTAAACTCCAATTAAAATAAATAAATTTATATAAAAAACAAAACAAAAAAAATCTCATAAACACTATACTGCATTGTTCTTTTAGAAATGAAACAATAATGGGCTTGTGGAAAATAATAACACCATACTTGATTTATCTCACCTTAAGACTCAGATGCCAACATATGGGAACATAGAAGCTAAGATATTCTCGTTCCTTTGTTTACATAAAATAGTAACTTACTGTTTATTGACCATATTTTGTGTATCATCTTCTTAGCAATTATATTACTAAGCTTATTGTGTTTTATATAGTAGAACTGATGTATTCGCAAGCACATTTTCAGGAAAATAAAGACGACTTCCATGATCAATTCGGTTCAGTCACTCAGTCCTGTCCGACTCATCTCACGTGCTGGTAAAGTAATGCTCAAAATTTTCGAGGCCGGGCTTCAGCAATACCTGAACCATGAATTTCCAGATGTTCAAGCTGGTTTTAGAAAAGGCAGAGGAACCAGAGATCAAATTGCCAACATCCGCTGGATCATAGAAAAAAACAAGAGAGTTCCAGAAAAACATCTACTTCTGCTTCATTGACTATGTCAAAGCCTTTGACTGTGTGGATCACCACAAACTGTGGAAAATTCTGAAAGAGATGGGAATACCAGATCGCCTGACCTGCCTCTTGAGAAACCTATATGCAGGCCAGGAAGCACCAGTTAGAACTGGACATGGAACAACAGACTGGTTCCAAATAGGAAAAGGAGTACGTCAAGGCTGCATATTGTCACCCTGCTTATTTAACTTACATGCAGAGTACATCATGAGAAATGCTGGACTGGAAGAAACACAAGCTGGAATCAAGATTGCCGGGAGAAATATCAATAACCTCAGATATGCAGATGACACCACCCTTATGGCAGAAAGTGAAGAACTAAAGAGCCTCTTGATGAAAGTGAGAGAGGATAGTGAAAAAGTGGGCTTAAAGCTCAGCATTCAGAAAACTAAGATATTGGCATCCAGTCCCATCACTTCATGGCAAATAGATGGGGAAGCAGTGGAAACAGTGGCTGACTATATTTTTCTGGGCTCCAAAACCACTGCAGATGGTGATTGCAGCCATGAAATTAAAAGATGCTTACTCGTTGGAAGGAAAGTTATGAGCAACCTAGACAGCATATTAAAAAACAGAGACATTATTTTGCCAACAAAGGTCCGTCTAGTCAAGGCTATGGTTTTTCCAGTAGTCATGTATGGATATGAGAGTTGGACTATAAAGAAAGCTGAGTGCCAAAGAATTGATGCTTTTGAACTGTGGTGTTGGAGAAGACTCTTGAGAGTCCCCTGGACTGCAGGGAGATCCAACCATCCTAAAGGAGATCAGTTGGTTGTCCATCCAAGCATCTGGACATGGAGATCCAGTCCATCCTAAAGTAGATCATTCCTGGGTGTTCATTGGAAAAACTGATGTTGAAGCTGAAACTCCAATATTTTGGCCACCTGATGCGAAGAGCTGACTCATTGGAAAAGACCCTGATGCTGGGAGGGATTGGGGGCAGGAGGAGAAGGGGACGACAGAGGATGAGATTGTTGGATGGCATCACCGACTCAATGGACATGAATTTGAGTAAACTCTGGCAGTTGGTGATGGACAGGGAGGCCTGACTTCCATGATAGTTAGATCTATATAAGCTTAATTGAAACTATTTAGACCTAATTTGTCTTCAGAGTGCCATGAATTGTATACATCTTCCCACTCTATTGTTACTGACTGAATCTGTAACTCATAAATGGCATTCACACCTCTAAATTGCCATAATCAACTTTATGATTGCTTGTGAAAATTTGTAATTTCTCTTTGAATACTGCTTGCCTTTATTGTAGAAGTGAAACTGAATGGAAACCATGAATGTAAATAAATGGAGTAAAATATATCTTTCTAATATATATTCTCAATTATCTAGAACAGTTTGCTAATTTAATTTTCTTTGGTCCTTTAACAAAAGGTCACTTTTGGGTCATCTTTTCTTCTCTCTTTGTATTCTCTCTCTAGGTAAGAGATTACATCTATCATACAGCATTATCAATTGCTGCATGCCTGCCTCTGCAAGTATACAGTGTCATTTGTTCTCACTTCTTGTTCTGGATATTTATTGCTTCATAAAAAATACTCTAAAACTTGATGATTTAAACTGGCTTGAAACAACAACATTTTTCTTCTCTTCTTTTGCTGCTTCTTGTTAATACTGGTGGTAGTAAGAGTTGTAGTAGTAATAGTGTTATATTTTATGAATTTGTGGGTGAAAAATTTGACAAGAGCTTGGCTGGGTGGTTCAGCTCTGACCTACATGGCATAAGTCTAGGCAGCTGATGCTGGACGACCCATGTAAAATATGATTTCTTGACACAAATATCTTCTGATATCTTGGTGCTCCTTGACTTCTCCCTATTTCTTCAACTGGTGTCTCATTTAGCCATGACTTCTCTGTGTGGCCTGGGCTTCTCACAGCTTGGTAGTCTCAGAGTGATCACGCTTCTTATATGGTAGCTGGCTTTCCCCAGAGCAAGTGTTCCCAGAGGCCCAGGCAGAAGTGGCAAGACTTGCTGTGACCTAGCTTCAGAACTCTTAGAACATCACTTCTCCCACACTGAATTAGTGAAACATGTTTTTAAGTTAGCCTTCGTTCAAGAAAAGGGGAGAAATAGATTCTGCCTCTCCATAAATGGATGGTGGATGGGATTCCCAGGTGGTGCTAGTGGTAAAGAACCTGCCTGCCAATGCAGGAGACATAAGACATGCAGGTTCAGTCCCTTGGTTGGGAAGCTCCCCTGGAGGAGGGCATGGCAACCCACTCCAGTATTCTTGCCTGAAGAATGCCATGGACAGGAGCCTGGCAGGCTACAGTCCATAGGATTGCAAAGAGTTGGACACAACTGAAGTGACTTTGCACACACATGAAGGGATGGTATACCCATATAAGGGAGGGAAAGAATTCATGATGGCCATCTTGAAGATAATCTCCCACACATCTCCAACTTTTTGAGGGCAAAATGCTGTGTTATTATTCATCTTTATTTCTTCAGTGCCTTGTAGAATGCTGGTATATCCTTAGGTTCAGTAAATGAATAAGTGACTGACTATAGTTCTCAGAAAATTCAATATCCCTCCCAAAAAGAGTTACTGAATTTACAATTGCCTACTAAATACCTCTATCTGGCATCTCTTTCTGGTGTCTAAAATTCTACAGGCCCAAAATGGAGCTCATGAAAATAGCTTCTCTTATCTCACCATTTTCCCAGTCATGCTGGCTCAATAGCTAAGAATCCTGGAGTCCACCATTTTTACAGCCTTTCACATTCATCAGCTTCTTTTGATTCATCCTTCTCTCATCTGTCCCCTCCTTTCCAGTCCTTTGGCTACTGAAGCATCTCACACCCTCCTAACTTCTCTTTTCAACTATCACGATAGCTTTCTAGTTTTCTTTCTCTCCACCCTGACCTCTATTATTTATCCTGTACTGCCAGTTAAATTTTTGTAATCCATAGCTCTGATCACGTCACTTCTCAGCTCCATGCTATTGTGGGTTACAGTACTCAGTCATGCATGATCATGCTTTGTGCTTGTGTGAAAGTCCTGTTTGCTGCCCATTGGTAGGTGAATGCTGAAGCCCTCAATCTTGTTAGATAGCAAGTGAGCCTTCTAGAGGTTCCCATAGCAAGCTGCACTGTGTTTTGTAGTGCCATTTTGTTTCTGTGTCCCTTTGTCTCTATGTCTCTCACTGTCTCTTTCTTTCTCTGGATCTCTCTGCCTTTGTCTCTCAATTTGTCTCTCACTCTCTTTGTATATGCGTGTGTGTGTGTGTATGTGTGTTTGTGTGTCTGTGTATGTGTGTGATTTCTTCACTGAACATTTAGGGAGGGACTATATTGTGTGTGTTTATGTTTCAAGAGCCCAACACAGTACCTTACACATAATAGGTATCTAAAAATATGTGATAAAAAGATTTAAAAAATGAATGGTGGCATATTATTACCTATGCCTGGATAAATCATGTGTAATGGATAGGCATCAGGGAAAACTGCATTGGGAGAGAGGTGCTTTTGAAAGCTTCCATTCTCATCTTTCAGTGCCATAGTTCATGGGCCTTACCCTGGCTTCTCAGGATCCTCACTAGTATGTGCCAGTTGATGGATTCCTTGGAGGTAGCCATGAATACATTAAACTATATTTAAGATTGTGTGTACTCATGTCCCTTGGCTAGGGATGAGCATCATCATGGGACAGGGGGCACTGGGCTTCTCCTAGTTTTGAGACTGTGGCAAAAGAGGGGTGGCAATTGGATGGTGAGAAATACCTGGCAAAGTTTCTCCTTTTCTTACCCAGAGTTACCCTCTTTGCCTGATTTGCAACCCAGAATCTTTTAGATACCAAATTGCCTGCATTCAAACATCTCTACCATTTCTCCATGCATAAATTTTCACTCCTGCTCTGCCTTTCCTTTCTTCTCTTTTTCTAAATCCTTTATTACTGAAAGTGTCACATTTCACTTCAAAACCAGAATAACAATATCAATAAGTGGTCATTCACTCTGGGGGGTTGGCTGTTGTTATTATCTTAACATTTAATAAAGTTTATACACTTTCAAAAAAATGTGTTTATTGTGTGTGTTTCTAGTATATAGCATAATAATTTGGTATTTGTATATATTGTATTATGAAAATCCCCACAATTAGTTTAGTTATCACCCATCACCACAGTTTCAATTTTTTTATTGAAATGAAAACTTTTAATATTTACTCTTTTAGCAATTTTTAGATATTGAATATAGTATTATTATCTATAGTTATGTTGAGTATTAGATACCCAGGACTTATTTATTTTATAACTGAAAGTTTGTACCTTTTGACTCACTTCACACATTTCCCCCACCCTCATCGCCATCTCTGGCAACCACCAATTTGTTGTCTATATCTATTATGTGTTTTTATATTTTAGATCTTACATATAATTGAAATCATATGGTATTTGTCTTTCTCTGTATGACTTATTTCACTTAGCATAATGCCCTTGAGAAGGTTTATCCATGTTGTCACAAATTTCAGGGATGCTTTCTTTTTATTGCTGAGTAACATTTCTTTGCATATGCATATATATATCTGTATATATGTCTTTGTATGTGTGTATATGGCACACATTTATCCACTCATCTTTCAACAAGTTGCTTCCATTTCTTGGCTACTGTAAATAATGCTACAACAAACACGGGGGTACTGGTATCTATTCAAATTAGTTCATTATATTATTATGTTAATTTCATAAATATCACCCTTGTTATGTGGGAAAGACATGACCTAAAAGGGTATATCTTTATCTATTGCAATTTGTAATGTCTGGTTAGTGTGTTACATACAGGTATATTTTATTTGAATCTCAGCAATATCATATACTAGTTATCACTTTTTATCTCTGAATCTCAGTTTTCATATCTGAAAAAAATGGGGACAGTAATACCAATTGCAAAATGTTTTTATGGAGAGTAAATTAGATAATATATATAAACCACTTACGGTACAAGTTTGTTTCTATTAAGTGTTAGTTCTCACTTAGACTAGTTGAGAATTTATTTATTTAACTGTTCTGTGCCTTAGGTCTTCATCTGTATCATGTGAAACATGAATAAGAAAACAGATATAAAGACCTTAGAATAGTGCCTTGTAAACTACAGTGCCTTGCAAACTCAATAAATGTTATGTATTGGCATCAGTGTTATGGCAGATTGGACTTTGCACATTTTTTCAGCCTTCTGTTTTTTTTTTTATATATATACATTCTTTGTAGTTTACCATAAAGATCAAAATATCTTACATTTTTATCAGTGTCTTATAAAGATCTTGTCACAGTGAGGGAGTGACTACCGATGATGAAGAGTGTCACTTCTACATGCATATGCTTTTACATTTTAGCAGAAATAGCAAATATAGTATTTTATTTGCCTTATATTGATACTTAAATTAGAAATCTTATAAATTTTTATTTAATGCTAACTTCTATTTACACTTGTCTTTATGACAACAGACATTTAAGAAGAAATGACTAAAGGGAATGGGAAAGGAGCCGTGGAGGAAAGTCAGAATTTTCAAGACTTGCTATAATCCTAGGAAAGTTCCCTGAATTTTTTAGTTCAGTAGTACTACTTTTAAAATCAGCCACCTTCTTTAGCCAGGCTGCTTTGCAAAATCTCAGAGAGAGTGCCATTTTGCTTTTCTCACCTTTTTAAAAAAATAAAAATTGTGTATATTTAATGTTTAAAACATAATGCTATTTTTATATAAATACATATAGTGAAATGATTGTTACAGTAAGGCTAATTAGTATATCCATCCCTCACATAGTTACCATTTTGTGTGTATGTGTGGTAAGAACAACTGACATCTACTTTTATTTTTTAACTTTATTGAAGTATAGTGGATTAACAATGTTGTTTTAATTTTTTCTGTACAGTAGTGATTAAGTAATACATATATTTATTATTTTCCATATTCTTTTCCATTATGATATACCACAGGATATTCCCTGGTAGCTTATACAGTAAAGAATCTGCCTGCAATGTGGGATACACAGGTTTTATCCATGGGTTGGGAAGATCCCATGGAGAAGAATACCACTCTGTATTCTTGCCTGGAGAATTCCATGGACAGAGGAGCCTGGTGGGTTATAGTCCATAGGGTTGCAAAGAGTCAGACATGATTAAATGACTAACACTTTCACTTTCATTGATTGTAGTTCCCTGTGCTATACAATGAGATCTTGTTGTTTATCCATCCTATATAAAATGAGTCTGCTAATTCCAAACTTCCAATTCTTCCCTCCCTCGCCCTACTCCCCCTTGGCAGCCAGAAGTCTGTTCTCTATGTATCTGACTCTGTTTTTCTTCTGCAGGTATGTTTATTTTTGTCAATATCATATGGCATTTGGCTTTCTCTTTCTTACTTTGTATGATAATCTCTAGATCCATCCATGGTGCTGTAAGTGGCATTATGCCATTCTTTTTTATGGCTGAGTAGTATTCCCCTGTGTATATGAGTTTATATGCTGTTGTTTTTCAGTCACCAAGTCGTGTCTAACTCTTCATGACCCCACAGACTGCAGCACACCAGGCCTCCCTGTCCCTCACCATCTCCCAGAGTTTACCCAAGTTCGTGTCCATTGCCTCAGTGATGCCATCCAGCCAGCTCATCCTCTGTCATCCCCTTCTCCTCCCACCTTCAATCTTTCCCATCATCAGGGTCTTTTCCAATGAGTCAGCTATTCACATCAGGTGGCCAAAGTATTGGAGATTCAGCTTCAGCATCAGTCCTTCCAAAGAGTATTCAGGATTGATTTCCTTTAGGGTTGACTGGCTTGATCTCCTTGCTGTCCAAGGGACTCTTCAGCAAGAGTCTTCTCCAGCACCAGTTATTTATTTTGTATTACAAGTAGAAATATGTAATTTTTATTTACATATAAATCCAGCTTTGTCTGGATATATGCCCAGGAGTTGTTGAATATATGCCCAGATGGATCATATTGTAATTCAATTTTTAGTTTTTTTGAAGAGCCTCCATACTGTTTCCATAGTGGGTGCAATAATTTGCATTACCACCAATAGTGTAAGAGGGTTCCCTTTTCTCTACACCCTGTCCTGCATTCATTATTTGTAGACTTTTTAATGATAGCCATTCTGACTGGTGGGAGGTGGTACTTCATAATAGTATTGATTTACATTTCTCTAATAATTAGTGATGTTAAATATTTTTTATGTGCTTGTTGGCCAGCTGCACTGAAGTTTACTCTTTTACTAATAGCAAATTTCTCAGCTTTCTTTTGAGGTTTCCATGATGATAGCAAGGTTTCATTGTTGTGGTTGTTACCATCCCTTATTATTATCCATTTCTACTTTTCTAGATAATACACAGAATAATACTCATGGCGGCCAATGAAATGTACCTCAGAGTGATGTGTTACAGGAGGTTGCATTTCTATGGTAATGATACAGAGTTTCTTCTTCATTTTTGTAAGAAGACATAGTGAACTAGATTTGTCTTTAATTATGAAAATATCCATCCATAGTTCTTCAGGCACTCTGTCTACCAGATCTAATCCCTTGAATCTATCCCTCACCTCCAGTGAATAATCATAAGGGATTTGATTTGGGTTATATCTGAATGGCCTAGTTATTTTCCCTATTTTCTTCATTTTAAGCCTGAATTCTACAATAAGGAGCTCATGATCTGTGCCACAGCTCCAGGTCTTGTTTTTGCCAACTCTATAAAGCTTCTCCATCCTTTGGCTGCAAAGAACATAGTCAACATTTCAGTATTGATCATCTGGTTATGTCCATGTATAGAGTCATCTCTTGGGTTGTTGGAAAAGGGTATTTGCTATAACCAGTGTATTCTCTTGACAAAACTCTGTTGGCCTTTGCTGTGCTTCATTTTGTACTCTAAGGGCAAACTTGCCTGTGACTCCAGGTATCTCTTGATCTCCTACTTTTGCATTCCAGTCCCCTATGATGAAAAGCACATCATTCTTGGTGTCAGTTCTAGAAGGTCTTATAGGTCTTCATAGAACTGGTCAACTTTAGCTTCCTCAGCATCAATGGTTGGGGCATAGACTTGGATTACTATGATGTTGAATGGTTTGCCTTGGAAATGAACTGAGATCATTCAGTCATTTTTAAGGTTGCACCTAAGTACTGTGTTTTGAACTATTTTGTTGACTCTGAGGGTTACTCCATTTCTTCTAAGGGATTCTTGCACACAGTAGTAGATATAATGGTCGTCTGAACAAAATTTGCCCATTCCCATCCATTTTAGTTCATTGATTCCTAAGATGTTGATGTTTAGTCTTGCTATCTCATGGTGACCATGTCCAATTTACCTTGATTAGTGGACCTAACATTTCAGGTTCCTATGCAATATTGTTTTTTACATCATCGGACTTTACTTTCACCATCAGGCACATCCATGACTGAGTGTCATTTCCATTTTGGGCCAGCCTCTTCATTCTCTCTAGAGCTGTTAATAATTGCCCTCTGCTCTTCTCCAGTAGCACATTGGACACCTTCTAACCTGAGGGGCTCGTCTCATCTTTGCCTTTTCGTACTGTCAATTGGGTTCTCTATGCAAGAATACTGGAGTGGGTTTCCATTTCCTCCTCCAAACAAAGCTAATGGAGGTGATAGAATTCCAGTTGAACTATTTAAAATCCTAAAAGAGACGCTGTTATAATGCTGCACTTAATATGTCAGCAAATTTGGAAAACTCAGCAATGGCCACAGGTTTGATAAAAGCCAGTTTTCATTCCAATCCCAAAGAAGGGCAATGCTTAAGAATATTCAAACTGCCATACAATTGCACTTATTTCACATACCAGCAACATAATGCTTAAAATCCTTCAGGCTAGGCTTCAGCAGTACATGAACTAAGAATTCCAGATATACAAGCTGGGTTTTGAAGAGGCAGAGGAACCAGAGATCAAATTGCCAACATTTGTTGGCTCATGGAGAAAGCAAGGGAGTTCCAGAAAAACATCTGCTTCATTGACTATGCTAAAGCCTTTAACTGTATGGATCACAAAAAGCTGTGGAAAATTCTTAAAGAGATGAGAGTACCAGACCACCTTTCCTACTTCCTGAGAAACTTGCAATGAGGGTCAAGAAACAACAGTTAGAACAAGATATGAAACAATGGACTGATTCAAAATTGGGAAAAGTGTATGATAAGTCTGTATATAATCACCTTATTTAACTTCCCTGGTGGCTCAGATGGTAAAGCGTCTGTCTACGATGCGAGAGACCCTGGTTCGATCCCTGGGTTGGGAAGATCCCTTGGAGAAGAAAATGGCAATCCACTCCAGTACTCTTGCTTGGAAAATCCCATGGACAGAGGAGCCTGATAGGCTACAGTCCATGGGGTCGCTAAGAGTCAGACACGACTGAGTGACTTCATGTTCAATCACCTTATTTAACTTCTGTGCAGAGTACATCATGTGAAATGCCAGGCTGGATGAATCACAAATTCAAATCAAGATTGCTAAAAGAAATATCAACCACCTCAGATATGCAGATGATACCATTCTAATGGCAAAAAGTGAAGAGGAACAAAGAATCTCTTGATGAAGATGAAAGAGGAGTGAAAAAGCAGGCTTAAAGCTCAACATTCAAGAAACTAAGATCATGGCATCAGTTTCCATCATTTCATCACAATAGAATGGCAAAAATTGGAACCAGTGACAGATTTTATTTCTTGGGTTCTGAAATCACTGCAGACAGTGACTGCAGCCATGAAATTAAACGATGCTTGCTCCTTGGAAGGAAAGCTATGACAAACCTTGATAGTATATTAGAAAACCGAGACATCCCTTTGCTGATCAAGATCTGTATAGTCAAAGCTGTAGTTTTTCCAGTAGTCATGTATGAATGTGGGAGTTGGACCATAAAGAAGGCTGAGCAACAAAGAATTGATGTGTTCAAACTGTTGTGCTGGAGAAGATTTTTGAGAGTCTCTTGGACTGCAAGGAGGTCAAACCAGTCAATCCTAAAGGAAATCAATCCTGAATATTCATTGGAAGGACTGATGCTGAAGCTGTAACTCCAGCACTTTGGCCACCTGAAGCAAAGAGCTGACTCACTGTGAAAAGACCCTGATCTTGGACAATTTGAGGGCAGGAGGAGAAGGAGGTGACAGAAGATGAGATGTTAGATAGCATCACCAACACATAGACATGAGTTTAAGCAAACTCTGGGACTGCCCAGGTGGCACAGTGGTAAAGAATCTGCCTGCAAATGAAGGAGGCTTGGGAGACTCGAGTTCAATCCCTGGGTCAAGAAGATCCTCTGGAGTAGTAAATGGCAATCCACTCCAGTATTCTTGCCTGTAAAACTCTATGGACAGAGGAACCTGGCAGGCTACAGTCCATGGGGTCGCAAAGAATCAGATGCGACTAAGAGACTGAGCATGCATGCACTGGGAGATAGTGGAGGACTGAAAAGCCTGGTGTGCTGCAGTCCATGGTGTCACAAAGAGCTGGACATGGCTAAACAATAGCAATGAAAATATCACAATAGTGTTTGCCTCAAAAGTAATCTGGGTTATATCTTTCTTTCTGATTTGTCTTCCTCACCTGCAAGGTCCTGTATGTCTGGCCTATGCCACCCTCTTCACATTTATCTCCTTACTCCTCCTGAGAGCCTCCCTGACCATCCTCTCTCTTTCCAGTTCCCTGAGCACCTCGCTCCCTTATGACCATTGTAGATGACTTTCCCTTTCCCTGAAAAGCTCTTTCCTTCTTTATTTGGCTAACATCTTTTTTTTTTTTTTTTTACTCAAGAAAACCATCTGTTCCAGACTTTAAAACTCTGTAATTGTTAGTTTCTAAGTAATTCCTTTTTTTTTTCAAATTGAAGTATACTTAATTTACAGTGTTGTGTTAGTTTCAAGTATACAGCACAGTGATTCACTCGTGTGTGTGTGTGTGTGTGTGTGTGTGTATTCTTTTTCAGATTCTTTCCCATTATAAGTCACTAAATGATGCTAAAGCTGAAACTCCAGTACTCTGGCCACCTCATGCGAAGAGTTGACTCATTGGAAAAGACTTTGATGGTAGGAGGGATTGGGGGCAGGAGGGGAAGGGGACGACCGATGATGAGATGGCTGGATGGCATCACTGACTCGATGAAGGTGAATCTGAGTGAACTCCGGGAGTTGGTGATGGACAGGGAGGCCTGGCGTGCTGCGATTCATGGGGTCACAAGGAGTCGGACACGACTGAGCAACTGAACTGAACTGAACTGAAAGAATACTGAGTAGACTTCCCTGTACTATACAGTAGGTCCTTGTTGTTACCTATTTTATATATAGTAGTATGTATATGTTAATCCCAAACTCCTAATTTGTTCTCCCTCACCCCTGCTATTCTTGTGATAATCATTTTTTTACGTCTATAAATGTGTTTTTATTTTGTAAATAATTTAATTTGTATAAATTTTTTTTAGATTCCACATCTTAACTTCCTTTTTGTTTTAACTTAAACGCTGCTTTCTTCAGAATGTCTTTCTTGGTCTCACAGAATAGAAAAAAGCTTCCCCGGTTATCTGCTCACCCAGGTTGTTTTACTTTCCCTCATAGAGCTAATACAAATTGTAACTCTTCTGCTGTTTGTGCAAATCATTGTTTAATGTCTTTCTTCCTCATTAAATTCTGAATTTCAGGAAGGCAGAGACTCTCTTTGTCTTGTTCATAGTGCTATCTCTGGAAACTCCCACAGGGCCTGGCATTGTGGCGGTGCTCAATAGGTATTTGTTGTATGAATGAAAGAGATCTTGGAAGAATTGCAGTCTATTCCACTGTGCTTGAGTTTATACTTAGGGCATCTGCTGTTTTCAAAGGTATTCATATAATTCACACTAAGGGTAATGAGAGATTTTCTATCATTCTCTCAGTTCAGGTGGAAAAGCCCTAATTTCACATTCATATGATACCAGCAGATGTAAGTAAGTAGGATGAATAATATATTTAATTTATAACAGAACCAATTTTATGAAGGTGTTTAATACACTTAAGACCTTTTTTCCTTTTTGCTTAAGCCCAGTTCTCATCTAATATAATTCATTCACTCATTACATTAATTAAATTGGTAACAACAGGAAATGGAAGACACCTTTTTTTTTTTTAAAGGCACTTGTTCCATCACTAGATGTTCCTTCAGCATGGCTCTTCAGTGCCATTGAAAACTGCCAGGCCTAAGGTATTAGCAAATAATAAGAAAAAGTAGAAGTGGTTAAATTATGAGAAATGAAAGAATAGATTTGGGAGTCAGATCTGAATTCAAACTACAGATCCTCCATTACTTGTTGTGTGACTTGGGAAAGTTACTCAACTTTTTTAAACCTTGGCTTTTACATTTATAAAATGGGCTTACTAAAATTTGCCTTCTCTGCTCATTGTGAAAAGCATAAGAGATTATATGAAAGATTAGGGAGCCTAGCATTTTATATAATAGTAACTCTTATTACAAATGAGGCAAGTTAGAGGAAAAGGGAAAAAATTCAGAGACATTTAGCAAAAAGAAAAGATGAAAGAAAATGGTGCATTTGGTTTAGAGCAGGATTAGTTTGAAGAGGTGAGTAAGCAGTTACTGAAGTAGGAGGAGAAAACAGGTTAAGGTTTTACAAGTTCAATTATAACAGGTTATGCTAGAGTGAGGTAGAAACCATTGTCATGGACTCAGTTATATCTACCTTCAAAGTACCAATATTGTTGACTTTAAAAAAATGCACAACGTGAGAGTTGTAAGTTAAGCTTTATTTGGGGCAAAATGAGGACTGCATCCCTGGAGACAGCATTTCAGATAGCTCTGAGAAATTACTCCAAATAGGTAGGCGAGGTCAGTATATATGTGATTTTGGTGGTGGGAAAATACATGCAATCAAGCAGATATTTTTCCAGAAAATTTCTCCTAGTCTGATGTAGCTTCCTGCTAGTTATGAGAAACAGTCATCACCATGAAAGATTTTAGTGCTTTTCTAGATATTAGGAGATACAAGAATTGGGCTCATAAAATCAGCTACTGAAAATTAACTATCTGAAGACCTGTCCTGCCAGTCCCCCTCTCCACCCCCAGCACAGAGTGACTCATTTCTTCTCTCCACCCTGAACTCCTTTCAGGGGACGTTGAAAATCAGCAGCTGCTACCATCCAGTATCTCAGAATGTGACTGCATTTGGAGATCAGGCTTCTAATGAGGTAATTAAGGTAACATGATGTCGTATGTTGTTATTCAGTCTCTAAATCGGTCCAACTCTTTGTGATCCCATGGACATGGGATCAGCATGTCAGGCTTCCCTGTCCTTCACTATCTCCCAGAGTTTGCTAAAACTCATGTCCATTGAGTTGGTGATGCCATCTAACCATATATAACTGCTGCCCCCTTCTCCTCTTGCCCTTAATCTTTTTCAGCATCAGGGTCTTTTCCGATGAGTTGGCAATTGTATTGGAACTTCAGCTTTGACATCAGTCCTTCCAATGGATATTCAAGGTCAATTTCCTTTAGAATTGACTGGTTTTATCTCCTTGTTGTCCAAGGGACTCTCAAGAGTATTCTCCAGCACCGCAGTTCAAAAGCACCAATTCTTTGCACTCAGCCTTCTTTATGGTCCAACTCTCACATCCTTATATGACTACTGAAAAAGCCATAGCTTTGCCTACATGGACCTTGACTGGCAAAGTGATTTCTCTGCTTTTTAATATGCTGTCTAGGTTTGTCATAGCTTTCCTTCCAAGGAGCAAGCATCTTTTAATTTCATACAACTTGTCCCTAATCCAATAAGATTGTGTCCCTATAAGAAGAGAAGATTAAGGTACAGACAACAGGAGAGATGGGTGATCATATGAGGACACAGGGAGAAGGCAACCATTTGCAGGCCAAGAAGAGGGGCCTCAGAATGGAACTAATCCTATGAACAACTGGACCTTGGAGTTTCAGCCTCTGGAAATGCAAGGAAATTGATTTATATTCTTTAAGTCATCCAGTCTGTGGTATTTGGTTATGGAACCATAGCAAACTAATATAATCACAGAGCTTGCTTCATTTTTAAAATGATCCCATGAGAGATAGTGCTTCCCTGGTGACTTAGATGGCAAAGAATCTGCCTGTAATGCAGGAAACCTGTGTTCAATCCCTGGATCCAGAAGCTCCCCTGGAAAAGAAAATGGAGCCTGGCAAGGTACAGTTCATGGGATTGCAAAGAATCTGACACCACTGAGCAACTAACACTTTCACTTTTCATGAGAGATAACACATGTGAAAATATCTACTACAGTGCTTATTTCACAGGAAATGCTCCATAAATACTGATTGAATCTGTTAGCAAGCAGAATGCTCTAAAGGAAAGGTCGTACGTTGGTGTCAGGAGTAATGACACTTTATTCCCTGTTGTATTGCTAACTAACCTTAGGATCTTAATTTCCCTGGACCTCAGAACTTTCACCTTCAAAAAGAATGAAAGTGAAAGTGCTAGTTGCTCAGTCATGACTCAGTTACTCAGTCTGACTCCTTGTGATCCTATGGGATGTAGCCCACCAGGCTCCTCTGTCTAAGGACTTCTCCAGGCAAGAATACTGGAGTGGGTAGCCATCGCCTTCTCCAGGGGATCTTCATGACCCAGGGATCAAACCTGGGTCTCCCACACTGCAGGCAGATTCTTAACCATCTGAATCACCAGGGAAGTCCATAGAAAGAACAGTTTAGAGCAAATGGGTTTTACTTTTCTGTAGAATTTTAGAATCAAATTGTTGGAAAATCCGGATTTCCTAAATGTGTTACCAGTAGAGATGAAACTTGAAATAGATCTTTGGATTCTCAGAGCAGTGTTCCTTCTTGGTATAAATTTTCTGCAGCCATGAAATGTACTTTTGAGACTTAGATGTTAGAGGGGGATACTCCTGCCCTTATTTTTTAAGATTAAAATTTTTCAATACCAGAAAGCTGCCATTGTGTTTGCTGTGGAAATCTTCTGTTTTCAATAAATATGGTGTTGAAATATTAATTGACTGTGCTGTATTAAAGATTGCTTTCAAGAGGGCTAATTTAAATGAAATCAACATGTAAAAGAAGAAGCCACAAGTGTGTCTGCTTTCTGATTAAGAAATTTACTTCTGTAATTGCATAGCCAAAAGAAAGGAGGGGAAACCCACTGCTGTCACCTACTTCTGCCTTGGTCAGAAGCAGCTTTTTATGTATATATATATATTTTTTTCCATTGATGTTATCTTGGTGATAAGGCTTCAAGTTCCAACCATGTGCTGTTGCAAGATAAATTAGTGACAACTGTTAGTTTATCCAAGAAAAAGTAATATTCAACTCTTCAATTTCATCATATAAAATAGTTTAGGGCTCTACAGTTGGAGAAGGCAATGGCACCCCACTCCAGTACTCTTGCCTGGAAAATCCTATGGATGGAGGAGCCTGGTAGGCTGCAGTCCATGGGATTGCGAAGAATCAGACACGACTGAGCGACTTCACTTTCACTTTTCACTTTCATGCATTGGAGAAGGAAATGGCAACCCACTCCAGTGTTCTTGCCTGGAGAATCCCAGGGACGGGGGAGCCTGGTGTGCAGCCATCTCTGGGCTCACACAGAGTCGGACATGACTGAAGCGACTTAACAGCAGTAGCAGCAGGACTGTACAGTAATGTCAAAGCTTGTATTTATTCCGAAGTGGTGACTGCAGCCATGAAATTAAAAGATGCTTACTCCTTGGAAGGAAAGTTATGACCAACCTAGACAGCATATGAAAAAGTAGAGACATTACTTTGCCAACAAAGGTCTGTCTAGGCCAGGCTATGGTTTTTCCAATAGTCATGTATAGATGTGAATGTTGGACTATAAGAAAGCTGAGCACTGAAGAATTGATGCTTTTGACCTGTGGTGTTGGACAAGACTCTTGAGAGTCCCTTGGACTGCAAGGAAATCCAGCAAGTCCATCTTTTTTTTTTTAATTTTTATTTTAGAGACAGTTTATTTTTTTATTTATTTATATTTTTAAATCTAATTTAAATTTATTTATTTTAATTGCAGGCTAATTACTTTACAATATTGCATTGCTTTTGCCATACATCAACATTAATCTGCCACAGGTGTACATGTGTTCTGCATCCTGAACCCCCCTCCCACCTCCCTCCCTGTACCATAACTCTGAGTCATCCCAGTGCACCAGCCCCAAGCATCCTGTATTCTGCATTGAACCTGGACTGGTGATTCATTTCTCTTTTTTTTTTTTTTTTTTCAGTTTATAAAAATAATTTTATTATTTTTAATATAAATTTATTTATTTAACTGGAGGTTAATTACTTTACAATATTGAACTGGTTTTTCCATACATCAGCATGAATCCACCACAGGTATACAAGTGTTCCCCATCCTGAACCCCCCTCCCTCCTCCCACCCCATACCATCCCTCTGGGTCGTCCCACTGCACCAGCCCCAAGCATCCAGTATCATGCATCGAACCTGGACTGGCGATTCGTTTCATATATGATATTATATATGTTTCAATGCCATTCCCCCAAATCATCCCACCCTCTCCCTCTCCCACAGAGTCCAAAACTGTTCTATACATCTGTTTCTCTTTTGCTATCTCGCATACAGGGTTTTCATTACTATGTTTCCACATTTCATATATATGCGTTAGTATACTGTATTGGTGTTTTTCTTTCTGGTTTACTTCACTCTGTATAATCGGCTCCAGTTTCATACACCTGATTCGAACTGATTCAAATGTATTCTTTTTAATGGCTGAGTAATACTCCTTGTTTATATGTACCACAGCTTTCTTATTCATTTATCTGGTGATGGACATCTAGGTTGCTTCCATGTCCTGGCATTATAAACAGTCCTGCAATGAACATTGGGGTACACATGTCCCTTTCAATTGTGGTTTCCTCGGTGTGTATGCCCAGCAGTGGGATTGCTGGGTCGTATGGCAGTTCTATTTCCAGTGTTTTAAGGAATCTCCACACTGTTCTCCATAGTGGCTGTACTAGTTTGCATTCCCACCAACAGTGTAAGAGGGTTCCCTTTTCTCCACACCCTCTCCAGCATTTATTGCTTGTAGACTTTTGGATCACTGCCATTCTGACTGGCATGAAATGGTACCTCACTGTGGTTTTGATTTGCATTTCTGTGATAATGAGTGACGTTGAGCATCTTCTCATTTATTTGTTAGCCATCTGTATGTCTTCTTTGGAGAAATGTCTATTTAGGTCTTTGGCCCATTTTTTGATTGGGTTGTTTATTTTTCTGAAATGGAGCTGCTGGAGATGCTTGTATATTTTTGAGATTAATTCTTTGTCAGTTGCTTCATTTGCTTTTATTTTCTCCCATTCTGAAGGCTATCTTTTCACCTTGCTTATAGCTTCCTTTGTTGTGCAGAAGCTTTTAATTTTAATTAGATCTCATTTGTTTATTTTTGCTTTTATATCCGATATTCTGGGAATTGGGTCATAGACGATCCTGCTGTGATTCATGTGGGTGAGTGCTTTGCCTATATTCTCCTCTAGGAGTTTTATAGTTTCTGGTCTTACATTTAGATCTTTAATCCATTTTGAGTTTATTTTTTTGTATGGTGTTATAAAGTGTTCTAGTTTCATTCTTTTACAAGTGGTTGACCAGTTTTCCCAGAATCACTTTCATATAAGTTAAATAAGCAGGGGGATAATATACAGCCTTGACATACTCCTTTTCCTATTTGGAACCAGTCTGTTGTTCCATATCCAGTTCTAACTGTTGCTTCCTCACCTGCATACAGATTTCTCAAGGGGCAGGTGAGGTGGTCTGGTATTCCCATCACTTTCAGAATTTTCCACAGTTTATTGTGATCCACACAGTCAAAGGCTTTGGCATATTCAATAAATATTTCTTTCCTTCTAACCATGGGGTTCTTCATTTCTTCTTTTTCTAGTTGCTTTAGGTGTAGAGTTAGGTTATCTATTTGACTTTTTTCTTGCTTCTTGAGGTAAGCCTGTATTGGTATGAACTTTCTCCTTAGCACTGCTTTTATAGTGTTCCACAGGTTTTGGGTTGTTATGTTTTCATTTTCATTCATTTCTATGCATATTTTGATTTCTTCTTTTATTTTTTCTGTGATTTGTTGGTCATTCAGCAGTGTGTTGTTCAGCCTCCATATGTTGGCATTTTTAATAGTTTTTCTCCTGTAATTGAGATGTAATCTTACTGCATTGTGGTCAGAAAAGATGCTTGGATGATTTCAAATTTTTTTGAGTTTACTAAAGCTAGACTTATGGCCCAGGATGTGATCTATCCTGGAGAATGTTCCATGTGCACTTGAGAATAAGGTGAAATTCATTGTTTTGTGGTGAAATGTCCTATAGACATCAATTAGGTCTAACTGGTCTATTGTATCATTTAGTGTTTGTGTTTCCTTGTTAATTTTCTGTTTTGTTGATCTATCCATAGGTGTGAGTGGGGTATTAAAGTCTCCTACTATTATTGTGTTATTGTTAAATTCCCCTTTCATACTTCTTATCTTTTGTCTTACATATTGTGGTACACCTATGTTGGGTGCATATATATTTATAATTGTTATATCTTCTTCTTGGATTGATCCTTTGATCATTATGTAGTGGCCTTCTTTGTCTCTTTTCACAGCCTTTGTTTTAAAGTCTATTTTATCTGATATAAGTATTGCTACTCCTGCTTTCTTTTGGTCTCTATTTGCATGGAATATCTTTTTCCAGCCCTTCACTTTCAGTCTGTATGTGTCCCCTGTTTTGAGGTGGGTCTCTTGTAGACAACATATACAAAAACATGTATCCATTCAGCCAGTCTTTGTCTTTTGGTTGGGGCATTCAACCCACTTACATTTAAGGTAATTATTGCTAAGTATGATCCCATTGCCATTTACTTTATTGTTTTAGGTTAGAGTTTACACACTCTTTTTGTGTTTCCTGTTTAGAAAGTGAAAGAAAGTGAAGTCGCTCAGTCCTGTCTGACTCTTTGCGACCCCATGGACTGTAGCCCACCAAGCTCCTCCATCCATGGGACTCTCCAGGCAAGAATACTGGAGTGGGTTGCCATTTCCTTCTCCAGGGGAATCTTCGCAATCCAAGGATCGAACTCAGGTCTCCCACATTGTGGGCAGACACTTTAACCTCTGCACCATGGAGTGGGCTGTCTGGAGAATATCCTTTAGCATTTGTTGGAGAGCTGGTTTGGTGTTGCTGAATTCTCTCAGCTTTTGATTATCTGTAAAGCTTTTGATTTCTCTTTCATATTTGAATGAGATCCTTGCCTGGTACAGTAATCTGGGCTGTATTTATTTTCTTTCATCTCTTTAAGTATGTCCTGCCATTCCCTTCTGGCCTGAAGAGTTTCTATTGAAAGATCAGCTGTTATCCTTATGGGAATCCCCTTGTGTGTTATTTGTTGTTTTTCCCTTGCTGATTTGCTGCTTTTAATATTTGTTCTTTGTGTTTGATCTTTGTTAATTTGATTAATATGTGTCTTGGGATATTTTGCCTTGGGTTTTTTCCTGTTTGGGACTCTCTGGGTTTCTTCAGCTTGCGTGATTATTTCCTTCCCCATTTTAGGGAAGTTTTCAACTATTATCTCCTCAAGTATTTTTCTCATGGTCTTTCTTTTTGTCTTCTTTTTCTGGGACTCCTATGATTTGAATGTTGGGGCATTTAATATTGTCCTACTAGAGGTCTCTGAGATTGTCCTCATTTCTTTTAATTCGTTTTTCTTTTTTCCACTCTGATTCATTTATTTCTACCATTCTGTCTTCTACTTCACTAATCCTATCTTCTGCCTCCAAGTTATCCTACTATTTGTTGCCTCCGGAGTGTTTTTGATCCCATTTATTGCATTATTCATTATATATTGACACTTTTTATTTCTTCTAGGTCGTTGTTAAACCTTTCTTCCATCTTCTCAATCCTTTTCTCCAGGCTATTTATCTGTGATTCCATTTTGATTTCAAGATTTTGGATCATTTTTACTATCATTACTCGTAATTCTTTATCAGATAGATTCCCTATCTCTTCCTCTTTTGTTTGGTTTGGTGGGCATTTATCCTGTTCCTTTACCTGCTGGGTATTCCTCTGTCTCTTCATCTTGTTTATATTGCTGAGTTTGGGGTGGCCTTTCTGTATTCTGGCAGTTTGTGGAGTTCTCTTTATTGTGGAGTTTCCTTGCTGTGGGTGGGGTTGTACAGGTGGCTTGTCAATGTTTCTTGGTTAGAGAAGCTTGTGTCAGTGTTCTGGTGGATGGAGCTGGATTTCTTCTCTCTGGAGTGCAATGAAGTGTCCAGTAATGAGTTATGAGATGTCAATGGTTTTGGAGTAACTTTGAGCTGCCTGTATATTGAAGCTCAGGGCTGTATTCCAGTGTTGCTGGATAATTTGATTGGTATGTCTTGCTCTGGAACTTGTTGATCCTTGGTTGGTGCTTGGTTTCAGTGTAGGTACGGAGGCATTTGATGAGCTCCTGTCGATCAATGTTCCTTGGAGTCAGGAGTTCTCTGATGTTCTCAGGATTTGGACTTAAGCCTCCTGCTTCTGGTTTTCAGTCTTATTTTTACAGTAGTCTCAAGACTTCTCCTTCTCTACAGCACCATTGATAAAACATCTCCTTTTGAAGATAATGGGCTGCTTTTCTCAGTGCCTGATGTCCTCTGCCAGCATTAAGAAGATGTTTTGTGGAATTTACTCAGTGTTTAAACGTTCTTTTGATGAATTTGTAGGGGAGAAAGTTGTCTCCATGTCCTATTCCTCTGCCACCTTAGGCCCATCCCCAGCAATTCCATCTTAAAGGAGATCAGTCCTGGGTGTACATTGGAAGGACTGATGTTGAAGCTGAAACTCCAATACTTTGGCCACCTGATGTGAAGAGCTGACTCATTTGAAAAGCCCCTGATGCTGGGAAAGATTGAGGGCAGGAGGAGAAGGGGACGACAGAGGATGAGATGGTTGGATGACATCACCAACTCAGTGGACATGAGTTTGAGTAAACTCTGGGAGTTGGTGATAGGCAGGGAAGCCTGGTGTGCTGCAGTCCATGGGGTCACAAAGAGTCGGACACGACTTAGCGACTGAACTGAACTGAACTGAACTAAAGTTGTATTAATTGTTAACTTCTGGTTTTGAAACTTACAAAAGGTAACCCCTACATACACAGGGATGAAATTTACCCATTTGATCTTAACCTGGAAATATGGAATGATCTTACAAGCTTTATAACTTACTCTGCATTGTTTGAGTTTGATTAAGTTTGAACTGCATGTATTCAGGATGGCAAGAGCCTTTGAGCTCCTTGCTTTGATTATATTACTTTTTGAAAATCAAAATAGGGAAGTGGGGGAGGTGGTCTTAAGATGGAAGAGGAATAGGACGGGGAGACTACTTTCTCCCCCACAAATTCATTAAAAGAACATTTGACAACTAAGAAAATTCCACAAAACAATTTCTGAATGCTGGCAGAGGACATCAGGCACCCAGAAATGCAGCCCACTGTGTTCAAAAGGAGGTAGGACAAAATATAAAAGATAAAAAGAAAGACAAAATAGGTAGGGACAGAGATCCATCCTGGGAAGGGAGTCTTAAAAGAGAAGTTGCCAAACACCAGGAAACACTCTCACCAAGGGTCTGTGGGGAATTTGCAAATCTCAGAGGGCAACATAACCAGGAGGAAAAATAATTAAATAAATAATTAAGCCCACAGATTACATGCCTAACGGCAACCCCCAGCACTCACAGCCGCCCCCAGCACTCACAGCCACGACCAGCAAGTGGGAGCTGAACGGGAGATGCAAGCTACATTGCTTAGGGTAAGAACCACACCCGAATGCCCTGAGGGCAATATGAGGGAGCTAACCTGAGGTAGCAACCTAAACTGTGGGATAGCCAGAGAGAGAGAGAAGAAAAAAAGAAAAGAGAGAGAGAGAGAGTGAGAGAGAGAGAACTATCCTGTGAAAAGCCCTAACCTGAGGCACTGCCAGGCCCACTCACAGTAAAAAGGACTGAGTGAATACCAGAAAAGAGCTAAGAGGCTGCAGACTGGCCCATCCCCCGCAGGAGACAAGCAGGCAGTTGGGGTGGGGGCAGCCAGACCTGGAAAGGGACAATCATGGCCCCAGAGAGGCATCCTCTACCAAACTGCAAACAGGTTGCTAATCAAGAGTTCTTGGGATTCTGGATGGTTGACATCTGCCAGGAGGGTCGCAGCCAGAGATCAGCTCCCCAGAAGAGACACATGGCACACCTGAGAAGGTGTGCCATTTATACATCCAGAAAACCAAGTGGCTGGGATGGGGGAGGCGATAAGACACACAGCCCACCTGGGGGTGACTGCACTCGCCAAGCACCTGGTCACCTGAGCTGCTCGGACCTGGGAAGGGCACAAAACGTAGGCCCAACCGACTCTGCGCCTTTGTGGAGTATCCAAGAACCTGAACCTGAGTGGCTTAGACCTGGGAAGTGCATGCAACCCAGGGCCCACCTCAGACAGTTCCTGGCAGAGCAACCTAGAACCTGAGAAGTAGAGACCATGAAAGCACACACATCCACTGTGAGCAGGGGCAAACCCAGTGCGGCTGAAACACTGCGAGCACTCCCCACACACACCAGTGATATTTGTTTGCAGTGTTCCTCCCCCCTCACAGCACGACTGAACAAATGAGCCTAAATAAGTGACCACCTTTGCCCCCTTGTGTCAGGGCACAAGTTAGACACTGAAGAGACCGGCAAACAGAAGGAGCTAAAATAAACAGAGGAAACCACTTTGGAAGTGACAGGTGCAACAGATTAAAACCCTGTAGTTAGCACGGACTACATTGGAAGGGGCCTACAAATCTTGAGAAGCATAAGCCAGATCAAGGAAATATCTGAAACTGAACTGACCCCACACTGCCTGCAGCAGCTGCAGAGAAATTCCTAGATATATTTTTACTATTATCACTTTTTTAATTTTTATTTTTTTACGTTCTCTATTACTCCTTTAATTTTCATTTTTATAATCTACTATTACCTTGCACAAAAAGACCCTATTTTTAAAGCAAACTTCATATATATATTTTATAATTTTTGTGATTTTTTTTTAATATTGTATTTTTGAGAGTCTAACCTCTACTCTAGATTTTTAATCTTTGCTTTTTGGTATTTGTTATCAATTTTGTACCTTTAAGAACCCAATATTCAGTACCCATTTTGACTTGGGAGTGTGATTACTGGCTTGATTGCTCTCTCCCCCTTTTGACTCTGCTTTTCCTCCACCAGGTCGCCTCTATCTCCTCTCTCCCCCTTCTCTTCTCTATCCAACTCTGTGAATCTCTTTGTGTGTTCTGGGCTGTGGAGAGCACTTAGGGTACTGATTAGTGGCTAGATCTGTCTTGCTCCTTTTGATTCCCCCTTTTCTCCTCCTGGTCACCTCTATCTCCTTCTTCCCTCTTCTCTTCTCTGTGTAACTCTGTGAGCATCTCTGAGGGGTCCAGACTGTGGAGAGCACATAAGGAATTGATTACTGGCTAGCTTGCTCTCTCCCCTTTTGATTTCCCTTCTTATCCTCCTGGCCACCTCTATCTCCCTTCTCCCTTTTCTCTTCTCCATGTAACTCTGTGAACCTCTTCAGGTGTCCATCACTGTGGAGAAACTTTTCATCATTAACCTAGATGTTTTATCATTGGTGCTGTATAGATGGAAAAGTCTTGAGGCTATTGTAAGAATAAGACTGAAATTCAGGGCAGGAGGCTTAAGTTCAAAACCTGAGAACACCAGAGAACTCCTGACTCCAGGGAACATTAATTGATAAGAGCTCATCCAAAAACCTCCAGGGTGGTTCAGGATGGGGAACACATGTACACCTGTCCCTGATTCATATCAATGTATGGCAAAACCACCACAATATTGTAAAGTAATTAGCCTCCAATTAAAATGAATAAATTTATAAAAAAATAATAAATAAATAAATACTTTGGAAGAAAATTATTTTTCCAAAAAATAAATAAATAAATAAAATTCAAAATAATAATCACTCATGTTTGTATTTCACATCATCTTCATGCTTCTCTACCAGGTGGTGCTAGTTGTAAAGAATCATCCTGCCAATGGAGGACATGGGCTAAGGTGATGGGCTAAATGAAATTTGTTTTATTTATCATAAACTTCTCAGGGCCCTTAATACATTTAAAACATGGTCCAAATCTCCAAGAAGGGAGCTTTCCCAATGGCTCAGCAGCAAAGACTCTGACTGCCAGTGCAGAAGATGCAAGAGACACAGGTTCGATCCCTAAATCGGGAAGATCCACCGGAAGAGGGCATGGTAACCAACTCCAGTATTCTTGCCTGGGAAATCCCATGGACAGAGAAGCCTGGTTGGGTTCAGTTCATGGGGTCACAAAGAATTGGATATGACTGAACACAGCTCTACATGTTTTAACTGTGTTAACTCATTCATTCTTCACAGTAAATCATTTAATTCTCACAAATGTGAAGTAAGAAGTATGTGACTAGCTCAAGGTCTCAAAGCTCACAGTGGCAGAATTGAAATCCAGGCAGTTTGACTCGAGTCTAGGATTAAAGTATTACTTTGTGGGCTGTTTTCCCAAAGGCAACACTCTTTGGTTACCAATATCCCACATGCAGTAGCTCAGTCCTTTGCTGATCTCTTTGATTTTACTTCCTTAAGACTTGATAATCCTCAGACAAGGTATGTATTCAGAGTTATATTTGAAGAATAAAGTATGAGGTAGAAAGGAACATTTGTTCCTTACTAATAACTTGAAAGTAATTCTACAAAGCTGATATTTGGGCATCCAAATATGAATTGCCAATACTTCCAATCAGCCTCAGCTCCAGCTGGCCTGCTATAATTCACAAGTTAGGATCTGAGCCCAGATTGCATGAAAGAGAAGATTTGAGATGATGTCCATTTTAACTGCCACACAGTCTCTACATCTGATTAGCAGAGGGTGGCTATCTTACTACATTTTTTTTTCTCCTGTTAGAAATAACCTTAACACACATCCTGAAAATTTGAAGATAGAAAAGTCACACATATCAAAATTTAGATTGTTGGCTTAATTAGATATATGTCATTTTCTTTCCAAACTCACTTTATTGAACGTTTGAATTTATTTTTACCAAAATTTTTCTATGAGCAGAATGTTATAAAAACTTTGATTAAATGTTTTATAAAGCATATATATGCTTTATTAATTTTATATACTTGTCTTTTGTGTTTTTAAACCTTCTGCTTCAAAAATGTAAAACTAGAATTAATCTATAAAATATATGAATATTGCAACAGATTTGGAAGATTTCATATATGTATGTGTGTATATGGGGCTTCTCTCATGGCTCAGATGGTAAAAAATCTGCCTGCAATGCAGGAAACCCAGGTTTGATCCCTGGGCAGGAAGATCCCCTAGGGAAGGGAATGGCTACCCACTCCAGTATTCTTGCCTGGAGAATTCCATTGTCAGAGGAGCCTGGTGGGCTATACTCCATGGGGTAGCAAAGAGTCAGACATGACTGAGAGACTAACACATGTGTGTAAATAATATATATATGTAACATGAGTTAAATATAAATAATTAAATTTTTTTTTCCTTTTTGATATTTGAGCAATCACCAAATTTCAGTATGAGCTATTCTAGTCAATTAGATACTTTGTGCTTGCTCAGTCCCCTTGGGGCAAACATTTGGATTTCTAGAGCAAGTGAATGACTATCCTCTTATTTAGAATCATTCTTTAGATAGGTCTCTTGCCTCTATGAGCTGTACACTGGCACCTTCTAACTAGTAGCTTCCTGGTTAAAATCATCCTCTCCATTCAGTCTTTCAATCCCTACTAATTTCATATTCTTATCATCCCCAGCCACTTTGAGGATTCCAGGCCAGCTGTATATATTGATTTGGTGCCAGAGGCCCCAGGCCTACTCCAGATCTGAAGTCCAGACTTGACTGAGGCAGAAAATATTACAAAGGCCTTGTTGTTGTTCAGTCACTAAGTTGTGTCTGACTCTGTGCAACTCCATAGACTGTAGCATGCCAGGCTTCCCTGTCCTTCACTATCTCCCAGAGTTTGCTCAAACTCGTATCCACTGAGTTGGTGATGCCATCCAACCACCTCATCCTCTGCTACCTGCTTCTCCTGTTGTCTTCAATCTTTCCCAGCATCAGGGTCTCTTACAATGAGTTGGCTCTTTGAAGCAGGTGGCCAAAGTATTGCAGCTTCAGCTTCAGCACCAGTCCTTCCAATGAATATTCAGGGTTGATTTCCTTTAGGATTAACTGGATCCCCTTGCAGTTCAAAGGACTCTCAAGAGTCTTCTCTAGCACCACAGTTTGAAAGCATCAATTCTTCATCACTCAGCGTTCTTGATGGCACCCCACTCCAGTACTCTTGCATGGAAAATCCCATAGATGGAGGATCCTGGTGGGCTGCAGTCCAGGGGGTCGCGAAGAGTCAGACACGACTGAGTGACTTCACTTTGACTTTTCACTTTCATGCATTGGAGAAGGACATGGCAACCCACTCCAGTATTCTTGCCTGGAGAATCCAAGGGACAGGGGATCCTGGTGGACTGCCGTCTATGGGGTTGCACAGATTTGGACATGACTGAAGTGACTTAACAGCAGCAGCAGCAGCCTTCTTGATGGTCCAGCTCTCATATCTGTACTTGACTACTTTAAAAACCATAAGTTTAACTATACAGATGTCTCTGCTTTTTAATATGCTTGCTAGGTTTGTTATAGTTTTGTTTTTCTTTTTTCCCCCAAGGAGCAAGCATCTTTTAATCTCATGGCTTCAGTCACTGTTCACAGTGATTTTGGAGGCGAATAAAGTAAAATCTAACACTGTTTTCACTTTTCTCCTTTTCCCCCATTCTATTTGCCAAGAAGTGATGGGATCAGATGTTATGATCTTAATTTTTTCAATGTTGTGTTTTAGCTTGAGACTTAAAATCATGTTTCCCTAAATGGAGTTTCTGCTGTGATCTGGGGTGTATAGCCTCTAATCTTCTTTAATGCCAATACTCACTGCCACCAATGCCTAGCTTCTCATTTGGCTCAATATATATAGTTGAGCTTCAATTTCAGTTTTCCTGTCTACCATTCAAGTTGTCTGTTAGAATTTAAGCCTATTTTAGGTCACAGTCCAACTATCTGGTGACTTAATGGTCTTGAAATTTCACCTACCACTATCGTGAAAAGTAGACTCAATTGTCCATATCCTGAGTTTTTGGTGGAATCCTACCTTGAATTGACCCAGTACTGGCACCTTAATGATACCCTGCTGCTGCTGCTAAGTCGTTTCAGTTGTGTCTGACTCTGTGCGACCCCATAGATGGCAGCCCACCAGGCTCCCCGTCCCTGGGATTCTCCAGGCAAGAACACTGGAGTGGGTTGCCATGTCCTTTTCCAATGCATGAAAGTGAAAAGTCAAAGTGAAGTCACTCAGTCGTGTCCGACTGTTAGCGACTTCATGGACTGCAGCCTACCAGGCTCCTCCGTCCATGGGATTTTCCAGGCAAGAGTACTGGAGTGGGGTGCAATTGCCTTCTCCAAATGATACCCTACATATCACTAATAATTACTTTAAAATTTTCTTCCCAATGGCCCACTTTTATGGCAAGATAATTTCCTCTGACTCAGAACTATCACCAGGTCCAAGCAAGTACACACCTAGAGCCCTTCACCATTGTGCTATGAAAGATTATTCTTTTCTGCTAAAATATGCATGACATAGAATTTACAATTTTAACCACTTTTAAGTGCAATTCAGTGGCATTGAATACATTTACATTGCTGTGCAACCATCACCACTATCCTGTTCCAGAACCCTGAACTGAAACCCTGTACCCCTAAATAATAACTTCCCATTCTTTCTTCTCCATGGGTCTCTGGTTACCAATATTGTACTTTCTGTTTCTATAAATTTGATTATCCTTAGTACCTCATCTAGGTAGAATCATAACACTTTTATTTTATTTTTTTTTAAACTTTATTTTATATTGGAGAATAGCTGATTAACAATGTGATAGTTTCAGATGGACAGCAAAGGGACTCAGCCATACATATACATGTATCTTTTCTCCCCAAACCCTTCTCCTGACTGCTATATAACACTGAACAGAGTTCCATGTGCTACATAGTAGGACTTGTTGGTTATCCGTTTTATTTATTTATTTATTAACTTTTTATTTTTACTTTATTTTACTTTATAGTACTGTATTGGTTTTGCCATACAGACTGGCTTTTTTCACTTGACATCATGTCTTCAAAGTTCAATCATGTTGTAGTATATCAGAATCTCATTCATTTTTAAAGCTGAATGGGCTTCCATTGTGGCTCAGCTGGTAAAGAATATGCTTGCAATGTAGGAGACCTGGGTTCAATCCCTGGGTTGGGAAGATCCCCTGGAGAAGAGAAAGGCTACCCACTCCAGTATTCTGGCCTGGAGAATTCCATGTAGAGTCCATGGGGTCACAAAGAGTCAGACATGACTGAACGACTTTCACTTTCAACATTCTAAGCAAGTGCTGCATTTTGTTTATCTATTTATCCATAAATGTATATTGGATTGTTACCACCATTCTTATTGAAGTATAGTTGATTTATAGTGTTTTATTAATTTCAAGTGTACAACATAGTGATTCAATACTGTTATTGATTATGCTTTATTAAAAGTAATTACAAGGACTTGACTGGTGGTCCAGTGCTTAAGAATCTGTCTGCTAATGTTGGGGACACGGGTTTGATCCCTGGCCCAGGATCCTTTGTTGCCATAGTGCAACAAAGCCCATGAGACAGAATTACTGAAGCCCACACATGCTACAGCCCATCCTCTGCAACAAGAGAAGCCACTGGATTGAGAAGTCTGCACACCACAACTAGAGAATAACCCCTACTTGCCACAATTAGAGAAAGCTCACAGGCAGTGACAAAGACCCAGTGCAGCCAAAAATAAATAATTATTTTTAAAAAGTTATTACAAGATAGTGGCTAATAATTCCTGTGCTATGCAATACAACCTTGTTGCTTATGTATTTTAAACATAGTAATTCCCCTTCTTTCTCCCTACTAGTAACCACTAGTTTGTTTTCTGTATCTGTGAGTTTCAGTTTTGCTATATACATTTGTTTGTATTATTTTTTTGATTCCACATACAAATGGAATCATACAGTATTTGTCTTCCTCTGTCCCATTTATTTCACTAATCATAGTATTCTCTAGGTCTATTCATGTCACTTCAAGTGGCAGAATTTCATTATGGCTGAGTAACGACTAAGGCCTGTCTAGTCAAGGTTATGGTTTTTCCAGTAGTCATGTATGGATGTGAGAGTTGGACTGTGAAGAAGGCTGAGTGCTGAAGAATTGATGCTTTTGAACTGTGGTGTTGGAGAAGACTGTTGAGGGTCCCTTGGACTGCAAGGAGACCCAACCAGTCCATTCTGAAGGAGATCAGCCCTGGGATTTCTTTGGAAGGAATGATGCTAAAGCTGAAACTCCAGTATTTTGACCACCTCATGCGAAGAGTTGACTCATTGGAAAAGACTCTGATGCTGGGAGGGATTGGGGGCAGGAGGAGAAGGGGACGACCGAGGATGAGATGGCTGGATGGCATCGTTGACTCGATGGATGTGAGTCTGAGTGAACTCCGGGAGATGGTGATGGACAGGGAGGCCTGGCGTGCTGTGATTCATGGGGTCCCAAAGAGTCGGACAAGACTGAGCGACTGAACTGAACTGAACGGTCTATTGTGTGTACAGACACACACATATATACATATATACTGTATCTTCTATATGCATTTGTCTGTTGATGGACACTTATGTTGCTTCCATATCTTAAAAAAAAAAATTATTGTAGGATAATTGCATTACAATGGTATGTTGGTTTCTTCCATACAACAATGTGAATCATAAGTATACATATATCTTCTCCCTCTTGAACTTCTATCCTGACCCCCACCCCATCACACCCCTCTAGGTTGTCAGAGAGCACCAGGTTGAGCTTTCTGTGTTATAGAGCAATTTCCCACTAGCTATCTGTTTTACATGTAGTAATATGTATGTTTCAATCTACTCTCTCAATTCGCCCTTCCCTCTCCTTCCCACCCTGAGTCCAGAAATCTATTCCCTATGTCTACACCTCTATTCCTACCCCACAAATAGGTTCATCAGTACCATCTTTCTAGATTCCATATATATGTGTTAATATATGATATTTGTTTTTCTCTTTCTGACTTCACTCTGTATAACAGGCTCTATGCTCATCCACCTCAGTAGAACTGACTTAAATTTATTACTGTTTATGGCTAAGTAGCAATGGCACCCCACTCCAGTACTCTTGCCTGGAAAATCCCATGGATGGAGGAGCCTGGTAGGCTGCAGTCCATGGGGTCACTAAGAGTTGGACACGACTGAGCGACTTCACTTTGACTTTTCACTTTCATGCATTGGAGAAGGAAATGGCAACCCACTCCAGTGTTCTTGCCTGGAGAATCCCAGGGATGGGGGAGCCTGATGGGCTGCTGTCTCTGGGGTTATACAGAGTCAGATACGACTGAAGCGACTTAGCAGCAGCAGCATGGCTGAGTAATAATCTATTGTATATACGTACCACAACTTCTGCTTCCCTATCTTGAATTGCTAATTATTAGAGAAATGCAAACCAAAAGAAGATTGAAAATCACACCTGTCAGAATGGCTATCATCAAAAAGTCAACAAATGTTGGCGAGGATGTGGATAAAAAGCTACCCATGTGCACTGTTGGTGGGAATGCAAATTGGTGCAGCCACTATGGAAAACATATGAAAATTCCTCAAAAACAAACAAACAAACAACAATAAAGCTACCATATGATCCAGCAATTCCATCCCTGATATTTATCTGAATAAAACAAAAACACTAATTTGAAAAGATACATGCAGCCCAATGTTCACAATAGCACCATTTACCATAGCTAAAATACAGAAACAACCCAGGTTTTCCATACCTGGGATACCTTTTGAATATTGTGAATAATGATGCTATGAATATGGGTGTACAAATGTCTGTTTGAGTCCCTGATTCAAATTCTTTTGGGTATATAATCAAAAGTGGAATTTTTCAATCATATGGTAGTTCTGTTTAAGTTTTTGAAACTGAGATGTTTTCTACTGAGGCTGCACTATTTTATATCCCAATTAGCAAATCACAAGTTTTCCTGTTTCTCCACATCCTATCTTATGCTTGTTATTTCTATCTTGTTTTTGTTTTTATTTAAAAATTGTTGTAATAGCCATCCTAATGGAATTGAAATGGTACTTCCTTGTAGTTTTTATTTGTATTTACCTAATGATTAGTGATGTTGAGCATCTTCTCAAGTGCTTATTGGACATCTGTATATATTTTGAGAAATATCTATTCAAGGTCTTTGCCCATTTTTCAGTTGGGTTTTTTGTTTTCCCTTTGTTCTTGAATTGTGGTTGATCTTTTTATATTCTTCCCTGGTGGCTCAGATAGTAAAGAACAAAGAATGTGCCTGCAATGTGGGAGACACGGGTTCTATCCCTAGGTTGAGAAGATCCCATGGAGAAGGGAATGGCTACCCACTCCAGTATTCTTGTCTGGAAAATTCCATGGACAGAGAAGCCTCTAAGGCTACAGTCCATGGGATTGCAAAGAGTTGGACATGACTGAGTGACTAACACTTTCACTGTTTCTTCTGTATATGCTAAATAGTAATCCCTGATCAGATGTATGCTTTCAGGATATTTTCACCCATTCTGTGGGTTGCTCTTTCACTTGTGGATAGTGTCCTGTTGATGAAAAAAAGTTTTTAATTTTCATGAAATATAATTTGTCTATGCTTTTAGTATCATACCAAGAAATCACTACCAAATATAATGTTATGAAGCTTTCCTTCTATGTTTTCCTCTGAAATGTTTATTTCTTTAGGTGTTATGTTTAGCTCTTTGATCTGCTTTCTTTCTATATTAGATTAGGATCCAGCTTCATTCTTTTGCACGTGGATATCCCATTTTCCCAGCACAATTTGTTGAATAGGCTGCCATTTCACCATTCAGTTGTCTTGGTACTTTTATTTTAAAAAATCATTTCACCGTATACATATATGTATATGTGAGGGAGTGGGTTTATTTCTGGGTTCTCTATTCTGTTCCAATGATCTGTATGTCTGTCTTTATTCCAGTGTCACACTGTGTTGATTACTGTAGATTTGTAGTAAGTTTTGAAATTGAAAATCATGAGTCTCCTTTTTTTTTTTTTTTTAAGATTTTTGGCTGTTGTGGTCCCTTGAGATTTCATATACACTTTAGTATGAATTTTTTATTTCTGAAAAAAAAGTCATTGAGATTTTGATAGTTTTGCATTAAATGTGTAGATTTCTTTCCATAGTTCAGTTCAGTTCAGTTCAGTCACTCAATTGTGTCCGACTCTTTGCAACGCCATGAACTACAGCACACCAGGCCTCCCTGTCCATCATCAACTCCTGGAGTTCACCCAAACTCATGTGTATTGTCATCTTAATGTTAAGTCTACCAAGCCCATTACCACGGAATGTCTTTCCATTTATACATGTCTTTTAAAATTTCTGTTAGCAATGTTAGTAGTTTTTAGTGTACAAAGTTTTCAACTCCTTGGTGATGCTGATTCCTAAGTATTTTTGATGCTGTTGTGAATGGAATTGTTTCTTTTCAGATAGTTTAAGTGTACAGAAGAGCAGTGATTTTGTATCTTGTAACTTTGCTGGACACGTTTATTATTTCTAACAGGTGCGTGTTTGTGTGTGTGTGTGTTATATTTAGGGTTTTATATGTAGAAGTGTTGAAAACGGGCTTTCTTGTCTTATTCATGATCGTAGAGGAAAAGCTTTCAATTTTGTCACTATGGAGTATGATTTTACCTGTAGGATTTTTTAATATATGGCCTTTATTATGTTGAGGCAGTTTCCTTTTATTCTGTTTGTTGAAAAGTTTTATCATGAAAGGATGTTTAATTTTGTCAGAAGTTTTTTTTTTCTTTTTTCCTATATTATTTAGAGCACCATATTTGTTTGTTTGTTTTCTTCCTTCATTCTGTTAGTGTAGTGTATGACACTGATTGATTTACATATGTTCAAACATCCCTGAATTCCAGAAATAAATCTCACTTGGTCATGGTGTATAATCCTTTTAATATGTGTCTGAATCTAGTGTGCTAATATTGTGTTGAATTTTTTACATCAGTATTCATCATGAATAATGGTGTGTAGTTATCTGTAGGATCTTTATCTGGCTTTGGTTTCAGGGAAAAGCTGGCCTGATAGAATCAGTTAAGGAGTATTTTTTACTTTACCCATGTATTTACCTTTACTTGAGATGGGAAATAGATGAGAAAACAGTGGAAACAGTGTCAAACTTTATTTTTGGGGGCTCCAAAATCACTGCAGATGGTGATTGCAGCCATAAAATTAAAAGACTCTTACTCCTTGGAAGAAAAGTTATGACCAACCTAGATGGCATATTAATAAGCAGAGACATTACTTTGCCAACAAAGGTCCATCTAGTCAAGGCTATGGTTTTTCCAGTAGTCATGTATGGATGTGAGAGTTGGACTGTGAAGAAAGCTGAGCACCAAAGAATTGATGCTTTTGAATGGTGGTGTTGGAGAAGACTCTTGAGAGTCCCATGGACTGCAAGGAGATCCAACCAGTCTATTCTAAAGGAGATCAGTCCTGGGTGTTCTTTGAAAGGAATGATGCTAAAGTTGAAATTCCAGTACTTTGGCCAACTCATGCAAAGAGTTGAGTCATTGGAGAAGACTCTGATGCTGGGAGGGATTGGGGGCAGGAGGGAAATGGGACAACAGAGGATGAGATGGCTGGATGGCATCACTGACTCGATGGACATGAGTTTGAGTGAACTCTGTGAGTTGGTGATGGACAGGGAGGCCTGATGTGCTGCAATTCATGGGGTCGCAAAGAGTCGGACACAACTGAGCGACTGAACTGAACTGAGCTGAGATCATTATATCTCTATAGTGAGTTTCTGTGTGTTATTTCATTTCAACCTGAAGGAATTCTTTAGGCATTTCTTATAGGGCAGAGTTAGTGGTAATGAACTCCCTAAGCTTTTGTTTTTCTGGGGATGTCTTATTTTCAAACTCATCTTTCAAAACCAGTTTTGTTGGGTATATAATTATTAGTTGGCAGTTTTGTTTTTTTTTTTTTTCCTTTAGGTACTCTTGCTGCCTCTGGCCTCAAAGGTTTTGGGGAATCCAAATAAGCCGCCTCTTCCAGTTTATGTGGATTGGCTCTGTACTAGAGCAGTCAAGTACTTATTAGCCAGACTTGTGAAAAATCCTCTATCTGTATACTTTTTATCTTTCCATTTTCCTATGTGCATTTTTATTTCAATTAATAAAAACAAAGTTATAAATTAGAATTTAGAATAACCTAAATTTAAACTCCAACCATACCACTTGCTAATTTTATGAGTTTGATAACATTTCTTAATTTCTCTACAATTCACAATATCCTTAACTGTATGATGTTGTTGATGGTGATGATGATAAAAAGAGATACAATCACTTTGTGTCAATTTCATTCCCGCAATAACCCTGTTAAGTAAATAATAGGTAATAATGTTATTTTCATGTAACAAATGAGGAAAGCTGGGCACACAGATGTTAAAAAATAAAATAAAATAAGCCATTGCATCCTGATCCAGAATTCAGATCTAGGCACTCTTGCTCAAGAGTCCGTACTCATATCCACTATATCCTTCTCTAAGTAAGGCTAAAAAATATATATTTAAAAGAATTTAGAAAACCTAACCTAATAAAAATAGGTTGCTGCTGCTACTACTGCTAAGTTGCTTCATTTGTGTCCAACTCTGTGCGACCCCATAGATGGCAGCCCACCAAGCTCCCCAGTCCCTGGGATACTCCAGGCAAGAACACTGGAGTGGGTTGCCATTTCCTTCTCCAATGCATGAAAGTAAAAAGTGAAAGTGAAGTCACTCAGTCATGTCCGACTCTTAGCGACCCCATGGACTGTAGCCCTTCAGGCTCCTCCGTCCATGGGATTTTCCAGGCAAGAGTACTGGAGTGGGGTGCCATTGCCAGGCCTCCTTAATTTCCATTAATGATAAAACATTTCTTCTACTTCTTCTCATGCCCATTCTTCATACTTGTACTTCACTGTATCCCACAGATAGCCAGTCCAGTATTCCTTTGACCACAGTTCTGGAATCCCCTCTTTCTGGTAGTGAATTGTTCCTCAAATGCCCTTTGAGGAAGCATGGTGAAGAGGTTACACTTTCTTACTTAATGCCAGTTACTTTCCACAGTTACATATGGACATTTTTTTAATTGACTCCACAATCATATGTTTAAGGGCAGAAAACATTTAAGTATACATTTTCAGTTCCTAGCTGATGGTTTAGAATCTATTAGGTGCTCAGTAAATGTTTGTTGAATTTTTTAATTCCAATTAAAGATCTACTCCTTATTGACCTGTCATTATATATATGTGTGTGTGTGTTTGTGTGTGTGTGTGTGTGTGTGTACATACACACACATATATATGTTTTCTTGATTAAAGACATTTTCTAATGCTATTAAACTCAAAGAATTGATGGTGACTAGAAGGTAATGTTGTAGGTTCTTTGGAGCAGACAGGTTTTGTTTTTTAGCTCTAAATCATACTCTTTTGGTAATAACTTATTTAGTCTATAAACGTAGCACCAACTCAGCTAGTCACCAAAACTTTTGAATTCAGTCTGTTAAAATATCTTTTTGCTGGGCACTTATCTCAAATTTTATAATGGAAACCAATGGAAATGTAAGATTTGTTTTACATAAATTAGTTTTACAGCCACATTTTCGGAAACACATCTGTTCCACAAAGAAAAAGAGCTTTACTTATTGCAATAACTTGCTTTATGCAATGTGAATGACATTGTTTCTCTTGTGTTTAATGAACTTTCCCATTATCTACTTGTCAGTTGGATATAGATATTAGCAATTTTGGATCATGGCTCCAATTCTGGTATCATTCCCATACTATGAAATCCTTGGCTGAACATCATGTTACAGTGCAACTTATTGCATTCCTTGTCAGCAAAGATAACCACAGAGCCATTCTAAATTTTGCAATTGCTAAATTTCCTCTCCAAGTTTTGGTAGACTGACTGGGAGCCATCTGTAGTGTGCTTTCCTGGCTACTATCAAGTTTTCCATTTGCCAGTATTTCACACTCCCTAGGTATAAACTCATAAGCTAAATAGCTCTCTCAATTCTGTAATTATATTATAGGGGCAAAAACCTGAAATGATCCATGTTTTAATTAAATTAAGAAAGAAAATAAATGGAGGAAACTGAAATTATTTGCCTGTCTTATCTCTGAGATTTACTAGCACTTCAATAATAATTTGAGTTCTGAGAGGAAGCTTCTTTTTCTGGCCTTGGAAGAAAGCCACTTGAAAAATTAGAGTGATAACACAGGAAAAGCTATGTTTTAACTCATGAATATTCAGCTGAAGTGATTGGGGTTCTGTTTGCCATTTCTAAATGTCAGGGTGTATGTGTTGGGGGTTGGTTTTTGCTTCTTGGGGTAAGATTGTAGTTTTTCCTGGGGAAAACCATGGATATTACAACCGAATGACAGTGGCCATGGAAGCTATGGCTTTTAGAAACTTACCAATTACTATGGTTTAGAACAATGCTTTTCAAGCTACAGTTTGAGAACTATTAGAGGATTATGAAATCTATTTAATAGGTTACAACTAGCATATTTAAAAAGTAGAATATAATAAAACGTATCAGTGTACATCACATATAAAGTTCTGATTTCTAAAACCTGGTTTCAGGGGTACATGCAAAAGTATGCAGATACACATGCGTGTGTACTAATTCACAATGTAAAACAGTCTCTTCATGATAAAGTAAAAATTTTTAGCTCCTCATATTTAGAAATTAAGAGCCTTTGTCCACCTTTCACACTCTTGTCAGAATAACAGATGATACAATTTCTCCTGAGTTGAAAGGGTTGAAAAAACACTAGTATTAACTTGTTAAAATGGATTATACATTTTCTTTCAGTGCTGAAAATATCAGGATAATCTAAGATTTCTCTAAATTAA
The DNA here is from genome assembly GCF_032405125.1 of Capricornis sumatraensis. Taxonomy (NCBI): domain Eukaryota; kingdom Metazoa; phylum Chordata; class Mammalia; order Artiodactyla; family Bovidae; genus Capricornis; species Capricornis sumatraensis. The sequence goes on along the minus strand of NC_091092.1, from coordinate 3,101,103 downwards.
TTCATGAGTTATATATTGAATATATATTGATGTTTCAAATCTTCTTTCTAGAAAAACTCTATTTTGAACATAAACAATAATCTGGGTAAATTAAAATTTCTGGGAGTTCTTCAGAACCCCGGGGAATTTGCAATTTCAGGAGCCTGTCTGAAGCAGAAATAGAGCTCTCCTCCTGGCGCCCCTCCCCCACCCCAATGCCTGTGCCTGTGCACGCACACACACACAAAAATTGTTGGCTGCGGTCATCATGAAGTTGCCTGTCTAAACCCACAGTTCCAGCAGGGTTTGCACTTTTCCTTGGCCTCCTGTGATATTCCTTTGAGGTCTCTTCCATGTAATGCTGGTGCAGCTACTCATAGCATACCTCAAGCTATTTTAGTCTTCAGTTATTTTCATTTCAACAAGAAAATTGAGTAGGCTATTTGATGATTCATTCATTTTCGACATCCATGGTCTGAAACCAATCAGGTTTTTCTAGTCTGCAGCGCCTGTGCTAGTGTCCATCTATCTATGAGCTCCCTGACTTCTAGATGCAGACAATTTCTAAACCCACAACTGCTTTCACCTAAATTAAGAAAAAATGCTTTGATTCTATCCACATGATGTCAGATTAGAATCGTGAGTAACATTTACTTCTTTTTTTTTTTTTTTCAGCTAGGCTTGCTGTTTTATAGAAACAGTTTGAGATATTTGAATATAGTTATACTTATGTGGCAACTGCTCTGTCTGGCATTGACAAAGTAAAGTAGCATTTTAAACGGCAAAACCATTTGTTTGCTAGCCTCGTTTATCCAGAGGATCAAAGAGAGTATGACTCCGCCAGTAGCCACAAAATAAATGGTGTATGGAAATAAAAATGCATTCATTTTATATTGCCTTAGTGATCAATGAAGATCACCACTTAATTGATCCAGGTGTGGTGATAAGAATTAATCAGGAAAATGGCTGAAATTAATGGACTGACAGTGCTATGGTATGAATTTGCCACTACCTAAAGCTACTCCTAAATCATTCAAAGAACACCCCATTTATTGTTTATTTTAATTTATTGGCATTTTTACTCAATTTTACTGTTAAAATGGGCATGCATTTTACAGTGACAATAAGCCCATTAGTGTGATAAATATAATAATGTAAAAGTCTCTGATTGCATTTGTAATGACCATCAATTTTCCTCTCTAATTACATTAATTGTAGCATTATATATCTTTGAAATTTGTACAGGATTGTACTCAATTAGGTTCATGTTGTATTTCAATAAAGCATATTTGCCACCATCATAAATCTTTGGAACACTAAGTTGTGGAGATAGTAGCAACTGAAGATTGATCTGCAGTGTTGGAATTCAGTGGGAAATCATGTCTTGTTATTGATTACTAAAAGAGTCATTAATTTATGGAAACTGGTTGGAGATTTTGGCAAGTTTAGAACTTATTTCAAAATCATTCCCAATTCGAGCCACAGCTGTTCTCAGAGAGACAGAGTGAGGAAGGGAGGGAGGAGGAGGGAGAGGAAGAGGGCAAGGGAGGTGAGAAAGGAGAGAGAAAGAGAGAATATAAACTAAAATTTTAAAATTACAAAATGATTTTGTGTTACATTTTGTTAAACAGAGTAGGGTGAAGTGTGTGTATGTAGTTATATCAAGGTAAATAGCAACCTGATATTACCAGGCCACAATCAGGTTGAGTAATTGGTTTCTGACAGTATCTTTTTCTCTCAGAAATGTAACTGACAGGAAATACCTAGCTATTCAATGTAAAAGCAGATGACTTGCTGTAAGAATTCAAGTAGAAGGTGAAAAACAGCCCAGAGTGACCTTTCCTTGCTTTCAAAATGTAAATATTCTAAAGGTACAGTCCTGTTTTCAGACACTAATTAAAATGGTATAGAAAAGAATCTAGAATGAGATTGTAAAAAAGGAAGGCAGACTTCACACCTAGGGATTTTATAATTGGTCATTTAGCTTATGATCCAGATTTTGATTTTGGTTATGAATACTATGTAATAGAAGTCTTGTTTATCTCCAGGTTTCACGTGTGTGTGTTATTTACCTTATCTTCATTTAGGGCTTTGAAGTACCTGTGACTAATTATGTAAGTTGACAGATTGGATATAAATAACCCTCGCTCTTTTTTTTTTTTTCTTCTTCTTCTTCTCATTTTTAAATTCTGAAAATGTGTTTGGAATAGTATAGATTATGTAATGACAGGAGCTTCTGAGCTTTTATCCTCAGGTGGAAGATTTGAACACCAGCAATGCAGCATGGCTGATAAAGAAACCTAGTAATATTGTTGCTAGATTTTTATTTCTATGGTAACCATGATGTCACTGGTGCCTGCAATGCTTAAACCTTCCATCTCTAATAACTTGAGCTGATCTGGTAGGACAGAAATGTATAAATAAAAAAAAAGTCTAATTAATAGAATGTAATCACCAGATGCAATGATACAAAAAATGTTTGGGAACATAAATGCTGAATCTTGGCTGGGACCAAAAGAAAAATGTAGCATGGGGTTTATTTATTTATTTATTTTAAAGAAAAAGCATTTTTTTAGTATAATGACTATGACGTGAGTGTAAAGGAGATTTTAAAATGCAGTAGAGAAGGAGCTATCCATATGCTCTAGGCTTTATTATTTGTAGCTAGAGAAGAAGACAGACTGGGGGGGGGGGTGGATCATGTGTTGGGGATTAATGTTTAATTCCTGTTAAGAAATGCAGAAAATAAGTGACATGCATATAATACAACAGTAATATTGCTGAAAAGCGTATTAATGATTTTATTATATTGCAGATGATTGTTTTCTATTTATACTCCTTTTCTTAAACTACCTTCATTCTCTCCCCAGTGATACAGGAAGCTTCTTTTTCCCTCTTACTATCTTTGTCAAAGAATAAGCAGCCGTTTGCTTGCTGAGCTCTAATCTATCCTCTCAGGGAGGAGTGAACTTCTTAACTTCATGAGCTTGGAAAGAAGAAAAGATATTCCATGCCCACATTTTAAGGGAGAAAAAATAATATTGGAGGTACTAATAATAATCAGAAATCTCCCAGAGGGTTTATGAAAGAGACGGCTGAGTGACTAGGAGTGGGGCTTGAACACCATTGTCTTCAGAGTGATCTTTCTTATTCCTCAGCAAAGGGGTTTTTTATAGTTAAGCCAAGGTAGAAAAAAAAAAAAATCACAAGTTTGCTGTGCTTGCCTTTCTCATTCTGGCCCCTGCCCTGCTTTATTCTCATGGCCAGGAAACTTGGTTCTCAAGTCCAGAAGAATAGGGGTGTCACACGGTACTGCCTCACCTACTTCATCTATTCATGGTAATTGTGGTTAAGGTGGAGCTGAGAGTAGGAGTGGCATGCCAGGGGACTGGCCTTCCATTACCTTTTAACTAGCCCCATACTGGTGGAGGGTTTGAGCAAAGTCCAGGAGATAGTGAAGGAAGCCTAGTGTGCTGCACGCAGTGCATGGGGTCACAAGGAGTCGGACACTACGGAGTGACTGAACATCCTGGTAAAGGCTAGGGAGAGGGTAGGTACTAGGTGGATCAAAGTTCGACACTCTCTTCTGGATTGTTTTTGTGAAACCACTCTACTGCAGTACTGGCTGAATTTCCAAACTAATGAAATTCCTTATTTTGGTTCTAATGTTTTAAATACTCACAGTGGACAATTCTTCCCCATTAGAGAGAGAGATAATTGACTTAACTTGATCATATGCCTGCTAGCACTGTTACTATTCTATTGTTATCTGATTGCAGCTATGTAGACACTAGAGTGATAGAGGGCTTCCTAGGTGGCGCTGGTGCTAAACAAACCGCCTGCTAATGCAGGAGACATAAGAGACATTGGTTCAATCCCTTGGTGGGGAAGATCCCTTGCAGGAGGGCATGGCAATCCAGTCCAGTATTCTGGTCTTCTGGAGAATCCCCATAGACAGAGCAGCCTGGCGGGCTATGGTCCATAGGTTTGCAAAGAGTCAGACACTACTGAAATGACTTAGCACACAGTGTGATTAAAAAAAAAAAAAGCCCAGAAATAAATCCACACACCTATGGCCACCTTCTCTTCCACAAAGGAGGCAAGGATATACAATGGATTAAGACAATCTCTTTAACAAGTGGTGCTGGGAAAACTGGTCAACCACGTGTAAAAGAATGAAACTAGAACACTTTCTAACACCATACACAAAAATAAACTCAAAATGGATTAAAGATCTAAATGTAAGACCAGAAACTATAAAACTCCTAGAGGAGAACATAGGCAAAACACTCTCTGACATACATCACAGCAGGATCCTCTATGACCCACCTCCCAGAATATTGGAAATAAAAGCAAAAATAAACAAATGAGATCTAATTAAAATTAAAAGTGTCTGCACAATAAAAGAAACTATAAGCAAGGTGAAAAGACAGCCTTTGGAATGGGAGAGAATAATAGCAAATGAAGCAACTGACAAACAACTAATCCCAAAAATATACAAGCAATGCATGCAGCTCAATTCCAGGAAAATAAACGACCCAATCAAAAAATAAGCCAAAGAACTAAATAAACATTTCTCCAAAGAAGACATACAGATGGCTAACAAACACATGAAAAGATGCTCAATGTCACTCATTATCAGAGAAATGCAAATCAAGACCACAATGAGGTACCATTTCACACCAGTCAGAATGGCTGCAATCCAAAAGTCTACAAGCAATAAGTGCTGGAGAGGGTGTGGAGAAAAGGGAACCCTCTTACACTGTTGGTGGGAATGCAAATTAGTACAGCCACTATGGAGAACAGTGTGGAGATTCTTTAAAAAACTGGAAATAGAACTGCCTTATGACCCAGCAATCCCACTGCTGGGCATACACATGGAGGAAACCAGAATTGAAAGAGACACGTGTACCTCAGTGTTCATCACAGCATTGTTTCTAATAGCCAGAACATGGAAGCAACCTAGATGTCCATCAGCAGATGAATGGATAAGAAAGTTGTGGTACATATACACAATGGAGTATTACTCAGCCATTAAAAATAATACATTTGAATCAGTTCTAATGAGGTGGATGAAACTGGAGCTGACTATACAGAGTGAAATAAGCCAGAAAGAAAAACACCAATACAGTATCCTAACACATATATATGGAATTTAGAAAGATGGTAATGATCGCCCTGTATGAGAGACAGCAAGAGACACAGATGTATAGAACAGTCTTTTGGACTCTGTGGGAGAGGGAGAGAGTGGGATGATTTTGGAGAATGGCATTGAAACATGTATAATATCATATAAGAAACCAATCGCCAGTCTAGGTTCAATGCAGGATACAGGATGCTTGGGGCTGGTGCACTGGGATGACCCAGAGGGATGCTATGGGGAGGGAGGTGGGAGGGGGGTTCGGGATTGGGAACTTATGTACATCTGTGGTGGATTCATGTTGATGTATGGCAAAACCAATACAGTATTGTAAAGTAAAATACAGTAAAATAAAAAAAAAATCATGGACATAAAAAAAAATGAATCTGGTTGACATACAAGTGAAATTCTCATGGACAAGATGCTACATTTCCCTAAAGGAAATATGGACTTGTATTTCTGGGTTTAATTGCACCATGACTTAAAATTACCTCTCGCTTATCATTTATAAATCTATGTATTCTAACAGTAGAGACATAAACCATTTTACATGTAAAGAGATCACTAATTGTATAATGAAAACTATATTAATAATACTGGTTATAGCTGACATCTATTTAGCCTTGTAAAATTGTACTTTTCAAACATCAGGTGTCTGAGATTACATACTAGGCAGAGGACGGAGAAAATGACATGGGCTTAATCTGTGCCCACACTGAGAAAGAAACTAAAAAAATTCTGGCATGGTTTGCAAGCAGTGTCATCTAGAAAGGAAAATTAAAGACTCTGTCTCTTTCATAATGGTCTCTAATGTTACTAACACTCAACCATACACTTTAAATGAGTCGATGTGGCACAGGGTAGAGATTAAGAGGATACACTTTAGAGACAGACTTCTGAGTTCCAACCCCACCAAGTACCGAAGTACCAAGGACAGTTTAACACTCGGCAACATTTTCAACCTCTTCATACCCCTGTTCTCTTAGCTGTAAAAGGAAGATATACTTCAAAATATTGTTATGTGGGTTAAATAATGAATGCAAAATTCTTACAGAAGTGCCTGGTCCAGTTTGTGTTCAACAAATATTAGCTACTTGTATTAACTTTTTGTTTCATTGGATCAAAATTGGCCAAGTTTGAAAAACTGGTGGGAGGAGAGGAAGGCAAAGAAAAAAAAAAAAACTTCATATTTCAAAATATTAAACAAATATATATGTGTTAGTATACTGTATTGGTGTTTTTCTTTCTGGCTTACTTCACTCTGTATAATCGGCTCCAGTTTCATCCATCTCATCAGAACTGATTCAAATGTATTCTTTTTAATGGCTGAGGAATACTCCATTGTGTATATGTACCGCAGCTTTCTTATGCATTCATCTGCTGATGGACATCTAGGTTGTTTCCATGGGGAGGGAGGTGGGAGGGGGGTTCATGTTTGGGATCGCATGTACACCCATGGTGGATTCATGTCAATGTATGGCAAAACCAATACAGTATTGTAAAGTAAAATGAAGTCAAAATAAAAATAATAAACAAACAAACAAACAAACAAACCCAAATATATGTGCTTAGTATGCTAATAGGATTTTGGAAAAGTTTCTGATCTTGCCCTCTCTGTCTTTTCCCTTGCCTTTAGCTTCTCAAATTATTATTATTATTTACCATCCCCAACCTTAAAATATCAGCTTGTTGCCACATATGGCCATTTATTTCCTATCATAAAGGTCAGAATGGCCCATTTCACATTGTTTCCATTGTCCAGTGATGGACATAATGAAAATTTTTTCTAGCATCTCATCCTTTGATCTAGAATTATCTCCATGCAATTCTGCCCGTGTCTGACAGACATATTACCATATAATTATGCTATTATTGCTAGTTGAATGATTTGTCAAGAGTGATATTCTCTGTTGGTGTTATGTCATTGCCATTTTTTGCTAACTGTGTCTTTCATATAGTGTCACGTTTCTAGCTTCTTACTAGATTATTAGCAGTCTGATGGAAAAGCCCTTTTTCCGTGTATCAAGCAGACTCCAGAATGCCAATAACTGTTTTAGGAATAAGAGTAAAGGAAGCCCATAGAAGTGACCACCAAATATGACACCAACTGGTTCTAGGGAAGAAAATAAAACCTAAGGGGAATTCTATGTATTGTCACACATAATAAAGATCAGTATGCAGAGTCCATATTTGACTGCATTGCTTAATAGTTGAGTGATTTTGTACAAATTAGCTAACTTCTCTGAACCTTGATTGTCTATTCTATAAAAGGGGTCAGTGATTCTACCTGTCTTTTAGAGTTGTATAGGGCATCAAATGAGATGACGGTTAAGAAATTGCTTTGTAAACTATGAAGTGAAGTGAAAGTTGGTCAGTCGTGTCCAAATCTTTGCAATCCCATGGACTATATGGACCCATGGAATTCTCCAGGCCAGAATACTGGAATGGGTAGCCTTTCCCATTTCCAGGGGATCTTCCCAACCCAGAGATCAAACCCAGGTCTCCCACACTGCAGGCAGATTCTTTACCAACTGAGCCACAAGGGAAGCCCTTGTAAACTACATTTGTCAACAAACATTTGCTGTGGTGGTGATGGTACTTCATGCCTTAGCCAACAATGGAAGTAACACTTCTGTCAGATTTTGATGACTAGTCCCCATGTTCCTTCAATGATGTACCACTTCTCTGTTGCTGTGTAACAAACCAGCCCTGAACTTCATGGTCTGAAACAACAGCAAGAATTTGTGATTTGGGCAGAAATGGTGAGGACAGCTAATCTCTGTTTTGCTTGATATCAGCCTGGGGAGGTTTGAAGGCTGGCATTGCCTGAAAACTCACTGACGTGTCTGACAGTTACTGCTGGCTGTAGGTTAGAATTTTTCATGTGTACATGAACTGGAACACCTACATATGCACTGACAGAAAGGCAAAGAGTGAACACATGAGGAAGAAGCTATATATGCTCACTCATATTCAGGGAAGGAGGATTCATTTTCCAAGTCTTGGTGGGAGGAAAGTCAAATAATATGTAGACCACCATAGATATTACCTCCCCCACCAACCACTATTAGCTAGCATTTTTTGAGTATTTAATACATGCCAGACACAATGCTGCATTATATTATTTAATTCCTACCAAATATCTATGAGGTTAACACCATTGTACCCATTTTAGTAATGACAAAAAATGACCTTCAGAATGTTAAAAAAGCTTCCCAAAGTTACATAGGGAAGGTGCTAGGACTAAATTTGAAGTCATGTCATTAATCACTACACTGTATATCCTTGCTCTTAGACACTACACTTGTGTGATTGTTAGGGGAAGCACACTGATTGAAATGGCCCACCCTGGCCAGGCACCATAATAACCATTTGCATGAGTTGTTTTATGACAGGAGATTCTGGTAAGGAATATGGAACTAATAAGCCACCACCAACAGGAAGAGTTCGGGAAAGGTCTAAAGGAGACACCACGTGTCCGTCCACTTCCCAGAATCCCTCTCGCTAACATTCTCTTGGCTGAGTGATGCGTGCACCACCAGGAAAGACTCTGAATTAGAATGATTGGCTGAAGGCCACCCGAAAACTAATCCCATCACCATAAAACCCGAGACTGTGAGCCACATGGCAGAGCAGTTTTCCTGGGTTCCCTTACCCTACTGCTTTCCACCGGGGTGCCCTTTCCCAATAAAATCTCTTGCTTTGTCAGCACATGTGTCTCCTCAGACAATTCATTTCCAAGTGTTAGACAACAGCCCAGCTTTGGGCCCTGGAAGGGGTCCTCCTTCCTGCAACAAGTGGCGACTCTTGTGGGACTCTTCTTCGCTGAGACTGACTTCCTGACCACTCGGGGTACTCAGGGGCCAGCTTGCCCACCAATGGACCAGACCTAGCAGCCACAACTAGGACCTTTTTGTCCATGGTCTTCTCCTGACATGGACAACTGGCCAGAGTGCCCCAACTGGTAAGGAACAAGAGACTTTATTGACCTCTCTCCCCTTCCCTCTCTCTTTCCTCTCCTTAACCCTTCCTATCCTTCCCCAATTTTCTAGCCACCTGGTCCTGGATGCAGGAATCTGGTCGAAGAGCCCTCAGCCTGAGCTGAGGATTGGAGACTGATCACCTCCTCTTGGCAGAGAATTCGAATTCTGGTTCTGGTTTCGTCTGATTTCTGGTAGGGCTGAGTTCCAGTCCTCCCTTCTCTGGAGGCCCAGAGAAAAGTCCCATAATGCCTGGGTATCTGTAGGTGGCAGGAGACATCTGTAAGGCCACCCCTTTCATGCACCTCTCCCACCTCCTCCCCCTTCTTTCAACCTGGCTTCCTTTCCTCCCTTTGAAATCTTTGATGTTAGCACTTGGACCTGAAGTTCTGTGTCTCTATAGGAGGTTTTCTGAGAGACTGTATCTTTGTATTTAAGGGCTTCCCTGGTGGCGCAGAGGTTAAAGCATCTGCCTGCAATGTGGGAGAACTGGGTTCAATCCCTGGGTTGGGAAGATCCCCTGGAGAAGGAAATGGCGACCCACTCCAATATTCTTCCCTGAAGAATCCCATGGATGGAAGAGCTTGGTGGGCTACAGTCCATGGGCCGCAACGAGTTGGACACAACTTCACTTTCACTTTAATGAGGACTGCCAGGTTTATATGTGTGTGTTTTAACTCTGTGTTCTGTGTTGTGATTTCTGATGGCCATTTTGCTTTGTCTGGCCACCATTTGGTTTAGACCTGCTGCCATTTTGTTAGAACTTGATTTTCTTTTACTGTGCCTTGAGACCAGGGCTCTCAGGAACACTTATCTAGACCATCTCTAACTCCTGAGACTGAGGGAAAAGGGGAAAAAGATTTTAATAAAAATTTTATTTATTTCAACTGTTTTTTAAATAAACTAGCAAATTTTATATTATAGTATCTAATTCATGACTAAACTTAGAAATTGAAGCTAGGTCTTGCACTGCATCTGTCTAAATATGTCGTGGTGTGTCTTTGTCTCTGGGTAACATTTTTGAAGTTAATTTGTAAATGAGCTCTATTTAATTGGCTTAAGAAAAGTGAGTGCTTACAAATCAAATAATTATAAATTAAACAATAAATTCCAGGTTCATGTGAACTGGGAAATATTCAGTATTAAATACCTGATATTAGTGTTTGTTTGTTGACCTATCTAATGCAGACATGTCTTAGAGTAATTAACATTAAGTAGAATATTTTCACTGTACCTAGGTTTAATATAAGTTAAATATTATATCTGTTAAAAGTTTGCCAATAAGGAAATTAACTCAAGTGAAGAAACTTCTAAAAAAAATGTAAATGAGACATGAGCTTCTGTATAAACTCTATTAAGAATAATTATTCTTTAGAAATATCTGTCTAAAATAGCCTCTCCAGATTGGTGTAACTTAAATTTCTAAGGGTTGTGCTAAATGTGCTAAATGTTGGAAGTTTATTGAATAGTTAGATCATTTCCAAATAAAATAAATTTTGAAACATTTACTACTAAACACGTTTCCTTTTACAGAGAAACTAAAGATATTTAGGACTATAAATGAATAATGTTTGGTGCCTTCCTAAAATGTTCTAAGAAAGCAAGGGTTTTAGAAATTATTGCTGGTATTTATTCTCACCAATCTATAAAATGATAATATAAGTTAGTTCTTGGTTGGTAAAGGAAAGTAGGAAGTATGTTTTCAGTAAAAAAAGAAAAAAAGTATGATAAAATACTAAAAAGAGTTTTGCATGATCAGGATTTTCTAAAATTGGATTACAATTAGTTAGATAAATGGATTTTGTTAACAGCCATAAAAAATCTGGTTAGAGTCAACTAGGTCCAAGATGGCAGAGCTGACTTTCTCTAGACCTTAAGCCTTGGTTTTTAGGCCTATTGTTACATATCAACAAGCTAAATGATACACCTATCAAGGTTGACTAAATCTGACCAAATGTTCTAAATCTTTTTAATTGATCTTTTTGATAAAACTTCCTAAATAGAATTCTTTTGAAGTTCTTTTGATCTCTAGCTAACATTGGGGTGTTTCAGAGGGCCCCTGAAACATCCCAAAGAGAGATATTAAACTGTGTTTATTTAGTTGGTTAAATTACTTGAAAAGGATTATCAAATGAGTAATAAATCTGCTCATGTTATAATGTAGGGTTAAATTACTAATACAGATATCCTAGAAATTATATGGAGTTCTTATCAGTCTGATATGTACTGGTATTCTAATGGAAAACCTGATGACTACACAAAAATTAACAGAAGGACTGAATGAACCAGCAAATATGCTTATAACTTTTATGGTTTCTATCTGAAAAATTACGGATTTGAATCTTAGGCTTTCAGGGAGTAGGGAAAACCTTCCTCTCAAACTAATTATGACAATACTTTGGTAAAATTAAATGTTATAAATAAAACAATTATATTTTCTATCTGACTCCTCCAAAAATTGGAAGTTCTTAGGTTTCCAGTAAGTTTATCAAATGAGTTAGGAAGGTTATCTCACAAGTACAAAAATCTCAAGAAATTTTTGAGACCTTAAAAATGGAAGAGTTCATCTAGATTTGTTAGGCAAAATCTGTGATAAGCCTTTGGTGTGAGTTTCCCAGCCCTGTTTTGTTTTAAAAGTTCAGTCTGATGCTCTATAAATGTTTCCACAAAATAAAATTATGGTTATATAAATCATCAGACCAAAATTAGTGAAAACAGACCTATTTTGCAGACAAACTAGCCTTAATTTGGTTATATTTGATAAAAATGAGGGTAACTCTAGGGAGAAAAAGATATTACAAAAAATGTTAAATCCCAGTTTGTTAATGGAGGTCTGCATCTAGTAAGACTCATCTCTTAGAGAATTCTTTCATGTTATGTGATATTAATGTAAAATTTAATTGAATTCTTAAAGAACACCCTAAGTTTGTTTCTGAAGCTTATCTCAGTAATCTATCTTTGGATGAAGATCAGATGCCTCGTGACCTGCAACCAGGACTGGAAAAAGACATAATTTAAGGGACTGTCTCCAACCTGGATGGAAGGACTTTTTTGCCAGGTACTCTTAACTAGCTCATGCACAATAAAACTGAAGGGAAATTCACTCTTAAATTAATTCCCACTTCCAAAGGCCCCTACACTGCACTGGTCTATAGAGAAGACGACTGACCTGATCTCACCTTAAAATGATGCTCAAGCAGGAGAAACTACACTACACCAGGATGAGAAGATGATGACATCAGAGGTAGACAGCTTGCCCAAGATGCTGGGCCTGATTCGTATGATCATTTATGTTTTCTTGACTTCTTAGACCTTTGCATATAAATCAAATCCTTTTCTATCATAGGCCTGATTCTATGCTAGTTTTAGAAATCAATTCAATTGTTGGGTTTGTGGCCAATTATTTGTGTCTAGTTCTGGATTGCCTTGTTAAATTTTTCTACTACCAAACTCTAACTGGTTGGCCCTGAGAAAATTTACTTAACAAAAAATTATAGTCATATTCAGGTTACTGTGATATTACTAGATGGGATCCCCTCACCAGGCCAATTAATAATGCCTGCTCTGACTCTGGCCCTAAATTTGAGCTTTTATCTATTACTGAAGCTCAAACAGAACAACAAGAAAAGTTACAGCAAAGGAGGAAAAATCTCCCACAATTATGGGATGGATTTATATAGATAACACCAGGCTATGGTAATTTAGGTTTAAAGTCTCCTCTGTGTTGGAAACAATTCCTTCTCCAGGGGATCTTCCCAACCCAGGGATTGAACCCGGGTTTCCCACATTAAAGGCAGACGCTTTAACCTCTGAGCCACCAGGGAAGCCTCTAAGGATAATCAGTCTAGTAACACTAGAAAACGGGGCTATGTGCCTTATAGATGGTGCCAATATATAATTTCCCTGGAAGACAAAGATTCTACAGAGCAGACTAAGTCAGATGACCTGAGATATACTGGGCTACATCTAATGGAAGCTTTTAACTTAAGTCTTACCTGTGACTTTACTAATACTGCTGGCTATGTTATTTGTATTTCACCTGTTTTACAAAATTGCTGTTTCTTACACTGTCAAATGTGTGTCTGAGGCCTCTAATAGAATAATATATAGTCCCATATGAGATCAATGATGGTAACAGTGTAACTCTAGATATGGGAAGAAGCAACAAGAGGGAATATTTTCCTGGACCAAGAGGCTAGTAAGACAGGTGGTCCAGAGAATTTTGGATACTGTTTTATGGCCTAGTCCAGTAACAGCACATTGAGTGGCCTGTCAACATAATCTTTGCCAACTGAGAATGGACATTCTCAGCACCATGGCATAAAATGGTGATGAAATGCCCCCCTCAAAATCATGATCAAGTTTATGAGCAAAAAGGGGCTCTGCCAACCGAAGACTGACACTTGCCATCTACATCTACAAAGATTAAATCATGGCCACTGCAACTGCTGACTTTCAATGCCCCTGAAAGGAGTTCAGGGTGAAAATCAGATGAAGCACTCTGTGCTCTGGGAAAAACTGGCAGAACAGGCCTTCAGATAGTTAGATCTTTTCAGGAGAAGATTTTATGAGTTCCAATTCTTGCATCTTCTCATACCTAGTGAAACACTGATATCATTAACGGTGAAATCTGCTTTGCCTATTAAGGAAAAGTTTACAATTAAAAGCCAAAATAGAGTAGCTATGGTTCAGATATCCTGGGAAATAACTAGGTGATGCTATGGGTGTACTTTCAGATTAGACCTTGTATCACTAAACACTTGAGTTTTCTGAGTTGTGTCAGGCTTGGATGCCACCATTCTCAAAACAATATCTGCTAGAAGCTAGTAACCTTACTTTTTATAAAATTAGGCAACTGGTACCTGGCTACAAGTCTCCCTGAAGTGCTAGGTCCAGACTGGGTTTCAAGGTTTATTCTTCTAAAAAGAAATGAGATTTATTTTGTCTACTAAATTCCAGTTATCACTCCTCCAACTACTTCTAATCGGTTCTGTTACACCAAAATGGCAGACCAAGGGAATGAGATTTTATTCATACAAGACTCAGACCTAGAACTTGGAACTCAGAAATACTTCCAATTCAGTGTCTATACTCCAAGCTGAGGCAGTCCTATGCTCCATTTTGACAGAAAGTTATCACAGTCATAGTTGCCTAGTTCCCTAAATTAAAACTGAGTAGAATTCTGTGGGGCAATGGAGTAGAGATCAGTTCTGTGTTCTCCTTTTCTTGTCTGTAGGATACAGGCTTCATTCAGTCTCCTTGACCTTCCCTGAGTTCCAAAGGGTGGATTCAAACGATTGCTAATCAGGGAAGGGAGGGGATACAGAAACAGGAGAAACAATCAAAGGTTGGTAAGGCCTCCAGAAAGAGTCCTGGTTCCTACTCAAAGAAATATGCATAACAATGTCTTTGAGCCCCCACCCAGGTGGAAGATGGTAACTTCAGACTGAACACCAGATTCCTGGAGCACAGCTCTGTTGCCTTACCACCAACCAATCAAAAAGGGTCACAAACCCTGCAACCCTCACCCCAAATGTTGCCTTCCGTTTCCAGGGACCAGAGATGACCATCCTGTTAGGTCTCCTGTTTGGCCTTTGTCTATTTCATTTCTGAGAGGGGTCAACAGTTTCAAACTAAATTGCTGTTACTACAAGGGTGGAAGCTGGTTTCAAATGTGGAACACCCCAGCTTAGATCAGGTAGAGAGAGACTTCTGCTCTGCCAGGCAGGCGTATGCCCATGCACAGCAAGAAGTAGTTACAGAAGAAAGACACCTCTGCCGCAATTCCCAAGAAGTATCTTGAGTATGAAGTCTCTCAGGGGGAAGTTGTTAGGGGAAGCACACTGACTGAAACTGCCCACCCTGGCCGGGCACCATAATAACCATTTGCATGAGTTGTTTTATGACAGGAGATTCTGATAAGGAATAGGGAACTAATAAGCCATCACCAACAGGAAGAGTTCGGGAAAGGTCTAAAGGAGACACCGCGTGTCTGTCCACTTCCCAGAATCCCTCTCGCTAACATCCATCTTGGCTGAGCGATGCGTGCACCACCAGGAAAGACTCTGAATTAGAATGATTGGCTGAAGGCCACCCGAAAACTAATCCCATCACCATAAAACCCGAGACTGTGAGCCACATGGCAGAGCAGTTTTCATGGGTTCCCTTGCCCTACTGCTCTCCACCCGGGTACCCTTTCCTGATAAAATCTCTTGCTTTGTCAGCACATGTATGTGTCTCCTCAGACAATTCATTTCCAAGTGTTAGACAAGAGCCCAGCTTTGGGCCCTGGAAGGGTTCCTCCTTCCTGCAAACTGATGATAGGAATGCATTTTTTTTGTGGAATAGGAACTTACTGCTATGTAATGAGTCAGTGAATAAAATTCATTTGGCTTTATTGCTCAGATATAGGAACACATTTGGCACCTTTAAATGATGCTGCATTAAAATAAAAACCTGCTAGTAGCTCTCTCTGAAATGAATGCCTAACTCTGGTCAGTAGAAAACAGTTGAAAATTCTTACAGTCAGTACCCTCTCAAGACTTTCTAAGATACTTAGTGTTAGAGAAGCTATCCAAAATGTAAGTGTCTAACTCATCACCAGTCAGAAAGCCTTGGGAGTATGTGGTTTAAAAATATAGATAAAATGAAACTCAATGACTCAGCTTCTTGGTTACTTGAGTTCTGTGCTTTAGTAACTACAGCAAGTAGGACCTTCACTGGATGATGGCCAGAGACGTTGAATACAGTGACTGTGGTGGTTTGTTTCTATTACCAATACTGAGGATTGCCTTGTGATTACAATAATCATTGCCAGTGCCATTCAACTTATGAACTCTGCCCAGCCTTGTTTATAGAGCTAAAACGTTGCACACTTATTTGTTGGCTTTGAAAAATCCCAACATGTTGCCCCTGCCTGAATTGCCTTGATTGACAGTAGGGATGTAATTAATTTAGCTAAATAAGTGCAAGGCCCTTTGCTTTTCTTGGCTCTGTCAGCATAGCCTCATGGAGGGTGGTAATTATGTGTGATAGGCATGCAGCTGTATATGGTTGTCCTTGAATGTGGAATGAATTTGGAAGGAGAAAGAGACCCACAAAGGAGAGAGAGATGAATTTCAAAGGATGCTGTCTGTAATACAGTGTCAAAAGAAACGGGTGAAATGAGATTGATAACATCATTTGTTTGTCTTGCCTTTTGGGACAGTCAGATTCAAAAATGCAAAAAAATGCAAAAAAAATGGTTGTACATGTAGAGTCATACATTTGTATTCATATTCTTGCTTTACTCAAATTCAGCTGTACTGTCACTGCAAGGAATATTCCCTTTTAAAAATGCATGTATTAAAATAAGTGAACTATTTAAGCCATGGTCCAGATCTCAGTCTTTTAGTTTTGTTTTTGTTTATGGTGAAATTCAAGTGAAGCAAACTAATACTCTTTCATACATGAGCTAAACATTTTTGAACCATCAAGTCAACTAGGATAGACCATTTCTGTAAGACTATGGTTTGTCTTAATGGAATGTTTGCTCCAGGTTGGACAAAAAAAAAAAAAAAATTCTAGAATAAAATATATGGGGAGAAGAACATCAGTGCATGA
The DNA here is from genome assembly GCF_032405125.1 of Capricornis sumatraensis. NCBI lineage: Eukaryota > Metazoa > Chordata > Mammalia > Artiodactyla > Bovidae > Capricornis > Capricornis sumatraensis. The sequence continues at coordinate 3,084,402 of NC_091092.1, read as the reverse complement.
AGGTGCTATAGTATGTGTCATTTTTTCCTCTTGCTCAAACCTTTGTTTCTTGAAAGAAGAAACGTATTTAAACAGAAAGGATAAATCCATTGTAGACCTATGTAGTTTGCTATCTTCTTCTTCTTTTTTTTTTTTAAATGGGCAGTTATCCATGAGAACGACACATGTTTTTACTCCACAGAGGCAGATATTTAATGACCATATGGGCATTTGATGAACACATAATTATCTTTTAAACATTTGTTTTGTAATGTTTTCAACAAAAATGCTACTTTTAAAGAGAGCAAGAGAAGTGCATTTGTTGGTTTGTCACTATGAGTGTATTATTTCATGCCAAGATTCAAGAGGCAAAAGCTGATGCTGTACCTATCTGCCAAGCCATAGCTGTTTATTTCCAGATGACTTCTGTTTTGATAGATCTCTCAAGAAACTGCATTCAATTTTTCACTGTATCCATATAACTCCAAATATCTAAGCACTTAAGTTTCAGAAATCAGACCCTGGGAATCTAGACTACAGGTTTAATATCGTGGAAAATTTTAGATGTTATTAAATAGCAAGCAGCTCTTAAATTTTCTCAAGGTTTATGACTATAGCAAATGAAAAATGGAGCACAGATGAAATGTTTAGTGGTATATACTCTGTACAGAAAATCAGCCAAGGTGTGCATCATCGTTAACTATTTCATCCCACAAAATGGCTATACTCAAAAGCATATATTATTTTGATTGATTCAGAGCTGTCTTAAGAATTCATGGCATTAAGATTGTACTTCTCTCAAATCTAATAATGTTGTAGCCACGCATTCCAGGAAACAAACTCACTCAGAAGGACAATGCAGATAGCGGAGTACAGTTTATTACACCAGCAGGCCCAAGGCAGAGTCTCCTCTTAGCCAAGGACCCCGACCAGTTTTTGTGAAAACCTTATTTACCCTAAACATATGTGCCTTAACCCATCCCCCAAATTCCCTGAAACTAGTCTGAACAAAGGAAAAAGAAAGATACAGTCAAAGTCAACCTGTGATTCATATGCCTTAAACCTAGGTAGTTAACAGTGGACAATTATCAATAGGTTTGTGGTCATTCCCCAATAAGCATAATAGAATGTATAATTCTATTCGGTCACACAGATAATTAGGGTATTCTTTTACGCAAGGAAGAGCCCTTCCGGGGGCCTGGTTTTCCAGTTGGTATGTCATTTCCATAGATACTGGGCATATAGCTCAAAGTCCAGTCCGGCCCAAGATGGAGTCCTGCTTTCAAGATAGAGACTGTTCTGTTTCCTCCTTCAATAAGATTTCCATATAAATATTTTATTACTGCTGTATCTATGTATACTTTAACTAGAATATTTGCTTTTATGTGCTAAGGCAGTGGATTTCTGTGTAGATTTGGAGGAGAGGATGGATATATGGAATGTTTTATGTTCACAGCCCAAATCTAAATTTTCCAGTTGGATGTCTATACATGCCCTCAGGGGCTTCCCTGGTGGCTCAGTGGTAAATAATCCACCTGCCAATGCAGGAGACATGAGTTCCATCCCTGGGTTGGGAAGATCCCTTGGAGGAGGGCATGGCAACCCACTCCAGTATTCTTGCCTGGAGAATCCCATGGACAGAGGAGCCTAGAGGGCTACATAGTCCATAAGAGTTGGATACGACTTAGCGACCAAACAACAGCAACCTGCCCCCAGAAAGTTTAAGATAATTACTATATAATATTTGGCTAAAAATAATCAACTCATAGTCTTTCAGATCCCACAAAATGGTAAGAATTAGCATTGCTATAGGAATACCTCAAGTACACGCTTTCCTTTAGTTATTTTGAAAATAGAAGAATAATGCATTTGGCCCACAAATATTTTTGGTTGTCTAACCTGTGCCACTTTTGAGTAGTTCATTGCACTGATTTATAATTATTGTTTACCTTTTTCCCTATGTTCTTTAGGAGAAGAGAGATTATGCCTTAATCATCTCTATTCTCTCCTTACTGAGCACAGTGAATGAGACATTATGTGTTCAACAAATGAATGGTAAATGTGACTATGTAAATAAAGGCATAATCACATGCCTGAAAAATCTGATCAACCTTGTAGCAATGTGTACAGAGACATAGAGTAGGGAAATATTACTTCAAGCTTGAAGAAGGGAATGGTAAGAATACCAGGAAAGACATTGGGAATGGGGTGACACTTGAACTGGACCTTAAAGAATGGGTAGGATGCCATTAGATTTGGTTACCAGTTCTTGGTTACTTTAGAAAATATTTTCAGTGAAATGTTGAGAACAAACAGCAGTTTGAAAGAGGCTAAAATTGGGGTAGGTGTGAAAAAATAGAGATATAACCTCACCACTTAAATAATTTTATGATGAATACTTAGCTCTGAAATGAGGATGATGCTATCTTTGTAAGTATCAAATGAAAAACTAGGTAGGGAAGTATAACATTTGGTGTAAATACTCAACAATTAAGCTACAAAACAAACAAGGGAAAGGAGGTTAGCAGGAGGGAATAGCAGATTAGAATAAGGAAATATCTTTTTTACCAAGAATTTTGAGATTTCAAATTAGTGACAGTGATTTTCTCATAGTAAAATCTTACATAAGATTCCTTGATATTTCCTAAATCAACAGTTTTAGCAATCAAGCAAATGACTTTATTTGACTTTAGTGTCCCTCCTGTTCTTGTCTGTTTACCTTTTCCCATTGCCTTTAAACTGAGTCTCTTTCCTAATGAGTTTCTATACTTCCAGTGTTTTTCATATCTGTTCAACCTGCTTTGAAATGTACCTGTGATATATATTTAGGATCATACTATAAGAATTACAAGGTGGGTTACTCTATTGGCTCAGTGGCCTGACAATGCAGGAGACACAGGTTTGATTCCTGATCCAGGAAGAGCCCACATACTGTAGAGCAACTAAGCCCCTGCTCTACAATTGCTGAATCTATGCTCTGGAACCTGGAAGCTGCAACTACTGAGCCCATGTGCCACAGCTACAGAAGCCCCTGTGCCCTAGAGCCAGTGCTCAACAATAAGAGAAGTCATGGCAATGAGACGCCCACATACCTCAGCTAGAGAGTAGCTCGCACTCACCACAACTAGAGAAAAGCCCCTGCATCAACGAAGACATAGCAGAGCCAAAAATAAATAAATAAACTTATTTTTTTTAATTTTCAAAGAAAAAAGAATTACAAGGTAACAAAATCATATTAATGTCACTTTTTCAAATACTATTTTTGAATTTCACAAGTGGTTTTAGAGAGGCCCAAAGAGTTGGACATGACTGAGTGATTAACACTTGAAAGGCTTAAGCCACTTGTCTGTTGATAATTTATATTTTACCAGTTTCCAAAAGGGATATGTCATGTCACAGTAAACTAAACCAGTGAGTTTGATTAATGATGAGAATTTTGGATGTGATTTTACTCATTAGTTTTAGTAGGAGCTCCTTGGATAGATTTGCTAGGTATCTGATTCAAGCCTATAAGAGAGCCATTTGTTGGAAAATAAGTGTCTCAGTGAGTTTCAAAACATATCCTACTCAGATTTTCCCAGCTGATTATCTCTGGACCCCAAATGAAAGGTCTACATTCTGTTTGAAAATTTGCTGCTTCTAAGTTTCAGTATTTTTGTATCAATATTATTGGGGTGGGTTATGCACAATTAGATGCATCTATTTAAAATGTAAATTTTGATGAGTTTTGACAGACGTTTACCTCTGTGAAAGCATCACCTCAGTCGAGATATAGAACAATTCTAACACCCCAAAAGTCCCTCATACCACTTTTCATTCCACCCCTACCTCTGTTGCTGATCCCAAGGCCACACTGATCTGCCTTCTGTCATAATAAATTAGTTAGCATCTTCTAGAGTTTTATATTAATAGAATCATACCTATGTATTCTTTTGTGTCTGACTTAAATCAGCATAATTATTTTGAGATTTATGCCTGTTGTTACATGTTCCAGTTATTCATTCATCTTTATTGATGAGTAAGTACTACCATTGATTATTCATCTACTTATTATAGGTATTTGGATTGTTTCCAGTTGTAGGCACTCTGAATAAAGCTGCTATGGACATGCATGTACAAGTCCTTTGTGTACGTATATCTTGATTTTTCTGGGATAAATATCATTCATGGAATGTGAATAGGATATATGATAGGTGTATGTTCAATTTTTTAAAGTAATTGCTGACCAGTTTTCTAAACTATTATAATATCCATTCTTACATGGACATTACAATAGTTTCATTCAATCCACATCCTTGCTAATTTGTGATATTTTTCTTTTCTTTGTATAGAATTAGACTTCTAAAAGGTTTATAGTGGTATCAGTTCAGTTCAGTTCAGTTCATTTCAGTCCCTCAGTCATGTCCCACTCTTTGTGATTCCATGAACTGCAGCACGCCAGTCCTCCCTGTCCATCACCAACACCCAGAGTCCACCCAAGCCCATGTCTATCGACTTGGTGATTCCATCCAACCACCTCATCTTCTGTTGTCCCCTTCTCCTCCTGCCCTCAATCTTTCCCAGCATCAGGGTCTTTTCAAATGAGTCAGCTCTTCATATCAGGTGGCCAAAATATTGGAGTTTCAGCTTCAACATCAGTCCTTCCAATGAACACCCAGGACTGATCTCCTTTAGGATGGACTGGTTGGATCTCCTTGCAGTCCAAGGCACTCTCAAGAATCTTCCCCAACACCACAGTTCAAAAGCATCAATTCTTCGGTGCTCAGCTTTCTTCACAGTCCAACTCTCATACTCATACATGACCACTGGAAAAACCATAGCCTTGACTAGATGGACTTTTGTTGGCAAAGTAATGTCTCTGCTTTTTTAATATGTTGTCTAGGTTGGTCATAACTTTCCTTCCAAGGTGTAAGCATCTTTTAATTTCATGCTGCAGTCACCATCTGCAGTGATTTTGGAGCCCAGAAAAATAAAGTCAGCCACTGTTTCCACTGTTTCCCCATCTATTTCCCATGAAGTGATGGGGCCAGATGCCATGATCTGTTTTCTGAATGTTGAGCTTTAAGCCAACTTTTCCACTCTTCTCTTTCACTTTCATCAAGAGGCTTTTTTGTTCGCTTTCTGCCATAAGGGTGGTGTCATCTGCATATCTGAGGTTATTGATATTTCTCTTAGCAATCTTGATTCCAGCTTGTGCTTCCTCCAGCCCAGCATTTCTCATAATGTCCTCTGCATATAAGTTAAAGGTGACATATAAGTTATAAGCAGGGTGACAATATACAGGCTTGACGTATTCCTTTTCCTATTTGGAACCAGTGGTATATTGTTCTCTTAATCTGCATTTGTCTGATGTCATGTATCTCTTCATATGCTTACTGGCTATTTATGTATTTTGTGAAGTGTCTATTTAAACTTTTTGTTCATGTTTTATTGTTTTTGCCTTGTGATTATTTAATTATGAGTCAGTGTATATTCTAATGTAAATCATTTCTCAGAAAAATGTAATGAAAACATTATCTCCCATTTTACATCAAGTTTTTCTTGGTATCTTTTGAAGATCAACATTTTTAAATTTTTAAAGGGTAGAATTTATCAATTCTTTATTTTAATATTTGTGATTTTCATTTGTATCTTTAAGAAGCCCAACCTAAATGTCACAGAGATTTTCTCCTATGTTTTCTTCTAGAATAAAACTGTTCAATAGAACTTTCTGATTGATGGAAATATTCCATAGCTGCCCTGTCCAACATGGGAACCACTAGCTAATTTTGGCTACCAAGCACTTCAGATATGATTAGTGAGGTGGAAGAACTTATTTTTTAATTTTACTTTATTTTTAATATTAAATATAAATTGAGATATATGATTGTCTGTTGTATTAAACACTGTCATTATAGAGGTTTTATAGATTTAACTTTTATATTTAGATGCTTGAACCACACATTAATTATGGTATATTGTATAAAGTGAAGGTCTATGGTCATTACTTTCCATTGGAACATCCATTTTTCCTAGCACCATTTGTTGAAAAGACTTTCCCTTCTCTGTTGAAATAGTTTGGCACTTTCATTGAAAATTAATTGACCATATATTTATAGATCAATTTCTAGATTCTTTATTATGTTCTGAATTCTGTATTATATGGATCTGCCTAAAAGCTAGGGGTGTCATTACTGGATTATTCGGTAAGATGATATTTAATCTTCTGAAAGTGAAAGTCGCTCAGTCTTGTTCCCGACTCTTTGCCACCCCATGGACTTTGCAAAGTCCATGGAATTCTCCAGGCCAGAATGCTGGAGTGGGTAGCCTTTCCCTTCTCCAGGGGACCTTCCCAACCCAGGGATTGAACCCAGGTCTCCCACATTCTAGGCGGATTCTTTACCAACTGAGATATAAGGAATGCCCAAGAATATTGGACTGGGTACCCTATCCCTTCTCCAGCAGATCTACCTGACCCAGGAATCAAACTGGGGTCTCCTGCATTGCCAGCATTTTCTTTAACAACTGAGCTATCAGGGAAGCCCTTTAATTATGCAGGAAACTGCAAAATTATTTTCCAAAATGGCGGTAACTTTGTCCATTCCCAAAACAATGAATGAGATCTCTTATTACCCCATATTCCTTCAGCATTTGATATTGTAAGTTTTTTACAATTTTAGTCATTCTAGTGAGTATGTAGTAGTATCTCATTATTTTAATTTAAATTTTCTAATGTCATATTATGTTGAGCATCTTTTCATATGTTTGTTTGCAACCCTATATTTAGAAATACCTATTCACATCTTTTCCCCATTTTTTAAGAGAGTTACTTGTTTTCTTATTGTTGAGTTTTAAGTGTTCTTTTCATATTTAGGATATAAGTTCTTTATCAGATATACATTGTTCAAATATTTTTCCCAGTCTTTTTAAAATCATTATCTTACGGTGTCTTTTTAAGAACACATATTTTTAAATTTTCATGAAGTGCACTGATCAGTTTTTCCTTTCATGAGTCATACATTTTTTTTATCTAAAAAGCCTTTTATGGTTCAAGATGGCAGGTAGAAGGGCATGCGCTCATGTCCTGTGAGAGCACGAAAATCACAACTAGCTATTGCACAACCATCGGCAAGAAGATGCAGAAACTTACAAACAAACAAACATACCCCACATCCACAGTCAAAGGAGAAGCCACAACAAGATGGTAGAAGGAGTGCAATCATGATAAAATCAAATCCCATACTGGCCAGGTGGATAACCCACAAACTGAGGAATAATAATACCAAAGAAGTTCTCCCACTGTTGTGAAGGTTCTGCACCCCACATCAGGCTTCCCAGCCTGGGGATCCAGCAAAGGGTCTAGGGACCCCAGGGAATAAGACTTTGAAGGCCAGCAGGATTTGATTGCAGGACTTCAAAAGGACTGGGGGAAATAGAGACCCCAATTTTGTGAACAAAATCTTACATGCACCAGGACCCAGGGGAAAGGAGCCATGACCCCACAGGAAACTGAACCAGACCTACATGTTAGTGTTGAAGGGTCTCCTGGGGAGGCATGTGTCAGCAGTGGCTCACTGCAAGGATGGAGGCCCTGGTAGCAGCAGTCCTGTGAGACTCCCCTTGGAGTGAGCCCTCTACTGTAGTCAATAATCCCTTAGAAGAAATGGAGTAGCCATCAGAGTCAACAAAAGAGTCCAAAATGCAGTACTTGGATGCAATCTCAAAAATGACAGAATGGTCTCTATTCGTTTCCAAGGCAAACCATTTGATATCACAGTAATCAAAGTCTATGCCTCGACCAGAAATGCTGAAGAAGCTAAAGTTGAATGGTTCAATGAAGACCTGCAAGACATTCTAGAACTAACAACCAAAAAGATGTCTTTTTCATTATAGGAGACTGGAACGCAAAAGTAGGAAGTCAAGAAACACTTGGAGTAACAAGCAACTTTGCCCTTGGAATACAGAATGAAGCAGGACAAAGGCTAATAGAGGTTTGCTAAGAGAACATTCTGGTCATAGCAATCACCATCTTCCAACAACACAAGAGAAGACTCTACACATGGACATCACCAGATGGTCAACACCAAAATCAGATCAATTATATTCTTTGCAGCCAAAGATGGAGAAGCTCTATAGAGTCAACAAAAACAAGACCAGGAGCTGACTGTGGCTCAGATCATGAACTCCTTATTGCACAATTCAGACTTAAAATGAAGAAAGTGGGGAAAACCACTAGACCATTCAGTTCACTCGCTCAGTCATGTCCGACTCTTTGCGACCCCATGAATCACAGCACGCCAGGCTTCCCTGTCCATCACCAGCTCCCAGAGTTTGCTCAAACTCATGTCCATCGAGTCTGTGAAGCAGTTCAGCCATCTCATCCTCTGTCATCCCCATCTCCTCCTGCCCTCAATCTTTCCCAGCATCAGGGTTTTTACCAATGAGTCAACTCTTCATATGAGGTGGCCAAAGTATTGAAGTTTCAGCCTCAACATCAATCTTTCCAATGAACACCCAGGACTGATCTCCTTTCGGATGGATTGGTTGGATCTCCTTGCAGTCCAAGGGACTCTCAAGAGTCTTCTCCAACACCACAGTTCAAAAGCATCAATTCTTTGGTGCTCAGCTTTCTTCACAGTCCGACCCTCACATCCATACATGATCACTGGAAAAACCTCAATATGCTATCTAGGTTGGTCATAACTTTCCTTCCAAGGAGTAAGCATCTTTTAATTTCATGGCTGCAGTCACCATCTGCAGTGATTTTGGAGCCCCCCCAAAAAATAAAGTCTGACACTGTTTCCACTGTTTTCCCATCTATTTCCCACGGAGTGATGGGACCAGATGCCATGATCTTCATTTTCTGAATGTTGAGCTTTAAGCCAACTTTTTTACTCTCCTCTTTCACTTTCATCAAGAGGCTCTTTAATTCCTCTGCACTTTCTGCCATAAGGGTGGTGTCATCTGCATATCTGAGGTTATTGATATTTCTCCCAGCAATCTGGATTCCATCTTGTGCTTCTTCTAGCCCAGCATTTCTCATGATGTACTCTGAATATAAGTTAAATAAGCAGGGTGATAATATACAGCCTTGACATACTCCTTTTCCTATTTGGAACCAGTCTGTTGTTCCATGTCCAGTTCTAACTGTTGCTTCCTGACCTGCATATAGGTTTCTCAAGAGACAGGTCAAGTGTCTGCTATTCCCATCTCTTTCAGAATTTTCCATAGTTTATTGTGATCCATACAGTCAAAGGCTTTATGACCTAAATCAAATCCTTAATGATAATACAGTGGAAGTGAGAAATAGATTTAAGGGACTAGATGTAACAGAGTGCCTGATGAACTATGGATGGAGGTTCATGACATTGTACAAGAGACAGGGATCAAGAATATCCCCAAGAAAAAGAAATGCAAAAAAGCAAAATAATTGTCTGTGGAGGCCTTACAAATAGCTGTGAAAAGAAGAGGAGTCAAAAACAAAGGAGAAACGGAAAGATATACCCATTCAAATTCAGATGGGTTCCAAAAAATAGCAAGGAGAGATAAGACAGCCTTCCTCAATGATCAGTACAAAGAAATAGAGGAAAACAACAGAATGGGAAAGACTAGAGATATCTTCAAGAAAATTAAAGATACTAAGGGAATACTTCATACAAAGATGGGCTCAATAAAGGCCAGAAATGGTATGGACCTAACAGAAGCAGAAGATACTAAGAAGAGGTGGCAAGAATACACAGAAGAACTGTACAAAAAAGATCTTCATGACCCAGATAGTCACGATGGTGTGATCACTCACCTAGAGCCAGACATCCTGGAATGTGAAGTCAAGTTGGCTTTAGGAACCATCTCTCTGAACAAAGCTAGTGGAGGTGATGGAATTCCAGTTGAGCTATTTCAAATCCTAAAAGATGATGCTGTGAAAGTGCTGCACTCAATATGTCAGCAAATTTGGAAAACTTATCAGTGGCCACAGGACTAGAAAATGTCAGTTTTCATTCCAATCCCAAAGAAAGGGAATGCCAAAGAATGGTCAAACTAGCACACAAAGTACTCATCTCACACACTACCAAAGTAATGCTCAAAATTCTCCAAGCCAGACTTCAACAGTATGTGAACCATGAACTTCCAGATGTTGAAGCTGGATTTAGAAAAGGCAGAGGAACCAGAGATCAAATTGCCAACATCCATTGGCTCATCAAAAAAGAAAAAGAGTTCCAGAAAAACATCTACTTCTGCTTTATTGACTATGCTAAAGCATTTGACTGTGTGGATCACAATAAACTGTGGAAAATTCTGAAAGAGATGGGGATATCAGACCACATGACATGCCTCTTGAGAAACCTGTATGCAGGTTAGGAAGCAACAGTTAGAACTGGACATGGAAGAATGGACTGGTTCTAAATAGGAAAAGGAGTACGTCAAGGCTGTATATTGTCACCCTGCTTATTTAACTTATATGCAGAGTACATCATGAGTAATGCTGGGCTGGATGAAGCACCAGCTGGAATCCAGATTGCCGGGAGAAATATCAATAACCTCAGATATGCAGATGACACCACCCTTATGGCATAAACTATAAAAGAATTAAAGAGCCTCTTGATGAAAGTGAAAGAGGAGAGTGAAAAATTTGGCTTAAAGCTCAACATTCAGAAAACTAAGTTATTGGCATCCAGTGCCATCACATCATGGTAAATAGATGGAGAAACAGTGGGAACAGTGACAGAATTTACTTTTTGGGGCTCCAAAATCACTGCAGATGGTGACTGCAGCCATGAAATTAAAAGATGCTTACTCCTTGGAAGAAAAGTTATGACCAACCTAGACAGCATATTAAAAAGCAAAGATGTTACTTTGCCAACAAATGTCTGTCTAGTCAAGGCTATGGTGCTTCCAGTAGTCATGTATAGATGTGAAAGTTGAACTATACAGAAAGCTGAGCACTGAAGAATTGATGCTTTTGAATTATGGTATCGGAGAAGCTTCTTCAGAGTCCCTTGGACTGCATGGAGATCCACCCAGTCAGTCCTGAAGGAAATCAGTCCTGAATATTCATTGGAAAAACTGATATTGAAGCTGAAACTCCAATACTTTGGCCACCTGATGCGAAGAGCTGAATCATTGGAGAAGTCCCTGATGCTGGCAAAGATTGAAGATGAGAGGAGAAGGGGATGACAGATGATGAGATGTTTGGATGGCATCACCAACTCAATGGACATGAATTTGAGTGAACTCCAGGAGTTGCTGGTAGACAGGGAGGACTGAGAGACTGAACTGAACTGATAGCCTGTAGAATGGGTTGGCTCAGGTAAAACAGCTGTCATGGATGGAGCACAACCCTTCCCATCAGCAGACAATTGGGTCACCATTTTACTTAGCATGGCCCTGCCCAACAAAACAATATCCTGTTTTTCCCACCACCAGTAACTCCCATCAGGGAGCCTGTTAGCCTCATCCACTAGAGGGCAGGCAGCAGAAGCAAGAAGAACTACTATCCCGCAGCCACCACATTGAAACTACATCACAGAAAGTTATTTTAAAAAATTCACATAGGGTCATCATTACCATCATTCTAAATTTCATATATATATATGTGTGTGTGTTAATATACTCTATTGGTATTTTTCTTTCTCACTTGCTTTATTCTGTGATGCATAAAACATGGCACTCAAAGCCAGTGCCCTGGGACAACCCAGAGGGATGGGAAGGGGTGGGAGGTGGAAGAGGGATTCGGGATGGGAGGACGCATGCACACCTGTGGCTGACAATGTCTGGCAAAAACCACCACAATATTGTAATTTGCCTCCAAGTAAAATAAATAAGTTAAAATTTTTAATGCAGATAATTATGTCCCAGATGAAAGGACAAGATAAAATCCCAGAAAAACAACTAAATTAAGTGGAAATAAGCAAGCTTCCAGAAAAAAGAATTCAGAGTAACTATAGTGAAGATGATCCAGGATCTCAGAAAAAGAATGGAAAAGATTAAGAAATGTTTACCAAAGACTTACAAGAGCTAAAGAACAAACAGAAATGAATACTACACTAGAAGGACTCAAAAGCAAAATAATTGAGACAGAAAAACAGATAAGTGACCTGGAAGACAGAATGGTGGAAATCACAGCTGCAAAACAGAATATGGACAAAAGAATGAAAATTAATGAAGAGAACCTAAGAGACCTCTGGGACAACATGAACCCCACCAACATTCACATTGTAGGGATCCCAGAAGGAGAAGAAAGAGAGAAAGGATCTGAGAAAATATTTGAAGAGATAATAGCTGAAAACTTCCCTAACATGAGAAAAGAAATAGTTAAATCCAAGAATCACAGAAAGTCCCAAGCAGGATAAACCCAAGGAGAAACACTTCGAGATACACAGTAATCAAACTGATGAAGAAAATTAAAGACAAAGATAGAATATTAAAAGTAACAAGGGAAAAGCAACAAATAATATACAAGGGAACTCCCATAAGGTTATCAGCTGATTTCTTGACAGAAGCTCTCTAAGCCAGAAGGGAATGGTAATATACATTTAAAGTGATGAAGGGAAGAACCTATATAAGAATATTCTACCCAGCAACCCCTCTCTCAGATTTGATGGAGAAATCAAAAGCTTTCCAGACAAGCAAAAGTTAAGAGAATTCAGCACTAACAAACCAGTTTTACAATAAATGCTAAAAGGACTTCTCTAGGCAGGAGACACAAGAGAAGAAAAACACCTAAATAAAGCAAACCCAAAACAATTAAGAAAATGATAATAGGATTGTACATACTGATATGTATGATTGAGCTTCCCTGGTGGCTCAGACGGTAAAGCATGTGCCTACAATGCGGGATACCTGGGTTCAATCCCTGGGTCTGGAAGATCTCTTGGAGAAGGAAATGGCAACCCACTCCAGTATTCTTGCCTGGAAAATCACATGGATGGAGGAGCCTGGAAGACTACAGTCCATGAGGTCACAAAGAGTCGGACACGACTAAGCAACTTCTCTTCACTTCACATATTGATAATTACCTTAAATGTAAATGGATGAAATACACCAACCAAAAGTCATAGACTGCCCAGGTGGATGAAAACATGTACATGTATGCACTTCCACTTATCACATCACTCTACTTAACCAAATTGTATGTAATTATTTTATATTATTAGGTTAATCATGTTTTCATTATGGCTTGGGATTGTAATTATCTTTTATTTTTTGTCTGACTGTTGTCTGTGAAAACTGATAAACATCTTTTACTATTGTGAAAAAAAAACATAGGCAAACCAAATGAATAGGGGTTTCCCCCACACCACCAAGCTGTTCTTTAGCATCGTCTGGATGTACTACAATTAAACTCAATTCTAACACAAAGGGTTCAGTCCTACAAGAATGTCCTCCTGCTCCCTGCCCTTCATGTATGAAATGGAAGTCCAGGTTATCGCCTGAGTTTCTATCCAATTGGCTGTACATCAGAGGCACAAACCCAGGACATTTCCCTCAGGTTTGATTGATTTGCTAGAGCAGTTTACAGAACCCAGAAACATTTAACTTACTAGATCTCCAGTTTGTTACAAAAAGATGAAACTTAGAAACAGCCAGATGGTAGAGACGCATAGGGCAAGGGTGGGAAGTTTCCATGCCTCTCTAGGCATGTCACTCACTGTCCCAGCACTTCCATGTGTTCAGCAACCCAGAAAGTTCTCCAAACACTGTCCTTTTGAGTTTTAGTGGAAATTTCCCATGTGAGCTGTTGGAGACTGGTTCAAACCTCTAGCCATCTTTTGGTGGAAGAGGGGCACAAGCAATCAGTACCCATCCCTAGATGGGGTCCAAGATACCTCATTAACATGAAAAAGACACCTTTTAGTACTCCAATTACTTAGGAAATTTTAAAAAAGTTTTAGGAGTTATGTGCCAGAAACAGAGATGAAATAAAAAAATATATATTTTTTATTATAAATTATAATGTCACAATTATCTGCTAGAAATTTTATATTTTGCATTTTACATTTAGGCTTATACTTCATTTTGAGTTAAATTTTTGATAAGTGGTCTATATGTAGATTCATTTTTTGCATGTGAGAGTTGTTATTCCATCACCATTTATTAAAAAGACCATCTTTTCTCCATTGAATTGCATTTGCTCTTTTGTTAAAGTTTGGTTATCTATATTTGTGTGAGTCCATTTCTGGGCTTTCTATTTTGTTCCATTGATCTATTTGTCTATTCTTTCACCAATATCACACTCACTTGATAATTGTGGCTTTATAGTAACGCTTGAAATTAGATAGTATCAATTTTCTGGCTTTATTCATCTTCAGTCGTGTGTTAGCTATCTGCATTTTGTGCCTTTGCATATAAACTTGATAACCTGTTTTCAGTATCCACAAAATTAATAGTTGAGCTTTTGTTCAAGTTAACACTGCATATTGGGAAGAATCAACATTATAATAAAACTGAGTCTTCCTATCCATGAACATGGAATATTTCCTCATCTATTTAAGCCTTCTATGATTTCTGTCAATAAGATTTATATTTTTTCTCATATAGATGTTGCATATATTTTGTTAGATTTATTCCTAAATCATTTTTGAGGTGCTAATCAAATGGTATTGTGTTTTAAATTTCAGATTCCAACTAGTCAACTAATATATAGGAAAGCCACTGATTTTGTGTATCAGTCATGTATCCTACAAACTTGTTATAATTACTTATTACTTCTGGAAGTTTTTATTGTTGATTCTTTGGGATTTTCTGCACAATTATGTCATCTGCAGACAGTTTTATTTTTTCATTCCCTCTCTGTATATTTTTTATTCCTTTTTCTTTTCTTGTTACACTAGTTAGGAGTTTCAGAACAATGTAGAAGAGCTGTGATGAGAGGGCACTTCCCTGTCTTGTTCCTGATCTTAATGAAAAACCATTTAGTTTTTCACCATAATATAATATTAATTTTAGTGGGATTTTTTTTTTTGTAGATTTAAAAAAATCAACTTGAAAAAGTTCCTCTCTTTCTAATTTGCTGAGAGTTTTTATCATGAATGACTGTTGTTTTTTTTTTTTTAATCTAGTGAAAAGATCAGGTGATTTTTCTTCTATTGCCTGGTATTATGAGGGATCAAATTAATTGAAATTTAAATGCTGAAAATTCTCCAAGCCAGGCTCCAGCAATACGTGAACTGTGAACATCCTGATGTTCAAGCTGGTTTTAGAAAAGGCAGAGGAACCAGAGATCAAATTGCCAACATCCGCTGGATCATGGAAAAAGCAAGAGAGTTCCAGAAAAACATCTATTTCTGCTTTATTGACTATGCCAAAGCCTTTGACTGTGTGGACCACAATAAACTGTGGAAAATTCTGAAAGAGATGGGAATACCAGACCACCTAACCTGCTTCTTGAGAAATCTGTATGCAGGTCAGGAAGCAACAGTTAGAACTGCACATGGAACAACAGACTGGTTTCAAATAGGAAAAGGAGTACATCAAGGCTGTATATTGTCAACCTGCTTATTTAACTTCTATGCAGAGTACATCATGAGAAACTCTGGACTGGAAGAAACACAAGCTGGAATCCAGATTGCCGGGAGAAATATCAATAACCTCAGATATGCAGATGACACCACCCTTATGGCAGAAAGTGAAGAGGAACTAAAAAGCCTCTTGATGAAAGTGAAAGAGGAGAGTGAAAAAGATGGCTAAAAGCTCAACATTCAGAAAATGAAGATTATGGCATCTGGTCCCATCACTTCATGGGAAATAGATGGGAAAACAGTGGAAACAGTGTCATACTTTACTTTTTTGGGCTCCAAAATCACTGCAGAAGGTGGGTGCAGCCATGAAATTAAAAGACACTTACTCCTTGGAAGAAAAGTTATGACCAACCTAGATAGTGTATTCAAAAGCAGAAACATTACTTTGCTGACTAAGGTCCTTCTAGTCAAGGCTATGGTTTTTCCTGTGGTCATGTATGGATGTGAGAGTTGGACTGTGAAGAAGGCTGAGCACCGAAGAAATGATGCATTTAAACTGTGGTGTTGGAGAAGATTCTTGAGAGTCCCTTGGACTGCAAGGAGATCCAACCAGTCCATTCTGAAGAAGATCAGCCCTGAGATTTCTTTGTTTTGTTTTGTTTTGTTTTGTTAAATTAATTTTTTAATTTAATTTTAAAATATTTAATTCTTACATGTGTTCCCAAACATGAACCCCCCTCCCACCTCCCTCCCCATAACATCACTGTGGGTCATCCCCATGCACCAGCCCCAAGCATGCTGTATCCTGCGTCAGACATAGACTGGCGATTCAATTCTTACATGATAGTATACATGATAGAATGCCATTCTCCAAAATCATCCCACCCTCTCCCTCTCCCTCTGAGTCCAAAAGTCCGTTATACACCGCTGTGTCTTTTTTCCTGTCTTGCATACAGGGTCGTCATTGCTATCTTTCTAAATTCCATATATATGTGTTAGTATACTGTATTGGTGTTTTTCTTTCTGGCTTACTTCACTCTGTATAATCGGCTCCAGTTTCATCCATCTCATCAGAACTGATTCAAATGAATTCTTGAGATTTCTTTGGAAGGAATGATGCTAAAGCTGAAACTCCAGTACTTTGACCACCTCATGCGAAGAGTTGACTCATTGGAAAAGACTGTGATGCTGGGAGGGATTGGGGGCAGGAGGAGAAGGGGACAACAGAGGATGAGATGGCTGGATGGCATCACGGACTCGATGAACGTGAGTCTGAGTGAACTCCGGGAGATGGTGATGGACAGGAAAGCCTGGCATGCTGAGATTCATGGGGTTGCAAAGAGTCGGACATGACTGAGTGACTGAACTGAATTGACTGAACCTTGAACAATTCAAATAAATCCCATTCAGTCGTGGTGCATGATTCTTTTATGCCTTGTTGGATTTGATTTACTAATATTTTGTTGACTTTTGCAGCTATGTTTATGAGAGAGATTGGTCTATTGTTTTCTTTTTTTGTAATGTATTTTTTCACTATTAACCAGACCTCACAGAATGAGTCAGGAGTGGTTCACTGTGCTATTTTTCAGAAGAGGTGTACAGAACTGATTTTTTTTTTCCCCCTCAAATGTTTGGTAGAAATTACTAACAAAACTATCTGGGCTTTGTGTGTTCTTTTGAAAGGTTATTAATTATTGATTGAATTTCTTTAATAGATATGGGCAAAACAGATTAGTCATTTCCCTTCTGAGTTTTGGTAGATTTTTTCTTCTACTAACTGAATGTTTGTATCTCATCAAAATTCAGATGTTGAAATTTATTTGCCAATGTTTTGTTTTTTGGAGGTAAAGCCATTTAGGAGTTTACTAGTTCATGAAGACAAAGCCTTGATAAATGGGATTAGTGAGCTTATAAAGAGACCCCAGAAAGCTCCCTTGCCCCTTATGCTGTGTAAATACACAGTGAGAAGACAGCCATTCATCTATGAACCATGAAGTCCTCACTAAACACTGAATCTGTTGGCACCTTAGTCTTGGACTGCCCAGCCTCCAAAAACTGGGAAATTTCTGATGTTTATAAGTCACCCAGTTTATGGTAGTTTGTTATGGTAGCTCAAATGGATTGAGACAATGTTTTTCACTGTCTTTCCAATTTCAACTTAAATTCAACTAAGTGAAAGTGAAAGTGAAGTCGCTCAGTCGTGTCCAACTCTTTGCGACCTGTGGACTGTAGCCCACCAAGCTCCTCCATCCATGGGATTCTCCAGGCAAGAATACTGGAGTGGGTTGCCATTGCCTTCTCCACAAATTCAACTAAGTTGTTGAATGTATGGATATAATATTCCTTAACGTTTATGTGATCAGTAGAGATGATCTCTCTTCACTTCTGATATTAGTAACTAGTGCAATCTCTTTTTTCTTGATTATAATATAATAGACTCTAGCCAGGGTAGTTTGTTAATCACACAGTTGTGTCTGACTCTTTTTGACCCCATGAACTGTCAGCTTCCTTCATCCATGGGATTCTCCAGTCAAGAATACTGGAATGGGTAGCCATTCCCTTCTCCAGGACATCCTCCCGACCCAGGGATTGAACCCAGGTCTCCTGCATTGCAGGCAGATTCTTTACCATCTGAGCCACCAGGGAAGCCCAGCCAGGCTAAAATCAGATCAACTGTTTTACTTATCCTGTCAGAGAACTTTTAATTTTGTTGATTTTTCTCTTTTTTTTTTTTTTGCATTTTATCATTTTTATTATTTATTTTCCTCTTCTTGCTTTAGATTTTCTTTTCTTTCTCTCGTTTCTAAGGTGTATACTTAGATTATTGATTTCAGATCTCTTTTCCTAATATACATACATACATACATACATACATACACAGGCACACGTGTGTATATATATATATATATAATTATATATATATATATATATATATATATATATATATATATATATATATATATAGTGCTATAAATTTCCATCTAAGCACTGGTTTCACTGTATCCTACACATTTTGATAAGCTGTGTTTCCATTTTCATTTAATTCAAAATATTTTAAAACTATGTAGTATATACACATTCATAGTATGCAGTTGTATGTAGGTGACTTACTGTATATCCTTACTTATTTCCTTCCTGCTGAATTGGTCAATTACTTATAGAAGTATGTCGACATCTCTCAACTCTAATAGTGGATTTGTGTGTTTTGTGTTGCAGTTTTATCAACATTTGCCTCACATATTCTCATGTTCTATATCTAGGTACATACACATCCAGGACTGTTAACTCTTTCTGGAGAATCTAAACCTTCATCATTATGTAATACCCCCATTTAGTCTTGATGATTTTCTTACCTCTGAAATCTTTTTTTTTTTTTTTTGTATAAAATTAATATAGCTACTCCATCTTTCATTTGATTATGTTACCTTGGTATATATTTCTCTCTTTACTTTTATTCTATCTGGTTAGCACACAACACTACTAAACTGATAAAGAAAAGCAGGTTGAACGATTTTGAACAGAGTATACTATGATAGATTTTGGAAAATTGGCTGTTATAATTTATCTATCCCATATGTATGTACTTTTGTAATTTGACTCTGCTGATCCTCTCAAGAGATAGACTCTATATCCATTTCCCTATGAATCTAGGCTAAAATTTTGACTTGCTTAGATTCATAAAATGTGGTGGAAGTGATTTTTGGAGTTCTAACCTTAAGCCTATGAACTTCTGCTCTCACTATAGTGCTGCCTGGAGACTTTCCTGTCAATAAAACCTGGGATGGTCTCTGAGGATGAGATCACATTGTCCATTTTACAGCTCATCAACTTCCAGACAAATGAGTGAGGCCATATGGAATGATTCATTCTCAGCTGAGTCAATAGAAAGCTGAAGTTGATAGCATCAGAGGGATCATCTAACTGAGACTATCCTATGGAATCATAAATGTATAAAATAGTTGTTTTATTAAGCTTCTCAATTTGCATTATGTGTGTTAGTCACTCAGTCATTCCCGACTCTTTGCGACCTCATGGACTGCAATCCACCAGGTTCCTCTGTCCATGAGATTTTCCAGGCAAGGATACTGGAGTGGGTTGCCATTTCCTTCTCCAGGGGATCTTCCCAACCCAGGGATTGAACCCGGGTCTCCTGCACTGCAGGCAAATTCTTTACTGACTGAGCTACAAGGGAAGGTTTATTATACACCAATGAAAACTGATATTCCTTTTCTATGAGCAACTAATTCTTTTCTCATTTTGTTTTCTTCACTTCTTTATCTTGACTAAAACCAGGCTCTTTGCAGTTTTCTCAAATTCAAAGAAACTGTTCTCATACCACATAAACCTTAGGTAAAAGACATTGAATAATTATATTCCTTGATCCCCATTGTTCTTTATAGATCATTATTCCTCTGTTTTCCTATTTAATATTCTCTGCATTTTTTACTTTCATGCTATAATGCTGTCACCTACAGTCATCTGCTAATCCTTCTTCTTGTCATCTACATCCAATATGCTACTAGAGAAGAGCAGAGGGCAATTACTAATAGCTGCAGAAAGAATGAAGCAGCTGAGGCAAAGTGGAAACAACGCACAGTTGTGGATGTGTCTGGCGGTAAAAGTAAAGCCTGAAGCTGTAAGGAGCAATACTGCATAGGAACCCGGAGTGTCAGGTAAATCAAGGTAAATTGGATGTGATCAAGTAGGAGATGGCAAGAGTGAACATCGAAATTTTAAGAATCAGTAAACTAAAATGAACAGGAATGGGTGGCTGTAATTCAGATGACCATTATGCATACTACTGTGGCAAAGAATCCCTTAGAAGAAATAGACTAGCTCTCATAGTTAACAAGACAGTCCAAAATGCAGTACTTGAGTGCAGTCTCAAAAATGAGAGAATGATCTTGGTTCATTTCCAAGGCAGAACATTCAACATCACAGTAATCCAAGTCTATGCCCCAATCACTAATGCTGAAGAAGTTGAAGTTGAATGGTTCTGTGAAGACCTATGAGGCCTTATAGACTTTATAGAGCCGACTCATTGGGAAAGATTGGGGGCAGGAAAAGCAGTGGGCAACAGAGGATGAGCTGGTTGGATGGCATCACCGACTCAATGGACATGAGTTTGAGCAATCTCCAGGAGATAGTGAAGGACAGGAAAGCCTAGAGTACTGCAACCCACAGAGAGATGGAGGGGACTTACTGACTGAACAAGAAGAACCGACATCCTAGTCAGACTCCCTGAATCATGCATCCTGCTCACTTTCTTCCTCCTCATACCTGGATTTTTTTATGATATTTCTAGTTTTACATACCTTTCTGAATCATTCAGTATCTTGGTAACTCAATCCCTTGATCTCACTCTCTTCCAGAAATCTTTTCATACACTTTATCAAAGTTACTGTTTGCAGTGATCATAACCTGGATCTTATATTCATTCTTTCTTGCTGAATTTTATTCCTCTACAAATCCTCTACATGTTAGACTAACTTAGGGCATGTTCTTAGGTACTTTTAAAACCCATGTTGGTTTAAAACCCAAGTTGGTTTTACTGATTTTTATTTATTAATTAAATGCTGCACTGGATGTATATTCCCTAGTTATATATCTTCCTGAACCACTGCCTACTTGACATTTCCACTTGCATGTCTTGAAAACATCTTAAATGTACTGTCCAAAGTAGACTCTGTTTTTCCCATTTAAGCTGATCTCCTGACTCAGTAAATCCATGGTACCCAGCTCTACAAGGCAGAGACTAGAGTGTTCTTTATTGGCTCATTCTCCTAATATTTATATCTAATTCTTCATAAGCATGATTTAAACTTCTTTTGGAATATATTTTATTAAGTGTGTATTGAATTTATTACAACATTGCTTCTGTTTTATTTATTTATTTGCTTGCAAGGCATGTTGGATCTTAGCTTAGTGACCAGGGATCAGACCCACAAACCCTGCATTGGAAGATGTAGTCTTAATCACTGGACCACCAGGGAAGTCCCTGTAATATATCGTGTATGCATGCTAAGTCACTTCAGTCGTGTCTGACTCTTTGTGACCCCATGGACTGTAGTCCACCAGGTTCCTCTGTCCATGGGATTCTCCAGGCAAGAATACTGGAATGGATTGCCATGCCCTCCTCCAAGGGCTCTTCCTGACCCAGGGATTGAACATCTCCTGTATTGGCAGGCAGGTTCTTTACACCCAGTGCCACCTGGGAAGCCCAGAATATATTTTAAATCCATACAATTATCTACATTTATAGTTCACATCAAGAATCTCTTACCTGGACTATTCCAACAGCCATCTAACTGATTATTTGTTTCAATTTTTTATAACTCTATACTTTATTCTATGCAGAGAAGGCAGAGAATTCTCTTTATACAAATTTGAATGAAATCACACCACATTGCTATTTTAACTCTTCAATGGCTACACATTGAATTTACAATAGATGCTGTGGTCTTTAATGTGGCCTAAAAAGGCCCTCTAGATATGGCCCCTGTCTACTTCTCTGACATTATCCATCATGATTCCCCTCATGTGCAATGTTCTGATCACAGCAGCTCTTTTTCTGTTCCTGAAACTTATAAAGCTTTTGCCAGGCATAGATCATTTTTACTAACTACTCTTACTGCATGCAGTCATCTGCCCCAAATCTTCTATTCTAAATCTTCACATGACTTTCATTACCACAAGTTTCAACTAGCTTTCCTCCTTTACTCTCTGTTTTAGCCTTCTTTATTTCTTTCACAACTTTACTATTTTAATTATGTACTGTAATAACATTTTCTTGTTTTTGTTTCTTTCCTTCATGATAATATAAGAGCAGGCACTGTGTGTCTCATGTTTAATGCTGTATCCTCGGTGCTTAGCCTACTAGCACAGTGTTTCTCACATAATACATGCTCAGAAAGTATATAATGAATGAATGAATGAATAAATTGAGTGACTGCGGTATTGACTGTATCGGTTGCTTCAGCATTACCTCTTAGATAGATCTTAGGATTGTAGGGTTAGAAAACAATCTATGCCATCATTAATAATTACTGAATAGCAGCTGTAGGAGTTGTGGGAGGATTTAATGTGTCTAATAAATATAGGATAAGTGATTTAGTATGTATGAGGGATTTTGCTAAATTTTGCTAAATTTTGTGTATTCAGTGGTAAATAAAACAAATGAGATTTATGACCTTATGGAAACTGTAGTCTTGGAAGCTTTTCAGGGAGCATTTGGTAATCTTTTTGTGCATATCGCTGTTGTGTACAGGTATGAAAGGGAGCGTTTATTTGTGGGGCTGGTAGCTCAGCAGTAAAGAATCTTCCTGCATTGGAGGAAGCACAGGAGATGCGAGTTTGATCCCTGTGTTGTGAAGATTCCCTGAGGAGGAAAATGGCAACTCACTCCAGTATTCTTGCCTGGGAAATCCCGTGGATAGAGGAGCCTAACAAGCTATAGTCCATAGGATTGCAAAGAGTCGTACATGAACGAAGCAACTTAGTGTGCACATAGGAAATAGGAGTTGGTGTAAAATTTGAGAAATGGAGAAAAATGAGCTACTAAGAGAGGTAGGACTAAAACATCATTTGTTCATACCCTAAATCTCTCAACCTATATTCTCCCAGCACACACACACATAACACAAACACACACACAATTTACCTTTTCCTTTACATGCTAGGTTGCACAGCATGAGGAGAAAGAGTTGATACCTAGTTTAGTGAATTCCCTATAGATTCCTGAAAGCTCAGGTACTGGGACACTGGAGTTACTGTTGGAAAAGTAACTAATTATGTGCTCAGAATCTATAACTATAGGGTCAAGAAAAGGCTGGGGAAAGGTGAGTGACGTCTGATGGTAAAACTTGAGGAAAAAAGCAGAACTAAGTTTTTAGGTGGAGAGATTCAAAGATCAAGGGAAATAGATGCTCATGGAACAAAAAATGATTTTTATGATGAGTGTATTTTGTTTGCTGAAAAGGAGAATCATATCAAGGATAAAATACTTAACTAGTTGAAATGAGAAAAGTAACATTATTTGTAGAAAATATAATTATACACATAAAAACCCATGAAAATAAAGTGTAAAATTGAGAGTGACTTTGCAGTAAATGGCCCATTACAAGATATATATATATATATATATATATATATATATATATATATATATATATATATATATCTCAATGTCATTCCTATATACCAATAATAGTAGCTCTAGTAGGGATAACCTTATATTTACAAAAACACAATATGCCTAGGAATATCCCCAAAACAGTAAGAAAATGAAAAATAAAATTCATAGCTGAAAAATATTTAAATTTTTTGAGAAAAAGAAATAAGCCATGTTCTTGGGTGGGAATATTAAATACAATAACCATATCAATTTGTAAGATGTATAGAATTAACACAATCCCTGGAATTGTTCTAAAGTCAATCTTGAAGAATACCTAAAGGAATTTTGAAATATAAGTTATAAAGAAAGTACTTATCTTACCACAAAATATGATCTTTTCTTAAATATAATAATTAAAATTGTAGCACAATAGTGCTACAATCTATAGTCAGATAAATGGAATACAATAAATGGCCTTATAAGAATATAATAGATAAGAATTTAATATATGACAATGGAAGCATTATAAACCAATAGTAAAGGTTAGCTGAGAGTGGAAATTTGTCCATGTAATTGGCCAAAAAACATCCAGTAAGATTTTCACTTCTACCATATATTACCTCAAAGTAAATTCCAAAAAGATAACATTTTGAAAATTAGTTAAATATAGGTCAGTTGAGAATGGATAGGAACTTTTTAGAACCTAAGTCATGAAAAAAGGTATAGATTGCATGATAGAGTGATCTATTAGAAGTATTACAAGTTTCTGAACACTGAAAAATACCATGAATCAACTCAAAAGACAGGGGACAAATTAGGAACATAAATGAGACAGATGAAAGGTCAATACCTATAACATAGACAAAGTGCATACAGTTTAAGGGGGAAAAAGCCCTTTAATACTCACATATAAAAGTAGGCACGGAACACAAATGGCTAATAAATATGGATAAACAAATTCCATGCCCCTAGTAGTAGTTAAAAAAATACAAATTAGAACAGTAAAGTGTCGTTTTCTTGACCAGCATATTGGATTGTTTTTGTCTCTTGTATTAGTGTTCAGTAGTACCGAGGATAATAATGGGGAGTTTAAATTGATAGTTTCTAAAATATCAAAGAAAATTACGTTTCAACAATTTTAAAAAGGTTTGTGCCATTTAACCAAACATATATATATATGTGTGTGTGTGTGTGTGTGTGTGTGTGGCTCAGAGGTTAAAGTGTCTGCCTGCAATGCGGGAGACCTGGGTTTGATCCCTGGGTTGGGAAAATCCCCTGGAGAAGGAAATGGCAACCCACTCCAGTACTCTTGCCTGGAGAATCCCATGGATGGAGGAGCCTGGTGGGCTACAGTCCATGGGGTTGCAAAGAGTGGGATATGAGTGAGCGACTTCACTCACTCACTCATATATATATACATACATATATACATATATGAGTGTGTCTATATATATATGTGTGCATATATATATATACAGAGATTCACAGCATTTGGATTGCACAAAAATTAAATTAAAACCATTAAATATTTGAAAGCAGTTTGGTTAAATAAATATGGCAGATCTACATTTTCAAGTTATAAGCATCATATTTTTAAAATTTTAAAGGATGAAGACAAATGCTCTTAAAGATATATGATCTAGAATGTTTTAAATGTGTCATAAATCCATAAATTAAAAAAAATACAATACTGGAAGTACAAAATGTTAACAACTGTTTCTTGGATCATTTTATTGTCTGATTTTACTGATTTTTCGATTTATATTTAGTCAGAAAGAAATGCATTATTTACCCTTCACATATCTTGCCTTATGTGATACTCCCAATAATGCAGTGAGGTAGGGTATTGAAATTATTATATTTATTTTACATACAATGAAGAAGGAACTGATAAATCAATCGACTTATCTAAGGTCTTACAGTTCCTAAGTGAGGATCTTTTTTCTCTTGTGTAGTACCTGGTACATTGTAAGTACTCAATATATATCTGTTGAATGACTTAGCTAAAACTTATTCTATAAACATACATGTAGGTTTCTATTGTTGCTCAGACTTATAAAGTAACTAATCATGGTTCAGACCTTCAACATTTGACTTTTTCTGGACTTCCTTTTAAAAATATTACTATATTTTACTTGCATTCATGGAGCATTTAACTGGAGCCAGAAAATTTGAGTTCCATTATGTTTCATCAATTTGGTTTGGTATCATAATAATAATGTTTTAGTGATTTAGAGAGTAATTGCCTCAAGATCAGGGGTTGTGCCTTCTCTATGTCCAAGTCTATACAGAGTTACTCAGTTGGCCATGGCACAATCAATTGGGTGGTTTAGACTTTCTTAATGATCACTTGTATGCCAGTCTATTAGTGTGAATGTGCTTTGATCCAACTGGATTGTTGAAATGAACAAAAACATTGGATTGACTATGCCATGGTACATTAATTTGGTGTCATAAGCAATGTCCTGTAAAGCATCTAACATAGTGCCATGAAAATTAGAATACTCAATAGATAAATGTGATAATGATGGTAAAGGCAACTTACTGACAATTATAACTTATTTTTTCTAAATAATCAACAATTCTGCTTTGAAAATGGAAGATCATAAATATCATTTTTTTTAACTCTTTAATTTACATCTTCAGAAATGCCAGCTGAAAGTATAACCCTGTATGCGAGACAGCAAAAGAGACACAGATGTATAGAACAGTCTTTTGGACTCTGTGGGAGAGGGAGAGGGTGGGATGATTTGGGAGAATGGCATTGAAACATGTATAATATCATATAAGAAACGAATCACCAGTCCAGCTTTGACACAGGATGCTTGGGACTGGTGCACTGGGATGACCTGGAGGGATGGTACGGGGAGGGAGGTGGGAGGGGGGTTCAGGATGGGGACCACGTGTACGCCCGTGGCAGATTCATGTTGATGTGTGGCAGAACCAATACAATATTGTAAACTAATTAGCCTCCAATTAAAATAAATAAATTTTTAAAAGTTATATGCTTAGTATTTTATTGTTTTGTTTGTTTGTTTTCTTTATCATGGAGGCATGCTATTTTGACACATTTTACTTTTGTAACCAGGTCCCAGTGGAGTTTTGTTAAACCTCATATCATATTAGCATTTATAACAGTCTCTACAGATTTCTATTTAAATTATCATGAGACTTTTATGCATTATTTATATCAAATATCTGTTAAAAGCCTATGCTTTTGAGAAAATGTTACACACTTTTCATAATTAAATGTAATTATTTCTTACAAGACAAAAAACATTTCATAGCAAAGTTTTAAGCCATTTGATAGAAGCAAATGACTTGGATGACTATTCAAAGAGGAATATTGCAGTGAGGAAAGCAGTATGCCAATGTTTTAGCATAATACCAGAAAGCACATATTACAGCAGTAATAATACTCCCATACAGGATGTTATAAACAGAAGTGTCTACCCTTAAAATATATATATTGAAGCCATTAACCCCAGTGTGACTATATTTGGAAACAGGGCCTTTAAGGAGATAATTAAGGCTAAATTTGGTCATAATAGTGGGCCTTAATCTGGTAGAACTGATGTTCTTATAAGAAGAGGAAAACATGCCAGTGCTCCCTGGCTTGCCCTTGCTCAAGCTCATGTTTGTGTATCATGTTTGTGCTTATGCTCACCTTCCCCGTGTGCACAAAAGGTCATGTAAAAATACAGTAAGAAGGCAGTTATCTGCAAGCCAGCAGGAAAAGCCTCACCAGAAACCAAGCCTGTTGGCACCTTGATCTTGAAATTCCAGCTTCCAGAACTGTGAGAAAATCAGTCTCTGTTGTTGAAGCCGCCTATTCTGTGGTGTCTTGTAATGGTGGCCCAAGTTGGTTAATATTACAGGACTTGTGATATGAATACTACATATAATATTACAGGACTGTAATATTATGGGACTTCTTCAACTACCTACTTAAAATCAGAGTTTTTACCCAAACTAAGGATCACGTTTCTGAGAGATGGGTGGAAACATGCCAGAACAGGTCTCCAGAAATTATTTTCAAGAGAACCATAAAATACAATATTTTGCTATTGATCCTGAGAAAGTGTTAGTCTCTAAGTCATGCCCACTCTTTGAAACCCCATGGACTGCAGCCCACCAGTCTCCTCTGTCCATAGGATTTTGATCCTAGTAAGCTGAAAAAGGAAGAAGCAATATAAATTCACAAGAAATCTTCCACAAGCTCCAATATAGATATCTTCTTAAAATCGAAGATGTTCATTTATAAGGACAAAAATTTTATATTGTTAAGTGTGGAAAACACTATTTTTGTGTATTTTAGTTGTACTGAGAGTGAGGCTGATATTAAGTTGTACTGGTAAAATCATTTGATTTATAGCAACTATTCTAACTATTCAATGTCAGTATCATTAGTCAGTTCAGTCACTCAGTCGTGTCCGACTCTTTGCGACCCCGTGAATCACAGCATGCCAGGCCTCCTTGTCCATCACCAACTCCCGGAGTTCACTCAAACTTATGTCCATCGAGTTGGTGATGACATCCAGCCATCTCATCCTCTGTCTTCCCCTTCTCCTCCTGCCCCCAATCCCTCCCAGCATCAGGGTCTTTTCCAATGAGTCAACTCTTCGCATGAGGTGGCCAAAGTACTAGAGTTTCAGCTTCAGCATCAATCCTTCTAATGATCACCCAGGACTGATCTCTTTTAGGATGGACTGGTTGGATCTCCTTGTTATCCAAGGGACTCTCAAGAGTCTTCTCAAATAACACAGTACAAAAACATCAGTTCTTCTGTGCTCAGCTTTCTTCACAGTCCGACTCTCACATCCATACATGACCACTGGAAAAACCATAGCCTTGACTAGATGGACCTTTGTTGGCAAAATAAAGTCTCTGCTTTTCAATATGCTATCTAGGTTGGTCATAACTTTCCTTCCAAGGAGTAAGCATCTTTTAATTTCATGGCTGCAATCACCAACTGCAGTGATTTTGGAGCCCAAAAACGTAAAGTCTGACACTGTTTCCACTGTTTCCCCATCTATTTCCCATGAAGTGATGGGGCCAGATGCCATGATCTTCGTTTTCTGAATGTTGAGCTTTAAGCCAACTTTTTCACTCTCCTCTTTCACTTTCATCAAGAGGCTTTTTAGTTCCTCTTCACTTTCTGCCATAAAGGTGCTGTCATCTGCATATCTGAGGTTATTGATATTTCTTCCAGAAGTCTTGATTCCAGCCTGTGCTTCTTCCAGCCCAGCGTTTCTCATGATGTACATATAAGTTAAATAAGCAGGATGATGATATACAGCCTTGACATACTCCTTTTCCTATTTGGAACCAGTCTGTTTTTCCATGTCCAGTTCTAACAGTTGCTTCCTGACCTGCACATAGGTTTCTCAAGAGGCAGGTCGGGTGGTCTGGTATTCCCATCTCTTTCAGAGTTTTCCACAGTTTATTGTGATCCACACAGTCAAACGCTTTGGCATAGTCAATAAAGCAGAAATAGATGTTTTTCTTGCTTTTTCGATGATCCAACGGATGTTGGCAATTTGACCTCTTGTTCCTCTGCCTTTTCTAAAACCAGCTTCAACATCAGGAAGTTTATGGTTCACGTACTACTGAAGCCTGGCTTGGAGAATTTTGAGCATCACTTTACTAGCATGTGAAATGAGTGCAATTTGTGGTAGACTGAGCATTCTTTTGCATTGCCTTTCTTTGGGATTAGAATGAAAACTGACATTTTCCAGTACTGTGGCCACTGCTGAGTTTTCCAAATTTGCTGGCATATTGAGTTCAGCACTTTCACAGCTTCATTTAGGATTTGAAATAGCTCAACTGGAATTCCATCACCTCCACTAGCTTTGTTCATAGTGATGCTTCCTAAGCCCCACTTAACTTCACATTCCAGGATGCCTGGCTCTAGGTGAGTGATCACACCATCGTGATTATCTGGGTCATGAAGATCTTTTTTGTACAGTTCTTCTGTGTATTCTTGCCACCTCTTCTTAATATCTTCTGCTTCTGTTAGGTCCATACCATTTTTGCCCTTTATTGAACCCATCTTTGCATGAAATATTCCCTTGGTATCTCTAATGTTCTTAAAGAAATCTCTAGTCTATCCCATTCTGTTGTTTTCTTCTCTTTTTTTTAACGATAAATTTATTTATTTTTCTTTGCATTGATTGCTGAGGAAGGCTTTCTTTTCTCTCCTTGCTATTCTTTGGAACTCTGAATTCAATGCTTATATCTTTCCTTTTCTCCTTTCTTTTCACCTCTCTTCTCTTCACAGCTATTTGTAAGTCCTCCCCAGACGGCCATTTTGCTTTTTTGTATTTCTTTTCCATGGGGATGGTCTTGATCCCTTTCTCCTGTACTATGTCATGGACCTCCATCCATAGTTCATCAGGCACTGTGTCTATCAGATCTAGTCCCTTAAATCGATTTCTCACTTCCACTGTATAATGTTAAAGATTATATTTAGGTCATACATGAATGGTCTATTGGTTTTCCCTACTTTCTTCAACTTAAGTCTGAATTTGGCAATAAGGAGTTCATGATCTAAGCCATAGTCAGCTCCCAGTCTTGTTTGTGCTGACTGTATAGAGCTTCTCCATCTTTGGCTGCAAAGAATACAATCAATCTGATTTTGGTGTTGACCATCTGGTGATGTCCATGTGTAGAGTCTTTTCTTGTGTTGTTGGAAGAGGGTGTTTGCTATTACCAGTGCTTTCTCTTGGCAAAACCCTATTAGCCTTTGCCCTGCTTCATTCCATACTCCAAGGCCAAATTTGCCTGTTACCCCAGGTGTTTCTTAACTTCCTACTTTTCATTCCAGTCCCCTAGAATGAAAAGGACATCTTTTTTGGGTGTTAGTTCTAAAAGGTCTTATAGATCTTCATAGAACCATTCAACTTCAGCTTCCTCAGCATTACTGGTTGGGGCATAGACTTAGATAACTGTGATATTGAATGGTTTGCCTTGGAAATGAACAGAGGTTCTTTTTTTTTTTTTTTTTTAACATTGCATCCAAGTACTGCATTTTGTTGACCATGATGGCTACTCCCTTTCTTCTAAGGGATTCCTGCCCACAGTAGTAGATATAATGGTCATCTGAGTTAAATTCACCCGTTCCAGTCCATTTTAGTTCTCTGATTCCTAGAATGTTGATGTTCACTCTTGCCATCTCTTGTTTGACCACTTCCAATTTGCCTTGATTCATGGACTTGACATTCCAGGTTCCTATGCAATATTTCTCTTTACAGCATCGGATCTTGCTTCTGTCACCAGTCACATCCACAACTGAGTATTGTATTCACTTTGGCTCCATCCCTTCATTCTTTCTAAAGTTATTTCTCCACTGATCTCCAGTAGCATATTGGGCACCTACCGACCTGGAGGATTCCTCTTTCAGTATCCTATCATTTTGTCTTTTCATACTGTTCATGGGGTTCTCAAGTATCATACAAGTTGTTAATTTTTCAACTATAATTGATGTTAAGAGCAAGAACAAAAAGAGGAAGATTTGGTGAATAGTTATGTAGATACCTCAATACAGAAAGCTGACCTGGTCGACTCCTTTTTTGGTCCAGTCTTCCTTGTCAAAATAAATTATTACAGATAGGAAAAAAGTCAGAAAAACTTTGATGTAAGAGAAATGATTCTCATTCTGGTGAAAGATGTTCAACCTTATGAAGAAGAATTGATCTTTAAGAGCTTTCTTTTTTTTTTTTTCTTTCTTATTTGTTTTTATTAATGAATCCTTAAATTGCATGCAGGTTCACTTTCTTTCTATTTTTATTTTTTAAATATAAATTTATTTATTTTAATTGGAGGTTAATTACTTTACAATATTGTATTGGTTTTGCTTAATCTAACCTTCAAGTTCACAGTTTTGCCACTGTTGAGAGTGCCCGTGATAATGCTACTCAACATTAAGTGAGTGATAGTTTATGTAAGATATTAGGTTAAGCATCTGATAATAGATCAGACTCAATACCTACACTGAAGGAATTTATATTTTGTATAACTATGATTAAAGTATGATGATTCACTAGCTATTGAACAAAGTACCTAGTGAATACTGCAAAAGCATGCCTAGAATTTGTTTATTTTCAGAGTTAATATTAGAGATACAAATCTAAACTGCCCTTAGCCTTAGAGGTCAGGAAAAGAAACTCTAATCCAGCAGTGTTCAAGAGAAACATAATAGAATCCACAATTGCAATTACACACGTGTAGTTTTAACTTTTGTAGTAACCATATTAAATAAAAGAAAATGCTTAAATATTCGTTTGAATATTTTTTATTTATTCTCTATACACAGAATATTTCAACATAAGTCAGTATTAATAATGAAATGTTTTGTATTTTTTGAACTCTTTGAAATCTTATGAATATTTTACACTTACTGAATGTTTTCATTTCAACTAGGTGCTTATAAGGCACAAATAGCTAGTGGCTATCATAATAAAGTTTACAAATCTAATCCATATGATCCTGAACTGTTCTGGGATTTTGCATATATTGTATTCTTTCTCAAGCTTGTCTTTCAGATGACCCCAATGATGTACTTTTTCTGAGATGCCAGTGTCAGTTTATTAATTCAGTTGGATAATGTCTACAGATTTTATCCCAATAAGGGCTCCCTACAAAGAAGTGCTATTCCAGTTCTTTAGAGTCTCTTGAAACCACCAACAGTCATCTTTGGAATGTTTTATTTTATGATTTCCTGGACATACGTCTATTATAGCACGCATAAAACTTCAAGGCATGTATTGAATAAATATGTCTTTTTCTATATGGCACAATATAAAAAAAAAGTAAGGTATGAAGTCACACTGACCTGGATTCTGATCCCAGATCTGCCATGTGGCAAGTTTCCTAACCTCTTTAAACCCTTCTAGTCTTTAAAATGAGGAAAGTAATAATACTTATTTATGATTGTAAAAGATACATGAGATAATGTTTAGAATTTTACATAAAACACTTAGCATATTGAGTATCACTAGTAAGCATTCCATAAATAGTATCCTCTATTATTATTAATGATATTAATGAAACAATGCCCTTTTAATTTTATGCTTTTTATGCCTAACATAACAGCCTTTTAATATATTTTATTGAATTAATTAGTCAAGGTGCACCAGATAAGATAATGTATAAACTTGCTCAAGCTTTTAACTTTCCAAAAAATGGAAACCTTAGAATTATTACTGCTAAGCAATTAAATCGAACAGTCTTGGCTTAAAGTTTAGGAGATTAACTCATAGATTATATTATTTCTCTAACACTTCAGGAAACAAGTTTTGAACTTAATTATTCAGAAAAAGTAACGAAAGCAGCCAAAATTCTGTGGGTCTACCATGGCCTTAGTGTGTATTCAGGAGCATATGTAGTTCTTGATCTATTCCTGTTGTCTATTGGAAATAGGGAAGACTCTTCAGTAACCTCTTACAAAGTGAAGTGAAAGTCCCTCAATCATGTCTGACTCTTTGCGACCTCATGGACTCTACAGTCTATGGAATTTTCCAGGCTAGAATACTGGAGTGGGTAACCTTTCCTTTCTCCAGGGGATCTTCTCAACCCAGAGATCGAACCCAGGTCTTGATTCTTTATCAGCTGAGCCACAAGGGAAGCACTTGTGATAAAACACTTGGTCAAAGCAAAAAGAAACAATGGAAAAAAATCAAAGATAAATTGTCTGACTTTAAAAAGAGTGTTCTCATTTCTTAGAAATAAAGTCTTGCTAGGAGAATAGTGTTACTGTTTAAAGTCAAAGAAGGCAGAGATCTTGTTAGAAACAGACATACTATACTCATCATATATCAATACATTCACATCCATTCAAAGGCATGTACAGTGTACACACAAGCACACAGACACACACACATACAAGCACACAGGATGACACCTGCTGGAATTAGCTTATATTTTCAAGAATCATTAAGCAGTCTGTCAGGAACTTCTTTGACTATTCCAATGTTTTAGTGGTGAACTTACAGGTTGAGTCACTGAGAAGTTTATTTCATTTTACCCTCATTACTTTGGCTGTTCTGCAGCAATGTCTAGTACAGTAGCAAACTCTGAGCTACTATTGTCACAGGAAACGATGTGGTGGAAGGTAGACTGGAGACACTCTCAAAGGCTTGCTCATCCAGATAAGCCTAGTCTGAAAACAGGCATGTAAACATCAAAAAAGGCCCACTATCATACTAGTTTCCCTCCACCCCAAATGCAAATGTTTCAATTTTGAAGATTAAAAAGGACATCGTCCTGAAGGATAAACACTAAAATTTTCCTCAGCCACAGCTGCATTTTTTGCTACTTATTTATGTTTTCAGATTGTAAAACCCTTATGTATATGGATGAAATTCTCAAGTGAAGGGCTAAGCCACTGGGGATGAGATAGACTAAGGAAAATGAATCTCCTTATTACATTTGATAAGGGGAGGTATTCAATAATGTTTCTGAACACTAGCTGTAGGGTAAGATTTTTATAATTATTTGATGTGCAAATTAAAATTATCATTAACATTATCATTCTATATAGATCAGCTCTGTCACTAATAATTAGGTATTATATTACAATAAATTACAGCTTTAGTCAATTAGTAAAGTCTGGAATGACATTTCCACAGGTGCCTGGCAGGATAAAGCACATGTAGCAAATGTTGATAATTCATTACTCTGGGTGATGGGTATATGGGAATTTCTTACACTAATTTTTCAGTTTTTCTGTAAGTTTATAATTGAATCAAAAATATTAAAAAGTTACAAATATGTCTAAATGTGTAACACCTTTGAATTCCCATAATGTGTTTGCCTCTAGGCAACAACCCAGAAACCAGGTCATGGTGACCCTAAGAATTTGCATTTAATTTGGTTATAAATAGTCTGAGTACAGCACCTTTATTGGGTTTTATGCTTGTCAATACATTTGTTTTATTGCTATCATTTCTCTGACACTGAGGGAGTGGAGGGTTATCCCAATATTAATGATGTTATCATTTTAAACAAGTTTGCATCAGTGCCTCAGGGTAAAATAATGACCTCAGCTGGCGGCTTTCTCTGTGGTGGGTGGCCTTTCTGAAGTCTATGACTCTTTTCTGCCCTGGAAGGCCCTCTAGCTGATTCCCCACCCTACCCCTATAGTTTGACCAAAGTTCTAAATAAAAAGACTGCTCATTGCAGTGTCCTTTTTCCAGCCTCCCTATCAGCTAGAAAAACACTGAAGTTTTGAATAAATTCTCTTCCAGCGTGGAACTCTTTACCTAGGCAAGTTTTTGAACCTATTATAGAGTTTTCAAGAATAAATCTAAAACAACCATGAAAGTACCTTTACATTGCAAAGAAAGCCTTGGGTAAACTTTTCATGTGCTTCCAAATTCCCTTTCCTCAATAAATCAGACAAGGGCTGTGAAGATTCACAAACATGTCAAGGCGAACTATGCTGGTTTGATTTCACTTTTGAATTTAAAATGGGATCATCCTTGGCTGTGAAGGTCAAATTCCAGACATGAAGCCCTTTGGAATATCTCCAGAAAGGCAATGTTGTGTAGTACTTGGATACAAGAAAAAGAACTGACTGTTGCTTCTGTCTGTGTCGGTTTCTGTGAAAAAGCCACTTGGTTGAATCATTTCTATCTGGGAGAGATAATCAGACTTGTCTTTTGCCTGTTTGGAAACAGTTTGTGAGGACAAAAGCTATAAAAAGTGTTTGGGTATTTGCTTTCAGAAATACATAATGTATTTTTTTTTTTTTTACAACACCAGAAGTTTTTGAAGTCTCTGTGGAAGTCCTTTCAAGGAAATTCAATAGAAAAGGTGTCCAAAGTTTTCATCACATGGGGTGTGTCTCCTTGATAAAGAAATTTCTTGTGTTTTTATCAGGAGCTTCACAATCCTGATTATTATTATACTTTTGTTGTGAACTGAGGGTAGAGAGAAATTCCTTAGTGTTATTTATTTGAGAAAAAGAGCTAGCTACCTTTGATAAATCTTTGAACCCCTCTGGCCACCTAACACCTAGGACAGAGTAAGTCTTACTAAATAAACTAAACCTTTATCAAATGTCCATACAGATTAGCATTGTAAAAGCATCTGGGATTTCTTTCTAAGGTGTGTGGTCATCATGCAATATTGATAGAGAATACAACTTAAAGTTTGGTTTTGAGCCTCTGGGTTCTAAACAATTTTTCTTACCTCTAATTTGTGGCAGAGGATGGCACCTCAATCCTCAATCCTGTAATGTTCTTAGTCAACATAATGTACATTCTATTTTAATAGCTTTGTATAGTTTCCATTTTTAAAAATACATCCTGAATATACTGTGCTTTTTATTGTGAATAACAATAAAGGATGGCTGTAAAAATAGTCATAACACTATTTTCTTCCATACTTTTATCTCCCACTGTAAACTTAGATGCCACTCAGAAATGCAATTAAAGTAAAATGAACTCACAAAGAAAAAAGATTAAGGGCTACAATAACAGCTCATTCAGCTCCGCATGGCTTCTTTCACTGGACATATTCATAATAGCACAAAGTTTGCTTGGCTTATTTCTATATATAATTTTCCTGATTTATAATTTTCTAATATCAATTATTATAAATTATTTATAGAAACTGAAGACAGGCATTTCATAGATATCTTAACTCCTGGGATCCTGGTGAATAGTAGTTACTTGTAGTGAGGGGAAAATGTTACTCTGAGATACAAATATTTCTGAAGGGTAACTTAGTCCCTTGGAATTCAGGAGAACTTTAAATGATTCCTGTCTATTAAGTTACACTACCCCTTAAACATGTTATCAGTGAATACTAAATAATCACTTCTTATGTGCAAGGTATTTTGTTTTCATACAGCCCTGGTCTTCAGGCAAGGTATAATCTGAGGGAAAATAGTTGAGTAAACAATTAATAGGCATAAGCAATAACTAGTTTAAAACTCACAGACGAGAAATAATCTTATTTGCCTTATTTTCCAAGGAAGCTTTCAGTATTAAAGTGGGATTTGGGCAAATCTAGGTCAATTCATAGGGGTCAGCTAGATGTAGAGTAGTAAAATGACCTTGCATGTTCCAAAAGTAGGAAGACAGGACTGTATTTAGGAGGACCAAAAGGAAACTATTCCCATCCTGCTTTTTTTTTTTTTTTTTTTCAGGAATAGAGACACAATGCACCATGAAACCAAAGACAAGGCTGGAAAAGAGAGGTCAGGCTAGATTAGAGATTCTTGAATGCAAAGCTGACAAATTTAGACTTAATCCAGTAGATTGTAGAAATCCCATGGAGGGTTTTTAAGCAGAAGATAAAGATGATTTAAGAGCAGCACATAGTGATGTGTCTGCTGCTGCTGCTAAGTCACTTCAGTCGTGTCCGACTCTGTGCGACCCCATAGATGGCAGCCCACCAGGCTCCTCCGTCCCTGGGATTCTCCAGACAAGAACATTGGAGTGGGTTGCCATTTCCTTCTCCAATGCATGAAAGTGAAAAGTGAAAGTGAAGTCACTCAGTCGCGTCCGACTCTTCACTACCCCATGGACTGCAGCCTACCAGGCTCCTCCATCCATGGGATTTTCCAGGCAAGAGTACTGGAGTGGAGTGCCATTGCCTTCTCCGATATTGATGTGTCTAGGAGAAGGCAATGCCACCACACTCCAGTGTTCTCGCCTGAAGAATTCCAGCGATGGGGGAGCCTGGTGGGCTGCCATCTATGGGGGGTCGCACAGAGTCGGACACGACTGAAGTGACTTAGCAGCAGCAGCAGCAGCATACAGCTATATAATATTTTGCTAGTATTTCTGAACATAGGCTGCTGTAGGACTGTTTGATTAGCCTCAGAAATATTTTGCTGTACT
Source organism: Capricornis sumatraensis (assembly GCF_032405125.1). Lineage (NCBI taxonomy): Eukaryota > Metazoa > Chordata > Mammalia > Artiodactyla > Bovidae > Capricornis > Capricornis sumatraensis. Next base: position 3,047,023 of record NC_091092.1, on the reverse strand, counting down.
TCACAAAGAAGATCCCAGCACCAATCTGAGCTGTGTTTTGCAGGCATTACGTTTTAATTTGTAGTTTATAGCCAAAGCTTGTTTTCAATGAAACATGATTTGTGTGGTTTTATACATTCATTTTTTGCATTATTATTATATTCAGGAGGGAAAAAGGAAACTTTTTTATACTGCCCTAACAGTCAACAAAAGAAGACCAGGAGCTGACTGTGGCTCAGAATATGAACTCCTTATTACCAAATTCAGACTCAAATTGAAGAAAGAAGGGAAAACTGCTAGATCTTTCAGGTATGACCTAAATCAAATCCCTTATGACTATACAGTGAAAGTGAGAAATATAGGGCCTAGATCTGATAAAGTGCCTGATGAACTATGGATGAGGTTCGTGACATTGTACAGAAGACAGGGATCAAGACCATCCCCATGGAAAAGAAATGCAAAAAAGCAAAATGGCTGTCTGGGGAGGTCTTACAAATAGCTGTGAAAAGAAGAGAGGTGAAAAGCAAAGGAGAAAAGGAAAGATATAAGCATCTGAATGCAGAGTTCCAGAGAATAGCAAGAAGAGATAAGAAAGCCTTCTTCAGCGATCAATGCAAAGAAATAGAGGAAAAGAACAGAATGGGAAAGACTAGAGATCTCTCCAAGAAAATTAGAGATACCAAGGGAACATTTCATGTAAAGGTGGGCTTGATAAAGGACAGAAATGATCTGGACCTAACAGAAGCAGAAGATATTAAGAAGAGGTGGCAAGAATACACAGAATTATACAAAAAAGATCTTCAGGACCCAGATAATCACGATGGTGTGATCACTCATCTAGAGCCAGACATCCTGGAATGTGAAGTCAAGTGGGCCTTAGAAAGCATCGCTACAAACAAAGCTAGTGGAGGTGATGGAATTCCAGATGAGCTGTTTCAAATCCTGAAAGATGATGCTGTGAAAGTGCTGCACTCAATATGCCAGCAAATTTGGAAAACTCAGCAGTGGCCACAGGACTGGAAAAGGTCAGTTTTCATTCCAATCCCAAAGAAAGGCAATGCAAAAGAATGCTCAAACTACCGCACAATTGCACTCATCTCAGATGCTAGTAAAGTAATGCTCAAAATTCTCCAAGCCAGGCTTCAGCAATACGTGAACCGTGAACTTCCTGATGTTTAAGCTGGTTTTCGAAAAGGCCATAGAACGAGAGATCAAATTGCCAACATCCGCTGGATCATGGAAAAAGCAAGAGAGTTCCAGAAAAACATCTATATCTGCTTTATTGACTATGCCAAAGCCTTTGACTGTGTGGATCACTGCGGGGGACGGCCCGTGAAGGGTTAAGTCCTGGGAGCTGCTCCGCAGGTATGCAGAGCCTTAGGCATTGTCCTAAGCTCCCTGTCCCGCCACCCTCAAGAATTCTTGTAGCCCTTAAGGCTCCAGGTCGTCTTGCTCCGGGATGTCTTGTTCCTGCAACATGTCCTAGAAGATTGATTATCCTATACACGTATCATAAAAGATAGATTATCTTATTGAATTCTGTACACAATGGTAGGGGTCTGGTGATTGTATTTTTGAGATTAAAGAATAACCTTGTACATGTCTTAAATCACGTACTTTACCCTATAAATACCGTGGCCTAATAAAGGAAGGCATCAGACATAGTGGGTCTGATCCTCTCAACCCCATCTTTTGTCTCTCTCTCTTATTTTTCCACGCGGGGACGCTCCGTTTCTCTCCCCTTGCAGGTGCGACTCTTGCTTGTGCTGGCCGCGGCAGGTGGCGCCCAACGTGGGGCCCGAGATCGACAGCTTCTCCTCGCCACTGCTCATATTAAGTCGAAAAGAGTGAGTATATAAGTATACTAGCGACTATCAAGGAAGGAGCAGTAAGGTATATCGTTGAGAGTATAAATATGGGACAGACGCATAGTCGTCAACTCTTTGTACATATGCTATCTGTAATGTTAAAACACCGGGGAATTACTATTTCTAAACCTAAATTAATCAATTTTCTTTCATTTATTGAAGAAGTTTGTCCTTGGTTCCCCAGAGAAGGCACGGTAAGCTTAGAGACGTGGAAAAAGGTAGGGGAACAAATTCGGACTCATTATACTTTACATGGCCCTGAAAAGATTCCTGTAGAAACTTTATCCTTTTGGACACTAATTCGTGATTGCTTGGACTTTGATAATGATGAATTAAAGCGTTTAGGAAACTTATTAAAACAGGAAGAAAATCCTCTTCATGTTCCCGAGGGAAGTGAAGGTGACCCTCTGTTTTGTAACCTATCGCGTCTTTCAGATAGTGATGACTCACTTTCCTCCACAGATGAGGCAGAATTAGATGAAGAGGCTGCTAAATACCATCAAGAAGATTGGGGTTTTTTGGCACAAGAAAAGGGGGTGTCAACATCTAAAGATGATTTGGTTGAATGTTTAAAAAATCTCACTGTTGCTTTGCAGAACTCAGGAATTAAGTTTCCTAGTAACAGTTTAAAATCCCCTTCTGCTCCACCTCTCCCTCCTGCCTATGCTCCTTCTGTTGTTGCTGGTCTCGATCCCCCTCCGGGGCCTCCTCCTCCTCCATCTGAGATGGTGTCTCCGCTACAAAAGGCATTGAGACAAGCACAACGACTTGGTGAGGTTGTCTCCGATTTTTCCCTTGCTTTTCCTGTCTTTGAACATAATAACCAGCGTTTCTATGAAGCACTGCCTTTCAAACAATTGAAAGAGTTAAAGGTCTCTTGTTCACAGTACGGTCCTACCGCTCCATTCACTATTGCTATGATAGAAAATCTGGGTACTCAAAATCTACCCCCAAATGATTGGAAACAAATAGCTAGAGCTTGTCTTTCAGGGGGAGATTATTTATTATGGAAATCTGAATATTTTGAACAATGTGCCCACATAGCTGATATTAATCGGCAGCAAGGTATACAAACCTCCTATGAAATGTTAATTGGTGAAGGCGCTTTCCAGGCTACTAACACTCAACTTAATTTTTTACCTGGTGCATATGCACAAATATCAAACGCAGCCAGACAGGCATGGAAAAAACTTCCTAGCTCCAGTACTAAGACAGAAGATCTTTCAAAAGTCCGACAGGGACCTGATGAGCCTTATCAGGACTTCGTGGCACGACTCTTAGAGACTATAGGTAAGATAATGTCGGATGAAAAAGCTGGGATAGTATTGGCAAAACAATTGGCTTATGAAAATGCTAACTCTGCCTGTCAAGCTGCTTTACGACCTTACAGAAAGAAGGGAGATCTGTCTGATTATATTCGCATTTGTGCTGACATTGGACCCTCCTACATGCAAGGCATTGCCATGGCAGCTGCTTTGCAAGGAAAAGGCATTAAAGAGGTACTTTTTCAGCAACAAGCCAGGAACAAAAAAGGATATCAAAAGTCAGGTAATTCAGGTTGTTTTGTTTGTGGTCAACCTGGCCATCGGGCTGTAATGTGCCCCCCAAAACAACGGCAACAAACTCCTGCTAATCCTCCTACTCCATGCCCACGATGTAAAAAAGGAAAGCATTGGGCCCGAGATTGTCGTTCTAAAACGGATGTTCAAGGTAATCCTTTACCCCCGGTTTCGGGAAACTGGGTGAGGGGCCAGCCCCTGGCCCCGAAACAATGTTATGGGGCAACACTGCAGGTTCCCAAAGAACCATTGCAGACCTCTATCGAGCCACAAGAGGCAGCGCGGGATTGGACCTCTGTGCCACCTCCTACACAGTATTAACTCTGGAGATGGGGGTTCAAACCCTTGCTACAGGGGTGTTTGGGCCTTTACCTCCAGGAACTGCTGGACTGCTTTTGGGGCGTAGCAGTGCATCTTTAAAAGGAATACTTATTCATCCTGGTGTAATTGACTCTGATTATACAGGAGAGATAAAAATATTAGCCTCCGCTCCTAACAAAATTATTGTAATCAATGCAGGACAACGTATAGCTCAACTCCTTTTAGTTCCATTAGTTATACAAGGAAGAACAATTAACCGAGATCGTCAGGACAAAGGTTTCGGGTCCTCTGACGCCTATTGGGTGCAAAATGTTACCGAGGCACGACCAGAATTTGAACTGCACATCAATGGTAAGCTTTTCCGTGGAGTGCTTGATACAGGGGCTGATATTAGTGTTATTTCTGATAAACACTGGCCCACTACATGGCCTAAACAAATAGCCATTTCCACTCTTCAAGGTATTGGCCAAACTACTAATCCAGAACAAAGTTCGTCCCTTCTTACTTGGAAGGATAAAGACGGCCATTCAGGCCAATTTAAACCCTATATTCTGCCCCATCTTCCAGTTAATCTGTGGGGGCGTGATGTATTAAGTAAAATGGGTGTATATTTATATAGTCCTTCACCCACCATAACAGATTTAATGTTAGATCAGGGTTTACTCCCCAACCAAGGTTTAGGCAAACAACATCAAGGCATCATTTTACCCCTTGATTTAAAATGTAATCAAAGTCGAAAGGGCTTGGGGTGTTTTCCCTAGGGACCTCTGATTCTCCTGTGACACATGCCGATCCTATTGATTGGAAATCTGAGGAACCGGTATGGGTCGATCAGTGGCCCCTAACACAAGAAAAACTTTCTGCCGCACAACAGCTGGTGCAGGAACAGCTGAGACTTGGGCATATTGAACCTTCTACCTCTGCATGGAATTCCCCAATTTTTGTTATTAAAAAGAAATCAGGAAAATGGAGATTACTACAAGACCTTCGTAAGGTAAATGAAACAATGATGCATATGGGAGCCCTACAACCTGGGCTACCCACTCCTTCCGCTATACCTGACAAATCCTTTATCATTATTATAGATTTAAAAGATTGTTTTTACACTATTCCTCTTGCACCCCAAGATTGCAAAAGATTTGCTTTTAGTTTGCCCTCTGTTAATTTTAGAGAGCCTATGCAACGCTATCAATGGAGAGTCCTTCCACAAGGAATGGCTAATAGCCCTACATTGTGTCAAAAGTTTGTTGCTGCAGCGTTAGCTCCTGTTCGTCAGCGTTTTCCTCAGTTATATTTAGTTCATTATATGGATGATATATTATTAGCTCATGCTGACGAACATCTATTGTATCAAGCCTTTTTTATTCTAAAACAACACTTGAGTCTTAATGGTCTTGTCATAGCTGATGAAAAAATTCAAACTCACTTTCCCTATAATTATTTGGGCTTCTCCCTATATCCTCGGGCTTATAGTACTCAACTAGTCAAGTTACAGACTGATCATTTGAAAACTCTAAACGATTTTCAAAAGCTCCTGGGAGATATTAATTGGATACGCCCTTATTTAAAATTACCCACTTACACCTTGCAACCATTATTTGACATCCTTAAAGGTGACTCTGACCCTGCGTCACCCCGAACGCTTTCTTTAGAAGCACGATCAGCCTTACAATCAATAGAAGAAGCTATTAGACAACAACAGATTACTTATCTTGATTACCAACGATCATGGGGTCTGTATATACTTCCTGCCCCACGAGCACCTACAGGGGTTCTTTATCAAGATAAGCCTTTGCGATGGATATATCTATCGGCTACTCCAACTAAACATTTGCTTCCTTATTATGAGCTTGTTGCAAAAGTTGTAGCAAAAGGACGTTATGAAGCCATCCAATATTTTGGTATGGAACCCCCTTTCATTTGTATTCCTTATGCTTTGGAACAACAAGATTGGCTTTTTCAATTTTCAGATAATTGGCCTATAGCTTTCGCAAATTACCCGGGACGGATTACTCATCATTATCCTTCTGATAAATTGCTACAATTCGCTAGCCTTCATGCCTTTATTTTTCCAAAAATAGTTTGCCGACAACCCATTCCTAAAGCAACACTTATATTTACAGATGGATCTTCTAATGGTACTGCAGCTTTAATTATTAACCATCAAACCTATTATACGCATACCAGTTTCTCTTCTGCCCAGGTTGTAGAATTATTTGCAGTCCATCAAGCATTACTAACTGTACCCACTTCTTTCAATTTATTTACAGACAGTTCCTATGTGGTCGGTGCTTTACAGATGATTGAAACTGTTCCAATTATTGGCACAACCTCTCCTGACGTTTTTAACTTATTTACATTAATTCAACAGGCCCTTCACCATCGTCAATACCCGTGTTTTTTTGGACATATTCGTGCACATTCCACCCTTCCTGGTGCCCTGGTACAAGGCAATCACATTGCGGACGTTCTTACTAAACAGGTGTTTTTTCAATCAGCTATCGATGCGGCTCAAAAATCTCATAACTTGCATCACCAAAATAGTCATTCTTTACGGTTGCAATTTAAGATTTCCCGTGAAGCTGCACGACAAATCGTAAAATCTTGCTCTACCTGTCCTCAATTCTTTGTTCTCCCTCAATATGGAATTAACCCTCGAGGTTTACGCCCTAATCACCTTTGGCAAACAGATGTCACTCACATTCCTCAATTTGGGCGTCTCAAATATGTTCATGTCTCTATCGACACTTTTTCCCATTTTCTCATGGCCTCCCTTCATACTGGAGAATCAACTCGTCATTGTATTCAACATTTGCTTTTTTGCTTTTCTATTTCAGGAACCCCACACACCCTTAAAACTGATAATGGACCCGGTTATACTAGCCGTTCTTTCCAACGTTTTTGTCTTTCTTTTCAAATTCATCATAAGACAGGAATTCCATATAATCCACAGGGACAAGGTATTGTGGAACGAGCCCATCAAC